>NC_136063.1:200696470-201296470 GCF_964261635.1 Lissotriton helveticus | reverse complement strand
AGGCAGTGGCAAATGAGGTTGCCCTGACTGCAGCAACAGTATCTTCCCACTCTGCAATAATAGGTTTGGTAACATTGATATTTTATAGAGGTGGTGAAGATTGAATGTTTAAAACATTTAAGCCTTGATTCTGAGTGTATCAGAATAGCATGTATCACCCTTGGTAAGTATAGATATTCCAGGGTGAGGTCTTTACTGGGTGCAGCTAATACCTCCTATTCTGTGTTTTTCCTGTTAAAATGAGGCATGACATGCGGATTCAGTATTTATCGCACTGATAGATACATTTTACCTTTTCATTACACATTTGCCCGACATGCATTTCAGCAGGTTTTATCTGCTGACACTAAGCAGCAGTAGAGCAAAGATGAGTAAAGTGTGTGCAGGAATTGAAATATATTTGCAGACTCAGAACCTTAGTTTTCAGGATGACTGAAATTGGAAACTCAAAAAGGCCTGGGAGTCGCTGTGGCAGCCTGAGCATGGGTCAGTGGCCCAGGGCAGGTCTGTGGAACACAGACATTTCTATTGTTGTTTATAGCTCCTTACACTTTGATTGGAGAGGCTAGCCTCCACCCAGCAGCACAGAAAGACCACCACAAGATGACAGGATACTAGAGCTGTTGGGTGGGCAAAGAAATGGAACAAGAGAGTATAGAAGGAAGGAAGGAACGGATGGAGACAATGATGTGGAGAAGGAGGGATGAGAGAATAAAGGATGAAAAGATGGGTGAATGGAGACACGACTATCTAGATGGATGGATAGATGGTGATCTGCTAGGTGAATGGATGCTGATTAGGATGGAGGAATGGAAAGATGTATGTATGTATAGATGGATGGGTAGATAAAGAGAAATTTGGCATGGACAAATTGAATACTAGCTCCTTTGTCTTATGGGTACACAATTATACAATCGCCAGGACCCCTGGAATTATGCGATTGTGCTGCTATGGTGTTTATGGTATAATTATGGATTTGCCTCATTTGCCACATAATACATCTTCTGCTGCATAATCTGCAGATGTTAACAAAAAATGTGTTTGTACCTCAAAAGGTTCAAAAGTTACTCAAAATGCAGCGACACATGTTGCTGTGCAGAGGATCACCATTTGCAAAGATTTATTGGTCCCCTTTTCGTTACTTATTGGTATATTAAAGTGCTATACCAGTACTAATGAGGTGTCAAGTCAAGTTTATTGTGTGATTACTTAAAATCATTACAAGTTACATAAAATGCAAATATCACAATAACAACACCGTCATAAAAACCCTTCAAAAATTACATTTCCTATGTGGGAACATATTTTGCAAGCACAATACAATTAGTGCAAAACTTATAAAAGTGCAAGGATTCTGGCTATTCTGTACCAAATGCCTAGTCTACTAACGAGGTGCAACCTATGCCCAGACAGTGCTAACAAGTGTAAAAATGATAAAAAAATGAATACTATCAAAAAATGTGCCTTATTACGCTGCATAATTTGTGTTTTCTTGCCTCATAATTTGTCTTTCCCTTGCTGCATAATTCCAGTGGCCATGACAATAGCCAGGGACATCCCCAGCACAGGAAAGATGCTTCTCCGTGGACCCCTCTCCTGAGTGCAGAAAGCGTCGCATTTTTTATAACTGCACAGCACGGAATACAGACACTTATTGACTCATTAATAAAACAGCTAAGTAAATGCTACATTGGAAATACAGATTTTGTTTTCGCATTCAATCCGCCCCCCGCCCACACCCCCCACCCTCCTCCCCCCAGCCGCGCATTGTGCAGACTGTGTGCATGTTTTGCATACATGAGAGATTTAGAGGTATTTTGCAAGTTTAGACAAGTCCATTCATCCTAGAGGACAAAGCAGTATTTAGAAGTCGCATGGGGCCATTTACAGGAAGTTTTTCAACATTGTTTACATTCCGTATCATTCCAAACCGGCCGAGAGGAATGCGCCACCGATGCCAGGTCTGGCCTAGCGCGGTGACGCAACTGCAGAGGCATGGCCGTCCCATGCCTGCTACTTGTAAACAATGATGAACAGGAGGCTGTTTCCTTGCTGCCGAGCTTTGAATATTCACCGGATACTGCCATGACCACAGGTATTTATCTGTTACCTTTCAGCAATGTTAAAGTAACGTTTATTTCCTCAAGTTTATGTGGGCAAGCAACACGCAAACATGAGTCATGAAACTCGGCTAAGTAGGACATGCCAAAAAATACCACGAGAGGGCGCTCGCTTATAAAAAAGAAAGCAGGATTTGCCTCCAGTTTAATGATTTTATTATGTCTCGTATTATTTGCACATCTCTACAATTCCCACACATTCAACAGCAATATATGATTAACAAGAACAATGGTAGGTTTGTACGTGCAAAGGTTTGCCCCCTCAGGACGTTTTGACACGTGGAGCACTTTCCACTTAAACCTGCAGAAATGTTTCCACAACAAACATCTCGGCCAAGTTTGTGTCCCCATCCCCACGTTTGGAATCGTAATTCCCAGTAGTTTGCAATTTACTCAGGAGAGGATCTACATAAATTGTTAAAATATGGCAATAAAAAAAGGAAAACATGCTGTACTAGAAGTATGTGTTTTTTTTTTCTTTCTAAATCGGCACAGGCAAAAAAGGTTTTATGTGGCAAAATTGTCATGATCTCAGTTTTCTGGAACGGACCGAGAGGCACCAAAAACATTATTATATCACTATTTTTTAAATTTGGTAAATGGTAGCCAAAATGTCCTAGATTTGAGATTTCAACCTACTCACAATTTGTGAGGTGAACCCAGAAAGCAATAGATTTCTGAGAAGTAGAAGGAATTCTGGATTCACCTGGGGATGGTCTGTGTGGTTTGAAAATGTTTTGTTTTGTTTTCCATTTCCTTTTTTAAATATTTTTTTATTTTTCCATCAACATCAGATTTACAGGTTCATCATACATTGCCAGATAAACAGAAACAAAAAAAACCAAAAAATTATAAAAAGAATTTTATCTTACAATTCAGAAAGCATTATCGTCAGGTTTAAAACAAATATAGTATTTTTTTCCAAAAACACACAAAGAGCTTTAGACTGGGTAAGATAGGCTAACAGATGGGAAAAAAATTGTCTCAGAAATAATAGAAGGCCATCATTAAGAAATATCTTGTAGTCTTAATTGCGTCTGGCTTTCCCCTTAATTCATCTTAAATCTCTCCCAGTCTCCTTTTCCATTCAATTATTGGGGCCCATATCCTCCGACCGGCCTCTTTTTTTTCCCTCCCTCTTTTTTCATAAAAGGCCATTTCTAGGATATATATCGCCAGTACACGTGAGATCCATTGCTGTAATGTTGGGGGGTTAGGATCCTTCCAGAGTGTGGCTATACATAATCTGCTAAGGGTCATCATAGCTAAATACAGAAACTCATGGTGAAGAACATCTACACCCACCCTCGCTACACCCAAAGTCATAACTTCATCTGTCAAAGTTAAATGTATCCCCAGAGAGTCAGCAAAAAATTGTTCCAAAGATTTTTTATATATATCCAAAGAGGTGCATGATGCAAACATGTGTATTGTATCTGCTTGCGTGGATTGGCATCTCGGACAGATTCCCCCGCTATTTCCCCCCCATTGCGCTATTTTATGAGGAGTATAGTAGAGTTCGAACATAGTCTTGTAGTGTTGGGATTGTAAATTTGCCACACTTAAGACCGAATTTGATAGTTTTAATGACTTTTCTGCCTCATTTCCCGTTAGACCTAATTTGTCTCTCCACTTCTCATACATTCTTACACAATCATCCTTTTTATGTTTACAAATTTCTTTGTATAATTGCGAGATGGAGGTTCCCCCTTCATCCCTTACACATTCCAGCACTTCGATTCTTTGAAAATTCATGTCTCCTCCCTGTTTCTTTATCAAAACTGACCTCACTTGTAGGTACTTAAAGAAGTCTCTGCGCCCTAGGTTATATAAACGTTGTGCCTGCTCAAAAGAGATCAGACCGGTTGCCCCTATAAGTTCCCCGATAGTTTTAACCCCTAATACATCCCAGCCCTTCATAACTGAGTTGTGAAATACCCCCGGCAGTGATGGGTTCCCATACAGAGGGGTATAATAATTCATTCTCCCTAGTTTTAATTTTCTCCTGATCCCAGACCAGACTGATCTTGCGGCCACCAAGGTCTTAAACCTTACTTTTTTGTGATAACTCCTCTCCTCATATGTGAGTAGCCATTGATTTGAGTTTTTCACTACTAATTCATATACGTCTGGGACACCATCTCTACCTCTCCATCTGTCTAAAACGCTCCCCCCCAGCATACCTCTGATGTATTGTAGGACCGTTGCCCAATAATATGCTTTAAAGTCTGGTAGCGCCAACCCACCTCTTTCTCTTGGGAGTGACAGAAATATTTGGCTGCGGCATGTTTTACCCTTGGCCCAGATAAATCTGATTGTTTTTCGAGGCAAGATGGCGCCAGAGTGAGAGGACGCACCAGCATCGCTCCGTGGGTCTGGTCCTTCTTTATCTTTGCTTTGATCTCCCCATATGAATGCTATATGAGAAGAGACAGATAAAGACATGCTGCTTAAAAATAAAATGCAATGGAGTCCACGAAGCTGAGCTGAACCTAACTTGAACTGGAGCTGGTGGAAAAAAAAAACTTGGAAAAACTGGGATAGCTGCGCAGAGGAAGGGAAACTGAGAGCCGAAAAGCCGGGAGGAGAAGAAAGGAAGAAGAGGAATCAATGAGGATCGTTGGCTTCCGCAAACGGAGAGGGGCAAGAATTGCAAGAGCCGCGAGGAGTCCGCAAAAACAGAGAGCAGGGGGAAGTCTGTGCAAAGGGGGAGAGCTGAAGGAGACAGCTGAGAAGAGCTATTAAGAGGCTGTGTGACGGCGGAGTCAAAGGATATGTGACAATATCGATATCGATATTAGCATCCTCCAACATTCTATCCAAGCACATCCCTCTGAGCACACTTCTGTGCGGTACATGCCTCGGAACCGTGAGTACTGAAGTATTGAAGTATCGAATTAGATCAGACTGTGCCATTAACGAATAATATCGGCTGTTTTCCCTGCCTCCCTGCTTTTCATGGGATCATACTTGCACGCATCTCTACTGAACTGCACTGAATTATATTAAACCGTTTGTTGTTACCCAACGAAAGTGTAAGAAAAGGGAAGAGAAGGAAGCCAGGTGCTGCGCTAATCAAAGTAAGAAATCGAGCAGGACGGAGCTAAACAAGGGGCTCGATGTCAGCGTCTAGCGCCTAGCGTCACGCGATTTAGGAGATTGAATATTAGCGTATATATCCTCTTCTCTTTTTTTTCGCCTTCTCTTAACTATCTTAACTATTCATTTACCTGGTTTTTCTCTGGGCTCCCTCCATCAGCTCTACGGCGCTCGCACGTCAAAATACCCTCCTTCCCCTGTTCGACATCAGGCTTCATCTGCAGACTGCCAGGCCACGTCTTTAAATCACGTGGGCTGCGTGTGCTGCGTGTTGCAGGCAACGTTGTCAGGGGGACACGGAAGTGCTGTCCGATAGCCGATTGGCCGACAGCTGATAATACTCAATTGTACACTCAGGGGAAGGGGGGAAAAGATAAGCTAACAAGAGGAAAATTAAGAAAGGTAAAAGTAAAGGGTGGCGAAACACTAAGGAAAGGATTAAATGAAAGGAGAGCAGTTACAGCAGCTACAACAGCAGGAACTGGAGCGTGTGGGATACACAGGAACAGTTACAGGAACGGTGCAGCAAGCAGAGCAAGCAGAGCAAGCAGGGCAAGCAGTGGGTCCAAGGGGGCACGATCCACTGCTAGACTCAGAAAGCACAGATATTCCCTCCAAATCTTTGACCAAAATTGAGGTGGAACAAAAAATCTACATAACTAAGCAAATTTATAATCCTACACGGGCTCAAGCCCCAAGCTCCCTCAAAGTTCACAGCCGATCTTTTATAGTGCTTAAAAAAAGAACCTTGGCTGCCCTAAAAGCAATAATAAATAAAAAACCAAATAAAGGATCGTCTGCACCGGAGCAAACACAGATAAAGGATATGGCTGGAATAAATGGAATAGCTGCCCAAAACTCATCGCTGCTTAATCTAGAAAGAGGGGGGGAAGGAGAGGAGGGAGCAATTCGAGATATGCAAGAGATACAGACGCAGGTGCAGAACCTTGAAGCCCCAGACAAAGACTTAGAAAGCACAGAGAGTCCAGGAAATCTGGGGAACAGGGAAGATTTAAAAACCACACAGAGTATAAAAAGCCACACCCTGCAGGGAAATAAGGACATACAAAGACGACCTGAAACCGGAGGATCCAAAGCCAAGGAAAATAATGTGGAGAAAGCTATATCTGAAGAGACTGATAAAAATAAAATAAAAAATAAAAGCAAAAATACTGAAAAGGACAAGGATAGAGAAAAAGCGAAACAAAAACAGAAAGAGAACGACAGAGAGAAAGACAAAGAGAAGGGAAGTGATACAGCGGACAAAGCTAACCTGGAATTAATGGCTAAAAAGGCTCAGAGGCTGCAGACAATAAAAAACTTGAAAGCTGCCGCTAAAAATACTGGATCCCCAACCCTCTCTCAGACTCGGATATCTAACATCTTCATCGCGGTAGCCAAGGAAGGACCAAACAAACCTACTGAAATTATAAAACAAAAAAACAACCAAGCAGACAGCGCGAAAGTTACCAGTGGGGCTGACCCAAACACGCTTGTAGAGCGAATCGGTGTGGATGGGGAAAATATAGCTCAAAAACAAACCACCCCATGACGCACGCAAACATTCCCCCCTGAGCTTGGTAATACTGCGCTTTCTGAAGAGGACTCGGATTCAGACATATATCAAACAGGAATGTCCACTTCAAGTGAAACAAGCGAAACAAATGATGAACAAATATTAGAAGCAACAGTCTCCGAGATTCTAGACTCTAGCGAATCTAGGAAAATTAGCGAAACATGCCAAAGCTCGAACTCAAGGAAAAAACGGGAAAAAAGAGGGCGAGAGATAAAAGGAGAAGAGCTAACTTAATCAATGATGAGACCACAGATCCTGGCAGCAACAATGAATATGCCATAACAAGATCTAAACCTGTACGAAAAAGTCCGACCCTAAAGCTTCTAGAAGAAACAGAGCATGTTCAAGACCACACTTTAGCTGAGCCAGAAGGAAAAAGCCAGAAACAATCCGGAAAAGGACAAAACTCAGCAACAAATGCAGAGCCACTGCTGAGCGAAGTGCTGAGCTCCATAAAAAACTTCCATAAAGACATTAAAAAGGAAACCCAAAGGAACCACGTTGCTATTAAGAAGTTACAAGGGGCAATTAAAAAAGTTGGCAATATCTGTACCGAGATCTCTGATAGAATGGCCTTAGTGGAAGCACGTGCAGAAAATTTGGAAATGGACGTGATCAAGCTGCAAAAACAGGAGAATGAGCATTATGGAATCATAAAAGACCTCATGATGAAAGTGGAAGATCACGAAAACAGGTCAAGAAGAAACAATCTGAGGTTCCTTGGAATACCTGAAGGCTTTGAAGAGAACGACCCAAGGGGCTCTATGATTAAACTGCTGAAATCTGCCTTCCCGGAACTTAGTACCTGGGATATGGACAGAGAAATTCAGCGTGCCCATCGATTCCCTCTGACGCCACCAAAACATTCACAAAAACCACGTCAATATCCCCGGGCAATGTTGGTCTATTTTGGGAATTTCCTTCTAAGAGAAGCCCTCTATGATCTGGCAAGGCCAACAAAGCAGAGGAAATATAAAGATTTTATGTTCTTCACCAGATCAGACTTCGCCCACGCAACTGTTGAGAGAAGGTGGAGAATGAGACAATTAATCGCACCTTTTGAAAAAATCGGAGCAACAGTCTACCTGCAAAACCCAGCACGGCTAAAAATAATATATAAGGGATCAACAAGAAGTTTCTCAAGTGAAATTCAAGCCGAAGCTTACCTAAGAGAAATCTCAGCAACTGAGAAAGGGAATTCAGGAATATAAACGCAAATCAGCAACTTGTCTATGAACACAAAAACATGGGGACCAATCAAAAGGGGTTGTGGAGGGGGGGCGGGGGTAATGAATAAATGTATCGAAAATTTAGTGTATTCACATAATAGTCTGGGGCAAATATTTGATGGTATTATTTGACCCCACCCACCCGATACGACCAAAATATAAAGGACCTACCCGCGGGACGCACTGAGGCGCAATCTGACCACACTGACACCCACACCTGGGTACTCGGGGACCCAGCAAGCCTCATAGGATGGTAAGGGGGGAAGGGGGGGACAGAGGGAGGGGAACAGGTAGGGGGGAGAGGAGCGAGAAGTGGGACGGGTCAGGGGAGGATAAGAGAGGGCCGGGGAGGGAAGAATGGGGGAAAAAATGTCATCACATCAGTATATAGAAGAAACTAAAGGCGCCAGGTTAACAAAAACTAACTGGGGGAGCGTGAAAAAAAAACCAGAAATGACTATGCGGATAGCTTCGCTGAATGTTTGCGGACTAAATGATGGCAGGAAACGAAGAGCTATGAGGGAATATTTAAGAACACTTCATGCTGAGCTGATTTGCCTACAAGAAACACATATAGAGGCCTCTCAAAAGGGACTCTTAGAACAGTTGAGATACCAATTAGTATCATATACGACGCAAGGAACAAGAACAAGAGGGGTAGCGATCTTAGCAAAGCATGGATGCGTGGTTGTTAAGAGACAAAAATCAGACCGATATGGTAGATGGGTATTGGTGGAATGCCAGATACAGAGCTATAATTTCACATTATGCTCATTGTATGCTCCCACTGTAGACGACCCAGAAGCTATGGTCTCCGTTAACTTAGAAATAGCCAGACTTAAATGTTAATGGACTGAATGGCTTGTGGAAGAAGAGAAGCCACAGAGCACTGATTCAACTGATGTGTGATAATGGTCTAGTAGATATATGGGAGCTGCAAAATAACTTAGGGAACGGTAGTACATATTATTCTGCCCCTCATAAGGTCTTAGCAAGGCTAGACTATTTTTTGGTATCACCTGCTGTGGCATCCACCGCAAAGATTAGCATACTACCCAGGGTAATGTCTGACCATAACCCTCTCATCTCAGATATTACAACCGCTGCCCAGCAAAAGAAGGTGACAAATTGGACATTTGAGAGAGCCTTGTTACAGGACTCAGAGTACACCGCTCTAATGAAAGAATGGATAAGAAATGTTTTTGTACTAAACAAAAGCTCTGCTCCACCAGCAGTAGTATGGGATACCCTGAAAGCAGGTATAAGGGGGGAGACAATCAGGTATTCAATTAGGTGGAATAAGGCAGAGAGGGAGGAAGTAGAAACGAGAATAAGGGCAGCTGCTAGACTAGAACATGAACTTAGTAGAGCAATCAGGGCGAATCAGGATATTGTTAGTATAACATATGAGCTTGCAATGGCTAAGGCAGCGGTTGGGGAGCTATTTGCTTCTAAAGCAGCAGGGAAGTATTTGGCATGGAGAAAGGACCAATATGAGTATAGTGAGCAGATAGGCCGCATGCTAGCTGTCCGAACAAGGCAGGCTGCTACTAAAGGAGATATTTCTGAGATTAGGTCTGAGAACGGAAGTGTCGCAACAATGTGCTAGCTTTCGGGACTATTATCAGAAACTATATGAAGAAGATAATACAGCATCTATCGAGGATATAGAGGGGTATCTTGAGAGTGTTAGACCAGAGAAACTAACGATAGAGGACAGGGGGGCATTGGAGATGACATTTAATAAAACAGAAATACAGAGGGCAGTTTATGACTTACCATCTGGCAAAGCAGTAGGCCCAGACTCTATACCCTTGGAGTTCTACAAAACATTTTTAGCCGAGATAGAAGAAGAACTATATGAGTTGGCTGTAAATGTACAAGAGGGTGCGATACCACCGGAGTCATGGGGAGAGGCAACCATGATAGTCTTTCTGAAAAAAGACAAGCCAGCAACCAATCCTGGATCTTATAGGCCGATAAGCCTAATGAATAGCGACGTGAAAATCTACTCAAAGTTACTGGCAAATAGGCTAGGAGCAGTAATTGGTAAGATCGTCTCCCCAAGGCAGCACGGGTTTATACCTGGGAGAGGAACAGCGGAACATGTCAGAAGAGTGCTTACGTTATTTGATGGCACGGCATCCTCACGAGACCCTATGGCGCTGATCCTTTTAGATGCTGAGAAGGCATTTGATAGGGTCTCGTGGGGATTTCTCTGGGCAGTGTTGGAGAAGCTGAACCTGGGGGAGTGCTTTGTGGGAGCTCTGAAAGCCTTATACAACAATCCAAGAATAAGAGTTAGAACCATGGGGGAGCTGAGTGGTATAATAGATATTGGACGAGGAACCAGGCAAGGGTGTCCTTGCTCCCCGCTACTCTTCGCTCTATATATAGATACATTTATTAGGAGGATAGAGCAGAATAGAAACATTCTGCCCATAGAAAATGTTTTGTTTTCAAACAAAATAAGCATTGTATTTCAAAACTGAGAACACAAAAGTGAAAAAGAGAATGTGGGAACAATGTTTGTATGTGTGATTTTTAATCTGAATATATTCTGAATACTGGGATGGGTATTCTTTGTGCTACGCGGGATATTTAATACTAATTATACCCTGTGAATGTGACCAGCCTTTGCAAACAATACTTTTTTGTAGATATCCCATAATCATTGTTCAAACATTTCGAGAACACAACATGAACCCGACTTAACATCCTATGAGTTCACACTTCTGTCAATCAAATCAAAACCCCACCCCAACCTGTGTAGGCTGGCCTGTTGTACAGGACAGGACATATCAAAACCATGACCAGGCAAGTATCTAATTTTTTGTAAAGTTTAGTAAGCTTTATTGAATAAGATAAACCATGTAAAACAGTATTACAATACAGAAAGCATTAAAATAGATCAACGGGTAACACAATATATAGGTAAAACAAAAGATCCCCATAGGGAAATTATAAACTGTACCAAGAGAACATGCTTTTAAGGGTATTTTGTGATGAGAGAAGGAGAGGAGGGAAGAGAAAGAAAAGGGAGGAGGGAGGAAGGGAAAGAAAAGGCAATCTAGCTCATAGATCATAAGGGAAATTCATGAAACATGTCTGGAAAGGAAATTAGTTAATGGTAACCATAACAAGTCTTTTTTGATTAAAAGAGGTACAGTATTAGCAAAAGCACGATCAAGTCTATGGTGATGACACAACAGATGCCTCCAAGCATTATATGAGATCTTCGAAGTATCTGTCCAATTTGTTGTGATTATCTGCAAAGAAATAGCTATGTACAAATCTATAAACTTACGAACATTACATTGAACATTCCAAATGGGAGAGGAGCCACCCCAAAAAATATGAACAAGATCAAAGGGGTGGTTCGTACTTAAAATATCATTTAGCATAAACCAGATATGAGACCAAAGGGATTTGACCAATGGACAATGAAAAAACATATGAAGAAAATCACTATCAGCACATGAACAGTACCAGCATTTCTTAGAATCTGAGGCTTTAAATTTAAATAAATTAGAGGGAGTAAAAAAGAGCCTATTGTAAAAAAAATATAAAGTCTCTGTGGTACTGGTAGAACGAGAAACAATGTGAATTTTAGACCAAATAGAGTCCCAAACTGGGAGGACAATTCCTGCAATAAATCCTTTTCCCAGATAAGCTCAAGTTTGGATTTGAACCGATCTGTAGTGGGACGGGAAAATAATTTGTAAATAGCAGCAGCTTTGAAAGGAATAGTGAAGTAAGGTCGAGGGGAATCTGATGGGACAATGGTGGATAAGGAACTGTTTTGGGATATGGGAGAGGATAGGGCATGCTTAAGTAAGGGATATTGGGAAGAGTATTTGTTGGACAGATGAAAAGATGTACGGATATCAGAGATCTAAAAAGGGGTCCATGAGCTGATTACAATCGCCACCAACAATTAAGTCATCGGTCGCATGAGAGGAAAGAAGCATGGAAAAATTGTTCCAAAAAGTTAAGTCTACACCAGTGGGGCCATAGACATTGCAGAAAGATAAATTTGTATTATTAACAATAACATCTAAAAACAACCATCTACCGTTAGTATCATGAAGCTCAGTTTTTACCTGGATAGATAACGATTTGTGAAACAGAATAATAACACAATTTTTGTTGTTTTCTGCCGGAGAGCAGAAAGCTTCGCCCACCCATCGTTTGCGCAGTGAAAACAAATCTTTAAGCGAAAGGTGAGTTTCTTGCAACATTGCAACGTGACATTTTAGTCTTGCTAAGTGAGATAAAACACATTGTTTCTTAACAGGGTTGCGAATATCTTTAACATTCCAAGAAATGACACGGAGACCATTCATCTTTGAAGTTTGCAGAAGAATACGCAAACAGATAGAGGGAAGGCTTTGAGGAATAGCAGAGTTGTAAATAGAAAGAAAAGAGATTGGGAATGTAGGGATATTAGAAAAAGGTTAACGAAGAAAAAATTGAGCCTATGACCACCTCAGAAAGAGAGACAAGAGCAAAGTGAGAAAGTAATAGAGAATCAAAGGTAGAATTAAAAAAGGAGAAGGATGCTAAATAGAACGAATAGGAAAGAGATTGCCAGAAAGAAAGGGAAGAAAGTGATAAGGAAAAAGGTATCCAGGGAGAGGAAAGGAAAGAAAAAGGAGGGAAGAAAGAAAAGGTGACATCGAGAAAAGAGGAGAAAAAAGGGAGACAGAATCCCCTATGAGGTAAAGTAAAAAAAAGGATCACAAAAAGCCGAGTGGCTTTAGTCATAGAGGACACTTGACCAGGATACATTACTGTGCTAGGGGGGCAGCGAGGCACAAGAAAGCCGCTCAAGCAAGAGACAAGGAAGCAAAAAGGGTTTCCTGTACAATAATTATAACAAAATAGATGAAGTAATAAGGAGTCCGAAGACTAAAGGTAACCAAATAAGACAAATGAAGGGAACTTAGGAAGGAGTGGCAGCGGAATGAATTGCACATTACAGACATCGGGATGACACGTATAGGAAGTGTATACAATAAAACTGCAAAGGGGAGACCTGTGAAACAAGGAAGAGGAAAAAACAAAGAGATTGTTACAGCGACATACAAAATATGGAGGGAAAAATTAGACAGTACAAAACAACAAGCAATTAAAAAACAACTAAGATTTGCTCAGTTCCATAAGTTCTCCCTTGTGAGTATGGATGAACTTCCGAAGGTCAGCAGGATCTTCAAAGCTAAAGGTCCTTTCTTTGTAAGTTACTTTGAAAAAACAAGGATGAATTAGGTCATAGCGAGCAATCATGGATCTCAGCGCAGGTCTCAAGTTCAAAAATTATTTTCGTCGAGCCGCAGTTGGTTTAGAGACATCTGAAAGGACACATGGCTGGAGTTGCGTCACTTTTGTGACACACTCCAGCAATGCGTCACTTTTGCCCCATATAGATACGTCAGAAATACTGACGTATCTGTAACTCCTTGGGCCATGATGCGTCATACTGTAAATATGAAGCATCATTGGTGTCGCAAGGAGGGCGCAGTGAAAAGTGACGCATCGCTGTTTTCACGCAGAGATGTGTCACTTTTCATAAATGAGGCCCCATGTGTTTAGGGAGGCCAACAATTTGAAGGACTTGAGTCTTAAGGAATTGGATGATGTCCGACCCTTCAGAACCTTCCGGAATACCATAAATGTGCAGGTTATTGCACCTATTGCGGTTTTCCAAATCTTCTGAGGTCTTTTTAAGCTAATCAACTTCTTTGGTAAGGCTAGCAACCTTGGCTACAGCATCCGGAGTGTCGTTAACCTTTTGTTCTACGTCTGTAAGTCTCGTATCAAGACTGGACCATTTTTCATCCAGCCTCTGAAGAGTTGTAGCTGTGTCTGTCATGAAGGGGCGAATGAGGCGCAGTTCCTCCATGATGTCCCCAGAGTGATAGGCAGCGGAGATTTGGACGGAGACGGAGGATCCTTTTTGATGCGTTTACCAGAAGATTCCGCAGGGTCCTTACGAGTACCAGAGGGAGTACCGTGAGCTTTGGTTGAGAGTGAGGAATCCATTTTAAAGCTATTATCCCAGAAGGGTTGAGGCAAAAAGTAAAAAATAGAGTACAGTAGGAGCAATTGTTTGAAGCACTGAATAGTATTGGTGAAAAGAGGGTCAATATGAAGCAACATCAGTTGAACCATATATTGACAAAGATGAGGCAGTCCATTCCAGATGGAAACCAAAGGTGTTGAAATGAAGAGCCCAAAGTTAACAAATTGAAAGTACAGTAAAAACACAATGGAATGGGCTTCCAGACAATATATGAGTAGTGCCAGCCGCCAAGGCTATCAGATGAATATGCGTATATCCTTTTTAACACTGCTCAGACGGAATTAGGACCCTTTTAACCGCATGCGCACTAGCGGCTTTCCCGCTGCGCGCAGAGTTTTTAAAAAACCCGCGTTACGTGACGAGCTCAGCTCATCATCAGCGTAGGACAGGTTACGCCCATGACGAGCTGAGCTCGTCATCAGCCCCGAAGGGGTTAAAAGATGAATATTTGAGGTAATTTGCAAAAGTCACAGCATAGGTGCATTGAGGATTTTCCAGCCCAAGTTATCATGTACAGGAAAAAATAGGTAATTCCACATTGTAGAAGAAAGGGAACCATGAAGGCAAGACACAAAGTTGCAGCAAGAAAAAGAAAGAAAAAACCCGCTTCATAGAAAAAGAAAAACAAAATGGCAGCCGCTAGTCACAGAAACAGTTTTTAAGTCATAAAATGCTCAAAAAAAGGCATTTTGAAGCGGAAAACTTGCCCATAAGTGCCTGAACACTTCCGACGTGAAATAAGCTGTTTTTATGCAGGAACGCTGCCTCGGAGTCTGCCCTTCGTATATGAGCGCTGCTCGTCGGGACAGAGCTCTTCAAGTTGCGGCCATCTTGGTGCGCCGCGCGCTCCTAATTATCTCATTTTAAATAGGAGAAACAGTAGTAATTGCCTATGGGAAATGGTGGCAGTTTTAGGCCAGGGACAACCAACACCCAGGAATCTCATGCAACTTCAGACAAATCTGAAAAAAACCAGACACAAGGGACCCCAAGGAGTCGAGCTTTGCATAAAAGGAAAACCACCACTCTTGCCACCTTAGAATGTCTTTCAAATGGAAAACTACAACTTAAAATCAGTTGCCCATACAGATGCACCGGATATCACTGGAACGTATGGCCAACTCTCCAGACGTCCTGCCATGCAGACGTCCCCTGACGAGAATGGTGTGCCACGTGCTGGTATGCCCCTCATACTTGTCCGGTAAGGGCCAAAACAGTAGTGTATGGTGTGCAGTTTATCCAACTCTGCCCACGGACCCAGATTGAACAGGTGCAATAAAAAGCACCTTTTACAGGTTTTGAAATAATAATGTAGATTAACCTGCAAAAAGTGAAGCCTCAAATGTTTCTCATGGTAATTGACT
This sequence comes from Lissotriton helveticus, assembly GCF_964261635.1. Classification (NCBI taxonomy): domain Eukaryota; kingdom Metazoa; phylum Chordata; class Amphibia; order Caudata; family Salamandridae; genus Lissotriton; species Lissotriton helveticus. Next base: position 201,281,000 of record NC_136063.1, on the reverse strand, counting down.
TGTAAGATGCCCTGAGCAAGTAATTAGTGACTGGAAAACAAGATTTGGCAGAAAGCAATACATTGTGTAAGATGCTTTTTTTCTTTTAATGAAGCATGTAACAAAAGAATCTGAGCTAAATATCTGATTTCTCATCCTATCATACTTTACATAGTACTGTTGAAATCTGTATCCCTATGTCCTCTCTCGGACACCGTATTTAAGCATGCCCTGTCACCAGCTGTCAGTCTTGGAATGTTGACAGTTGACAGCTGGTGTCTCACGGAGCAGTTGTGTTTTCTGTGCTCCGCATATTGTGGAGTTTCTATTGGTGTAATTCAAAATAAAGAAGAACTTCACTTCAACTTGGTTCCGGCTTTTATTCATTACAAATTTTGACAACGAGAATGGGATTCGAACGCATGCGTGCAAAGGAAGGCTGACTCACTGCTGAAATGCAGCAGTCAGTTGAAAAATAAAATGACAATAAAACTATTTCATTGTCATTTTATTTTGACTTCCAGTCTGCTGAGTCGAGAGCGGGACGAAGCCAGGCTGCAGCGTCACACAGCAGGGGGAGGAGGAGTCGTAGGCACAAAAAGTGTGCATGATGGTTTGGTTGTCCGTCCACAGCCGGCCTAACCGACATGCGCACTTCGATATCTCCAGGCTGTTCCTTGGAGAAATCCTAGTGCTCAGGGGCACAGGCTCCCAGGCCCTGCAGGAGCGCAAACCTGGTCCACTCTACCCAATTCCATCACTTCTCTCATGATGGGAGAAACTTTGGGATTTGGTGGGGTCAAGTGGCCTGTGCACATGGGAATTTTAGTGCTGGGCTGGGAGCAGAGGAGTAGCATGGTGCGGGAGTAGAAGATTGCGCGGCTGGCAGGAAAGTTGAGTGTATGCTTTTATTATTATTATTTTTCTTTCCACCCCCACCTCGGATTGGCAGCAACCACCCCTTTTTTTAAAGGGTTTTTCCTACATTAATTAGAAGGGTTGCACAAGAGCTGTTCCAAAACCATATACCTAAGTATTTTAGTGAGTTGTTCTGCCATTTGAGGCCAGAGTTTTGAACTAGGGAAGAAAGGCAATAAATATTCATGGGGAAGACCTTAGTTTTGTCTTTATTGAGGGTGTAACCAGATACCTCTGCGTATTCTGAGATTACTGTTAGTATGCAGAGGATAGCCTTATCCGCCTCTTCTGTAGAGATTAAAACATCATCGCATAGGCCACAACGTTTTGTGGATCAGACGGTAAGGAATACCTTTGATGCCAGTATCATTTCTAATTAATTCAAGCAGAGGTTCAATGGGTAGTACAAAAAGAAGTGGGGAAAGAGGACAACCTTGACGGGTGCCTTGTTCTAATGCGATTACTTTTGAGGTACAACCTTTGATACGAACTGTAGCTTTTGTTTCATGGTAAAGGGCAAACTCCATTTTAATGAAATTATCTCCAAGACCAAATCTCTGTCAAGTGGCCCTCAGAAAGGTTCAAGAGACTTTATCAAAGGCCTTTTCTGCATCAAAGGCTATGGCAGCAGAAGGGGAGTTTAGGGATTTAGGAGCTTATTTACAATCCCCATGCGCTGCTGGTACATACTTTTTTCCCATGTTAAAAGTGACGCACCGGCGGTGCAAGGGGTTTGTAGATAAGCCCCTTATTCTTTTACAGAACATAGCATAGTGTCCTAGTATTGTCGCTAGCCAGTCGACCTTTAAGGAAACATGTTTGTGTCAACTGTAGCAGTTTACTCAAAATGTTTTCTAACCTCATGGCTATCATTTTGGCATAAATCTTGCAGTCAGTGTTTATTAGTGCAATTGGACAATAGTTTTTGATCTCAAGCAGATCTTAACCTTCTTTGGGATTAACAACTATTGTGGCTACAGTGGCAGAGCCTTGGATCTTTCCTGTGTTCTTAAGAGAGAGAAACAGACTGTGGAGGGGTTTGAGCGGCTATCTGGCACATGTCTTGTAAATGCAATGTTAAACCGTCCGGACCAAGGGCTTTACCAAGTTTGAGATTAGAAATGGCTTTGAGTATTTCGCCCTGTTCTATGGGATTATTAAGAGTGACTCTGGAATCTGGGTCTAATGTAGACAGTGATAATTTGTTTAAAAAATTCTCACAGATATTTACATCAATTGAAGTATCAAGGGTGTATAAGGATTCCTAAAAGTCTTGTCAAAACACCATTATGTCTCTCACAGATGTAACATTAACTCTGTTGGCATTTGTAATGGTTGGGATGATAGATGTGTGTTTTTCAAATTTTAAGTAATTTGCTAAGAACCGGCCAGCTTTATTCTTTTTGATCATTGTGGAAACTGGGTACTTGTTGCAGAACCACCTCCCACCCCACATTTTGTTTCTGGTTTCTGATGTAACTTTGACTGAGGTGTACTGGGCCCCTGCTCACCAGGTTCCCAGTACCAGTATTCTTTCCCTAAAACTGTACCACAATTGGCAACATTTCAGCAACCCCTGTAAGTCCCTAGTAGATGGTACCCTTGGTACCTAGGGCAGTGTTACTGAAGAGGGTCCCCTAAGGCTGCAGCACAAATTGTGCCACCCTAGAGATCCCTCACCAAGAACATGCACACTGCATTGAGTCAACATGGTGCACAGCCCTGTGTTCCAAGCCCCTAGACACTGCATGAGGTATAGGTAAGTCACCCCTACTGCAGGCCTTACAGCCCTAAGGTAGTGTGCACTATACCTCATGTATGGCTATATCTGCATGAGCAGATATGGCCCTACAATATCAAATCCATTCTTGGATATTGTCAGTGCACATGGATCCCATAGAGAGTACATAGGCTGGATACTTGTCATTAAACATTTCATAGCTCCATGATGGTTTCACTGTACCTGAAGATCTTTAGAGGGTCCCCTGTAAAACTAACAAGCACTGGTGTGATCTCTGACTAGTCTTATCCAGTCTGCCACCACCAGACATGTTTCTGACCGTATGAGGTAAGAGCCAGTAATCTCAGAGGACAGGAACAAAGCCTGTTCTGGGTAGAGGTGCTTCATACCTCCTCTAAGTCAGGGTGGCCTTCCAAGACAGGAAGCTTCAAAAGCGATGCCGCCTTTGAAATGCGACCCAGGCATCTCCAGATAGAGGAGGATGACAACACCCGTTCCCTGTCCCACATTTGGTGGGAGGACGGGCGGGAAAATTAGTTAGATGCGGAAGTGTGGTCACATTTAACCAGCACCACCCCTAAGGTGAGGCAGGTGATGTGAGCACAACTTTTCCAATTCCTCCATCTTGAGATGGCAGGAATTAACTTATCAAGGCTAGGGTAGTGCCCTTTCCCACTGGAAGTGGTAACTTAGAGGGTGTAGACATCCTAAAGGTAGGTAGTAAGTCCGAATGAGGTCGCATACTGCTCGTCCCATCAGCATGTGACCCCGGAGCATGATAGTCGATGTAGTAGGTATCAGCGGGTGCGCTTCTACCCGAGTTTAAAGTCTTGAGGGTGTTCACTGGTGTGCTTGCCATCCCTGGACACGTGTTTCGCGTTCATTAACGCTCATCAGCAGGGATTAGGCGTGTGCACGGGGTTGCTGCGTGAGCTGCCGAAAATATTCATAGGTCCAGATACCTCTTAAGGCGCGCAGGTGCGTTGTCTCGAGGTCGTCACCTCCACCGGCTCAAGGGAGCCTGTATAAATAGTAAGTCCGAATGAGGTCGCACACTGCTCGTCCCATCAGCGTGTGACCCCGGAGCATGATGGTCGATGTAGTAGGTATCAGCGGGTGCGCTTCTACCCGAGTTTAAAGTCTTGAGGGTGTTCACTGGTGTGCTTGCCATCCCTGTACACGTGTTTCGCGTTCATTAACGCTCATCAGCAGGGATTAGGCGTGTGCACGGGGTTGCTACATCGACCATCATGCTCCGGGGTCACACGCTGATGGGACGAGCGGTGTGCGACCTCATTCGGACATCCTAAAGGTAGTAAGCCCATTGGCTACTACCTGTCACTCTCTTTAATGCCCCATAATCTAGTATTTAGGTGCCATTGCTGGACCTGGCAGCTTAGAGTCGACAGACACAGAAAAAAAGGACAAGGAAGAACTGCTGACAAGAAGACTGAAGCCCTGCTGCAGAAAATTGGCGCCAAACCCTGCCTGCTGCATTAAGGACTCAAAAATCATGTTGTGCTGCCTCGTCCTGCAACTGTGAGGCCTCCATGAACCCCGAAGCTTCTCCAGCCTTGTACAAATGACCAAATAACTCCCTTGGTATAGAGATGCAACTACCCTGCAGTCCGCAGGCACCGTACCCACTTAGTCCGGTTTGCAGACTAGCTGCTCCCAGGCAACTACAATGCAGCACCTGAATCAAAAGTGGTACATCAGCTCCAGAGGATCAGATCTATCTCCACACCAAGTTTGGAAATACCAGTATCTTTAAAAGCAGTGCCTCACCAATAACCGTGATAGCAGACCCCCTACAGCACCCATCGTGGGACATCGAGATGCCCGAGACCCACTTCCTGAGTGGCCCAACTATCCTGGAATCTCTCCTGTAACCTGCCTGCTCAGGACCGCGAGGACTTCTTGATACACACCGCCTGGCTGACCTATCTGCTCTGCACCCAGTCCAAACTGCCTTGGTAATGACAATCCAGCTGTGCTCCCATGGTACTGAGGCGCTTGTGACCTATTCCCTCGAGTTGGACCCCTGGCACTTATCTTTAAGTCCCTTTGTGCAGTGTGTTTTTCAAGGGGCCCCCTTCTTCGTAGCGCACCAGCTACCAACAACGTAATCTTCCTGTTCTCCGGCCAAATCCAGGCTGCTCCAGAGAATCCGCTGATGGAACATTGGTCCTGCCCTTGCTGCTTACTTAAATGCTGAAGGTAAACCTTTAGATCCAACTATGTTGATTTTATCGGCATTTTTCTATTTTCTCTATAGATTTCAATGGTGCGTAATTGCGCACAAAAATAATTAATTTGTCAAGCTTTGAAAATTGCTATCTTAAAAAGTATTAACTGTAGATCTAAGTTCTTGGTCTAAAAAACGACATAAAAATTATTGTTATTTTTATATATGGGTATTGGATTTTATTCTTGAGTGTGTGTCTCATTTATTGCCTCTGTGAGTACAACAAATGCTTAGTACTACCCTCCGATAAGCCTAACTGCTCACCCTCACTACCACCAATTATCAACTTTTGCCTCTCTGTACCAATCTGGGTCTCATTGGACTCTCTGCTTAGTGCGCTGTATAGAGAGCCTGCTTCCGACAATCATTTTCTCCGCTTTGTTTATGAGCTTTGGTCCTCAAAGTTCTAATATATTCATTTTTAAGGGTTTTAGGCTCAAAGAAGAGCATGGAACCCTTAGAGTGATTTAGTTTGAACTCCAAAGCTTTAATCTCAGCACAATGCCCTCTAATCAGAGACAGTTATTTATCTAGACACAGGATTCAGGATCACCCAGTGAGGTAGAAAACTTGATTCACAGTCGTTTAGAAGCAAAACATTAAACTGGTATTTATTGTGGCCATTTTGTCTCCGAAGATGATGCTTGATTCAGAATATAAGGCACAGATAATGATAAATAAACCCCCACAGTACTTCCAGATTATGAGGTACAATGTGGAAAAAGAAGTGGGTGAACCCACTTTCCAAAAATGATGGCGCTTCAGCCATAACAAATGTGAAATGTAGGAAAAGCATGGTGCTGGCAATTTTGTTGACTGACCTTTGCAAACGGGCGTGTAGGTGCTCCAGTGTTCCCGAAGGTGTTTAGATAGGAGGATTAGTCACCAAAGCTGCAGCAGTGTTGTTGCAGGTAGCGAGACATCGAGGCCCATTTCTCATCACGCCGTCTGATCCCAGTACTCTCGATGGGCCAAAGAGAGCGCCCAGGCAGCGGTCGCGTTCAAGCGTCAGCCACTCCCCCCAGAATCTCTTACTTCCAAATGCCCTGATGATAGTGCACAAAACGCATTTCTTTAAAACTTTTTGGACAAGGATGACTTGTTTCATAAATATATGAGAAGGAATTTGGGATCAGGTTTTCTAAATTTAGTAAGTTGCAAGCAAGCCACAGATTGGTTTGTGACTGCTAAACATGTGCATTTTTTATGTACCATAGACTTCCAAGGGACGCTTCTTTTTCTCACAGCTACTGTAAAACTTAAGAAATCACTATTTTAATAACTCTTAATTGTTCTTTCCTATTTGAGAATAGCTATTAGAGAATCGCAAATGTAATGTATCAAGCCATTCTGATTGGTCACAAATTAGTCATTTTTCACTTCCTAATTTACACCGTCACAATTTCAGGTGTTAACCATGTAAAAACTATAAAAGTTACAGCCAAACTTTTTTTTTACTCCACATGTCTGCACTAAATGTGATGAGCAGAAGGATTTGGATGTTGACAGTGCAGCAGAGAAGAGGGAAGTGCAAAGGAAGGGATTTTTGAATTAGGATCTCTATATTTGTGCAGACAGAGGAGGGCATTACTGATAGGTACAGGCTAAGTATCCAGATTATACTTGACCTCATTGTGGCACCCCATCAATTATTGGGCTCAAACACTCAAAGGAGTGTGGCTATGTCCATGCACATTTAGGTATTGTGTTCACTGCACCTCCTAGCCTCTGGCAACTATCAGTGCATTGTAACAACAGTGGGAGGAGGGTCGCAAAGTGCGCATTCAATGTTTTTCCAGAATTTCCTTGATGCAATGATATCAAATATTTGTAATCACATTTCTTTCAAAAGTATACCCCAAGAAATACAAGATACAAAGGTCAATTCTATTAAGTAGTACATTTTCCTCAGGTAATTGGATGCACAGATGGGAAGCATGTTTTGATGTATCCTCCTTTTGCAACAAAACACCTGTACCACAATGAAAAGAAATATACAGGTGTTGTGATGTGACGCATTCCGCATTCCAGGATGGTGAACCTTGAAATGTGGAATGCAGAAGGTAATGTTTGCAATGTTCCCTTTGTGGCAGTTGCCGCTGGGAAGCTGTAAGGGTTGAACTAATAAACCCATTTCTGCTTACTACGACATCCCTCTGTTTCTTTGATTCACCACAATTTTGGCGATGAGAATGGGACAGAGACAGATGATTATTTATTTATTTTAGCGGTTAAAAAAAAAGTATAGAAGAGCACTGTGATACGCACACAATTTCATCTGCCTGTTAACTATTTTATGAGAAAAATGTATTTTTTTATTTCTTTTACTATTTTTTTTTCACTGTAATTATGCAGAGCATCAATGAACCTCCTCCTTTTTTGCAGGTTCCTGGAGATCCTCCTATTCCTTGGCACGCATGGTATAGGGCTTTCACAAAATATCTAGAGGCAATTGGTGGGAACAGATATTGTCCTGAAAGCAAGAAATTTTTGTTAGAACATAGTTTGGGTTTTGAGGGGCAGTCATTATATAAACATATACCACCTTATGAAGTAAGAGAGGGGGAGGAAGACATCGATGAGTATCAGTTAGCTGTTAAAAAAATTAGAAAAATTATTTGATGTCCAAGCTAGTTTGATTGTTAACAGGCACAAGTTTTTCACCAGGGAACAGCAACAAGATGAGTCCATTGTCACATATGTGGCTGTGTTGCGTACATTAGCATCTGAATGTGAATTTGAGGCATTCACGTTCCATTTCATTAGAGATCAAATTTTTGTAAGGTGTTCGCATAAGAAAGTTCAGGAGAAACTGTTAACGTTGAAAAACCCAACTCTAAATTAAACTATTGACATTGCGAAGAGTATAGAACTCTCACGGAAGTTGTCAAGAGAATTGACTCGCAAAACAGAGAGTGGAGTATCAGTTGTAAAAGAAAGCGCAAAGGAAAATATCAGTGTCACACAAAAGGTGCCCAGCAAAGTTTTTACAAAGAGAAAAAAAGGGAAAGACAGTTTTTTCAACCAGCAGAACATTTGTTTCAAATGTGGCAATCCAAGACATGGGTTCAATGGTCGCCCGTGCCCTGCTATGAATATCAAATGCAGGTTGTGAGAAAGAGTGTGACATTTTGCAAAGGTGTGTCAATCTCCCAAAGATAAAATCAAAGTAAATTCTGTCGCTGAAGGGGAAGCTAGTGATGATTCAGGAAGTGAACAATTTGAGAAAGATTTTATTTTTGTAGTCCAAGGGGGAGATGGATTGTGTTGACCGGTATGAGGACCTATTGGTTGATGGCAAAACAGTAAATTTGCTTATTAATTCAGGTACTAGGATGACAATGGTGACAGGCGATCTTTTCAGGAAAACGTGGGGTGAAAAACAGCTATTCCCTCCAGACAGAAACCCAGTTACTTATGATGGGAGGAACATTTAATTAACAGGGTATTTTGAATGTCAATTAAAGTTGAAAGGAAAAGTGATTGTTGGGAAAGAGTATGTTGCAAAGAAAGGACTGAATATCCTTGGATGGTTACGAAAAACAAGATTAGAGAGTAAAAAGGTAGTGTCCTGCGGGGACACCGGAGGTGGATATGTCCTCCTCTAAGAATCTGAACATCAAGGAATATTCAAATGACATTAAGGCCTGGAAGGAAGGAACAGGTTTCATTGGTTGCAGAACACTCTGTTAGCGAACAAACCACTCCTGAGGTAGGAGATGAGAAGTGGATTAGCAGGTTTAAGAAAGTTTTTTGAGACAAGCTGGGACAGATTGCAGGTTTTAAACACAGGATTTAAGTACAGAGTGGTACCGTGCCAGCGAAGCATAAGCTGAGGAATGTCACTTTCAGCATTCATAGAGGATTTGTCACAAGTTCTAAAATGTGTGAAGATGGAGTCATTGAGCCCATCGAATCATCACTTCGGTTATCTCCTTTAGTTATAGCAAGGAAGAAAAATGGCCAGCTTAGAGTCTTTGTTGACCTTAAGAGTCTGAATAAAGTCATCTGGGTAGACTCACATCCTCTACCAAGCATTGATAACATTGTTTCCACATTTGCAGGTGCAAAGGTTTTCAGTAAGATTGATCTGGCATCTGCCTATCACCAGGTGGTCCTTGATGAGTCATTAAATCATTACACAGCATTTGTTTCTCCCATCGGGACTTTCCAGTTCAAAAAGATTCCTTTTGGATTGGCGTCCGCTGCATCTGCTTTCCAACGTGTGTTGGAAAATGTTTTGGGTGGCATATAGGGAGTGGTGACTTTTCAAGATGACACACTTGTGGCAGGTAAAGATTGGGTCCATCATGATGAAATCATAGAATTAGTACTAAGCAAGTCACAAAAAGCAGGAATTTTTGCCAATGTAAAGAAATGTGAGTTTGCGAAAGAGAGCATAGAGTATCTCAGACATGTCATTTCTCAAAAGGGGGTTTCTCCTAGACCTGGTCTAGTGGATGCTATCACTGATGCCCCTTGCCCAACAACTAAGGAACATGTTTCATCCTTTCTGGGTGTATGTGAATTCTATGCAAAATATGTTGAGAACTTTTCTGCTAAAACTGTTAACCTGAGGGAATTGTTTAAGAAAAAGAAAGTGTTTGCATAGTCTGCAGCGTGCCAAGATGAGTTCATCAATCTCAAGAAGTACATTTGTTCTGCTGGAGTTTTGGCACCTTTTGATCCTTTGAGGGAATGCATTATTACTTTTGATGCGAGTAATGATGGTTTAGGTGCAACATTGTCACAAAAATGCAAAACTGGCAAAGAGGTCATGTTGGGTTTTGCATCAAGGTCTTTGAGGGAGAACAAGAAAATGTATTCCGTGATTGAAAAGGAATTGTTGGCATGTTGGTGGGCCGTGGAGAGATTTAAATAGTTTATATGGGGGAGGAGGTTTGTTTAACAGACAGATCACAATCCTTTGGTTAATATCTTGAGTGGTACTGTCATAAGAGATCACAAACCAAGATTGTCAAGGTTGAGTGCTAAGTTGTTACACTATGATCTGAAAATATAATACATCCCTGGTGGAAAAAACGTCAGGGAAGACTATTTATCTTTCTCACTCGTGGCTTTTGATGGAAACGAAAATGATTGGGATGATTATTGTGAGGAGTGTCTGATAGCTGCTATTGATGTCTGTCAAGAGCAATCAGTTAGGATGAGTGGAAGTTGAAGATGGAAGAGGATGAAGATTTACTGATGGTGAAGAAATTTGTTATTGAAGGATGGCCGAGAGAACAAACTTTGCCTGTGAGGTTGCAAGTGTATGTTACTATCGCAGATGAAGTACATGTTCAAAATAATGGTATTCTCATAAGAGGAGACAGGTTTGTTCCTCTATTTGATTTGAGACAAAGGATTATTCCAAATGGACATGAGCGGCATCTCAGACAGACTATGACTAAGAGGAAGATTAGGGAGGATTTTTGGTGGCCAGCAATGGACACTGACATCATTAACAAAAGAGAAGTTTGTGTTATTTGTGCCAACTGAAGACAAGAGTATCAAGCTTACGACTCACCCTCTTCAATCGTGTGTGTTACCTGAAGGACCGTGGTTTAAGATTGCTGTAGATTTCATTGGATCATTCAATGTATTACCACACAGGTACAAGTTTGCACTTGTCATAGTTGGTTATTACAGCAAGTGGTCTGAAGTAGAATTCATGGAGAAACCCAATTCTGCGGCTGTTCTAAGGGCTTTCAAGGAATTGCTCCTTAGGGAAAGTTGTCCCAAGGAAATTGTGTCAGACAACGGAGTGCAGTTTGTTTCCAAGGAAATTAGGGATTTTTTGGAGATTAATGCTATCAAGCATAAACATATTGCTCTGTACCATCCACAGGCCAACGGTTGAGTGGAAAAAGTGAATCGTACTTTGGTTTAGTGCATACAATGGTCTGTTCAGAATGGTGTTGCTACAAACGAAGCTGATGAGAGCATGTTGTGGTCACATTGCTCGACCCCCAATGCAGTGACTGGCAAAAGTCGTTTTGAATTGATGAGGGGGCGAGTTCCCACGTCAAAGTTGTGTCCCGCATGATTGAGGAGTTTTCAGACTAAAACTGAGAAAGAGTGCTCCGTGGACAAAATCATACGTCCAAAAGTTGAGTTGTACCAGAGCAGAATGAAAGAGTATTATGACAACAAGCATAGAGTTTCAGGAAAGACTACATCTTTCAAAGTGGGAGATTGGGTACGGATCAAGGTGCCTACTCATGTTGTGAAAGGGAAGTCGAAATTCAAATATCCTGAACGGTTGGATGTTGTGTCAAAGAATGCTGTTCGGGTCAGGGGCCATGAATGGTGGAATAAAAGCAAGGTGTACAAAGTTGATTGAGTAGTAAAGAATGAACATGTTAAGAATTAACATGTTTACGATAAGAAGAGAATAATGCTGGAAAAAGAGTAATGCTCAGAGATGTCTGATTAGAATCAAAATGGTTTGAGCTCGACAAGTGTCCACCTGCAAAATACACTGGGTAAAAATGTTTTCCTTGTGGACATTGTGAGAGTTTGAGATCGGTCAACAGACCAATTAGATTTCGTGATGTTTAATTATCTATAGAGTTGTTTGTTCTATTCCATTGTATTTTTCTATCTGAGTTCTTGTTTTTGTTTTCATTTATATTTTATTGTTCTGTTTTCATTATGTTTTATGAAAGGAGGGAAATATGTTGTGATGTGACACATTCAGCATTCCAGGTAGGTGAACCTTGGAACGTGGAATGCAGAAGGTAATGTTGGCAATGTTCCCTTTGTGGCATTTGTGTTAATGCGGGATCTCTGGTCTGTTGTTACCTTACCAGATCCCAGCTCAGGTCGACTGGATCGTTGGTACCTGTCATTGAGTAAAAGGCAACCCACTACTAGATCAATCAATTTAAGAACTTAAATTCCTCTAAAGAACCACTTACTAAAATAAGTTTTAAAAGTTTATTGTAAAGCCAAAAACAGCTGGAGATACAATATTCTCAGCATAAGATTCAAAAGATACACAGGTACTAATATAAACAAATATTCTCTAAATGCTCTTAATCTTCCAAAGAATATTACTAAAGCCAATTCAAATGTTAACAGAGTTGCAATAATAACTATGATCTGCAACTTGAGAATCATTTACAGAAAGGAAAAGTTCTGGTTAGACTGTCCCTACACTAGACTAAGTGACATCCCTACTTAACAGATCTTAACCTAAAAGGTGTCAGCAGTGGTGACTTCCAAAGAAGATCACACACTTCCCTTAGTCTCTGAATCGAAAAAGTTTCTTGCAGTCTACCTATCTGCCTACCCATCCGCTCTCTTAGGTTCCTCAGACCCTCTGATCTAACTCCACCCCGGGGTGCTGTCCCTAATACAAAATCACATTTCCCATTGTAACGCCCCTCGGGACGCCCCTCACGTGGTGTCGGTTATGGCGGCAAATTCCATGCTGGTACTCCTCTGGACCCTTCGTTAAAGTTGACCTTGCTTCCCAGGCTTCTCTCCGGCAAAACAGTACCCCCAGGAAATTCCTGAAACCTCCTACAGGCCTGTGCATGGTTCCTCTGAACAAGAGCCTATTCATCACCATACTGATTAGAGCTCCTCGCACCTGCAGATAGACACTTCTGCTATGGGCCCCAAATTCCGACCTCCATCATATCTTTAGGTCGTAAAACATGTACCAGAAATCACAGTTAGTGCCTAGCACGACTTTCTTTTAACGAGCACATACAGATCTAAAGAAATGACTTTGTCCTTTCAGGCCTGTCAGGATCACATGAAACGGGCCTATACATTCTGCAGACGTTAATTTCTTTGTTTAAACAGTATTCTAACTACCACACTAAATAAGTAAAACTCTTCTATAAAATATATTTCAGTTCTATGTTTAGTAATACATCAGATTATACCAATATTAAAGTCCATATCTCGTGACAGTGTAGCAGCACTATTCATTCTCTGTGAATTGCCATGTGGCCTACACATTTCATGGTTTACCGAATTACATTTCTTATTCATACTGCCACATAACATGAGACTTTAGCATCATTCTAACATCACTACACACTTCTATATTAGTTTTTCACACAGATATATGTCTTATTATTCAAACAAGGCACTCTTATATATTTGCACTCTATATGTTCTACACTCTTATATGTACTTTTACTAAAATAATGCAACGTGCTTGTAAATATGGTGCACTTCTACATTTTTCTCAATTTTGCGCTCTCTCAGTCCCCCCTTTGATGACTTTCAGGAGTCATCACTATCAAATCACCATCCAAGATATGAATCTTTCAAACTGAAGTTGTTGCAACACCCCCTCGTTTCATTGTCTCTAGAGCCTTCAGACTCCTGTACTGGGTATCCTGCATCGCAGTCAGTCTTCTCTCCTGTTCTCTCATAGATCTCTGCAACCTGTTTGCTCTATACCATTTGTACAGTCGCACCAATCCCCACAAAGCAATGACACAAATCACTATTATGATGATGGGTTTCAATATGTACCAAATGATACTCTTTCCTAGGTTGGCAAACCAACTTCCAACTTTACCCATTCCTTGACCTACTTTCTCCCACACATTTATCTTGGTCAAATCTTCTATCTCATGGTGTATTTCAGTAATGTTTCGTATGTATTTTTCTAGAGGTTTTGAATTGTCTGGAATGTAAGTGCAACATTCCTGGACCTTCAAAGCCTTACAGACTCCGCCCTCTTTGGCTAACAGAACGTCTAGAGCAAGTCGGTTCTGAAGAACCATTGCCCTTATTGATTGCATCTCTCCCTCCACTAGCATCAAAGATCTAGCAGTGCTGGCGGATAACCTATCTACAACTGTTGCCAATCTTCTAATTTTGATGTCATTCAGTATTATTCCCAAAAGAGGAAATGCAGCACCAAATACATCTCCAACTACTTCCTCAGTGCTGACATCTCTTCTGTCTCTAGCTTGTTTCCTTCCCTTTTTGGATTCCAAATCCTCAGCATGGTATATTTTGGGGAAGACAATTGCCAAATAGCATGATCCGTACCAATTATCTGGTAGTTTCACATATGCATTTCTTCCACATACAAAATATACATTTGGGATTACCTGCATCTCCTTCAAGAAGTCTTTGGAGTAGTACTCTAATTGGAAAGCATGTTCACAACTAACTTCTCCCACAAACAGATTCTCATAATATGTTTGACTTCTGTGTATACACAATTTTCCCCTTTTCTCTCGGTCTAAAGCTATTGGACCATTACTACCCTTTCTTTGGTGTTCCCTTTCTTCCTTGGTCCAATCTGTTTTCCATTGTCCTGAAGCTTTTAGGATCTTTTGTCTTCTGTATCGATCATCCACCTGCCCTATAAACTTTTTCTCAATTTCGGACACTTTACAAGTCAAATTATTTCTTCGGGCATGTGAAGTATCTAATGTTCTCCATGGAAGGAAAAATTTCTGTAACCTATCTTCACTCTTGTAATAATCCCACTTATTGAGGTGTTTATAACTTGGCACCTCTGGCAATATCGAGTCAAAGTTCGAGAAGTAATACTCGAACCCCTCACGTTCATAAAATATGCTCAACAATAAACTACATGATATTCCATAAGTCAATGGAAGATGATGATACCTGATGCCCTCGTCTACAGAGGCTGGCAACTGCATGCAGACATAGCAGTTCTGCGCCTCCATGACATCAATGTATTCATAAAGCAATTTGGCATAAGCATTTGATTTAAAATTCCCCTTGGACTCATCTGCATGTAATCTCTTAATCTCAGTATCTAACGAAGCTTTCTCTTTCTCAGTATTTTCCCCTTTTTCCCCAGCAACAGTGGTAGGCTTTTGTGTCGATACTCTTTTTGCTTCTTGTCTTGCCTTTGCTTCGTTTTCATGTCCCACTACATATGATATAGTAACTACTAAAACTATAAGAAAAATCACTCCCACTAAAAGTGTGCCTACAATGCATTTTGTCCTGCGGTTCGGGTTGCCAGTCTCCATGATCTCAAAACAGTGTAGTTCTGGTTTTCGTTCTCAGCACAAAGTCTTTTCCTTCTCCTCAATGTCTCTTTTTCTTTGCACAATGTCTCTTTACGAACCACACCTGGAAACTGATAATTCCCTCCGCAATCAGTCATTGAGTTCTGTAGCAATAGACAACCCTAGCCCTTCTCCATCCACTAAAATGGAAGTCCCTAGTTTCTTTCTTCTTCCACTCGGCGCTAGATTATCTTTCAATCTGTATTTACAAAGTTCTTTGCAAAATCTTTAGTAATCCGAGACTATGCGTGTTCCAAGAACTGCCACCACTTGCTCGAATATTTCCAAACGAAGAAGGATTCCCTCAAGTATTGGATAACTTGAACAGCAAACCGGAAATTCAACTGTCTCTAGGATCAATTTTCTTATTCCGCTCAAGAGAGGAGGATAGACGATGTTGAGTGTCAGCAGTCTTTCGACCTCCACTCCAGGCATCAGCAACTCTACTTCCACGGTTATAATGGGTTCAGTTCTGGTCAGGGTCACTTTCCTCACCCTCCCAGTTCTGCGTACTTCGGACATCTGTAGCGAGGTAGGTCCACTCAGGAGTAGAGTATCTTCGGCAAGGCACTCGCACCCTCCTTGATCTCCTTGGACCTTCCTGTTCTTGGCCCTGTGCACCTTCGTCCAGATCCGAGTCTTCGGATATAGGAGCAAGAGTTTCTTCTCGAGCTGACTTCAAGCTTGGTCTTCTTCTTCTTTCGGGCCAAGTAGCTGCTCCACGTCCTGTTCTCCTATCTCTCGCCCTTTCACTCGGTCCTTGATCACTCTGGACTTGTTCTGTTTCTGAGTCCCATTCACAGCAACTTTCTCCTTCTGTAGCAATTTCAGTTTCACTACCGTCCTGTCCTTCTTCCACCAGATCTGTAACGCTCCCAACTTCTTCAGACACCCCCACAGCTTGACTGATCCCCTCTAATGGTTCTCCTTCTTCGGCTGGATTTTCATCTGTGAGAGGAGCTGTTTCTTCCAGGGGTGCTGGAACCCTTCGGGTGTGGGAAGCGTGTATCCAATTTGGCAATCCTCCGCACTTCACGGCAGTATTCGTAGTTAGGATAACTTGGAAAGGTCCTCTCCAACGCACGTCTAGGCAATTTTTCCGGACATGCTTCTTCACCAGGACCCAATCTCCTGGGCACAGGTCGTGGCACAGATCTCTTGAAGATGGGACCTCGGCAGCCTGCACCTGAAAGGACACAGAACGAATGGCATCAGACAGTCCTTTGCAGTAGTCCAGGATCAGGTCATCTGAAATATTCAGCAAGGCAGTTGTCGGGACAGTTGGGAGTCTCATCGCCCTCCCCATCAGCACCTCGTGAGGAGAGAGACCTGTCCTCCTGTCGGGTGTACTACGTATGCTCATAAGCACTTAAGGCAAAGCATCAGGCCAACTTAAGGAAGTGGATGAACACACTTTGGCAATTCGGCACTTCAATGTCCCATTTATCTGTTCCACGATACCTGAAGCCTCTGGTCGATAGCTACAGTGTAACTTCTGATCAATGTTTAATGCAGAGCAGAGCATCTTCATAATTTCACTGTTAAAATGTGTTCCTCGATCAGATTCCAGAGAACCTGGCACCCCGTATGTGGTAAATAAATAATTAATTACCGGTACTATTTTTGTATGCATTAACTGAAACAGATAGCTCAATAAATAAGAGGCAGGATCCGTGATATCTGAGTCAGAATGGCTTTAATCGGATGGCTCGAGCCTAAAGACCATGATGTGGCATGCAATGGAATGGAATGGCAGCTGCAACGTCTCATTAACATTACATAGTATATATAGTAAAACAGTACAATTGCAGTGCATACAGTAGGGGTAACAAGTAACAAACGTAAGATAAGAACATATGGGCGTACAAAGAAGGCGTGCACAGAGACATGTGATGTAAACGTCACAGAAGTGTCATAATGGGTGGATACATGGAGGGGGCTACCTGGGCAGCTGGAACCTTTAACCTACTGGTGCGCGCAAACGGGCCATGACGTGTAACTGGGGAGAGCTGAGGCTCTGACTTCTGGTACTAGAAGAGGAGACTAAAGTCTGGGATGTCAGGACGACATGTACCTATAGCATATCTGATATCTTGTGTTTGGAGTACATGTTGATAGAATCTAAAAGTCATCAGGGCAAAAGCTACTTGACACTAAGGCTGGTGCATGCATATATTTCTTAGTGTATTGCGTGTGCTATGAATCTTCTATGGATATTAATTCAGTAATTCTCTTGCATGGAGACAGGAAGACTAGACTATAGCTGAAGATGTTTATATGGTTCGTTAGCTTAGGAATGTGAAGCCGGGGAGCTGAACTGATAACTAGAGGCATAACATATTCTTGGCAGATAGGCAGGCAGGCCAGGCCGGGCACCGCGCTGCTTGGCAGGGAGTAAGTGAAGGGTCAGGGATGCGGGAGGGGCTGCATCGCTCCTCGGAGTGATTCAGAGGACTTGAAACTCGAATCTGGTGTCCGGGCCCTGTGAGGCCTAGAAACGGGGACAACTCGATGACTTTAACGTGTACAAGGTAAAACGTTGGCAACATAGGCCTAATACTTGTTGCTTTGACGAGGACTGGATAACTGGCATACTAACGTTGGACACAACTATAATTGCGTCTTTATTCGGTCAAGGGATAAATATGCATATCGTACATGCACATATAGCATATGATGGGGAACACGTAGGGACACATGTCAGGGCAAAATTCAATTTTCCTCATTCCCTCCTTGTTCCCTACGTTTCCTTCAGGAAACATCAATATTCATGAGACCATCTATCTGTTCATACAGCATCATTTGCTCGTCTCGAATTTTCTTGGAACGGGACTTAGGACTTGGAATACAAGAGGTAGCGCACAAGCCGCAAATCGCAGGGCCACATTGTAAACAGAGACAACAACTGAATATGATCATTACTACTATTCCTAGGAATGACAATACTTTCCATCCCCAAGCAGATATTATACTCCAGAGCCAACCGGACCATGTCCAGGTGCCTGGATTCTGGTGTAGCTGATGGGCTATTTTATGAAGTCTTGTTATTGCTGAATATACAGACGGTGCGTTATTAGGAATGAAAATGCAACAACTAGATCCGATGACTCTACAAGCTCCGCCCCTATCGGCCGGTATGACGTCAAGAACGAGGCGGTTCTGAAGAACAACAAATCTCATAGCAGATTGCTCTTCTGTTAAGTTACCTAGAGCGGAAGTAGTCTCATTCACTACTGCTTCAAGGGTTCTGGTTAACCTACGTATTAGCTTACTATTCTGGATAGGTCCTATGAAGAAAAAGAAACCTTTATTGAAGTCTGTATACTGTTCTAAGGCAGTTTCAGTTTGATCGACAATTGGGGACTCGATCTCCCTTCTATGTCTGACGTGTACTAGATGTGTATTTCTGTGATAATCGGATGGGGCTAGAAAAACTGGTGGCAGTAGGAAGGCAATGTAACATGTTCCATCCCAATCTAGGGGCAGACGTACATATGCGGTCTGACCACATATAAAATAGGAATGACGTGAGGCTTTGAAAGTAGATTTCCCACTGTCACTATACTCGACCACAGTATTACAATCACTGTGTCCTAGATGTACCGAACCATTCTTTCTAACACATAATTCGCCTTTTACTGGTAGAACTGTAATAGCAGGCAAGTCTGGAGTAGTCTCGGACTGAACATTCAAAACCATGAAATTCGAGGAATAATTACCTAGATCATATACTTCATTTTCTAGATCTAACCCTGTTCTATGGGATAGTCCTTCCTTGTCTGGGAAACATGTTCTATTCAAAAGGGACTTATCGTCTAGGGATGATGTTATCGTAAACCATGCTCCACACGAACCATTGTGTGAAAACGGATAGGGAAAGAGTGGCAGAACTCCCTTCGGTGTCTGGAAAGGGGGGAGTCGACCACACACCCAACAATTAGTGGCATTGCTAGTCTGGTGTGAATAGTGTAACATTCGGATAAAAGTATTGTTGCGCATGGCAAGTCTGTAGGATAACTCGTGAGGAGGTAGTTCACTAAAAGTGTGCTCTACTGTATCATTAGAGGAAGCGTGTACATGCGAATCAAGAGGGGGAAAAAATACATGTAAAACATAACTTATGCATGTAATCGTAAGACTCAGAAATAACATAAACAATAACGTAATAATACATCTGCTTCGCAGATTCTTACAATAACGTATTTTCTTGGAGTCTCGTCTAACTCTCTCACTATGGGGGTCTATCTCATACATGTCAGGAACCTGTCTAACCGCTTCACCCGAGAGGGACTTAAACAATTAAACTGTCTGACTTGCTAGACCTCAATTTCATTTTATACTCCTGCTGCGGAGTTTTCTCTAACAGGGGGAGTTTAGAGTCAGTATCTGGGCAGTCCTTGAAAAAAGTCTTTGGACGGAGTCCATGAAAACGCTTAACGTGACTGGAGTGGAGCCATCCCTTGCGGCCCTCCACTTTGACGGCGGTCCTTGTGGTCATCAGTACGAGTTTTGGCTCTTTCCAGCGGGGCTCCAGTGGACTTGAACGATCGAAATTCCGGATCAAAACCAGATCACCTGGAACGACCTTGTGCGGTTTCACTTGGGTGTTGTCTGGAAAAGCAGCCGCGACCTGTGAACGACAAGAGAGTAGTGCAGACATCAAGGAAGCTAGGTAATCTGTCAGCATATTACTGTCAACATCAGTAATTTTACGTGGCATAGGTGTACCCCACATGTTCGGGGGACGACCGAATACAACCTCGAAAGGGGACAGACCTGAACGGGAGTGAGCGACCATTCTCATGTAAAAAAGGGCGACTGGCAGGGCTACCATCCAATCTACGCCTTTCTCGGCACAGACCTTCGCAATGCGTATTTTCAGAGTTTGATTATGTCTCTCGACGAGGCCAGCTGCCTCGGGGTGTCGTACACAGTGGAACTTCCACTGGTACCCTAACAGAAGAGATACTTGTTTCATGAGCTCGGATGAGAATGGCTGACCGTTGTCTGAATACACGACCCTGGGCAAACCATAGCGTGGGAAAAACTCACGAACCAACTGCCTGGCAGTGGTCGCGGCAGTGTAATCTGGAACTGGATAAGCTTCGGTCCATCTGGACAAAGCGCATACAACTACGAGGACATACTTGAAACCTCGACATCGATCCATCTGAATATAATCCATCTGGAGGACTTCAAAAGGGTGGTCAGGAGGATGGAATCCACCTTGTTCCACCGGAACACCTTTACCTGGATTGAACTGACAACAGATCATGCAGGTACGCACTTTCTGCTTGGCTGCTGCTCGTAAATGCTTGTTAAACCAAATATTCTGGATGCTGTCTAACATGGCTTTTTCTCCTAAGTGTGCTGGACTGTGTGCGGTGTTAATAATGACTTGAACCATAGAGTCGGGGAGAAACCATGTGGCTTTTCCCTTCGTCAACCATCCCTGATCTGTCTGGACCCCTCCTTGTTCAGACCATTTCTTGATTTCGTCTGGGGTAGCATGTGTCTGTATGTCTAGTACATCTTGTGTAGGGTCCTTAACTGTCATACAAGTCGTCTGATCTGGAACATCTGTCTTTGTCATGTTAACTGGAATGTCTGGAGTCTGAGCTGTAAGCTTGGCTGTTCGATCTGCTAGATCGTTACCTTGGGAAATGGTGTCAGTGGCTTTCGTATGTGCTTTGCACTTCATAATGGCAATGGCTTTCGGTAAATGTATTGCTTCTAACAGAGCTTGAATGAGGGGGCCATGCTGAATCTTGGCTCCATGAGAGGTCATAAAACCTCTTTCTTGCCAAAGGACTCCAAAATCGTGAACGACTCCGAATGCATAACGTGAATCTGTATATATGTTTACTTTCAGGTTCCTGGCTCGTATGCAGGCTTGGGTCAGGGCAATAAACTCTGCTGCTTGAGCAGACAGGGTGTCAATACGATGTGTTTCTATAACATTAGTTTCAGTAGTCACTGCATACGCGGCTACTAACTCTCCTGTACTTGTTCTCATACATGAACCATCCACATAAAGTGTCAGGTCTGGGTCAGGTAATGCAATATCCGTCAAGTCTTGTCTTGGCTTTGTCATGGTGTTAATAACTTCCACACAGTCATGTGTGGCAGGAATTGATGTATTCGAGGGTAACAGTGTAGCAGGATTTAAAATGTTGCAGCGTCTGATTTCTATGTGTGGCTGAAACAGTGTCAGTTCATAACCTGTTAAACGTGCTATTGTCAGGTGCTGAGTCTGTGTTCGGTTTAAAAGAACTTCCACGGAATGTGGAACTTGTACTGTCAGGGAGTGTCCTAACACTATGGAATCACTTTGTCTGATAGCTAGAGCTGTGGCTGCAACTGACTTGAGGCACGCAGGCAAAGCCTGGGCTACTGGATCTAATGTGCTAGAAAAATAAGCACAAGGCTTGTGTTGTCCTGCTTGATCTTGTGTGAGAACAGATAATGCTGTACCATCACGTTCAGTAACAAAAAGTGTAAAAGGCTTACTGTAGTTTGGTGTCGCTTACACAGGTGCGTTACATAAAGCTTTCTTTAACTCATTAAAAACAAGTGTATGTTCCTGGGTCCAAGGGAGGGCAGTCGATGTGGCTGCCTCCTGTGTCGTTAACTGTATCAGTGGTTTAGCTAGATATGCGTACTGAGGAATCCATTGTCTGCAGTAAGAAGTGAGGCCGATAAAAGCTCGTACCTCCTTCTGTGTCTTGGGCTGTGAAAGATGTGCTATTAACTGGATACGGTCTGGTGTCAACTGTCTACCCCTCTTGGACAGTAAGTGTCCAAGGTATACCACTTGCTGGACACAGAATTGCAGTTTGGAAGGGGACACCTTGTGCCCCATCTTTGCCAGGAAATACAAGACTGTCAGTGACGCACGTTCGCAGTCACGTTCTGTACGGGCTGTGATCAATAGATCATCGACATACTGGAGCAGGGCAGTGTCAGTTGGCATGTGAATACTGTCTAGTTGTCTTTTAAGTGCTTGACTGTAAATACTAGGACTTTCTGTGAAACCTTGAGGTGCTCGTGTGAATTTATAGCTTCTTCCATTTAAACAGAATCCGAAAAGAAACTGGCTGTCTGGATGAATGGGGACACTAAAGAATGCGTTCTTGAGATCAATAACAGTAAAGAACGTAGCTTCAGAATCAATGGCTGTCAATAGGGAAGAGATATCTGGAACCACTGGGTACTGGGGTATGATACATTTATTAAGTTCTCGAAGGTCAATCACTAATCGATAAACTGGAGGTGCATTTGGATCAGTACGTTTAAGAATCGGAATGATAGGAGAATTACATACATTGGAGTCAGTTTCTACAACTACTCCTTGAGCAATGAGCTCGTCAATAATATTCGATAAGGCTGCTACAGCCTCAGGTGGCAACTTGTACTGTCGGATTCGTGGTAATACAACACCTTGTTTCAGAGTAACACGATATGGTGTAATGTGCATACAACCTACATCAGTTGGACCTTGCGCCCATAAATGCTGTGGTACATTCAGTAATCTTGGATCAAAATCTCGTAACACAAAATGACCTTTAAAATCACGTAAAAACAATCTCACTCCTTCCGGAGAGCAGCATATTACGGCTCCTAATTCTTTCAATGTTTTAATACCCAGTAAATTTTCAGGACAGGATTTCGTGAGTAACAAGTCTGTAGTTCGGGACAATGGACCAACTTCTAGGGAAACTGGTTTCGATATTTCATTAACAATAGGCTTTCCTGAAAATCCCAGGGAAACATTTCTTGAGCCTGAGAGTGGAGCCCCTGGAACCTCGTCATGACTGATGGTAGTCCTACTTGCCCCTGTATCAATCAGAAACTTTCTGTCTTTCCCTAATACTTGACTGTGTACATAGGGACCCTCTTGGTCTACAGGAATCTCGATGAGAGGCAAGCCAACTTCCCTCTCTAGGCTATTTCATGAATACTGCTGATATTCTGGATAATCTGACTGTGCGTACTGGTACATCTGCTGTGTAACGTGTTGTGTGGCAGCTATAGGCTGCGGTACTGTAACTGACTGTTGTGCGTTCTGCGGTGGTTGCTGCGAATTTTGCGGAACATGTTCTTGTCTAGGAGGACGCGGTCTCTCTTTCGTCTTACCTGTAGCTATGTTATGTTTCAGAACTGCACATTCGTTTATGTAATGACCTGGCTGTTTACAGTAATTGCATGTCCCTTTAATGGGAGCTGCAGAATGACTAGTTTGATTCGTACCCCTCTTCTGACTATCTTGTGGAACGGACTGTGCAACTAGTACTTTCATTTTCGTGTCTTTCATACGTCTTCTTTCGTGTTCTTGCTCTTCCCTGATTCGGTTCTGGTGATACTGTAACATCTGTAGCATTTGGGACGGGGTATTAGCTTGCCATGTACTCTCGACTTTTAATACTCGATTTTTAACTTGTGGTAAAGAATTCTCAACTAGTTTGGTAACAAAAAGATGTGGATACGACTCACTACTTGTTTTCAGACCGCTATTAATAATGAAACATTTCTCGAATCTGGAATAAAAATCACTAGTGTCTTCGTCTTGTTTCTGTTTACAGGCTGAGATGGCGTCCCAGTCTTCCTTTTTCGTGGCTAGTAATCTTGGCAAGACTTGTATTAACAACTCGGGCAACTCTTTGGCTTTATCCCCAAGACCAGTACCTGGGACTCGTGTATTATCTTCGTTCTCTAACGCGGTCCAATCAATCTTTTTCTCTCCCACCTCCCATTCTTTTTCTTTAAATTTTTCATATATGCCCGCAGGCAACAGGACCTTTAACATTTTGATGATATCAGGATACGTGTATTCTCCCATACGGAGCATGTCTTTTAACTCTCGGTGGAACCCTGCTGGATCTTTATCGTGACAGGGCACTAACTTTTTAATTTCTAGTATCTCTATTTTCGTTATAGGGGTGTAAACAAATACTCGTTCGAGCTCACCCCCCGTTCCCTTAACAGGATGCACTTCTCGCAACGGATTCTGTCTATCTATGTAGAATGGGGGTAAAACAGAAACAAAATGCGGAGTCAGGAACGTTCTGTATTTGAGGCGTTGTTCTAAAATGACACTAATTAAATCGGTACCTAGACCTTTCCATCGGTTTAGGAGTAACTCGTTCAGTACATTATATAATGGACCTGGATCAGAATGCTGACTCTCGGACAGTGTAATGAGGTGTTGGATCATGTACATACCCACCAGTCGCTGCTCGGCTGGCGGAAGCTTCAGAAACATTTGAGCCACTACTTCGTCTGGAAACGTGGTAGAATCACTAGTCCATCGGACTGCTGATCGGGCTAGTTCTTGTTCATGCATGGTACTAAGTTTACTGTAACCAATCCGTAATTTCAGAACTTTATCGGTAGCCTGGAATACTTGTTCAAGAGAACACTGTTCTGGTACGGGAGGGGGAAAAGCTTTCTTGTAGTCTAGGCGTGTGTGTCTATCAGAAGGTCTCGTCCTACCTACATACGCTATTCTAGTGGGATTCTCGGTGTCTACATCTTCGTCTGAAGAGTCATTCTCTTTCTCTGCTATTATTCTTGCTTTCTCCCTCTCGTGTATGCCTATAATTTCTTTACGAATCTTTCTGTACATGGTTTCTATACTATTCTGTGTCTTGTGTTTTCCTTCTGCTATATTGTCACTCCATCTGGTCAGGACTCTCATCTCTTCTGGATTTTTATCAGGATGATCCTGTTCTCTTATTAAACAATTTATTAAAAATTGCAAAATCATGCCTTGAATCTCGACTTTTCTGTGTACCATAGCTTCGTGAATACTTTCTGGTTTCTCCCCTGTTCGGATGAAATGATATATTCTGTCTAGATGTTCTTTCATATTCGATATGGTAACCAAGAAGCTTGCAACTCGTCGTAAGCGTATGGAATATATTATCATACTATCTTCACCTGGTACTGGATCATATCTACAATCAGATCCGCACTCATTGAAATACTTTCTGAGAGCTTCGTACGTAGTCACTTTCGGGGTACGTTGTAACGCTGCATCTCTCAGCGTCAGACGTTTTGTTTGAGGCGGGGTGATAGGAATACCTCCCCCTGCCCCTCCTGAACTGGAATCGTCAATCAATACTGAATGTGCGGCTACTGGTAACGTGACTGGTAAAGCAGGCGTACGTAAAGTGGGTTGGTCCTGGGGTACTGGCACATGGACAGGATTCCCGGGACCAACGGCTGGAGGCACAGCAATTACATTATTAACAGGGTGCTGAGGTTGAACAGGCGGGGTAGGATTTGTATATTCTGGGACAGTGTCATCTAAATAGGAAGAAAGAAAAATGTCAGCTGCAGTCGGTTTATGACGTAGCTTAGTCGGGACCAAGGGTGGCGGTAAATTACAGGACGTTTCCGGGGTCGCCTTCGGCAAACCCTCGGCGAGAAGGGGATACATACCTTTAATAAGGGCATTTCTCTGTCTGTCTGATTGTTCTGCTCTAACTCGTTCACCTTCTTTTAGTAATTCCCTTTCTTGGGCTTTTTCTGAGGATTCCCTACTTAATTCGGCTTTTCTGAATTCTTTTTCTGTTCTTTTATGCGATTCTTTACGCCATAATTCTATGGCATCTTTCTGGGATTGTCTGGCTTTCTTTTTCCATAATGCTTCCTCTACTCTCATGATGCACTCGGCATCCCACGTTCCTGAAACAGGCCATCTATATTTCTCTTCAAGATGTTTGGTGTAGTCCACCCATAAATCTAGATACAGTATGGCATCTAAGCCATGTTTATGATACATGAAATGTCCAGGACTGTCCCTGGGAGGGACAGGAACTGATTCTTCGAGTAACCCTTTTCTGGTTTTTATCTGACGTAACTTCGAAAACAGCGGCATATTTGAACCGTACTTGAACTTGAACACAATACACAATGAACACAGTAATGAAATAGCAAAACAATCACTCATACCACGACATCAAAAACACATTAATAACAGTTCGAACAGAATACTACCTGATACATTGAAAACATAATACTTGAATTTCTCGAGAACAGACTTACTAGAATTACTGGATGCACTGCTAAAACAGTACAGAACATACCGGTCTCCTAAAGAGACACGTCATACCGTATCCACCTAGGTGAACACGTCGGACCGGATCTGTGTACCCAAACCCGTCGGACCGGGCACAAATTAATGAACCCGTCTAGATACCCCCAGCAACGGTACTCACCGGGAAGCAAACTGAAGGCCTCGGACTGGACTGGACTGCTACGATGTCTGGTTACTGCTACGCACTACGCATGCGCTTCGGGCTTCGGGCTTCGGTTACAGGTGGGCCTCCGGATACCTCGGACCTTGCTCTCTCGGCTTGGGCTCTGGTCGGAACGACCCGCCTTCCTCACCGCCTCGTCTGGATGCCGGACCGCAGTCTCCGTCTCCTCCGTGGGCCTGAGGGAGACTTGAAGCAGAAATATCTGCACGTGCACAGTAGGGGTCCGTCACGGCTGTAGAAGGGTCAGGGGGCCTGCGTTACATCGCCGGCGCGTGGGGAAGGGGCTCGTCCCTGTTCGGGCGCCATTTTATGTGGTAAATAAATAATTAATTACCGGTACTATTTTTCTATGCATTAACTGAAACAGATAGCTCAATAAATAAGAGGCAGGATCCGTGATATCTGAGTCAGAATGGCTTTAATCGGATGGCTCGAGCCTAAAGACCATGATGTGGCATGCAATGGAATGGAATGGCAGCTGCAACGTCTCATTAACATTACATAGTATATATAGTAAAACAGTACAATTGCAGTGCATACAGTAGGCGTAACAAGTGACAAACGTAAGATAAGAACATATGGGCGTACAAAGAAGGCGTGCACAGAGACATGTGATGTAAACGTCACAGAAGTGTCATAATGGGTGGATACATGGAGGGGGCTACCTGGGCAGCTGGAACCTTTAACCTACTGGTGCGCGCAAACGGGCCATGACGTGTAACTGGGGAGAGCTGAGGCTCTGACTTCTGGTACTAGAAGAGGAGACTAAAGTCTGGGATGTCAGGACGACATGTACCTATAGCATATCTGATATCTTGTGTTTGGAGTACATGTTGATAGAATCTAAAAGTCATCAGGGCAAAAGCTACTTGACACTAAGGCTGGTGCATGCATATATTTCTTAGTGTATTGCGTGTGCTATGAATCTTCTATGGATATTAATTCAGTAATTCTCTTGCATGGAGACAGGAAGACTAGACTATAGCTGAAGATGTTTATACGGTTCGTTAGCTTAGGAATGTGAAGCCGGGGAGCTGAACTGATAACTAGAGGCATAACATATTCTTGGCAGACAGGCAGGCAGGCCAGGCCGGGCACCGCGCTGCTTGGCAGGGAGTAAGTGAAGGGTCAGGGATGCGGGAGGGGCTGCATCGCTCCTCGGAGTGATTCAGAGGACTTGAAACTCGAATCTGGTGTCCGGGCCCTGTGAGGCCTAGAAACGGGGACAACTCGATGACTTTAACGTGTACAAGGTAAAACGTTGGCAACATAGGCCTAATACTTGTTGCTTTGACGAGGACTGGATAACTGGCATACTAACGTTGGACACCACTATAATTGCGTCTTTATTCGGTCAAGGGATAAATATGCATATCGTACATGCACATATAGCATATGATGGGGAACACGTAGGGACACATGTCAGGGCAAAATTCAATTTTCCTCAGTAGCGCGGGATCAACTCTCTGAGTAACAGCTTTGCTACTGTGAGTGTATCGCACCTACGTGTAGGGTATGCTTCGACCCATCTGGAAAATATGCATACAACCACCAAAACATACCTGAGGCGGTTGACTCTTGGCATCTCAATGAAATCTAATTGCATTCTGTTGAAAGGCCCCCCAGACCTCCCAATGTGACTCATGGTAACTGGTGTTCTTTTCCCTACGTTCAGTTGCTGACATGTAACACATCTCCTACAGACTGCTTCTGCTGCAATCCTAAACTTAGGACAATACCAAGTCTGCCTAAATACCCTCAGCATGGCATCTCTTCCTAAGTGTGTTGGACCATGTATCTGTCGTGCCATTGGGTTCACTAATTCCTCCGGTAACACTGCTCTTCCATCTGCCGAAACCCAAAAGTCCATTTCGCTTCTCACACAACCTGCTGTTTCCCAGGACCTTTTCTCAGCCTCAGGTGCATTGTCTTGCATTTGTTTCAAATCTTCCCAAGTATCAACAGTCTCTAACATCATGTTTAATTCTGTCTTTTCCTTAGCCCCACCTACTTCCACCTCCGTGAAAGTATACCCTTGCTCCGCACAGTAGCGGGCAACTTCGTCTGCATACCTATTTCCTTGTGACACAAAATCTGTATTTTTAGTGTGGGCTACGCACTTGACTACAGCGATTTCAGTTGGACCCTGCAATGCTTCTAACAACAGTCGTACAAATTCCCCGTTTCTGATTGGCGAACCAGAGGAAGTCATGTAACCCCTCTGAGACCACAATTGTCCGAAATCATGAACTACACCGAAACCATATTGGCTATCGGTATAAATGGTGACTCTCTTTTTGCTACCTGCTATACAGGCGCGTGTCAGTGCAATGATTTCTGCTACCTGAGAGGAGTGTACTCCTTCCAGGCAAGCGGCTTCCACAACTCCAGTAATGGTGCAAACAGCATAAGCTGCTCTCAACCGACCAGTATCGTCCCTTAAACATGAGCCATCAACAAAGTAAATTTCATCAGGGTCGATCAATGGCTCATCCACAATATCTGGTCTGGGCTTCGTGCATAGTTCAGTCACATCAAGGCAATCGTGATCTTCACATTCTTCGCCTTCAATATCATTAGGAAGTGGCATCAGTGTAGCAGGATTCAAGACAGAGCACCTCTTAAGGGTCACGTTCTCTGCAGCAAGAATAACTTGTTCATAGCGCGTGAGCCTACTATTGGTCAAGTGCTGAGTCTTGGTCCTGGTCATTAACAATTCTACAGAATGCGGTACATACACCACTAATTGGTGTCCCATCACAATGTTCTCACAACGTTCAATGCTGACACCTGTTGCAGCAACGGATTTGAGACATCCGGGCAACGCTGCGGCTACCGGATCTAAAGTAGCCGAAAAGTATGCAACTGGTCTACGGGCATTCCCATGTACCTGCACCAACACTGATAACGCACATCCCTCTCTTTCACAGCAGTACAATGAGAATGGTTTCTCATAGTCTGGCATTCCCAAAGCCGGAGCACGACACAAATCCTCTCTCAGCTGTAGGAACGCCATTAAACAATCGTTGTCCCATGGTACCGGATCACTCACCTCCTTGTGCGTCACTTTTTGTAAAGGTTTTGCTTTCAGTGAAAAGTTAGCAATCCACTGTCGGCAACAACCAACCATTCCTAAAAACATCCTAACTTCTCTCTGTGTCGTAGGCGCATTCATTTTCATGATGGCCTCTATCCTATCTGGAGACACCTTGCGCTTTCCCTTCTCTATCCGATGACCCAAGTACTGTACTTCTGTCAGACAGTACTGCAATTTGCTTGGGATACTTTGTGTCCATTTTCAGCTAAATGATTCAGCAAAGCAATGGTGTCTTCCTTACAAGCTTCCTCTGTTCCTGACGCTACAAGTAGGTCGTCTATGTACTGGACCAGAACCGAGTTCTGTGGTAGTACTAGACTTTCAAGGTTCTTCTTCAACAGCTGGTTGAAGATTGAAGGGCTATCTGTGAACCCCTGTGGGATTCTACACCATGTTAAGACGCGACTCTCCATTTTGAATGCGAAAAGATACTGGCTTTCTTCATCTAATGGAATTGAAAAGAAGGCCTGACAAAGGTCTATCACTGTAAACCACTCAGCTTGGAATGGTATCTGAAACAGTATCACTGATGGATTCGGTACCACTGGACAACATGAAACAACAATGCTGTTAATCTTTCGAAGATCCTGCACTATCCTGAACTTCCCACTAGGTTTCTGCAAACCCATAATCGGGGAGTTACATGGACTGCCCACGATTTCTTTCAGTATTCCCTGTTGAATCATGGACTCAATCACAGGTTTTATTCCTGCAATCGTCTCCTGGGACAATTTATACTGAGGCGTTCTCGGATATTCAGCATTTGGTTTTACCATGATCTTCACTGGTTCCACCCCTTTGATCAGTCCTATCTCTTCCCCAGTAAAATCCCATACCTCGGATGAGACAGCACCTCTCAAGTCCCAAGGAAGGTCTTCCACAGTCAGAGTAGGATACAATTCTACGCATGTTCTCGAATTGGCAATCTTAAAAGTAGCATCATCGTCTGCAGTCTGTACCTCCACACGCTGAGGTGTGCAGTATATGGTGCAGTTCAGTTTGCACAATAAATCTCTTCCTAGCAGACACACAGGACTAGAATCACATACCACAAACTGATGTTCATTTGTGTAATTCCCTATTTTCACTGACACTGGTTCTGTCAAAGGGCTAGTCATTCTCCTATTTGCGACTCCTACCACCTGAATTGTTTCCCCCGACATTGGTAGGTCCGGGGCCACTGCTGATCTCAAAGTTGATCGAGTAGCTCCGGTATCCACCAAAAACGTCGTAGGACACCCTGCTACTTCAGCCTCAACAAACGGTCCTCTTTGGTCCACCTCTAGAACTGCCCCGAGGGTACAGTCCTCTTCTCTGCTCACACGTTGTCCTGTTAATGGATCAATGTAGTAACATTTTTCTTCCTCAATGAAAAGAGGCATTTGCTTATAGATCTTTCCCCCTGTCGCAATCTTTGGTGGCTGTGGAAACTGAGCTCGCGGAGCCGAAGTCCCCCCTTTGGCCACCTTGCTTCTTGAAACTGTTACCCCTTGAACTGGAACCTCTTGAACTTCCTCCTCTAACTCTAGTTCTCCGTTTTCAGGGTTATAAGGGCACTCACATCTCCAATGTCCCACCTGGTGACACTGGTGGCACTTTGTCATTTTCTTTAACGTGGCAAAGTCTATTCTAGGTCTCTGGCTTTCCTCATTATCCTTATTCTGACCATTCGACTTCCGTCCCATTGTCACCATTCCCTGTTTTTGCTGTCCACCCTTTCCAGCTGACTGCATCTGTACCACCATCAGCTTTTCCTTTAGTTTCTTTGTTTTGGAATCTATCTCATCACTGCAATATCTCGCATACCGCAAAATCTTATCCAGTGGTCTGTTCTGCCAGCAAATTAAATGTTGCTGAATCATCAAACAAATATCAGGTCTCAACCCCAAAACAAACTTTGATACAAACTGTCCTATCTCTTTGGGGTCCATTACATCGAGCCCACTGTATTGTTTGAATGTTTTCAACAATCTTTCATAAAATTCATGAACTGTCTCCTTTGGCTCCTGTCTTGTTCGGTCTATTTTTACCCAATCTATGTCTTGTGGTGGCACCTTATCTTTCAGCCAAGTTATTACCCTTTCATACTTTAGCATTACCGTCTCTGACGGTCCATTAGTCTGAGCATTCCTTTCTGGTTCTGCAGTTGGCCATTCAACACTAACCTTGCATGCTGTCCACAAATCTCCTGGGACAACGATGTCAAATAAGGTGTTCAAATCAATCCACAATACCTTTGAGATTTTCACAAACCTTTCTACCTGCTTGTACCACTCAACTGGATTGTCCCTTAACTTCGGAAATGAGTTGGTAAATGCAGCCAAATCTCCTCTACTCCAGGGCACATGTACATAATTCCCATTCGATATTTCTCGCAAAGGGAATGCCTCCATCTGCATTAGCCTTCCCTCCGAAGTCATTACACTCGTACTCCATCTAACAGTACCCCTTTTGGACCACCTCTCCTCCCATTTGTCCAGATCTCTCCATGCTCTTATTCCTGTTATCAGTTCCCTTATGTGTGTTTTCAATCCAGTTGTTCTCTTTTCGTCTAAGTCCTGATCTGTATATTGTAACCTATGGTTACTCTGTAGTGTCTTTGTTCTGGACAAATCTACCATATACTTGTCTGCCAATTCAGACAGTTTCTCATGAATCGCTCTTGCCTTTCGAGTAACATCCTTTACTATAAACAACAGTTCATCTTGTTCGTATGAGTCAATCCTTTCTAAGGGCAACGTACCATCTATGATCTCATCCAAATCAGATTTTAAGCTGGTGACATCAAGTCTTTTGGCTTTTACTGCAGCTTTCAGTACCCCAGCTCTAGGGGGTCCATTCACATCTCTCCCATCCCAGCTCCTACTTCTACGTCTAGGTTCAGGCGAGTTATGGGGAGTCCTCCCATGCTCCCACCTCTCCAGGTCCCATGCCATTCCGTCCTCTCTGGGTGGATGATGAAACACTCCATTGCCTCTCGTTGTCCCACATCCCCCATTCTGCCTGGTTTCTCTAGGTGGTTGACAAGACATCCCATTATTCCCCATTTCATCCCCATTTGCCTGAGGTCTCTGAACACTCGACGCATGGCAAGACCCTTCACTGTCCCCACGACTCCAGTGTTGTATATTCTCATTGGGTGCGTGATGAGTGCACCTAAACCTCTCTCTGTACTCTAGTACCATTTGGTCTCCACCTTTTTCAAAAAGACGAGACATCTCTCCACACTCCGTACTTCTTCTATTTCGCCCCTGCCCGTCTCTACCGTCCATAGGACGCATAACTCCTCTATTCTCTTGACTTTGACCCCCCGTTCCTGACTGCTTTCACTTGCCCCACAGTGAGATACCGTTCCGTTGCCTCGACTTCCCCATTCTGCTTCTACTCTGGACCTGTTGCTCGGTGTTTCTGTGGACCCATCCCATTCTCTCAAATCAGCTCTTAGCTCTGTATAGGTTTTCGGCCGTGGTCCCCTCAGGTCCATCGGTCCCCTTTGACCCCCCTGATCTATTACGGGGCCCACTGTTGTATCTAATGGGGTGTTCCACGTTACTGGTCCTGGCAATTGCCTCCAGGCATTTGTCATATTATTCCTCCTTTCCATCTCAATTCTTTCTCTGTCTAGCTGTACCTGTTCTTCCTCTCTCCCCTCCTCTGGGTGGTAAATCGACCGTATAGGTCCTATAGTAACGGGTACTTGTAGAGCATCTGGTAATTCATAAGACTCAACTCTCTCAGATGTTGGCATCTTCTGCACTGCAATCCTTCCAACCACTCTCTGTACTGTACTATGTTGAGGTGTCTCCTCACCTTTGGTAGGTGTCCATTCCGATATAGGAAGTGGTATATACCCCTCTATGGCAGCCCCATCTTCCCTTGAGAGTCCCCTACTTTCTATTCCCCCAACGTTCGGAGGCGGTCTATCTATCAGCAACCTATTTATCAAGTTGTCCTCCGACTCGCTCTCCTCATCCTCTTCCATGAGTCTCCTTTCTCCTGCCACCTCCCTCACTGGGTACAGCTTATCTACCTCAATTGTCTGTACCCTCCACCTCTTGGCGTCCTCATCCCATTTGGAATCTCGCACTGCTCTTACCGATCGTGTCAGCCTTTCTTGGCGCCTATTCAGATTCCTGTCGTGCGCCGCCCTAATCCATGCGTTAAGGGCCTCAAACTGTGTCGGTCTAGGCTGAGGTTTCAATGAGGACATAGTTGCTTTCAGCCGGTGTAACACCTCTAACTTAAACGTCCCATACTTTGGGAACGGCAGTTCCTCATTCTCTTCCGTAAGCTTGGTCCATTCACTAATCCACAATATAGTGTGTAAACCAACATTCGCTGCCATATAGTGAGCCGGTGTACCCTCTGGCGGTGCCTCTTCCCCGTAAAAAGACTCTCTCCTTTTTCTCTTAAAAATATCCCTCAAACATTTAAAACACTTCATGTTCAAATCTACAAATTTCTATTTTCTCTGGTTTGTTTACTTCCTGATGACAATCCACCAATCTCAGCACTGTTCTCGTTAGCTGCCCTATCACAGCGCGGCTTCTGCTGACGTCTCACCAACCGCCCTATCACGTCGCGGCTCCTCACTAACCGCCCTATCTCAGCGCGACTCTTTCCGACGTCACTCGTCCCCCTTTGCAGCAGTTCCCCTCCTTTCTCAGCTCGTCTCCGCGGTCATGCATGCGTCCCATTCATACTCTGAAAATGATTACTTCCGACCAAGCGATCACTTTCCTTGACTGTACGTCCACAGCCTAACTGTAATTGTCACCTTAACCGACGAAATGTCTTTCCGTGTACGTCCAGACAATCGCCTTCTCTGATAGGTTACTTACACACGGCAACTTTCGACCTGCGTCCGTTGCCCACACATACACGTTCCCCCTATCTCGGTTCCGCGGGCGATCAATGGTACCTCATGATCCCCATACTATGGTCGACAACTACTCTGGGTGTTCGATACACCCGGACCACTTAAGCTCTTCCCCGAACTTAAGATTTTTACCAGGTTGCGCGCGCTCACAACCTTCTCACATTCATACTACAGGCATTCAACTCCGCATGACATTACAATACATATACAACACAAAACACCGCAATCTGTTCACGCATGACCCTTGTTATACTCACTCCCGTTCGATACTGCTGCTTTTCTCTCGCGCCGTTAGCACCTTCTTCGGCAGGCCACCTCCCGATCTCTAGGGGCCTTGGGGTAAACTAACCTAGTCTAAGTTACCTTCCTCAAGAAGATAACCATCCTCACTCTGCTACCAACTGTTAACGCGGGATTTCTGGTCTGTTGTTACCTTACCAGATCCCAGCTCAGGTCGACTGGATCGTTGGTACCTGTCATTGAGTAAAAGGCAACCCACTACTAGATCAATCAATTTAAGAACTTAAATTCCTCTAAAGAACCACTTACTAAAATAAGTTTTAAAAGTTTATTGTAAAGCCAAAAACAGCTGGAGATACAATATTCGAAGCATAAGATTCAAAAGATACACAGGTACTAATATAAACAAATATTCTCTAAATGCTCTTAATCTTCCAAAGAATATTACTAAAGCCAATTCAAATGTTAACAGAGTTGCAATAATAACTATGATCTGCAACTTGAGAGTCATTTACAGAAAGGAAAAGTTCTGGTTAGACTGTCCCTACACTAGACTAAGTGACATCCCTACTTAACAGATCTTAACCTAAAAGGTGTCAGCAGTGGTGACTTCCAAAGAAGATCACACACTTCCCTTAGTCTCTGAATCGAAAAAGTTTCTTGCAGTCTACCTATCTGCCTACCCATCCGCTCTCTTAGGTTCCTCAGACCCTCTGATCTAACTCCACCCCGGGGTGCTGTCCCTAATACAAAATCACATTTCCCATTGTAACGCCCCTCGGGACGCCCCTCACGTGGTGTCGGTTATGGCGGCAAATTCCATGCTGGTACTCCTCTGGACCCTTCGTTAAAGTTGACCTTGCTTCCCAGGCTTCTCTCCGGCAAGACAGTACCCCCAGGAAATTCCTGAAACCTCCTACAGGCCTGTGCATGGCTCCTCTGAACAAGAGCCTATTCATCACCATACTGATTAGAGCTCCTCGCACCTGCAGATAGACACTTCTGCTATGGGCCCCAAATTCCAACCTCCATCATATCTTTAGGTCGTAAAACATGTACCAGAAATCACAGTTAGTGCCTAGCACGACTTTCTTTTAACGAGCACATACAGATCTAAAGAAATGACTTTGTCCTTTCAGGCCTGTCAGGATCACATGAAACGGGCCTATACATTCTGCAGACGTTAATTTCTTTGTTTAAACAGTATTCTAACTACCACACTAAATAAGTAAAACTCTTCTATAAAATATATTTCAGTTCTATGTTTAGTAATACATCAGATTATACCAATATTAAAGTCCATATCTCGTGACAGTGTAGCAGCACTATTCATTCTCTGTGAATTGCCATGTGGCCTACACATTTCATGGTTTACCGAATTACATTTCTTATTCATACTGCCACATAACATGAGACTTTAGCATCATTCTAACATCACTACACACTTCTATATTGGTTTTTCACACAGATATATGTCTTATTATTCAAACTAGGCACTCTTATATATTTGCACTCTATATGTTCTACACTCTTATATGTACTTTTACTAAAATAATGCAACGTGCTTGTAAATATGGTGCACTTCTACATTTTTCTCAATTTTGCGCTCTCTCAGTTGCCACTAGGAAGCTTTAAGGGATAAACAATTAAACCCCTTTCTGCTTACTACGACATCTGTCTGCTTCTTTGATTCACCACAACAGGTTGCATGTAATGGTGATACATTAATTACAGAGCTAGTGGCAAAATACCCTGAGAGTACACAAGCGTTCTACGTGTTTTTCCAGTGAATGTTATACAGGCGCCTATCTAGACGTGATTTTAGAGAACGCTATCTGCTGGTTAGGTTAACCTATATAATATACTTTAGTAGATCAGATATATGTTATTTGATATTAATATCATGTGTTATTTCGCCATTTCAGGTGACAGTGCACAAACTCTTAGTGAAATAAGGAATAACCTAGCTCACAGACTCACATGTTTCTTTATTGAACATAAATGTGGCCTTCTTCAAGCAGATTCCGATGTCTGCACAAGAGTGGAGTAGCTCTGCAGTATGCGCCACAGGCTGCATGCAAAATAACTGCCTGTTGTGCAGTTTTGCACAGCATGGCTAACAGGAAAGGCCTCCATATAGTGCCAGATGAGGACAGCTCTGACAAAGAAGAAGTGTCATCACCGCGCCAACCACAACAGGATGTAACAGTGCTGCAGAGTGCAGAAAGTTCAGAACAGACATCACGCATGATCATTTCTAAGGTAAGAAACAGAAACTTTCCTTTGAATCATATTATATTTTTATACTTGTAAAAAATATTTTAAACAATATATACACTTTTTTTTATTTTCAGGTGTAACAACAGAAAAATGTAAAATGTCACCAGAGCCTGCTGGAAACTAAAACTTTTAACTCGTTTTTTGCAAGTACTACAATGAAATGTTGTTATATCCACTGAAGAGCGCACTATTGAAGTTTATGTGTCCCCCTGTACCTCTTTGGAAACCCGATAGCACACTTTTTTCTACTTTCTCACTGCAAGACCCTGTTTGTCTCACACTTAGCATCTCTGACACTGAAGCACTAGTTGTTGTCGATGCTTCTTTGCTTTCCTATGCAGGGGTACTAATATTGCTGGAAGGTTAAGGATTGCCTCCAATAGCAGTGGCCATCTGAAGCCCTTCTTTTACAACATCTAGCCTGCAGTGTGCCATTTCACTTTAAAGTTGTATTGTGTGCATTGATAGGATGCTGGTAGTAGATGCAAGCATATCAACAGTGCTCACATGACAGTTCAAACAGGCACACATACGCTGTTGTTTTGACAATATTTCTTCTTTCTTTTAGCTGGTTTTGAATGTAAACTATTGATGGTGTTAGCCATGTTATTAATGCTTTCTCTAATTACGCATAATCCCTCCTTCACTTCCCAGCTACCAATGCGGCCAATTGGTTATGTAGGCTGCACTGTCAGCATTGCTCTGGTTGCTAGCATAGCCGGGTCTGGTGGCTCAGTGGACTAATGCATCCACTGCAGGGGCCTGTGTTCAACCTCATGGTCACAGGTTCAAATCCCAGCAGATCCACTCAACTTACTT
The DNA here is from genome assembly GCF_964261635.1 of Lissotriton helveticus. Taxonomy (NCBI): domain Eukaryota; kingdom Metazoa; phylum Chordata; class Amphibia; order Caudata; family Salamandridae; genus Lissotriton; species Lissotriton helveticus. The sequence goes on along the minus strand of NC_136063.1, from coordinate 201,243,507 downwards.
TCATTCAACTAAGGTTGATAAAATGAGTACCATTGAGTTGGGTAACAATAAACATCGGTTATTCAGCACCAAGATGCCCACGGGTGAACGTGCATTTTACAAATACACATGTCATGTTGTATGACAGAGGCAGGCTGAACCAATCGTACTTCTGCAACACAGCCCGAACAACGAATGCGTCTGAACAATGCATTCTTTACCCACAATTTCGCTGTAAAGGCATGATTGGTAAAGGGGTGTGTGATAACGATCACACACCAGCCCTGAGCCCTAAAACCCTGGCCCCTGCCCTATAAACAACCCAACCTCCTCCATGAGCCCTAAAAACGTTCCCCACCCATAAACCCAAAACTACCCCGACCCCCCCCTTCCCTGAGGCCCTAAAATCCGGCCCCCTGACCTATATACAACCTGTTTCCACAAGTGCTACAAACTGCCTCCACCCTGAAAACTAACCCACACCTCAAACCCAACCCCTTTTACCTTCTGCCTCGAGCTTTCTGTCCCAACCCTTCCTGTTCTTGGCCATCCTGACATCAGGACCCCAAAGTGCATATCCATGGTTAAGGCAAGCGTGGTGCTTGAGGGGAAACGGCAAGCGTGACTCTGCCCGTATTGTAAAGGCAGTTCCCCCATTGCTCTCACTAGATTCATAAGCTATTTTCTAGTTTTGATACCAGTGGCAGCTTTATGCCTCACCTGGGCCCTTTGACAGGGTATATGCTGATTGTAACATCATAATCTGGATGAGCTAGTTGTCTTCCTTATATAGGACAGTTGTTAGCTTAGGTTGTGTTGGTTGAGTAGATTCTGCTTTTACACTAGAGGGTGTAGTTGATGTTCCATCGACAGTAGGTAGTGGAAGAGTGAACGTGTAAACTTTTAGTGCAGTGTTAAGCAAAATATGTTCTAAATACATTATTTCGTTGAATCTCAAACTAAACACGCATTGGAAATGCAATAGGTCTCGCATTAGAAAAGTTGGAGCTATTGGTCTTGTAAATGACAAATATTTTATTTATTTGTTGGTTTTTAAAACAGCTAAATTGATAGCTTTGTCATTTACAATGCCAATAGTTATAACTTTCGCGAATGTGACACCTATAGCATTTGGAATGCAACACTGAAGAGAGGGTGCTGCCACAGCACTTAGTCATTCAAACTAAAACCTCCCTCCTCTAGATTTGCTTGGTGTGTTTGGACCATGGAGGATGCGAGCATTGGAGGTTCGGGCACTGTGGCGGTGGTGTGTGTGTGTGTGTGTGGGAGGTTCTCTGTTTACATTTAGAGAGGAATGGAGTGGGAAAGTAGAGACTGACAGCGAGGTATGAGAGTGAGAGAAGAGAGTGATTGGGAGAAATGGGCGAAGCTAGGAGAGAGAAATGAATGAAAAAGGGGAGGCAGAAAAAATAACATGGCCTGGCGGCCGTGAGAGAGAGGGGAGGTGCTGGAGGCTGGGGAGGGGGAGGAGAAATGTGACGAGCATTGGAGGTTCGGGCACTGTGGCGGTGGTGTGTGTAGCTGACTGACATCGAGGTATGAGAGTGAGAGAAGAGAGTGATTGGGAGAAATGGGCGAAGCTAGGAGAGAGAAATGAAAAAGGGGAGGCTGAAAAAATAACACGGCCTAGCGGCCGTGAGAGAAAGGGGAGGTGCTGACACCTTGTTCGGTACAATGCCTTCCCATCTCCCCCCTCTTTTGTTACGGGACATGCCATTTAAACCCCATTCACAGGTGTGAAATGGGGTTAACAGGCCATTAAAAAAAGCACAAAAAGCAGATCACGAGCGGCAGGAAAGGGGGTAGAGAAACTGTTTGCCACAGATTAGGTGGAAAGCAGCGGTTCTGCATACCAATACATCGGCCCTGTTTACTGAATACCGGAAATGGGAAGCGATAACTCGGCCGACCAGAATTAAATATGAAAGCGCGAGTGCTCCTGCCTGAAGCCAGGCGCGCAGAAACCCTCTCCCTGAACAGGGCGATCCGGCTGCCCGTCACCTGAGCGTTCGCACGAGATGGAATGTCACAGAAAAATGTACCGTGCAGGAAAATGACATTCTGTTGTATCCTGCAGGTAGTGGTTGATGTTTATCCAGCAAGGAAACCTGTATGGTCAAATCTGGGTACATAGTGGCGGGTGGTGTCACAATCAGAAATGATAAAGTGTTCTTGACACTTATAGCATTGACATCATACGAGTGCCACTTACACAAGTTATATGATTTGTATCCATAAGCTACGCAGAGAAATCACGCAGGATTGGAGACTGCTGAACCAGGGCACCACGGGCCCTACATTATACACCCATCCCCTGACCCGGAAGTAAAACAGCTACTCATTTGGGGTGCAATGGGTCCCAGGGCCTACTATACCCGCTGCATTAGAGGAGAGGATGAGGCATAACGACCAGAGCTGCTGACCTTGGAACTGCGGAGCCAGGTTCGAGGCTGGCGTCGGCTCAACATCCTGTGAGTCTGTGTAAATCACTTAATCGCCCCGTGTCTGCAAAAAAAGCAACATGTCTTTTTTGTAATGTACCTGGTGCTCACGTAAAGCGCTCCAATACATAGGGGTCGAGTTTGCGCTGTATAACACGCTAACATTATATGTATATATAAATATATTTGTAGCTGCGCCCATCGTTGGAAGGGCTTAAAGGTTTATGCCCACTGAGCTCCTAAAGAAGCCACAATACATTTTACTATATTCGCTTTTATTTACTATAGATGCATACATGATTTGCTGCAACGTACAGAAATACCGCTTCTAGGCACTATGCCTACACCCGGGGGTGTTGGAATATTTCACGAGTTTCTCTTCAGCACTACCGGTAAGCAATACAATTTTCATCCATTATATGTCAGGAACCTTATACTGAACAAGGGGGCAGGGAGAGAACAGACGAGTGGAGGGAGGGAAGGGGTGTGCGGTGAGAGAAAGGGGAGAGCGGATAACTCAGAGGTAAGGGACAGAGAGAAGTAGAGAACGGAAAAAATATATAAAGGGGAGAAAGAAAGGAGTGAGACATATAGTGAAGAGAGTGAGGCGGGGGAAAGGAGGAAACACGGGGAATCGAGAGGGAAAGAAGAGATGGCGAGGCAGAGGGAAGGGGAGAGAAAGAGGTGAAGTAAGAGGGATAGGGAGAGACAAAAGGAAGACAGACTGCAACAAACAAGACGGAGGGAAGAGATGGTGAGGCAGAGGGAAGGGGAGAGAAAGAGGTGAAGTAAGAGGGATAGGGAGAGACAAAAGGAAGACAGACTGCAACAAACAAGACGGAGGGCATTAATGTGGGGAGGGGGGAGGAGAAGTGCGACAGGGCCGCAGCAGGGGGCGGAGCAGGGAGAGCGGCGATGAGGGAGAGACACGGCCGAGTGTGAAGCAGCAGGGGCCTTTGAAGTGAAGCTAAGCTTCACTTCAAAGGAGTGGGAGGAGTGCTGCTGGGGAACAGATGGTGATTTGATGATGTGCACGCGCATTTTAGGTCAATGCGCTTGCGCATTGACCTAAAAGCGCACGGGCACAGCATCAAATCGCCAGTCTAGGCAAACCTTGGGTAAACCTTGTTTAAGCGCCTATAGTCTCGCTCAATGCGCATGCGCATTGAGAGGCGAGACCTAAAAACGGTGTAATGTTACACATTGCTATCGCTAAACTACATTTCCCATATGCGTTATATTGGTAACCTGAATTACAGGAAAATTAAAATCATTGTGCAAAAATTGATTTTGAATCACACACTTTTATGGTTAGTTCTATAGTGTGGTGTAATGTGGGTATTAGTGAAAACACTTACCAGTAGGTTGCGCCATAGAGGTGTCAAATTTGCTGACTTCAGCAACTGACTCTGGTGCTAGTGTGAACGTTATGGTTTTTCCAGTAGCAGTGGTGGTGGCTGTGTCAATGGGCACCACCAAATCCCTGCTGCTTGCAAGGCATTCCGTAGTGTACGTCATACCATTTTTTTCGTATTTTATTTATGCTGTAACTGGCTACCCTGACAGCGTTAATACTTTTCTGCACCTTTTTCCGGGTGCATCTTTCAGTGTATTCAGGGACTCTGCTTTATGATTTACCAAAGAATGTGTCATGACTGGCCACAGACTCTTCGACCAAAAACTGAGGGCAGCATCACAAAACTTTCTCTTTCTTTTTCTCTAATCTTCAGGTCTTTCTTCCTTCTGAGTGGATATGTTTAAACTCCCAAACTGCCTGGGTAACACAAAGTAAGTCTACACACATCTCATCTTTCATATTCTGGTGTCAAATGTGGATTTTTTCCAGTTAGTCAAAACATCTTAAATATCAAGAAACCCCACCTGGCCATAAATCATTCATTAATCCAAGAGAACACGAACACATCAATATCGTGTATCAGAGAATTTATCTAAATTTGCGTATGTTCAATTCAATTTATCATTGTGCTTGAAATACATATCCATCTGGAACATTCAACTATACAAATTAAGACGAATGCACCAACAATAACAAATCACAATACAATACAATTAACACATAAGCAGAAAAACTGAAATCCCTTATCAACTGAGCAAACCAGAAATGTGGTCAATATGTCCAGAAAAAATCACTCCAATACTTTTCTACCCATAATTGACGATATGGGATTATGGAGCGTGGTGTGTATTCCCACATTCTATGGAGTCCCGAAGGTGCTACTACTTACTGTTTTTGGAGGGAGAGCAATAAAAAAAAACTTGAACAATGGCTTTATCTTTGAGCTGGAATTTCCAGTCAAATCCCATGTAACACTGCCAACGCGTTTTGACCTCATAATGAAAAGGGGGATATATAAATCATTTTGGAGATCCGTATCAGGGCAGGCAAAAAACTTGTTCAGTCATAATCAAACGGAAAAAGAAGCACGCCCAGTGCGTGTGACCGCTTATATGATCTTCTTAGTAAAATGGGCGGCCCGAGGACAAATTGTTTAATGAGAAGTGCAGTAATCTTCTTATTGAGGGGTTCCCATGTAGAATGGGTGCCCCTTTCTTGCAGCGGCGGCCGGTAGTGGGAGTGCCGGGCGGGCTGTGGTAAATAAATAAATAATACCCTATTTTTGACTAGACATATATCATAACAGATAGCTCAATAAATAAGAGTCAAGATTCGAGGTAGTAGGAGTTTTGCAGGTTTAATACAGCATAAGGACAGGAACAGGACAACCTGCATAGGAATAGGATGACAGGGCCCAGCAGCTGCTGGGGCTGGATCTGGGATGAGCGCGCTGGCTTTTAATAACAATACATGAGCATATATACATAACGTGAACACATAGCATTACATTGCAGTAGGCGTAGCAGTGGGTGGAGCAGAAGGTGTGACGCGTAGCAGTCGCGAAAGATAAGGGCGAAAGTAGGTGTAACTGGGCGTATACATAGACATGTGGTGCAGACGTAACAGGATATGTCATGAATGGGGCGGAAACCATGGAGGGGGCTACCTGAGGAGCCGGGACCTCTAACCTGGTGCGCGTAAACTGGCAATGACGTATCACTAGGAGAAGCTGGGGGCTATGAACTCTGTGCTAGGAGCAGAGACTGAAGTCTGGAGAGTCAGGGCGACATGTACCTAAACAGTATCTAGTATCTGATGTTTAGAGAACATGTTGATATAAACTAGAAGTTAGGAGGGGAAAGGCTAACTTGATTCTAAGACTGGACCATGCATTATTCTACATGTAGTGCGTGTTGAAGAATATTAAATGACCATTAAATGCAGTATTTCTCTAACATGGAGCCCTGAAGGCTAGACAATGACGGAAACTATTGATGCGATTCAGTAGCTTAGGAATGCAGAGAAGGAGGGCTGAACTGATAACTGGACTCATAACATACTCTTGGCAGACTCAGAGGCAGAGCCAGGCTGGACCGGGCACTGCGAGGCAGGAAGTAAGTGAAGGGTCGAGGATACAGGTGGGGGCTGTATCGCTCCTCAGCGAGGCTTCAGGAGACAGGAGCTGAATCTAGTGTCCAGGCCCTTTTGAGGCCTAGAAACGGGGACTTTATAATAGAATAACGTGCACACTGAAAAACGTGGCAACGTAGCTTTACATAGGCCTGATATTCGTAGTATTCACGAGGACTGGAAACTGGCATACTAGAGGTGGACACAACTGTAATTGCGTCATTAATCGGACATGGGGAGTACATATGCATATTTAATCATGCACACATAACATATGATGGATGACACGTAGGGACACAGAACATGGCAAAATTTACTTTTCCACATTCCCTCCTTGTCACTACGTTTCCATCAGGAAACATCAATTTTCATGATACCATCTATCATTTCATACAGTATCATTTGCTCGTCTCGAATTATCCTGGAACGGGATTTAGAACGGGACTTGGGACTAGGAATACAAGAGGTAGCACAAATGCCACAAATCGCAGGGCCACATTGTATACAGAGGCAGCAGCTGAATATGATCGCTACTGCAATGCCTAGGAAGGACAATATTTTCCATCCCCATGCGGAAATTATATTCCAGAACCAACCGGACCATGTCCAGGTGCCTGGATCTTGGTGTATCAGATGGGCAATTTTATGGAGTCTGGTTATAGCTGAATAGACAGACGGCGCGTTATTTGGAATGAAAATGCAGCAACTAGATCCGATGACTCTACAGGCCCCGCCCCTATCGGCCAATATGACGTCAAGGACGAGACGATTCTGTAAAACGACAAATCTCATAGCAGACTGCTCTTCGGTTAAGTTACCTAGAGCAGAGGCAGTCTCATTTACTACAGCTTCGAGGGTTCTGGTTAACCTACGGATTAGCTTACTATTCTGGATAGGTCCTATAAAGAAAAAGAAACCTCTGTTGAAATCTGTATACTGTTCTAGAGCAGTTTCAGTATAATCGACAATTGGGGACTCCCTTCTATGTCTAATGTGTACTAGATGTGTGTTTCTATGATAATCAGGTGGGGCTAGGAAAACTGGTGGCAGTAGGAAGGCAATGTAACAGGTTCCCTCCCAATCGAGGGGCAGACGAACATATGCAGTTTGACCACAAATAAAATAGGAATGACGTGAAGCTTTAAAGATAGATTTCCCACTGTCACTATACTTGACAATAGTAGTACAATCACTATGTCCTACATGTACAGAACCCTTATTTCGGACACATAATTCGCCTTTGACTGGTAGTACTGAAATAGCGGGTAAGTCTGGAGTAGTATCAGACTGAACATTCAGGACCATAAAATTCGAAGAATAATTACCTAAATTATACACTTCATTTTCTAGATCTAACCCGGTTCTGTGGGGGAGACCTTGCTTGTCTGGGAAACATGTACTGTTAAGAAAAGACATATCTGTTGAGGATGACGTTAACGTGGACCATGCTCCACACGAACCATTATGTGAAAATGGATAAGGAAAAAGTGGCAGAACTCCCTTCGGTGTCTGGAAAGGGGGGAGTCGACCACACACCCAACAATTAGTGGCATTGCTGGTCTGGTGTGAGTAATGTAACATGCGGATAAAGGAGTTATTACGCATAGCGAGGCGGTAAGAGAGTTCATGAGGGGGCAGATCACTAAACGTGTGCTCTGCTGTAGCATTAGCAGACTTATTTACACGAAGAACTGGGAGATACAGGAAAAATGCATAATTGGTGCAGGAAATCATAATGCTGAGAAATAATATGAAACATAGAAAAACGATACATCGGATTGAGTTTTGACTGACTCTCTCACTATGGGGGTCTATTTTATACATGTCAGAAACAGTCTAACCGTTTCACCTAGGGGAGGACTTAGACAATCAAACTGACTGACTTATTTTACTAGACCGGAGTTTTAGCTTATACTCCTGTTGTGGAGTTTTCTCTAACAGGGGAGGGGTTGTAACAATGTCTTTTGCGGGACAGTCCTTGAGAACAATATTTTGGCAATCCTTCAAATCCTGGGAAATGTTCTTTAAGACGGGTTTCAGTCCATTAAAAAGTTTGACATGAGAGAGGTGCACCCAGCCTTTGCGTCCTTCCAACTTCACGGCTGTACGGGTGGTGAGGAGGACCTGTCGGGGCTCTTTCCAACGAGGCTCCAGCGGACTTGATCTGTCAAAGTTGCGGACCATCACCATGGATCCTGGGACGATTTCGTGCGGTGCCACCTCGGTATTGTCTGGAAATGCGGCGGCAACCTGTGAACGACATGAGTTGAGGGCAGACATCAAGGAAGCTAGGTAATCTGTCAGCATATTACTTGAAACATCGGTAATACTTCGGGGTCTAGGAGTACCCCACATATTTGGGGGGCGGCCGAAAACGACCTCATACGGGGACAGACCTGATCTGGAATGTGCGACCATGCGCATATAAAATAAAGCGACTGGCAGAGCTACTAGCCAGTCCACACCTTTTTCTTTACACACTTTTGCAATACGGATTTTCAGGGTCTGGTTATGTCTTTCTACGAGACCGGCTGCTTCAGGATGGCGTACACAATGAAACTTCCACTGGTACCCTAACAACAGGGAAACATGCTTCATGAGTTCAGATGAGAATGGCTGGCCGTTGTCAGAATATACGACTCTAGGGAGTCCATAACGAGGGAAGAACTCACGAACCAACTGCTTGGCAGTGGTCGCGGCTGTGTAATCTGGGACTGGATATGCTTCTGTCCACCTGGACAAAGCGCATACAACTACAAGGACATACTTGAAACCTCGACATCGCTCCATCTGAATATAATCCATCTGGAGGACTTCAAAAGGGTGGTCAGGGGGCTGGAATCCACCTTGTTCCACCGGGACACTTTTACCTGGATTAAACTGACAGCTTATCATACAGGTACGGACTTTCTGCTTGGCTGCAGCTCGTAAATGCTTGTTAAACCAAATGTTCTGGATACTGTCTAACATAGCTTTTTCTCCTAAATGTGCTGGACTATGTGCGGTATTGATAATGACTTGAACCATAGAGTCGGGGAGAAACCATGTGGCTCTACCCTTTGTTAACCATCCTTGGTCTGTCTGGACCCCTCCTTGTTCGGACCATTTCTGGATTTCTTCGGGAGTAGCGTGTAACTGGATGTCTATGACATCTTGTGTAGGGTCCTTAACTGTCATGCATGTAGTCGGATCTGGAGCATGTGTCATGTTAACTGGAATGTCTGGAGTCTGTGCTGTAAGCTTGGCTGTGCGATCTGCTAGTTCATTACCCTGGGAAATAATGTCAGTGACTTTCGTATGTGCTTTGCATTTCATGATAGCAATGGATGTCGGTAAGTGTATGGCATCTAACAGAGCTTGAATAAGGAGACCATGCTGAATCTTGGTTCCATGAGAAGTCATGAAACCTCTCTCCTGCCAGAGCACTCCGAAGTCGTGTACAACTCCAAATGCGTAACGTGAATCTGTGTAAACATTAACTTTCAGGTTCTTGGCGTGTATGCAGGCTTGTGTCAGAGCAACTAGCTCTGCTGCTTGAGCGGACAGAGTGTCAATACGGTGTGTCTCAATAACTTCGGTGTCAGTAGTCACTGCATACGCGGCTACTAGTTCTCCTGTACTAGTTCTCATACATGAACCGTCCACATAAAGTGTCAGGTCGGGATCTGGTAACGGAATATCTGTCAGATCTTGTCTTGGCTTTGTCGTAATGTTAACTACTTCCACGCAATCATGTGTGGCTGGATTTGAATTAACTGATGGTAACAGTGTAGCAGGATTTAAAATGTTGCAGCGTCTGATTTCTATGTGTGGCTGGAACAGTGTCAATTCATAACCTGTTAAACGTGCAATTGTCAAGTGCTGAGTTTGTGTTCGGTTTAAAAGAACTTCCACAGAATGTGGAACTTGTACTGTCAAGGAATGTCCTAAGACTATGGAATCACTTTGTCTGATAGCTAGTGCTGTGGCTGCAACTGACTTGAGGCACGCAGGCAGCGCCTGGGCTACAGGATCTAATGTGCTCGAAAAATAAGCACAGGGCTTGTATTGTCCTGCTTGATCTTGTGTGAGAACAGATAATGCTGTACCTTCACGTTCAGTAACGAAAAGTGTAAAAGGCTTACTGTAGTTCGGTGTAGCTAGAACTGGAGCTTGGCATAAAGCTTTCTTTAACTCATTGAAACTAAGTGTATGTTCAGATGTCCAAGGGAGGACAGTCGATACGGCTGCCTCCTGTGTCGTTAACTGTATCAGTGGCTTGGCTAGAAATGCATACTGAGGAATCCATTGTCTGCAATAAGAAGTGAGGCCGATAAAAGCACGTACCTCCTTCTGGGTCTTGGGCTGAGGAAGACTCGCTATTAACTGGATACGGTCTGGTGTCAACTGCCTACCCCTCTTGGACAGTAAGTGTCCTAAGTAGACCACTTGCTGGACACAGAATTGAAGCTTAGAAGGGGACACCTTGTGCCCCATCTCGGCTAGGAAATACAAAACTGTAAGGGATGCTTGCTCGCAAGCACGTTCAGAACGGGCTGTGATCAGTAGATCATCGACATACTGGAGCAGGGCAGTGTCAGTTGGCATGTGAATGTTGTCTAGTTGTCTCTTAAGTGCTTGACTGTAAATACTAGGACTTTCTGTGAAACCTTGAGGAGCGCGTGTGAACATATAGCCCCTTCCATTTAAACAAAATCCGAAAAGGAACTGGCTGTCTGGATGAATAGGAACACTGAAAAATGCGTTCTTGAGGTCTATGACAGTGAAGAACGTGGCTTCGGAATCAATGGCCGTTAATAGGGAAGAGATGTCTGGGACAACTGGGTACTGCGGAATAATACATTTATTAAGCTCTCGTAGGTCAATCACTAATCGATATACTGGGGGTGCATTTGGATCAGTACGTTTCATGACTGGAATGATCGGAGAATTACATACATTGGAGTCAGTTTCTACAACCACTCCTTGAGCCATGAGCTCGTCAATAATTTTGGATAAGGCTGCTACAGCCTCAGGTGGCAATCTGTACTGTCTGATTCGTGGTAACACTACACCTGGCTTGAGAGTCACACGATAGGGTGTGATTTGCATATAACCTACATCAGTTGGACCTTGCGCCCATAAGTGCTGCGGTACATTAGACAGTCTTGAATCAAAATCTCGTAAAACATAGTGACCCTTAAAGTCACGTAGGAACAATCGTATTCCCTCTGGGGAACAGCATATAACTGCACCTAACTCTTTCAGTGTTTTAATGCCTAATAGGTTTTCTGGACATGACTTAGTAAGTAACAGATCAGTAGTGCGGGACAATGGACCTACTTCTAGAGTAACTGGCTTTGAAATCTCATTTACGATAGGTTTTCCTGAAAATCCAAGGGAAACATTTCTTGAGCCTGAGAGCGGAGCCCCTGGAACTTCGGCGTGACTAATTGTGGTCCTACTTGCCCCTGTATCAATCAAAAACTTTCTGTCTTTCCCTAATACTTGACTGTGAACATAGGGACCTTCTTGATCTACAGGTATCTCGATGAGAGGCAAGCCTACCTCCCTCTCTAGGCTGTTTCATGAATACTGCTGGTACTCTGGATACTCAGACTGTGCATACTGGTACATCTGCGATGTAACATGCTGTGTTGCAGTAATAGGCTGCGGTGCTGTGACTGTCTGTGGTGCATTCTGTGGCTGAGGAGTCTGTGAAACTTGTTCTTGTCTAGGCGGACGTGGTCTTTCTTTAGTTTTACCAGTAGCTATGTTGTGTTTCAGAACTGCACACTCATTTATAAAATGACCTGGCTGTTTACAATAATTGCAATTCCCTTTAACGGGAGCTGCAGGATGACTGGCTTGATTTGGACCCCTCTTCTGACTGTCTTGAGGAACAGATTGTGCAACTAGTACTTTCATTTTCGTGTCTTTCATACGTTTTCTCTCGTGTTCTTGCTCTTCCCTGATTCTATTCTGGTGATACTGAAGCATCTGCAACATCTGGGACGGGGTATTAGCTTGCCAGGTACTCTCGACTTTCAGAACTCGATTTTTAACTTGTGGGCTTGAATTCTCGACTAATTTAGTAACAAAAAGGTGAGGGTATGACTCACTACTTGTCTTGAGGCCACTATTGATGCTAAAGCATTTTTCAAACCTAGAATAAAAATCACTAATATCTTCATCTTGCTTTTGTTTACAGGCTGAGATTGCATCCCAGTCTTCTTTTCTCGTTGTCAATAATCTAGGTAAAACTTGTATCAATAATTCCGGTAATTCTTTACATTTATCTCCAAGACCGGTACCTGGTACTCGTGCCTTGTCTTCAGCTTCTAGGGCTGCCCAATCGATCTTTTTCTCTCCCACCTCCCATTCTTTTTCCTTGAGCTTTTCATACACCCCTGCGGGCAGCAGAACCTTTAACATTTTAATTATATCTGGGTACGTGTATTCTCCCATACGGAGCATGTCTTTTAATTCTCTATGGAACCCTGCTGGATCTTTGTCATGACAGGGAATTAATTTCTTCATCTCGAGGAGTTCCATCTTTGTTATTGGAGTGTATACAAACACTCGTTGCATTTCACCGTCCTCTGTCTTAACTGGATGCACTTCTCGTAACGGGTTCTGTCTTTCCATGTAAAATGGTTTACTTTCTGGGGGTGAGACATGAACAAAATGCGGGTTCAGAAACGTTCTATATTTGTGACGCTGTTCTAGAATGACACTAATTAAATCGGTACCTAGACCTCTCCATCTATACTGGAGTAACTCGTTCAGGATATCGTGTAACGGACCTGAATCAGAGTGCTGACCCTCATACAGAGTAATGAGGTACTGGATCATATACATACCCACCAGTCGTTGCTCGGCTGGGGGCAGTTTCAGAAACATTTGTGCCACTATTTCGTCTGGAAAAGTGGTAGAATCAGTAATCCATCGGACTGCTGATCGGGCTAGTTCCTGTTCATGCATGGTACTTAACTCACTGTAACCGATTCGTGATTGTAGAATGTGATCGGTAGCTTGGAACACTTGTTCTAGGGAACCTTGTTCTGGTGCTGAATGATGGAAAATTGACTTGTGTTCTAGGCGTAAATGGCGATCTGGAAATCTAGATTTTCCTACATACGCTATTCTGGCGGGATTCTCGTCCTCTACCTCTTCAGTATCAGAGTTACTTTCTTTCTCGCTTACTTGTGCTGCTTTACGTTGTTCGTGTATCTTTATTATTTCTCTACGGATTTTCTTGTACATACTCTCCATGGCACTAATGGTATTGTGCTTACCCTCGGCTATATTATCACTCCACTTTGTCAGGATTTTCATTTCGGCCTGATCTTTAGACGGGTAATCTTGTTCTCTTATTAGACAGTTAATTAAAAACTTTAATATCATACGCTGGATCTCAGCTTTCCTTTGAGACATGGCATCACTAATACTTTCTGGATCATCCCCTGTACGGATGAAACGATATATTCTGTCTAGATCTTCTTTCATATTGGGTAGGGTGACTAGATACTCGGTCACCCTCCTTACGCGTACTGAATATAAAACCATATTATTCTCGCCTGGGACTGGGTCATAGGCACATTCGCCAAGGGCTTGCCTGATTTCTGCAACAGACTTATTACTCTTGGGAGTACGCTGTGATGCTTGAGCATGTAATTCGAGTGCTGATAAACGCTTGCGTGGCGGCGGGGTTTGAGGAGGACCTCCTCCTGCGGCCCCTAGACTAGAATCGTCGACTGATATTCTTCGTGGCGGAGCGGGAAATTGAAATGCTGGCTGGACCGGGGGTACCGTAGCAGGTACTGCATGGGGTACCCCGGTGTCTGGAGGAGCAGGATGTGCCTGATTTACAGGGACTGGCGGAGCGCGAACAGGATTTGCATATTCTGGGACTGTGTCGTCCAAATAGGACGAAATAAAAATATCAGCTGCGGTCTGTTTGTGACGTAGCTTGGTCGGAACTAATGGTGGCGGGAAATTACTGGATGCCTCCGGGGTCGCTTTTGGCAAGCCCTCGGCAAGAAGAGGATACATACCCTTAATAAGGGCATTCCTCTGTCTGTCTCTCTGTTCAGTTTTGACTTGTTCACCTATCTCGATTAATTCTTTTTCTTGGGCTCGCTCTAAGGATTCTCTACTTAATTCTGACTTTCTGATTTCTTTTTCAGTTCTTTTATGAGCTTCTTTGCGCCATAACTCGATGGCATCTTTCTGTGACTGTCTGGCTTTCTTTTTCCATAATGCTTCTTCTACTCGCATGATGCACTCGGCATCCCATGTACCCGATACGGGCCATCTATACTTTTCTTCTAACTGTTTGGTATACTCTACCCATAAATCTAGATACAATATGGCGCTTATGCCATGCTTCTGATACATAAAATGACCTGGACTGTCCCTCAGCGGGACAGGAACTGCTTCTTCTAACAAACCCTTTCTAGTTTTTAGCTGACGTAATCTCGAAAAGAGAGACATTGTAAACTTGAATCGGAACACAATACAATACACGAGAAACAATAACAATTTGGAGAACAATTCAGGCATACCACGACATTGGAAATACATTGAACAACATCATAACATAACAGTTCGGACAGAATATTACCTGGAATACTGAGAACAGAAACACAAGAATTTCTCGAGAACGGAACAGACTAGAGTTTACTGGATGCACTGCTGAAACAGTACGGAACATACCGGTCCCATAAAGGGACGCATCAAGACCCGTATCCACCTAGGTGAACACTTCGTTTGTGAGTCTGTGTACCACCAACCCACGGACCAGAGTCAATTTAGATTGACCCTGTCTAGATACTACCCCAGTAATGGTACTCACCGGGCAGCAAGAACGGAAAGCCTCGGACTGGACTGGACTGCTACGACGACGAACTTCGGACTTCAGTTACGGGTGGGCCTCCGGATACCTCGGACCTTGGACTCTTGGCTTGGGCTCTGGTCGGGACTCGCCGCGTTCCTCCACCGTCTCGTTTGGATGCTGGACCGCCTCCTCCGTGTCCTCCGTGGGCCTGAGGGATACTTGAAGCAGAAATATCTGCCGGTGCACAGAAGAGTTCCGTCACGACTGCAGAGGGTCAGGGGGTCGGCGTGGCTTCACCGACGCGTGGGGAAAGGGCAAGTCCCTATTCGGGCGCCATTATGTGGTAAATAAATAAATAATACCCTATTTTTGACTAGACATATATCATAACAGATAGCTCAATAAATAAGAGTCAAGATTCGAGGTAGTAGGAGTTTTGCAGGTTTAATACAGCATAAGGACAGGAACAGGACAACCTGCATAGGAATAGGATGACAGGGCCCAGCAGCTGCTGGGGCTGGATCTGGGATGAGCGCGCTGGCTTTTAATAACAATACATGAGCATATATACATAACGTGAACACATAGCATTACATTGCAGTAGGCGTAGCAGTGGGTGGAGCAGAAG
This sequence comes from Lissotriton helveticus, assembly GCF_964261635.1. Lineage (NCBI taxonomy): Eukaryota > Metazoa > Chordata > Amphibia > Caudata > Salamandridae > Lissotriton > Lissotriton helveticus. The sequence continues at coordinate 201,228,133 of NC_136063.1, read as the reverse complement.
GTGTGACGCGTAGCAGTCGCGAAAGATAAGGGCGAAAGTAGGTGTAACTGGGCGTATACATAGACATGTGGTGCAGACGTAACAGGATATGTCATGAATGGGGCGGAAACCATGGAGGGGGCTACCTGAGGAGCCGGGACCTCTAACCTGGTGCGCGTAAACTGGCAATGACGTATCACTAGGAGAAGCTGGGGGCTATGAACTCTGTGCTAGGAGCAGAGACTGAAGTCTGGAGAGTCAGGGCGACATGTACCTAAACAGTATCTAGTATCTGATGTTTAGAGAACATGTTGATATAAACTAGAAGTTAGGAGGGGAAAGGCTAACTTGATTCTAAGACTGGACCATGCATTATTCTACATGTAGTGCGTGTTGAAGAATATTAAATGACCATTAAATGCAGTATTTCTCTAACATGGAGCCCTGAAGGCTAGACAATGACGGAAACTATTGATGCGATTCAGTAGCTTAGGAATGCAGAGAAGGAGGGCTGAACTGATAACTGGACTCATAACATACTCTTGGCAGACTCAGAGGCAGAACCAGGCTGGACCGGGCACTGCGAGGCAGGAAGTAAGTGAAGGGTCGAGGATACAGGTGGGGGCTGTATCGCTCCTCAGCGAGGCTTCAGGAGACAGGAGCTGAATCTAGTGTCCAGGCCCTTTTGAGGCCTAGAAACGGGGACTTTATAATAGAATAACGTGCACACTGAAAAACGTGGCAACGTAGCTTTACATAGGCCTGATATTCGTAGTATTCACGAGGACTGGAAACTGGCATACTAGAGGTGGACACAACTGTAATTGCGTCATTAATCGGACATGGGGAGTACATATGCATATTTAATCATGCACACATAACATATGATGGATGACACGTAGGGACACAGAACATGGCAAAATTTACTTTTCCACAGGGCGGTGATGTGGGGAGGGGGAGGGGCAGGGTGGGGGAGTAGTAATGTATGGAGTACGGACCTTAACAGGTAAGTAAACATATAAATAAATAAAACAAATTTTGTTGCGCGCACTGCATCGCATTTGGTGATGCAGTGCGCGCCCGCCATAACTCCCACAACCGACCACGGCTGCTTTCTTGACTATCACGAGGATGCCAGCATGCCCATCTGTTTAAGAGTTATTTAATCGTAGTGTTCGTCAGGGAACCGGAATCTCCATACGTCTGCTTCCAGAGTAAATCCAGTTTGTGACATCATCAAGATGAGTCTCTTCCTCTGTTTCGATTTCTTTTTCTTTTTCTTTTCAAATTTCTTTATTGGTATTTTTAACATATACAGCACACGACACTTAACATGTATCACATCGCATTTGTATTTACAGGGGTGGCATCCCATGCGCTGAGCTTTTCGATGTACAGTACTCCCATAGTGCCCATGACCTGACCCGTCCCTGCAGCTCTTCAATCCCACATATCACATATAACAAATAGACATAAAATCCTTAAATAGTGATTCACACTTTGAGGCAAATACCTCTTCGAATGCTGTTTTGAAATAGTGAATGGTAAGAAATCGATAAGTAGCAATTTCTTGACATTTATGAAGTCAGGGCCATATGTCTGTGCAAAGTATTGGGTACATTTGATCACAATCTGCGCAGCAACTTTTACCGAATCCATTGGTATTTTGCAAACTGACCTATGTACTAATAGGTAAATTCACAAAATACCGAATCATAGTTGCTCACAATCATTTGAGGTGTCTGTAAAATATCGATGTTTTACGACTGGATTATGCTCACAAAACATAAACACATACCCGAACGAATTGGTATTTGGAAGTGTCACTCTAAGCACACCCCTTCCAATTACCAGTTTGGTATGGTTTCCTAAACCAACTTAACAATTCTGGAAATATCTTCTGAACCATTAAATGGGCTTTGTACAATTGAAAAAGGGTTTTAGCATTCACAAACCCTCTTAGTTGCCGAATCAGAGGCTTAGCGAATGCTAAAACTCTTTGTACGTCTGGGGCCAGAAGTACTGAGAACGCATTCAGTAAAAGTGGTCGTAATTTGTGCACCGACATTTACTGCATGCACTCGTATTTTGCGTACCAAACTATATGCTAATAGGTTGGTTCACAAAATACTGAATCGTAATGGATCGCAATTCACCTACCTCATGAATATTGATATGGTAGATCAATTGTTCCCCATTATGATTAGCTGACATCATAGCGAAGATGGCATAGCAGACCACCATGTCTGCGATTGCTTTTCAATAAAACAATCTTTTTTTTTTTTAATACAATCCATTTTCCTTTAAAGAAAAACTGGATTTTCTTTTATTATTTAAAAGATTGACAGACCTCTTTTTTTTAGGAGTAAGCAGTGGATGCAGAAACCACTGCCTGATTCTAAAAATGTTTTTGTTAACATTCACAAAGAGGAAGGGGTCAATTGAGGACCCTTTCTTATTTGCCAATGGGTTAGAAGCGGATTTGGGTTGCATAACATTAATGCATACTGTAATTACTCTATAGTTGAAATCAGGGGCGACCTCAGCCCCCTGCTTTAGCACCTACAGCGGGAGCTGGGTTCTTGATGGGCTTCTTCTGTGTGTAACTGAGCAGACAAAGACTCAGTGAAAGGGTAGTGGTGTGAGTGAGCGGTTGGGTGGATGGATGATTTGGTTGGATGGATCAGTGAATGGATGGATTTAAGGATGGATAATTGGATGAGTGCAAGGGAGGATAGATAATTGTAAAGGTGAAAGCATGGATGGATAAGTGAGTGAGTGAAAGGAAGGAAGGATGGATGAGTGAAACATTAAATAGATTTATGGATGGGTGGATGTCAGCCGTAACTGCAGGTAAGAGCGTAGGGGTGGGGGGGCCGGGTGGGTAGGTGATTTCAACAATGACGAGCAAAAATGAAATTAATAAATAATTTTCCCTTTTCGTCATCTGTCAAAATCTCCACCCCCCCCCCCACTCGGCCCCACTGCCCCACTGTTCTTACCTGCACAGACCGTGGCTGGTGGATGGTTGGCTCGATGGACAGTGAAAGGGTGGATAAATGGATGAGTGAAAAGATGGATAGATGAGTGAAAGAAGAGTAGGTGGATGAGTGACAGAAAGGATGGATAGATGCGTCAAGGAATGAGTGAATGGATGGACGATGAGTGAAAGGAGGGACGGGTGGATGGATGAGTGATTGAAAAGAAGGATGGATGGATAAGTGAAAGAGTAAATGGATTTATTGATGGGTGGATGGCAGCTGCGGCTGTGCAAGTAAGGGCAGTGAGGTCAGGTGGGGGGATTTCGACAGACGCAGACGAGGAAAAATTATATAAACAATTAAATTTCCCTCTTCGTCAGTCGAAATCCCCCCACCCGACCCCAACACTCTTACCTGCATGGGCCGCGGCTGGTGGATGGTTGGCTCGATGGACAGTGAAAGGGTAGATAAATGGATGAGTGAAAAGATGGATAGATGAGTGAAAGAAGAGTAGGTGGATGAGTGACAGAAAGGATGGATGGATGCGTCAAGGAATGAGTGAATGGATGGACGATGAGTGAAAGGAGGGACGGATGGATGAGTGATTGAAAAGAAGGATGGATGGATGAGTGAAAGAGTAAATAGATTTATTGATGGGTGGATGGCAGCTGCGGCTGTGCAAGTAAGGGCAGTGAGGTCAGGTGGGGGGGATTTCGACAGACGCAGACGAGGAAAAATTATATAAATAATTAATTTTCCCTCGTCGTCAGTCGAAATCCCCCCACCCAACCCCAACACTCTTACCTGCATGGGCCACGGCTGGTGAATGGTTGGCTTGATGGACAGTGAAAGTATGGATAAATGAATGAGTGAAAGGATGGACTTAAGGGTGGATGAATGACAAAATAGATTGATGAGTGAAAGGAAGAGTAGGTGGATGACTGGATGAATGTATAGATGGGTGAGTGAATGAATGAGTGAATGGGTGGACAATGAGTGAAAGGAGCGACGGATGAATAGATGAGTGAGTGAAAGGAAGATAGGATGGATGAGTAAAAGGGTAAATGGATGGATTTATTAGTGGAGTGGTGAATGGATGGGTGAGTGGGAGGGTGGGTGGATGATATATGTATGGATGAATGAGTAAAAGGATGGATGGAAGGATGGATGAGTGAAAGGGAGGAAGGAAGGATGGAGGATGGATGGATGAAAATAAGAATGAATATGAGTGGAAGAGCGAATTGATACATGAGTGAAAGGGTGGAGGGATAGATGCATGGATGAATGAGCAGAACGATGGATGTAAAGATGTATGAGTGAAAGGGTGAATGGATAGATGAGTGAAATGGTGGATGGATATGAGAGAAAGGATGGGTGGATCCATGAGTGAGTTGATGGAAAGAAGAGTGAAAGGGTAAATGGTTGGATCAATGAGTGGATAGATAGATGGACGGATGGATGGATGGAGTAAAAAGGTAGATGGATGGTTGAATGAGTGGAAAGATGGGTGGATAGATAAATTAATGGATCGATGAGTGAAAGGGAGGGTATCTGGATGGCTGGATAAAAGGGTGGGTGAATGGATAAATTAAAGAGTGAATGGATGAGAAGATGAGTGAAAGGGTGGATGAGTGAAAAGGGTGAATGAATGAATGGATGGATGGTTCGAAGGGTGGATAGATGAATGAAAAGATGGATGGTTGAGTGAAAGGATGGATAGATGAGTGAAAGGTAGGATGGATAGATGAGTGAAAGAGTGGCTAAATGGATGGACTGAAAGGATGGATGGATGATGGAAAGGTGAATGGATGGATGATGAGAGAAAGGATGGATGATAAGTGAAAAAGGTAAATGGATTTATGGATGGATGGATGGACAGAGATACATATAGTGCAGCTGAGTGCTTGTAGATTTCGCTACTTTACATCTACTTGTGTAGCTCCAATGGGAAAAATCGCCAGGAAATTAGGCTTTTTTTTTTTTAAACTGTCTTCTATTGTGTTTCAATACAATTAATGCCCATTAATAGAAATGGCCAGTATATGTGCAATTCAATGTTAACAAGTTAGTTGTATGGATTAACCTTCCATAGTTTCCCCATTCCCCCTGTTTCCAAATAATAAGACTACGCATTATACAATAGTCAAGCTACTGAATGTATATTGTTGCACAGTAACTTTATACTCCTTCCGTGTGTTCTAGGTCTTGGACTAAAAATTTCAAGTCTTCTTATCAGAATAACTAAACCCCTCTTACATTCCCTCCCTCCTCCCCCTTCCTGGGCTGTTGGGAATCACATCTCAGCAATCAATTGCTTCCCCTATTCCGGGGTCTAGAGGGCATTAGGGGAAGTTTCATTACAACCCTATTGTTCAGTTCCTGGGAGTTTCCAGCAGTGAGCGCTTGGGGCAGGTCACAGGCTCATAATGCTCATGCATTTTATTTGGTCTACGGTACTGTCTGTGCACTCGGGGTGTGTGTGGGGGCTCTTCCAGCAGTGAACCTTCTGGTTGTTTTAATTCTCCTACTAATGCTTCCCAGGTTCTGGCTGCCTCAAGGGAACCCCGACCTCGTCTGACATCTCTAAGGCGAATCGCTCCCTCATAGTCTGCCCATTGCAAGACCTCCCTTTTCCATCACTCTTCACTTGGTCCCCTTGATGCCCCCCAGTATCAAGCAATCTCTCTCTTGGCTAATAGTGCCAGGTCCTGAAAACTACCAGTTACTTAGTTACTTTAGTCTTGACGGTATGTGGAAACCAGTGGAGTAGGCAATATTCTGGTGTACAACGGACCTCTATCACCTCTACCTCAGTCAAAGTGTCTGTCACTGTTTTCCAGAAATCACCCAGGTCTGAGCAACTCCAGAACATATGCAAGACTTCAGCCCCTGACTCCCCGCAACGAGGACATTTAGCCTCTGTCATCCCGAAGTGTTGGTTAATCCATCCCGGTGTGAGGTATAACTAGGCTGTGGGGGTTTTTAGGTATAAACCTATAATAACTGATAAAACCCCACTGAAAGAAAAATAATCCTCACCGGTGAAAACATATAAACACTGAAAAAACACCTGGACAACCACAAACTAAATGCCATTCAAAGAAAGGAAAAAGAGAATGAAAGTCATTTTTTTCTTCCTGAATGGGTCAATACAATGTGACTTTGTTATACAAGTAGCAGTAAGAAAGACTGGCTAACATTATTCTGCTTGAGTTTTGTTCTTTAAGGATGCCACTAAAGTATTGTTTCTTCTCCTTTCACTTTTTCAGTTTTCTGACCATTGGTCTAAAGATGCAGGGTTTAGTTTCATGTTTTAGGTCTAGTTTAATTATTTTATAAACTTTAGAGAATCAGGAAATATCAAACTCATATTTGATATTTTGGCTGCATTTGATTCTTTCACCGATAGGTAAAATGGCTGGTTTCATAAAAATTTTCCCTAATATGTGTCATCACATTTACCCACAGAGAATGGGTAAAAACCCTTAATACATCAGACCATAGTTTCTAGTGGGTCAGTATTGATAGTAGGTGAATTGCCAACACCTCAGGCTTTAAACATTCAATGCAAGGTATAGTGACAAGTATATATATCACCAAGCATCTGGGATAGTGGTGAAAACATGACACCAGACTTTTGGAAAACATGGAACGCAGTGTCACTTGTAATGCTCTGCAAAAAAGGTTCTTTCCAAGTTCAACAAAGATTGGAGTGATATTGTTTGTATTTGCAGTGAATCAGCTACGTATATAAAAAAGTTTTGTGATGACCTGTCAAAATAGATACCGAGCTGAAGTGATTCCCTGTAGTAGATCCTTGCCACTTGTTAGATGGTATGCTGAAAGCATCTTTACAATCTTAAGAGTTAATGAGGGATGCTATTGACTTTTTAGTCCATTCTGGTGCACTGGTTTCTAATGCACAGGGACAAAAACGCAAATACTTATCATTGCGTGCTTTATGTGGCATCAAAGAAAGAGTCATCCCAACTGTGTCCCTTAGCTGATGGTTCTCAGCCCAATGGGCTAAGAATGCTGAGAGGGCCTTTTCACAGAAGTTTACCTGGGAAGGAAAGAGCGCACGCACATGACCCAAAGACTTACTGAAGAAGTATTGTATGGTGTACTACAATAAGATTAATTTGCAAAAATCTATTTGGACCTCATATACACTATAAGTACACTGTCTATATACCATGTTCTTTCACAGAAAAAGCAAGCAATAATAAAAGCAAAACGTTCCATAAACACCGGAAAAACACTTTTTCTGTTGTTTTCAGTGGCGCGAAAATGTGTAACCACTGATAACAACAGTTTTTTAAGATATTGAAAACACTGATAAAACCCCACCAGAATTTACCAAAAATAGAAACTGAAAACAGAAAGCCTAGGTATAACATAACATAACATGTGTATTGTAAAGCGCATGTTCACCCAGGAAAGCCTAGGTATAACATAACATAACATGTGTATTGTAACGCGCACGTTCACCCAGAGGTATCTTGGTGCTGATTAACAGATGTTCATTGTTACCCAACTCCAAGGTACTCATTTTATCGACCTCAGATGGATGAAAGGCTGAGTGGACCCGCCGGGATTTGAACATGTGACCATGAGGTCGAACACAGACCCCTTCAATGGACGCATTAGTCCACTGAGCCACCAGACCCCATGGAGCACATAAAAGTTTAGTTAAACAACAAGTGAGTGTCAAAAATAACACACAAAAATAGCACCAATTCAGAGATGAAGCTCTTCCTATAAGATTCGCATTGGAAGTCTTGCAGGGATTTATTAGAAGCCCTCACTCACCACCCTGGGTGGTGACATGCTTCATCATCGGGCCCACCAGGAGAAGCCGAATGCCTCCCTGGTGTGCTACAACGCCAGAATACTGCGGAGCTGGTTTTTTTGTGACAGTGATGTGAAAAATACGTAAAGTTAAAATTGCCAAAAAGCTGTACCAGAAGGAAAACATTTTTTATTCAATGGTCAGCCTGACAAGGTTAAAATATGTGTAGGGAAATGTGACAATTAATGTATTGGTTATTTCCACTCAAGGTGGGGTCGACATGTTTCAGCCCTTATGTGTATAGTTACTGGGCTTTCTTCAGGACCATGTTTTGTGTACCTCGGCGGTGTGGGCGCGCTAAGGTCCACCCTACCAGAGGACGTGAAAGTTAAAATTGACTGTGTAAAATAGTGCAGAAAAATAAACAAACCAACAAGTTGTGGGAATTACCTCTGCTTTAGAGGAACCTGTATAGTTTGTACAAAAAAGGATCCACGCCCCATAGGTCTCGGGAGGTGGGTGGAGCGACAATGGCACACCGCCCGCAACGCCCAGCACCCGCTCGGCACCTAGCGTCTCCTGCCACCGGACCTCGTGGATGCACATAAAAGTTTATCAACTTAAAACTGGCATTTCTCGATACTTTGGGGAATGTGGTACAGCAGCTTTTCAAATACTTTCTTCTCTATGGGGGTCTCTAAGTCATTCTCTCAGTGTGTCTTTAAGTTGTTGAGTAGGGAAAATTCCTTCCTCCCAGAATCTCTGATATAGACATGTGACCGCTTAGAACATCTCGGAGGATGTCACCATATATCGGCATCCTGCCGATAATGGAGGCTCTATTACCCCCAACCCCCAGTGTTTCTGGAATGCAGCAGTAAGAGCCCAGTGGAGTAGGAAGTGGCCCTGCGGGAGTTCGTATCTTTCTCAAAAGACTTTGAAAAGTATTAATGTTCCATACTCATCTAGGGCCACCACTGTAGATGCATCAGCTTTTGTCCACTCTCTCAGACCTCTCCAGTTGCCTCCTTGTGGGAACTCAGTCAGGAACTCTAAAGGGATATCGGAGGCAAATGGGCGTTTAGTGTTTGTTCTCCATAGACTCTGGGTCCAGCACTTCTGGAGCCCTATAAACTAAGGGGCATATTTACAAGGCGCTCGCTCCACGATGGCGATATGGGCCTTGCCTTATTTACAAGGCAGCATTAATCCACCCTGTAAATTAGGCACCCTTTCATGTTGTATTTAGCCTGAAAGGGGTGGACAATGGGTGTTGCAGTTGGCATTCCACTGTAACAGCTCATTGCTCAGAGGACAGTAGCTAGCACCAGGACACCCTTGGGTAACCACTGCGCTTTAGATATATCTATAACATACATACATAACATAACACCCATTGATTTTGATGCTGCCTCCTATTTACAAGGGCAGTGTAAATAGGAGGCAGTGCCAAAATTAAGACCAGGGAAATCCTGGTCTTAAACAGGAAAATGAGAAGAAATGCTTTATTGCTCGTCATTTTTGCTGTTTCCATGTGTGCTGCCTTGTACAGCACACATAGAAACAACAAATTGCCTATGAATGTTTTTGTGCAGGAAGGTACCCCCTCCCGCACATAAACAATCACTTTTTAAAGGAATGCCATTTTGCAACTTCTATGTGTGCTGTATTAAGCAGCACACATAGAAATTACAAATCAACATTTAAATATTGTTTATGTGCAGGAAGGGGGACCTTCATGAGGAACAATGATGTTAACAATTAACATCAGTTAAAAGTCACATAAGTATCAAGGAAAGCATTTAAAGAACTTAGGGGACAAGGTGAATGGAGCAAGGAAGGGTAAGAGGATAGGGTAAAGGGGTAGGAGGAAGATAAGATGTACAGAACGAGGGGAAAAACTGCCCAAAGTCCAGCTAGGTAGGTGACGGCAGGGTGAGGACGGAGCAACTCAGAGGAGTGCCTATCTGCTTCTTGAGCACATGTTTCAAGGTCGATTACTCTGCTGCCCACTGAGTCCACATTGCGTTTAAAATCCATCACCTGTGTGGTAAGATCAGTCTTTAGTTGGTCTATGGAAGTTTGAATGTCTTGACACAAATCTTTACGTAGTTCGGTTTAAAATCTCTAAGTGGGGGCGTAGCCAAGATGTCGGAGTGAGCAGACGCTTCTCCCCAGGGCTCCTCCGTTCCGACTGGGCCCAAGCCTAAAATACAGCGTTCTCCCCCCCGCCATAGTGAGGCCGGAAAGGGAGAGGTGAACGGAGTGAACCGGGACTGCCATATCGCCCAACGGGACCCCCGGTGCGCTTGTGGCGAGAAGAGGCGGAGGCGACCGCAGCGGCCCACCGCAGCAGCCAGGGCGGGGAGCGGTGCGCATTGAGACCTCCTGAGGTGAGCGGTGACCGGAGCCTGTCGGAGCCCACGCCTAACACCCGCTGAAACAGCGGAAGAGCGGTGCCTGGCCCTGCGGCGCTGAGCGGCCCTGTGATCCAGTTGGGGCCGGGGCCGGGAGTCCCCGCGGCGGCGAGGACAGCCGCCCGGGCTGCCGAAATCGAGGCCGCGGCTGCGGCCTACGTGAGTGAAGCCTCCGCCTGCAGACGCCGGGTCGCCCTGTGTGGCCCCACCGGAGCGCTCCCCCCCACCGCCTCATCTGTCTGCACTGGCTTGGACTCCGGGTCCCCCAAAGGGGGCAGTGGCAGTAGGGGACCCCGGCCTAGCTGAATCGGCCTAGTGGGGTAGCCGGCCCCACGGCGCGTAGCCGCCATTTTACTCGAGCACGCCCGGGCCTGGGGGACACCTAGCGACACTGCGGCCTGGTTTGAACGGACCGATATTCACCGCGGCTCCGAGGCCGTAGCTTGAGTCTCCACCCCTGGACCCAGCGGAGGGGCGGCTCTGCGCCCCGCACCTGCAGACGCCCGTCGGCCGCCTGGGCCTGTGACACTGGACGTGGGTCTCCCTGGTGGGCCCTGGCTGCATCGGAGGGAGATCTTGGCGAGGCGGCGTTGGAGGTGAGGAGGCTTGCTTCACCCCCGAAGAACAAGCGGGGTGCGGGCATGTGAGATACCAGGGCAATAGGAGTATCCCGAGTCATCGACTACAGCTTCAGCCTCCCTGTCCATACACTCATCCTCGCGACCCACGGACTGCTGCATACACCGCGGACAGGACACTGGACGCACTGCCATTGTCAGGACCACATTGCCTGCGCGTGCCGACCGGCCTGGAGAGAGGCTTTAAGCCTGGGGATCGGAGGCCTGCGCAGCTTAGCCGCGGGGCTCCGCGGCTGCCGCACACACTCGGAACGGGGGCGCCATGGCTGCAGTTGGCCCCCGTGTAGCAGGAGCTCCTCCCGGAATGGCTGCCCAGAGGGGGGGAAAGAAGGGCGAACGGACCCTACCGGAGATGCTGAACAAAGCCCAGTCAAAAGCGGACAGGGGACACCCATCGCCGAGCCAGTCGAAGGCCCAGCAGGAAGCCGACACTGGTGAAATACTAATAACCCGTTCCTTCCTGGAATCCCTCTTCAACTCCCTTAGGGAGGATTCCATACCCTGAAGTAGGAGGTGGCGGGCGAGGTTCGTGAGGTGCGGAGAGAAGTGGACAGCCTTGGAGAGAGAGTGGCCGCCATGTAGGGAGCAGACACCGCCAGAGATGAGGAGATAGTGCCGTTGCAGCAGGAGGTGATACGCCTGAAGGACCAGCAACTGGACCTCCAGGCCCATACCGAGGACCTTGAAAACAGGTCCCGCCGGAACAACATTCGGGTCCGAGGCGTACCATCCAAAGAAGAGGGCACTGATGTGGCGGGCTACCTGCAAGACTTGTCCGTAGCATCCTGGGTGAACCCGCCGACTTCCAGATTCGGATCGACAGGGCCCATAGAGTGGGACTCGCGAGACGGGCATCGGCCCCACCGCCGGACATTCTGGCCTTCCTTCCAGACTATCCGCTCAAGGAACGTTTCCTCAGCGAAGCCAGGAAGCAGCAACCTCTACAGTTCCGAGGACACCCGGTGGCCCTATACCAGGATCTGTCCGCTATAACGCTCCAAAAGCGTAAGTCCTTTAAAATTGCAACGGACTTCCTGAGGGAGCACGAGACACCGTATGCCTGTGGTCATCCCTTCCGTATTATCTTCAGGTGGAACGGGACCCTGCACCAACTCCGCTCCCTCCAGGACACCTGTGAGGTGCTGGGGATCACGGCCACAGATGAAGACACGTCCACTCCGCGGCGGTGGCGGCCCACCAGGGATGGCTGGCAACAGGTCTCGCGACGTCGAACATCAGGTTCCAGTGCGCGGCCAGATACGCAAACCATCAGGGCGGACATGGTCAACGCGGTGCTGGAGGTAGCCCGGGACACCGCACCGACAGCCTGAGACATACTCAGGGGGAGAACACTTCAGCAACTGTCATTTAGCAGGTACTGGGCTCTGGGGGGGGGGGGAGCGAAGGGGAGAGGCCTGGTGGCTGGACGTCCACTCAGGTAACGTTCCATTGACTGGTTCCTCAGTAGGACTGGACTTGGACAATGATGTGTTTGGGGGCGGGTGTTGGGGTGTTTCTTCAGAGGTTCCTTGTTGGGGCTAGGTGGGGATCCGGGGGGGATTTGGGAGAGGAGTTGGCGGGAGTTGGAGGGGGGAGGGGGGTGGAGGGGATGAGGGGAGAGCGGGGGGGGGTCCTCCTTGTCCACGAGTACTGAGCGGGGTTGTTTTTCCCTTCTCACCTCCGCGAACCGAGCGCACCACACAGATGCTTCACCTGAAGGCTTGACATGACACGCCCATTGACTATTCTCTCTCTCAATGTGAGAGGGCTTAATAACCCAGTCAAACGCAAAGTGATCCTCTCTCTTCTGGAGCATTCAGGGGCGGACATTTGCCTCCTGCAGGAGACACACCTACTCCCCAAAGATCACCATAGGCTTAAATCACGCTCCTTCCCATGGCAATTTTTCTCCTCTGCGAACAAGAAGGTAGCTGGGGTAGCGATCCTGGTGGCCAAATCCTTTGGGGGATGGGTCCTACAAAAGGAAGCAGAGATCAAAGGCAGGTTACTGGTGCATCGCTTCCTCATTGCTGGGCAGACACTACTGATAGGCTCCATTTACGCACCCAATGACGGACAGGAAGCATTCTTGCACAGGGCCTTAGAGACGGCCATGGCCAACACGCATCCACACTTATTACTGGGAGGCGACCTTAACCTAGTATTTCACAACACCGAGGACCGGTCGGGTCAGCGCTCTGGCCAGGTGGGGGCGCTCTCGACGCTGGGTCAATCTCGCCTTGCAGACCTAGGCCTGATCGATTTGTGGCGGCATGCACATCCACGGGCCACAGCATACACTCACTACTCAGCGGCTCATAAAACGTACGCAAGGCTCGATTACTTCCTGTGCTCATCCCAATTAGCGTCTTGCGCACGAGACGTCGAGATACATCCGGCCTCACTGTCAGACCACTCTCCGGTGGTGGCGTCCTTTTTGATGCCAAACACACCTGGACCCCAGCGGCATTGGCGCCTGCGCGATAGCTTGCTACAGAGTCCGGCCGTGCTCGAGCGTATCAAGACTGCCCTCAGCCAATTCCTCGTTCACAATGCTAACGAGGACACCACTAAAGCCACCCAATGGGCGGCGCTCAAGGCGGTCCTCCGGGGCGAATTCATCTCACTGGCCACGGCCAATAACAGGGAACGCGCACAAAAGAGGGCCGAAATCACCCAACGTGTGGCGGAGCTGGAACAAATGCATCAGCGCACGGGGGCGGCCCGAGCGTGGCGTCAATTATGCACAGAGCGAAAGAGGCTTGCAGCCTTGGACCAAGATGTGGCCGAATACGCCATGCGTATTACACAGGGGGGGGCCGCTGCGGGAGACTACTGGCGAGCAGGCTGCGGGAGCAGCAGCAGAAGCAGCACATTCGGACCCTCCAGATTGGTCGCGGCGACCCGATCACGGAGGATGTGGCTATTGCCGCTGCCTTTGGGGACTTTTACGCTGACCTCTATGCGGCAGACCAATTGGATCTGCAGACGGGCCGCGGCTACCTGCACGGGGCAACCCTCCCTTCCTTGACGGAGGCACTGGCAGAGTTCCTCGATCGCCCCATAGGTCTGGAGGAAGTGATATCGGCAATATCCCGCCTCAAACTGGGTAAATCGCCGGGTCCGGACGGCTATTCGGCGGCCTTCTATAAGACGTTCTGCCCACAAATAGACCCTCTATTACGTGACCTATTTACACCTTCGATCAACCCGGTTCCATACCTCCAGACCTGCTAGAAGCTGCGATCTCGGTGATACCCAAGGCAGGCCGAGATCCCACCCGGTGTGGTTCATACAGGCCAATACCCGTGTTAAACATAGATCTCAAGCTATTCACGGGAATCATCGCGAGTAGACTCGCCCCGTATATGCAGCAATTGGTGGAGCCCGATCAATCCGGGTTTATTCCACAGCGGCAAACAAGTGACAATACTAGGCGCGTCCTTCACTTGATAGAGGCTGGGTCTCGTACGAGACCGGGCTGCATGCTCCTTACCATCGATGCCGAGAAGGCATTAGATCGAGTGCACTGGCTGTATCTAGACCTGGCACTGCAGAGGTTCGGCATGGGTGAGATTCTCCGCAACCGTATTTTTAACTGTTATCGGCAGCCGACCGCAACGGTCAGAGTCAATGGCCATACCTCTCCACGGTTCCCAATTGGCCGAGGGACCAGACAAGGCTGCCCGCTTTCCCCGCTACTGTTCGCGTTGTATATGGAACCGTTAGCGCAATGTATAAGACAGCACAGCCTCATTGAGGGCGTCCCGTTTGGCGGTGACACGCATAAAGTCAGTCTATACGCGGACGATATCTTACTCTCCCTGATAAAGCCGGTGCAATCCCTTCGAGCGCTCTTTGTGGAGCTTCATACCTTTGCGTTGGCTTCGGGCTTCAAGGTCAACGTGGGAAAATCAGCGGCGCTAAACATATCTTTGTCACCAGACGTGCTAGCGGATGCCAAGGCTGAATTCGACTTACAATGGTCTGACTCTCCCATTCCCTACCTGGGGGTCCTGTTGGCGCCGACTGTGCGAGCTACGGCAGACGCCAACTACACAAGGCTCAGCTCGCGCCTCAACGAGGAACTTAGGAGATGGAAACATCTCACACTCTCCTGGTCAGGCCGCATTGCGGCTACCAAAATGACCTTGCTGCTGCAGATTCTTTATGTCTTCTAAACTCTTCCCCTGCGCCCGCCGGCGGGTTGGCTTCAAAACACGCAGTCAGACTTAGCTCGCTATATCTGGAGTGGCCGCCGCCCGCGCTTTAAACACTTGATTGCTACACTCCCTCCTGCATATGGCGGAGTGGGTATACCCGACCTCACTCTATACTTTCAGGCCACCCAGTTGCGCACGCTAGTGGAATGGCACCAACTGGAGTCCAGTAAACACTGGCTCTTCCAAGACCAGGCGGTGGCAGGTCGGCCGCTCCAGGGTGTCCCGTTCTTACCGCGCCACCATAGGCCACCCAATCTCGATGCGTCGCAGATCGAGAGCACGGTCCTGAGCACATGGGACAGTGCAGCGGTACGGCGGGGTCTCACTACATTTCCCTCCCCGATGACACCGATCTTCGGCAACCCAGACTTTTCCCCTGGCCTCGACCCTCAGGCGTTCGTGGTTTGGAGGACGACGCCCTGCAGAGCCGTGGGACACATGTTTGACCTTAGCGGTATCCTCCCCTTCCAGAAGGTGAAAGAGGATTATGGTATAACGGAGGCGGACCGCCTGCCCTACCTGCAGGTCCGTCACTGGGTCCTACACCCGTCAATTAAACCCGGCGCACAGCGACGCCGTACGAAAAATGGCTGTTGATGCGTACTTCCGACAAAAAGCTGCTCTCTGACCTGTACCAACACCTACTTCTCACCAACATCCACTCATACAATGCAGGGAGGGCCAGATGGGAGAGGGATCTGGGGAGAGAGCTTACACACAAAGAGTGGAAAGGCATATACCACAGGGCCAGACACTCAGCCCACCACATGGGCCTTACTGAAACACTGACTAAAGTGGTCACTTATTGGTATCATACACCTGAACGCCTACACCGTTGGGGCCCCGAGTTAGCAATCGCTGCTGGTGGGAGTGTGGGGAGCTCGGCACGCTAGAACACTTACTGTGGAGCTGTGAACATATACAACCTTACTGGACCGCAATCCTAGACTTAATAGACATGCACCTGGACACACAACTTCCCCGATTCCCTGCCTATGTGCTGCTTGGCCTCCCTAACTCCTTGATGTACCCCCTGAAGTCCATGAGGGGGAGCCTTATCGCGATTGCACTGGGGGCAGCGATACATAACATTGTGGCACACTGGAGGGACACTCAAACCCCTCTGCAACTTGGGTGGCTACATAGGCTCTGGATGGTGCTAGGTATAGAGAAATTATCGTTGGCAAGAGCGGGGAAAGGAGCAGAGTTTGCGGACCTATGGCGGCCGTTCTTGACCCTACTCACGGAGGAGTTCAGGGAGCTGAGCTTCCCCCGCTACCAGCGACTGCTGCGCCTGGCTGGTACCCCGCTTGCAGATCCTAAAAAACGGTCACATAGGCCGAAAGCCCGGAGGTGAGTTACCTCCCAGGAAACCCTTTAAGATGATGTCAGTCTCCCGCTGTTTTCTTACTCGATGGACAAGGAGGGGGGTGGTGTGGGTGGTGTTGGGAGGGGGACTTGTTGGGGTTGCTTTTCTTCTGTTTTATAACATAATGCGACCTAAGACGGCTCCTGAACTTTTACAACGTGGCCGGCCCAGTTGAGTTGTAGGTGGCTTGCTGTGTATAACGCAAACTGAATGGAGCTCATTGCAGACCTGCCTACATGCCTGTATTATCATTGGTGGGCCTGTGCACTTCAAACACGAGCCGCTGTACCTCTTGTGATGCTTTTTTCCTTAATAATAAAAATATTTAATACTAAAATCTCTAAGTGAGGACATAAGATCTTCTTTGGTAAGAGCCATAGTGGATGGCTCGACGCCGTGGTCTGAGGTCCGATGCTTATCCGCTGGTGTGAAGAAGCTTGTGACCTTAGTCGTCGCTCGAGTTGTCTGCTTCTTCGGAGGCATAAGGCTCAAACCCCAGCCCCTGGTTACTGGTGTGGCGGAGAAGAGGTGAGTCAGCAGACCAAGATGGGACTTCGGAGCGGTAATGTGTGGTAGGCGCTACTGGAAAGACTTCATTGAGCTTGTAATGGTGGTAAATAGAGAGCAGACGAAGAGGAGTTAGGTGTAGTGGAGGTCCAGCACTTTCCACGTAAGACAGGGAGGCGCAGGAATCAGACAGCCTCCAATATGTTTACTGCACTGGCGATATCTTTGGGCCTCAATTAAAAATACATTTCTTACATGGGGGGGGGCAAGCCTGCCTCGAGGATAAATATACGGAGCCCCTGATGGCCAGCCATTGTCAGTGGACTCCTCTGAAGAGTAGCAGAGCCGGTACGATAGGTATCTGAGATCGTATTTCCTGCCTTCACTCTAGCCAGTGATTCGGTGTACAGTAATTTGGTCCAGGCCACAAATCCATTCCCCAGTCCAAAGCTTCTCATTACGCTTTAAAGGTAAGGCCATTCCAGTCTTCAAATGCCTTTTCAATATCCACCTAAGATATTACAGAGATTATGGTAATCTGCTTACAGTACTCATGAGAGCCTCCGGACGTTAATGGCAGTATTGCAACCAGGATAAATCCTGCCTGGTCCCGGTGGACAAGGGTCGCAATGTGCGGAAGAAACCACGTGGCCAGTATCTTACTTAGGACCTTATAATCTAGGTTGAACATCAGGGGTGGCTCCTCCACTAGGGCGGGGGAGCATCGCTCCACTGCTTTCTCGCAGTGGGAGAAAGCCCAAACGTAGGGGTGGCTCCTCCACTAGGACAGAGGAGTGTCGCTCCACAGCTTTTAGTTATCACTTTTTGTTTTATCGGCATTGATAGTGGGTGGGCGGAGCTCCCCGGGCAGGGCAGGAGTAGTTTGACCACTCCTGGAAGCGAATGACTGGTTAGGTCGGCCCTCTCGGTCCGCCAAGACCAGTCATGCGCACTCTGCACTTCTCTGCATTGCAGCTTACATGGGGAACATGCCATCCCCTACAGCCCTGTGCTGGGCATCATCCCGACCAATCACAACGCTCCACTGGAGCGTTGTGATTGACTTAAGGGAGGGGAGGGAGGCTGCCTGCTTCCAGTTCCTGTCGGAGGCAGGATAGCAGGAGGAGCAGTGAAGATGCGGAACCCGGGCCGCCAGAAAGGTAGGTTTTATTATTATTTTTTTTAATTATTGACCCACCCTCCACGTGTGGCCCGCTCACCCTCCCCCCACCCACGAGCCATGCCGACTGCTACTGTTGAGCTGTGATAATGACCTAATGACCTATGGCCGTTTTATCATCCGCTGGCTTACCAGGTTTATAAAAAACCACCAATCGGGACCCCAACTCTTCTATATAGATTGAGTAGAATTCCATCGGTAGCCCATCTGTGCCCGGGGTCTTGTAGCCATAGCTTTAACAGTGGCTCTAATCTCTGAGATCTCAATGTACCCTCCTAGTAGGTCTGCTTCTTCTACTGTTACAGTCGGCAAGGCTATAGGTTTCAGGAATAGGTCTTTGTCGTTGTCTATCCCTGTGCAGGTCGCTTTGCTCCGGTAGAGTTCAGTATAATAATTGTAAAATGCTCGATCTATGTCCAGTTGCCGGCAGATCATGGGGTATGTTCGTGCCTGACCTCTAATATTACTGAGCCTCTCTTGGCGGAGTTAGCCAACCGATTCCAGCAGCCCCCCAGCCCGGAATGTCTCCTTGTGTGTTCTGATGATGTAATTTCTATAATCAAAGCACATCAGTCGTAACGTAACTGGTTCTTATGTAAAGCGCTCTGACACCTTCGGGTAATGTTCGCGCTATATAAAATCGCATTAAATAAAATAAATAAAATAAATAATTCTCATGCTATTGAAAAGGCTATTCAAATGGAGGCCAATTCCTTGGCGAAAAACCAAATCCCAGGTCCTCATTACAAGTAGACTGGATTATGGCAATGCATTATATATGTTGGCACAGTTTATTACCTTTTTACAAGATTGCAGCTAATCCAAAACGATGCAGCCAAACATATCTACAATATTGACAGATTTGGCTCTGCATCGGCTTGTTTAATTTCTTTACATTAGCTGCCTATGCGTAAGAGAGCTAATTTCAAACTCTTATTCTACTCTCACAAATACTCTCACAAAGCTTTTCACAATGGGGGTCCAGAGATCCTACAAGCGAATTTTATAAACCCATTCATGATCTGAGATCTCGCAATTTGGCCCGCGCTAAAAACCAAACATATAAGCAAAGTCAGATCAGGAGGCCATTCCTTCTTTTACCTGGCCGCTGTTCACTGGAATTCCCTACCTATGGATTTCCGCTTCATTTATAATCATACCAGATTTAGAAAAGAATTAAAAACCTGTCTCTTTCTGGGTTAATGGACTGTATGATATTTTTATTGTTCAGCGAAGATCTCTCAGTGGATGGATTAGGCAACCACTGAGTGCTGTGACATCCCCGGCCTAGGGGATAAGTGTTGGGCTTTACAAGAGTGAAAGGGTGGATAAATGGATGAGTGAAAGGATGGATGTAAGGAGGATGAGTGAAAGAATGTATGGATGAGTAAAAGGAATGGTGGGTGGATGACTGGATGAAAAGGTGGATGTGTGGATAAGTGCATTAATGGGTGAATGGATAGACGGATGAGTGAACAGGTGGATGGATGGGTGAGTGAGTGAAATGAAGGATGGATGAGTGAAAGGTAAATGGATGGAAGTATTTGTGAGTGGAGTAGTGGATGTGTGAGTGGAAGGGAGGGTGGATGGGTAGATGCATGGATGAATGAGTGAAAGGATAGATGAGTGAAAAGGAGGATGGATGAAAGGGTGAATGGGTGATGAGTGAAACTGAATGGAGATATGAGTGAAAGGTTGGATGGATAGATGCATGGATGAATGAGTAAAAGGATGGATGTAAAGATGAATGAGTGAAAGGGTGAATGGATAGATGAGTGAAAGGGTGGATGGATAATGAGAGAAAGGATAGATGGATGCATGAGTGAGTGGATGGATGGAAGAGTGTAAGGGTAAATGGATTGATCAATGAGTGGATGGATGGACGGATGAATAGAGTGAAAGGATGGATGGATGTAGTGAAAGGGAAGATGGATGCATGAATGGGAGGAAAGATGGATGTATGGATAAATGGATCGATGGATGGATGAGTGAAAGGCAGGGTAGATGGATGGTCGGGCAAAAGGGTGGCTGGATGGATGAATGAAAGGCTAAATGGATGAGAGGATGAGTGAAAGGGTGGATGGATGAGTAAAAGGGTAAATAACTGGATGGTGAGGGGCTATATGGGCTGAAGGGTGGAAGGAAGAGTGGAAGAATGGATGAGTGAAATAGAGGAAGGATAGATGGAGTGATAGAGTGGCTGAACTGAAAGGGTGGATGGATGAGTGAAAGGATGGATGGGTAGATGGATGGATAAAAGGGGGTTGGATAAGTGAAAGGATGGATGACTGAGTAAAAGTGTGGGGATGAATGATATTTTTGATGGATAGGTTTGCATATGGATGGGTGGACAGACGGAGGGAATGGTGACAGACTGCATGTTGGATGAAAGGCAGAATGGATGACAAATTGTAAAGGTGAAATGGTGTATATTTGTGGGTGGCTGGAAGGATTAAAGGATAGATGCTTGGTTGGAAGAGACAAACAAGCTCTTTTGGGGAGAGTCACAATGACTTCCTTTGCTCGTCATAACATCCTTGGTTGGAAGTGGGGGGTATTTACATTTTCTGGTTTTTCCCTTAGTTGAAATGGACATCTTTAACACACACCTCCCAAATACTGATTCAATATGGTTTCCTAAACCCATTTACGATTTGGAAAACCTTTTCTGAATTGTTTAATGGTCTTAGTGCATTTGAAAAGGGTTTTAGCATTCACAAACTCTCTGCTTTACTGAATCATTGAGTTTGTGACCACTAACACTCCTTGCACATCTGGCCTCTGCTTCCTGGTACCTGACATTTTGCAATTACCTAATTACGATTCGCTATTATGTGCAATTAAGTAGTTGCAAAACAAAGCATTACTACATCTGGCCAGTAGTGCATTGTAATTGTAGGTTATCAGAGCACGGAATCAGGAATATTTTAAGTTGTTTTTTGGTAGTAGAGTAGGGTGCCGTAGTCATAAAGATTGTGAGCATCAATCATCTAACTTTGAAGTGTGTTCACTTCAATATCTCCCTTCCCACAGCCATCGTTCTTGCATAAGAGCCTTCTTTTCTGGACTGTCTCGGTGTTGTGAGCTGAATCACAGTAGATCTGTTGATTGCCTGACCTCGATGTATGTAGCAGAAATTGACTTACATAATAGAAACTACAGATTTCTGAGTACAAGATGCTCATGACATCTGTACTTATAAGGAAACTTTGGCTACAATTCTATCAGAGAGGTTTTGGCGGATGTATGACGGTACAACGCGTACCGTCACAACGCATCCCTTTACCACGCATCCCTTACAACGCAAGTCGTTACCACGACTTGCGTTGGGGGGCGCGGATTTCGAATAGTATAATTTACTATTCTAACACCAGTCCCCGTGGACCCTAGGGAAGGTGTTTGGATAGTAAATTTACTATTTTTAATCCTTTAGCGCCCTCCAGCGCAAGTCGTGGTAACGACTTGCGTTGTAAGGGATGCGTGCTAAAGGTACCGCGTTGTAAAAACTTTGTGGTAAACGATGTTTACCGGTTTTGGCAACTGAAGGTTGAAAATAAGCAATGTGAAACGAAGCCTGCATTAGTCATGGACTCTGACTCCTGTGCATTTTCTTTCTCCTTCCCCACGCATGCTCAAGATATTACAAAGGAACCTTTTCAGGCTGCCTTTGTTTGTTCTGAACAGCGTTTAATAAGTATTTGCCGCGGTAATCGCTTGTCCTTGAAAAACCATTGCGAATGTTTCTCTCTTTTCAGCGTTTTGGGCCTGGGTCAAAAATGTTTAATCACTGGCGCCCCATACTGGATCATGTGATGGTTTTAAAAGGGCAAAACTCCTCGCAAAATGCCATTACCTGCCCTTGTGTTTCAGTAGCAAACATAAAAGCTCGATTCTGGTCCACGGTTGCCATGGTGACATAAGTAGAACATTCTCACCTAATGAGGATTTTGCTCTCCATTTAAGTGACAAATGTGTTTCTTGTTTATTTCAAATGCATCTGAAAAAACTGAAAAGGAAAAGTGGATCCAGCTCAGATCTAGCCAGGTGTGTTTGAGGGTCTCACAGCGGCCCCCAAATCTTGCTTTGAATACTTCTGTCCTAGTAGACTGCAGTGTTTGTTTTTCTTCCATCCCCTGTCACACCATCCTGAACTTTTAGGACCTTGGAACATTTTATATTTGCGATAAAGGACTATCTCTACTGATGACCATAAAGGGACTGTCGGTATGCATAGCCGCCTTTCATAACCTTACCAAGGGCGAGCCAACTTCTCGGACTGGGAGCAGTGCAGCCCCTCTATAGACAGGCTACTCAGGTGCTACAATTGACACATTGGGTCAGCAATAGTCTGGGATAGTTTGGATGTGCTTGGTCAGGTATAGCGTGGGGAGAATCTTCTGGGGTTGCGCTCCCACTTTTAGTGCAAAGCTCACAATTCTTTATTAAGAACACGAAAATAAGAGCACGAATCGCTATGTGGTGCACCACAACATCTTTCCAAAATGGAGGACAATGTTAACACAGACCAAGTTAATGCAAGCTCGGTTACTGATACATTTTCAAGCTAAGGATCAGGGAAATAGCCCTCACAGGAACACCCATTGTAGAGGAAAAACAGTCCTCTTTACCCCATCCTGCATCCCTAACAGTTACCAGCAAAAGGCATTAGGTGTCCTGTGACATCATTCACTTGGGGGCCCTTTTAAGTTATGTAGGTGTGGTATGTTGCCTACACTGCTAACCTTTTAACTGGGAGACCTCAATGCTAATCCTGGCTTTGGCATTTGGCCAATAACTTGTGTGATTCTGCTCAAATCACATATACGTCTGTGCATTAAAATATGCATAAGTGCAATGTAAATATGTAAAGGCGGAATTTGAAGTTTGTTGTTGGTTACTGTCACAATTTAAATTTCCCCATTCACTTCCACCGGCACAGAAAGCACTAACATTGTATGGATTACAAAGGTGGACAGGCAACTCTGGACAGAACTCGTGTCAGCCTTGATAAAGAGGGTTCAATGAAACACGTGCCAGTTGAAGTGTTATGACAAGAATATTTCACTTTGTTTTTTAATTTCATGACTAAAATAAACTACAAGAAGTGATAGAGGTGTATACGGTACTTTATTTTTGGACTGTTTACGAGATTCCCTATATGTATGGGATGCGTCCCAGATATTAGTAAAATATTTTTTAGAAATTGAAACATTGGAAGGGGTCATTGTAAGACAATCGGTAGAAAAAATTACTAATTAATAAATAATTGCTAAATAATTATATGAATGATTTGCAACCAAAACAAATTTGTTGTGCTTTACAAAACAGGGTTTTTCTTAACTTGGTAAAATGAGGCCTAGACTCCATCTTAAATCCTCAAAGTGACCTTGTTTTCATTTCTCACAGACTCCACACACAGCAAAAAGTGTACTGAAAGCAATATTGGATGTAATAAGTTTTGCAGCCCTGCTTGCTCTCTATGAATGAAAATGTTCTTTGTAAAATCAAAATGAAGCCTTCACCCTGAAATGTTGCTGTTTCTTCCGTTCTTCGCGCCTGACCTCAGCGGGCCTATTCATTTCATGAGTTTGTTATTTTTTTATATGTAACTAGATTTGCACTGTCACATCTGATGACATTTAGCCAAAAGGGATCATTATTATTCGTTTAGGAGATATTGTTAGGGTGGTGCAAAGTAATGTTTCTGGTAGGACGGAAACATCCTCTTTGTGGTAACAGAAGTGTACCGCTGCCCTGAATGCCCATCTGTAAGACTGTCTGGATCCCTAATGCTCATTTTCTTGTGCGCCATGACGTAGGCCTGTCTCACAGATTGCAGTCTTGTTGGACCAGGAAGGGTGCCCAAAACCATACCCTCTTGGTGTGGTCCGTCGGCATAAATGCCCGACGCTGGTGCTGGAAACCAGGGTTTGAGCCTCAAGGTCGCGTCCACATCCTATGATTCTGGGCAAATCACTTAATCTCCCCGTGCCTGAATGTGTAATGTAAATATGGTGCTCATGTAAAGCGCTCCAATACCTTCGGGTCGAGTTCGCGCTATATAAAATATGCACACAAAAAAAAGGCTCCCGCCTCAGCCAGGAGTTAAGCATCACAAGTGCGGTGGTGGCAGCCTTCGGTGTAGATCATCAATAGTGAAAAGGACATTTTTATCCTGTCACTGGTAGAGGCCTACAGGCTCACTAACCTTTTTAAAAGTTTAGCTGCTTTGGGCTTAACTCACCAATGAGCTACATCAGTTAGATGTGTGGTAATGCAGAGATAGGGACTGTGCTGGTTGTATATGTGCCTAGGAAAGGTACAATACAGTGATAGAGCAGAATGGTGTAGTGAATGTGTGGATAAAATGTGTACCAAGTGTATGCATGCCTGAGAGGAATTCATTAAATAAGAGATGTAGTGCTGTGCAGCGCATGCAAGGGGACCGCATGGGTGAATGTGTGCTTGCAAGAAGTACAATATATGGAGGATGAAGATAGGTTGTGTGTGATGGCAGTACAACTGTTTTCAAATACCACAACCTGGTTAAAGATAGTACAGCTTCAGTGATGACCCGTGTGCTAGTAGGACTGGGGCTTAATCTCGGGACTCCATCCTCCACTGTGCTTCACGCCTGGAGGGACTGGTGTAATTTTCTGGCCCTGAGCACTGTACAAGTGTGTTAGATACCGGCAGAACGGGAAGCCTTTCGGAGGACGGAGGCTGAAACTGGGAACTCCATTTCCCACTGTGCTTTGTGCCTGGAGGCGCCAAAGTAATTTCCTGACCCTGAGAGTTGTAAAAGCGTGCTAGATGACGGCTGCGCTGGACACACGCGGGCCAAGCCTGGCCATGGGCAGGACCCTCTGCGCCAGTCAGGGGGCCACACAAGGCTAGGCCACCTGTTGGAACGTCTGTCAGTACTAGTGGAGCAGCAGCACACTCTTTGTTCACGTAGACTGCTCAGCTCCTTCAACCTCTGACCCATGGCAGAATTTAACACGTCTTCAGGTTATTAAGACAGATTTATTAAGATAGTACAGCATAAGACAGCAGAGCAGTAAACCTCACAGCTGACCAGACCATCAACTGCCAAGTCTGGAATCTTCACATACCAGATAGAACACTCTTAGGTACTATGGGAGGTTGAGAAGATAGAAACACTAAGAAAGGACTACAGACACCAAGTAATCATATTGAAGTAAGTATAAATATACAACACAACCCCTCTAACGTTGCCCCTTTTTTGTTGCCCCTGGCCTTACGATTGCATGACAAGGAAACCCTATCCAGCAACAAAATCAGTGCAGAATGTGAACCTATAATACCTACTTCATCAAACACAGAATGAATCGCAGCACTACTGGCCTAACCTTACTGAACAAGATGCAGGGTCTCCTAGCACTGCTATGCACAGAAATCTGTCCCTGAAACCAACTGGCCAGTTTGGCCACAAGGCTATGGAAAGTAAAGAAACCAGAGGAATTGACCTTAGCCCAAACTTTACAGCCTTAAATTTACCCCTGAGGCCTGCTTGTTTGTGTTGATGTTATCAGAAGTGCCCCGTTTAAAGCACAATCAATCTTGGAAGCAAGCCCATAACACCGCCACTGGCTTAACATTCACAAAAATGTCAGTGCTGCTGAGTAATGAAATTCTAATGCTGCGTAGGGTTGGTTGGAATGGCCCTTCACCAAAAGACATTGATGGGGACTGCATTGTAGTGAACTCCAGACACCCGCCCACCATAGGGAAGATACTAAGACTACACATGGATGGGCCATCTGCTCTTACCAGCACAGTTACACTACCTCTGGGGCACTTCTATAAACCCACTAAGCAGATACAGTGTCCGCCTCCACTCAACTGGCTGCTTCAGCTAATATGGGGCTTAACAACAAGTATGCACCCTCATTAGGTCTCACGAGAACGATTGACAGGGTGTTCCAAGTTCGCTTGTGGTGACCGTCCCGCCAATTGAGTCTGTAGTCCCGCTTGATTGAACAACCTCAGGCCTATCTGTTCTGCCCAGAGAGGATGCCCGGCCAACATTTCTAGTGCATGGGCCTGAAAGCCTAGTTCTTAGTCCAATTCCCCTTGCCACTAGTGCAGAAGGCCCCTCCATGAAAATAATAAGCTGGAATATCTCATGTCTCTGCTCCAAGATAAACCTCCCGGACTAGCACTCATTTATAAAAAATGATGACTTTTTTGTTCCTGCAGGAAACCTGGGACCCCAATCCCATTGCATTCTATGGGTTCATTTGTTTTAGCACACCAGCTACTCCATCCCACTCTGGTCATGCTTCTGGGGGCCTAACGATGTGGGTAAACCTGGCTCGTGGCGGCCTTGCAGAGGGCCTAGAAATTCCCGGAATTGATTTCCAGGTAGTAGTGTTCAAGAGGGCCTTGACCTAACACCTTATACATTTTTATAGCAACGACTTCTGACAGAGTGCCAAATGGCAGATTTCCTGGCCTATTTGAGTACATTGATTTTATTGTAGAGAGAGCCTCTGGTGAGGGCCGGCATTTGTAATTATGTGTGGCAAGGGACATCAAAGGCTGCCAAGCCTGAGCCATCTGAAAGGGACAGTGTTTGGCAAAGGCCCGATGAGTGATTACAACCCAATTGAGCTAGCCCTGACCCTCCCATTTAGTGATGCAGTCATAGCAGAGATCAGGATACCTAACACTATCTATGGACAATCTCAGATTGTTTTGGAGACTCCATGACCCACCCCAATCCTTGGGACAAGTAGTCGCCGAGAACATGGAGCTAGTCATGGAGTACCTGGCAGGTGATGTTGGAAAAGGGGCGATAGCTCTTTTGTAACCTTTAGTGACAGGATTAAGCAGTCCCTCCTCAGACCCTCTTAAACCAGCTCACGCTGCCCCGTGGTGGTTTGATCACAAAAATATTTAGTATCTACTTAATTATTGCGTAAGGCTCTAAGGCACCAGCCCGAAAGACCCATCTGTGGTGTCTACCCTCTGGAAACCCTATAAAACAATTACTTCAAGGCGCTGGAGGGAAGCCTTTACCCAGCAAAGGGATACGCTAGCCCACGCAGCTCTAACCAAAGACAGCAAGCCCTTTTGGGGCACTCTGACAAATATGAGAACTGATAAGTGACTGGCATCTCCAATTAGCTGACACATAGACAGTGAGGTGTGAGTGGCATATTTTTACCAGATGCAATACTAATTTCTGGGCCCATATGTTTTTTGTTTACATTTTTTAATGATTTTTTAACATGTTCGATACAGTTAATCATCGGCAATGGCTTTAATCTTGAGATACATACTTAGGCATACAAAGGTATTATAGGCTAGTCTGATGTACATGTATAGCTGCAGTCTCTCGCAGTTGTGTTAATGAGTCAATGTAGTTCTACATAGTGCATGGGTGATGATGTGAAGCTGGGGTGTGCTGGGTTTTCCTAGCCTGATGAGACGAAGGGGCTTAGTCTATTCTCTGCCACCATGAGTAATATGAACTTACTGTGGCAGTGTGTGGCCGTGTTCTCGTCCCTCTCTGGTGGTGGCTAGGTACCGGAGTTGTATTCAGAACTAAACATCTGGGTGCTAAACTGGGGTCTTAATGCGGGAAGGATGATGGGGGGAGTGAGCGCAGACGGTCAGGTCCCATATGTTGACCAATGTTTTTAACAGTTTAACCCTCTCTAACATACCAAGTTACTGGGCTACATCAACTAGTGTCCCGATCTTTAAAAAAGGGGACCGATCCTCGCCAGTTGGTATCACTCAATTTCCTTGATCAACATACCAGCTAAAATATTGGGTAGGGTCATATACAACAGGATCTCGGGGTGGGCTGAGGACAGTAACATCTGAAATCCTTGTCAATATGGCATCCGCAGTCACATAGGCACCATAGAGCAATGTTTGAACCTGTATTTAATCCTAAGGAAATACACTGTGGCAAAACAAACTCCACTTTATCTCGCATTCATGGACCTGTCCTTGGCTTTTGATTCGGTAACCCGCCCAAAGCTGTGGCAAATCCTACTTGGAACGGGGCTGGACGTGACACTTGTCCATCTCCTAGCATCTCTGCATGCAAACACCATGGCCTGGGTCAGATTGGATCAAAATAGCGAAGTGTCTGATTAAATTAATATAGACCAAGGGATCCGGCAAGGGCGCGTGCTCTCCGCCTTGCTGTTCATTCAATACATTAATAAGCTCACCTTCGAACTGATCTCCTGCAGTCCAGATATTCCATTCACAAACGGTGCCCCCATCCTTGTACTGCTATACGTGTTAATTGCCTGTACACCCAAAGCCCTGTACCTGTTAGTCCACTCTTTTGTGCATTTTATGGCCACCATTGATTTATCGACACATTTTACAAAATCACGTATAATGGTGCATGGCCATAGGTGCATTCAGACCCCTAGTATTTTCGTTGAATCCAACCGCCTGCTAAGCACCAGCACTTTTCCCTATTTGGGGGTCACCTTTAGCGCAGCAGGCTAATGGGTCCAAATATAACGCAGCGTAGGGTGAAGCTATCCAGGGCAGTTGGCACACTTCTTAGCCTCCCATCTCCACCGGGTGGTAGGGCGCTTACCCCAGTCCTACAGATATACACTTCTCAATACACTTCTCGATGTAATCCGGTGGCACCTCAGGTGTTTTTAGTTCCTTTTATTAAATCTAGAAATTTTAGACAATGTATTCCAGCGTATCACCACCTTTGACTAATATTTGATGATGAGACTTGTTTTTGTGTAAGTTCTTTCCTGCGTGCTGCAGTGCGCTCTCCTGGCACAATGCACTTTGATGAATATGCCTTTACTCGTTTACAACTTTTATTTGCCCTTATATCTCTGAGGCATGTATTACCAGACATGTACGCTGCTAGTTCAGTCAAAACACAAGGATCTTTGGATCTCTTTCCCCTACTTCTGTTGCACCCTGCCCTATATTTGAGACGTTTTATATATTTTGTAAAAAACTAAGGAGCAGTTGGACAGGCATGTTTATTTTTATTGTTTTTATTGTACTTCATGATTTTTTATGATATACCTGTTTAACCGTGGGAAATATTAAGGAGAAGCTGGATATGTTAGCTTGTTTTTATTTGCAATTGTGCACTTTTAGGGTTGCTTTTGCTACCAAATAAAGTTTTTGGATTAATTGAGTGAATGTGTGCTCGATGCATGTGTTCTTGTGAGGGTACAATGCAAAGAGGTAGGGCCAGACTGGCCCTAGCGGGCACCGGCAAACCTCCGGTGCGCCACACGGGTGGGGGCCGGTTTTGGGCCCCTGGGGGCCGCTTTTGTTACAGGGCTGTGTTTGCAGCATAGCTGCAAAATCGGCCGAAAATTGGCCCTGGCAAAGAGCTCGGCGGCACCCCCAACCCCCGGGGTGGGGCGGCCGAGCACTTTGCCAGGGCCGGTTTTAGTTCCCAGTCCAGCCCTGCAAAGAGGTATGGTGCTGAACAGGCAGTTTGCTATGAATGTACACTGAGTGAATGTGCCTGCAATGGTACAGTGTATGGAGACCACTTGGTTTCATTTTGGGAAACCCTGGCCTGCCTGGTGAAGACATGAGGAAGAGAGGAATACCCCAGACATATTTGAGTTTTGCTGCATTTCAGTGAGCTGAGTGTGGACACACTAGAGAAAAGGAACAGACTCTCTTCACATCTCAAAAGACTGCTCTTTGATTCAGTGAGAGACCACCAGGAGGGGGCCTGGACACATCTTATGAACGGAGATGGGACTATAAGAGAATCATATTGAGTAGGACTAGGAGCCTGAGATGAATCCTTTGATGCACATATCACATTTGGCTGACATCCAGGTGTAAACTCTGGTGACTGCCATGAATTATGTTGTGGACAATGAACTTCAGAGTCGGACCTACAGTGCAGACCACTTTCATGAAGGACGATGAAAAGAAGAACTGCTCACTTCAAAAGAAGAAGACCCCAATATAGACCTTAAATTATATTTGTTGCCTGGAAAAGGACTATAAGGGGAGTTGAGTCCCTAAAAAAGTGTCATCTGCCAAGCAGCTAGATGGGTTGTGTGAGATTGGGCAGTGGGTGCCAATGCCTGCTCGCCTTCCTGCTGGCAGTGGTGGTTCCTCTGCAATGGCGGAAGAGCGTTGCCCCACTCAGAGCCATCAAATGTAAAATAAATCAATGTTCTTGCATCGTTTTATTTTACATTTGCCGGCTCTGAGCCAGCGGTGTTGGAAGGGGTGGGGCTGAGGCATGGGAGGGGGAGGAGGAGTGCTACATGCACTCCACTCCCTAAGTGCTCATGTGTGTTTGGCCGGCCATCTCAGGCCGACCAAAACACACATGCACCTGGTCTGAGCAGAGGTTGCCCGCTCAGACCAACCCCCGCGCTGGGCTGCTGGGACCCTGGAAGAAGAGGAGACGCAACACTGGAGGTGTCTGGCAGCAAAAGGTACGTTTTAAAAAAAAATGCACCCCCTCTCCCAACCCTCCTCCACGCAATGCCTCCCACAGGATCCTACCTGCTCCACCACTCTTTATTTATGATGCCCGCCTTTGCCTGCTGGGTAAGGAGACATCACCTAGAGACACCAAGACCACCTGCCCTGGAGCCTAGAGCACCATTGGTTGCCTGCTTGGCAAAACCAGTGTGTCCTGTGAGGAAGAGAAGAGTATTGGAGGGACGAGGTCCAGTGGGGAGTCCTGTCAAGAGGAATCCCTGAGCGACATTTGGTAAGAGCAGCTGCGCACCAATATGGGCTGTTGCTCGTGTGCAGTAACAATCCAGGGACCCCTATATGTCAGGAGAGGTCTGCCGTAATCTCAGCCATGTGAAGTGCACCATGCAGGAAGCAAAAGGCCAACACTGCTGCACAGCAGTGACCCCATATGCCTGAAGGGGCCACCGGTGAACTTAATTGGGCTGGAGCATTAGATTTTTTAAGGCAGAAGAGTCAGCCCCCGATAGCAAGCCAAGCGGCAACCTCGTATGCTTGAAGCGGCCGCCGGTATAGCTGTTGCCAACTGTTTGGGTTGTGGCTCGAATAAAGGGATTACTGCTGTGATCTATGGGTCAAGCTTGCCAACTGAACCAGACTGTTTTCCTGAGGATCTGAGGATACCGCTAAGGATGTTGCACCCTCGCTGGAGCTACAGTCAGGAGCCACAGAACTCCCCCCCTTTTTTGCCATGGGAGGTGCAACTTACCTTTTGTATCTGCCGAGTGGGAGTATCTCTAATTGCTGGAAGCTGACCAGCAGCCACAGAGGGTTCATTCCTGAAGGTGCTGTGGCACCATAGACACTTTTAACTGCAAGCCTGAACATTCAAAAGTGAACACTTCAGTATGGCCATATAGTTTGCATTCCCTGATATGGCCACCAGTGAATAGGCAATAACCCTGAATATGTTACACAAAGGAGGATGGGACAGGCATTAGGCTGGAAACTAAAAGAGTCCTGACCCCTAGGGGGATTGTTATTATTCAATTTGACTGTTGCATTTCTTTGTATGTGTAGAATTAGAAATACAATACTCCTTTTTTTTAATAAAATCAAGTATTTGGCTGGACATTGATTTATTGTTTGTTCTGTCTGCACTTTGAGTTTGAGTAATGTTCACTGACCTGTATCTATTTCTCCTCCGAGGAAGCCTTGACTGCTCGACCACCGCTACCACTGAGAGTCAAGGGCAGAAGGGGTACTTGACCCAGCTGAACAGGATCCATAGTCGGTCAGGACCCATGGCCTCAGCAGTAAAAAGCCTCAACCACCACCGTTGGACCGAGTAGCCCAGAGTGAAACATGACCCTCTGAAAGGGGTTCTGACAGTTGCACTTTATTATGTATTGTAATTCACTGAGCCTGTGTAACATTTTGCTGACTGTAATTTTCATAGTGTATTTTCCTATAAAGGAAGACTCATTTTGGAGGTGTGCCAGAGCTACTTGCTCTAACTCTGAGAGAACAGACCAATGATAGTCTGTATCATGCTTAGGACTTAGATTAATTTCCAGATTCTACTTGAGACCCTAATTCCCACGCTGATTTTATTAGCTTAAACGCCAGCCCCATCTGGAGCTGGCAAATGATTTCTGCAATTTCGTTGGGATTTATACTAATTTCCTGTATATGTTTTTATACATTTTGCTTGAATTGAGACTAACCATATTTTGCCCTTCGTAGTGAACTGTGATGTTTTAATAAACCTTCATGATTTTTAACTTATACAAGAAGCGTTATTTAGCTAATTACATTACTTGATTTGTTGATTAAATTCAAATCTACTTTAGAGTGCCGTTCCCCATGTTCTTGAGGACAATCCCGCCCCAATCTTCTCTAGAGCATTTTTTACATTTAACTGTCCCATTATTGGAGTATTTAGTCATTTGTATCAGAGTGAAGTCGAGATGATGAAGTCATTTAAAATGTATGTGTCTATGCCTCTAAGTAACATGCATATTCTGCACCTATGCTCAGCTGTACCCTCAGCAGTCACCTGTCAGCTCCTGAAGCAAATATACGTCCCACCCTCTTCTAGCCAGTAAGGTTTCCAATCGTCGCACCATACTGGCTTCAACGCAAACAGCAGTTGTCCTCATCTTTAATTTCCTTGTTATGCATGGCTCTCATAGAGACGCGCTAGCATGAATGACTGGATTCTAAATCCAGTAATTAACTAGTTAACTGCTGTGACGTAGCAGCAGTTGTTTAATAAAAAGCCCTTCCCCACTATTGCTGTGTCATAAAGTAATTCCAGGCTGCTCTGTCTGGCCTCTTTGAGAGCCTTTCAGATCAGTGCTGGGAAGTAGGGAGCACAGCTTCTTGAGGAGAGGCAAGGAAAGACTCAGAGTGGGAGGAGGGGGGAGAATAGGTGGGTGTAGGAGCTCATGTATTTTTTTTTTATTTGAGACAGGGGGTATAGGCTGTGTTATGTATGGGTCCTCCTTCACTTCCCTGTTTCTGTGCAGCAGTTGAAAGCAGGAGCAGATTATTTGGGGGACATAAATAACATGCAATTATAGATGGGTAAAAAGTGAAGTAGGGAGATTACTTTCTCCCCAGGATTCCGAGTGTCATCATATACCACTCAAGCTCCGCTCTTGTCTAGTTGATATCACTCAGACCACCTTGGTGAAAAGCATCCCTGTAATTCACTGTTACCCATCTATAATTCTTTCTGTTATCTAATTGAGAGCCTTGAACTGCCCCGGGGCAACTGGAATGAAGGCTATCAAGTGCTGGCTGTGTTTCTCAAACCATCAGTGCCAGGGGTTAGCCCCACCCTTGCCCGGTCTGGTGGCTTAGAGGACAAATACGTCCACTGTTAGGGGCCTGTGTTTGGCATCATGGTCACAGGTTAAAATACCAGCAGGTCCACTCAGCCTTTCATCCTTCTGAGGTCGATAAAATGAGTACTGTTATTCATTGCCAAGATACCCTTTGCGATGAACTGGTGCTTTACAAATACATGTTACCCTTTTACATCTGCAATGTTAAAAACCATTCTCCAGATACATATCTCCAATTGTTGTAGTATCTAGAATCTGCAGTATTTGTTTAGCCCCTGCTTCCAATGTGGGCGGTCAGCTAGGATTGTCTGCCACAGAAATCAGTGGTGGGCATGGGTACTGTAATCCCACTAAATTCGCTAAACCCTACCAGGCTCGGCGCGTAAAGTTCACTTTTCTAGTAATATTTTCTACTGCCATCTAAAATGAAATGAAAAATTATATTTGTATCACGCATGGACTACCCGGAGGCCTCGTAGCGCGTTGACTGATTTGCATGATGGTCTACTGGGTTGGTTAACACGCTCTTCCGAACAAGTGAGTTTTTAAAGCTCTTCTGAATGCCATCCGGTGGTTGTTCTCTCTAAGGGCAAGAGGAAGGGAATTCCATGTTCTCGCAGCCATGTGCGAGAATGAGTGGCCGCCCCAGCGAGCCTTCTTTATTTTGGTCGTGGTGGCTAGATGCAGCGAGCTGGAGCGAAGAGCTCTCGGAGGAAGGTAGGGGATGACTAAGGGGTGCATTATAGCTGGTCCTGTTCGGTGAATGGCTTTATGAACAAGGCACATAGCTTTGAATTGTACCCTTGCGGCCACAGGGAGCCAATGTAACTTCTTTAGGGCCTGTTTGGCTGACTGCCAGCGTGGAATGTTGAAAAGTAGTCGAGCCGCACAGTTTTGAGTGACCTGGAGTTTATTGATCGCTGCTACCGGGGCTCCTAGATATAAGGCATTGCCGTAGTCCAGGCGGGAGAGTATCAAGGCCTGGACCATAACTCTCCTCGCCTGGAACGGAAGTAAGGGGAGCACTTTCCGGAGCATTCTCATTAGCCCGAAACAGGTAGATGCAGTTTTGGTGGCCTGGAAAGTGAAGTCTAGCGATTTATCAAGCCAAACTCCCAGGCTCTTTATCTGAGGTTTAGGAGGGGGAGGAGGACCTAGACACGAGGGCCAGATGGAAACCATAGTGGTCGGTGCAGGATTGCCCAGTAACATGATCTCAGTCTTCTCCCCGTTTAATCTGAGGCAGGAGGACTACATCCATTTGGCCACTGCCTCTAGACAGGGGCCCAGTGTACTCGACGACCCCTCAGTGTGGTCCAATGAGACCACCAACTGAGTGTCGTCAGCGTAGGTGATAATACGCACGCCAAAGGGATGGACTATCTCCGCTAAATGCCTCATGTAGGCATTGAAAAGCGTGGGGCTCAGGGCAGAGCCCTGAGGTACCCCACAGCTGAGTGGCTGCTTGATGGAGGCTACCTCCCCCTCAAACACCTGGAAGAAGCGCTCTTCCAGGAAGGAAGTCAGCCATGTCAGGGCCGAGCCCGACACACCCATGCCTTTCAAACGATGTAATAAGGTGGCATGGTTAACCGTGTCGAACGCGGCGCTGAGGTCTAATAATATAATGGCTGCTTTCCCTCCCTGGTCCAGCACCGATCTTGTTTCTTCCGTCACTGCCAGCAAAGCTGTTTCAGTTCCGTGTTGAGGGCGGAATCCCATCTGGGAGGTGCTTAGCAGACTATTAGAATCTAAATAATCTACTAGGATATTGTTAATGTGCTTTTCTAGCAATTTACTCATCCAGGGAAGTAAAGAAATGGGACGGAAGTTGGCTAGATTATTTTGATCTAAGGTCGGTTTTTTTAATAAAGCTTTGACC
The DNA here is from genome assembly GCF_964261635.1 of Lissotriton helveticus. Lineage (NCBI taxonomy): Eukaryota > Metazoa > Chordata > Amphibia > Caudata > Salamandridae > Lissotriton > Lissotriton helveticus. The sequence goes on along the minus strand of NC_136063.1, from coordinate 201,192,878 downwards.
TTTGCACATTTCCCTGCAATCGGGACGACGCTCGAGATGATGGAGGAGTTGAGGACATCGAGGATGACTGGACGAATGACATCAATGACCGTGGTAAGAACCTGCGGGGGTGCTGGGTCACTATGGGATCCCGAGATGACTTTAGGGATTATTCTATCTAGCGAGGTGGAATCTAGGAGAGGAAAATTATCCAGTTTACAAGGGACTTGGATGACAAGGCTAGCTATAGTGGCAGCATCTGCATCGTGTCTGTCTATGACAAAGGAAGAGTAGATGGTCTGAATCTTCTGGGAGAAGAAAATGGCCAAATTGTTGCATCGTGCTAATGCACCCTCTGGTGACATACGTTCGGGAGGAGGGGAAATCAACGATTTGGCTATTTTAAAGATCTCTTTGGGGGCGTTTGCAGCCAGATTGATTTTTGATTCATAGAATATGGCTTGTGCTGACCATTTGTGGGTTCTGGTTCCAACAGCCTACATTCTGTTAATAATTGTTCACAATATAATAGGGATGGTATCAGAACGTTGAAAATTCTGTGTGAGCCTCAAGATAATACATTTGAAAGCCATGCACTGCCAGGCTTTACTTCATAGGTATTGTCAGAGTATTCCGTCTTATCCTTGCCTAGTCTCCACCACACACCAGTTTCAGTAAAGAACCCCTTAACTTGTGAAAGAAGTCCTGGGTTACTGCCACCGGTGGGTTGTTACATACATACAGAACCTTAGGTAAGGCTACTTTTTTAGGTCGAATTAGAAATGTACCCATATGGTACATATCCGCCCCTACCAGGCCACATCTGGGGCACCACAAGCTGGCCCCCGGAAGTAATTTGTTAAGCTTTTCAGGGGTGATGTATGCCCCATGAAGGGGATAGAAATGTATAAATTTGAAGCGCACATTAGGGAAAATTCAGGAGACCCCAGCCAGGACTTTAACCCAGTCCGTCTCTGTGATAGGGATGCTAATATCGGCCACACAGGTGCCCCTGGGGGCGCCAAGGAGAACGCCTGTGTCCGCCCAGAGCCCTGCACATTAGCGCGTGATTGCACGCTGTCTACGTGATGACGTGCAGAGGACATGGCAGGCTGTAGGGTGAGTGATGCTTCCTGCGAGGAGCGCCACGCTGTCTGACAAAAAAAAAGAAACACTAAGAAAAACCACCTAGCATGAAATACCACGTAAAATGTCTGGACTGTTCCAGTAGATGTTTATAACTTCAAAGAGTCAACCAAAAGAACACGGATTTCCCTGCAAGGCTTGAGAGGTAAGGTCACATCTTAGTCAAAGGAGGCTTCTCATGGCTGAATGTGTCTGAATGAATTTAGGCACGTGAGAGTCTGACCAAAATCTGCACTTTTTTTATATGCAATCACTCATGACTTTCGTGGAATTATAGAGCGTAGCTAATGGGTAATAGTTGCTGTTTAGTTGATTATATGCTCAGTGATGCTTCTGCGGTGCACGCTTCTGACACAGTGTTGTGCTTGGGGGAGGATTAGTTTCACCCTTACGCCATATGCTTTAGTATAGTCCTTATGACGTGGCAGACAAATAATGCAGAGAGCTTGTATTTCCTTGGCCCTTTTACCCTCAGTGTTTGTATTCTTGTAGTCACCACTGGCAACTACCTGGTAACAGCCATGCACGCTACACACCCCTGCACTCCCTTGGTTGTTTAGTTTCCCAAAAAGTTCCGGTTTGGTAGGTTTTCCTAAGTGCCGGCTGAGCTTGGGCCCAAAATACCCACTGCTACACATTTTTCAAAAAAGGGGCAGTTTACAGTGGAAAAATTTGATTTTTCCATGTTGTGTTTTGGGAATTTTCTTGTCACAGGCACAAGGCCTACCCACAGAGGTGAGGTAGCATTTTTATAAGGAGACTTGGATAGAATGCTGGGTGGCAGCAAATGTATGGCTCTTTGCAAATTCCAGAAGTTTTCCTCACTGCAATGTGAGGGAAAAGTGTGTTTTCACCAAAGTTTGAGGATTTGAAAGGCATATGGGTAAGGATACCTGGAGAGAGGCATACCGGGCATCCCACTCTCGATTCCCATGTGTGTCTAGTTTTCAAAAATGTACATGTTTGCTAGGTTTCCCTATGTGGCAACTGAACTAGGGCCCAAAGTTCACAGCTACCGACATTGCAAAAAATAAATCGTTCTCAGTATAAAAATGTAACGTGTCCATGTTGCTTGTTCGCCTATTTCATGTTTAGAGCATTACGCCTATCCACACAAGTGAGGTACCGTTTCTATTGTAAGACATGTGGAAACATAGAATAGAACAACATTTGTTATTCTTAATTGAATTTCATTGCATTTATGTCTTCCAAGTGAAAGCCAGTGTGCAAGAAAGACATTTTAAAAAATGCCGTCTGAATCACGTTAGTATGGGTACCCACAAATTCAGAGATATACAAATAATCACTGCTCCCAAGCTGCATATCTGGTGTCCATTTAAGAAATACATATTTTTCTTTGATACCCATTTTACACTCAACTTATTTCACAATATGAGTTGGTTTATACTTGGTACACAATGTAAAACCAATGTCGGTGCAGCTCAGTTGTTGGCTCTGGGTATCTCAGGTTCTTGGACATCCTACAAACTCTATATATCCGAGCAACCAGAAGGACACGCTGTTCGCAGTTGAAACTATAGGAAAGTTTAGAGCGGCGCAGGGGCGAATGAGGCTGTGGCTGCCGGTGGGCGGAGAAAGTAGTCATCGGGGTATACATCTGCAAAGGTTTTTATGCGCATTGTTGTTGCGTGCCCAATAGCTCCCTTGTCTTGTAGTGGGGGAAGCAAGGGGTTATTACCTAAGGGGATTGATGGGGCATACAGTGCAGGGATGTCGGCGCGCTTCCTGAGCCCATCCCATACCCAGCCATTGCTTTCTGTAATGTCAATCTCATCCCTGGGTATCCGATGAGGGAGGAACAGAGCTGTTGTAAGCTGCCAAGGGTAGAATTTGTCACGCACCATGGCCAAGTGTGGTTGGAATGGTGTGGGATGTATCAAGTAATGCAATAACTGGGCTTGCGCCAATTAAGCTCAGAGCTGCATATCTGGCGCTCCCAAGCCCCCTTGAGAATGTGGCTGTGTGAGTAATTCATAAGGTTACCGACCCGCCCACACCAACGAGATCAGGCTGGACCGTAAGCGTTTGAAAAACTAATGTTGAGTGGGATTGGAATGTTTATGAATAAATAGAGGAATTAAGGGAGTATGATCATTTTAGCTAACACAATGTGGCCAGCCACAGATAGTGGAAGCCTGGACAATACTGAAACCCGGTCTTCCAGCCAGTCCAACAGTTGACCTGCCATACTTCCTCTGGGTCCCTGCTGAGCCATATACCCAAGTATTTAATCAGGCCAGTCATCCATTTCAAAGGGTATTCTGTGGGAAAGGGCAAGGTAGCGTCGGTCAGAAGAAAGAGGACAGACCAGTTCACTTGGATACCAGAGTCAGTGGGGCCAGGTTAGTCTGGGGGTCACGTGCATATAGGGTGATGTCAGCTGCATATAACAATATCCCTAATCCCCTAGATGTGAAGTCTATACCCTTGTCTGTGTAATGTTTAGGGAGCCTTGCTGCACGGGGCTCCATGGCGATGCCAAATAACAAAAGCGAGAGCAGGCACCTTTGCCTCGTGTCTCTTGTAATGGGGATGGTTTCGGCGATGGGGCCATTGAGCAATACGCGAGCCATAGGAAGGGTGAATAAAAGTTGGATTGGACTGACAAACTGAGAGCTAAGGCCTAATGGCTGAAGCAGTGGGAAAAGATATGTGCATTCTTGCAAATCGAATGCCCTAGTGGTGTCCAACAATGCAGACAAGGCCATTACCTGTGGATGGAAGTTGTGCATCACTGTAAAGATGGTGCGGAGGTTGTGTGATGTAGATCGAACTGGAATAAAGCCATACTTGTCTGACCTTACGATCAAAGGCAGTAATGGTAGCAGTCGGTTTGCTAGTACCTTTGCAAATATCTTCTATGTGGACTATAGATATCTACCTCCATGGTTGTTCCTACCGGTAGGGGGATCTCGCATTGGCAATTAAATCAGCTTCTTGCTATTCTCAAAGTGCTAAAAAAGACTCCCCCAAAGCATTGTACCGGTATATAAATATTAAATCTATTTAGACATGTCGGGAAGAAAAGAAAAACCTTTGAGCCAAAGGAGCTCCCACGTGTCTAAAAACAACCACTTTTAAAACATATTTAATTGACAAGTTTTTTGGTAGCCACAGTACCACAATATATATGTTGACAGAGCACTCCGACCCCCGGGGAGGAGTCGGCAGCAGTGTGGGACTAAGCAGTTAGGGCAGGTCACGCACCATTGAGGCGATATAACAAGCCAACCAAGACAACTCCCCCAAATCCCCCCACCCAACAGCTTGGTCCGAAGAGAGGATCCGCCCCATGCCCACAGCGGTCATCAACAACACGGGGGTCCTTCATAAAGAAAGAGCAAGGTCGAGCTAGGGAAAGGGCAAGAAGGCAGGCCAAAGCCGTTGAGGTCCATCGGCTTCCCAACTTGAACCGCACATTAGGGGAAATTCAGGAGACCTCATCCAGGACTTCAAGTCACTCCGCCTCTGTGACAGTGGTGATAATATCAGCCGCACAGGTATCAATGAGGGCGCCATGGAGAACGTCCGTGTCCTCCCAGAGCATCGCACATTAGCGTGTGATTGCACGGTGTCTATGACATGCAGAGGATGTGGCAGCCTGTAGGTGAGTGGTTCTTTCTGCACGCAGTGCCACCACTGTTGATTAAAGAAACTCAAAAAAAAAAAAACACCTAGCATGAAATACCACTTAAATATCTGGATTATTTCAGTAGATGTTTAACCCCTTCGCCGCAGGGCTAATTCCCCCGTGACGCAGGAGGGAGGGGGGCCGCGCGCTGCGCCGCGGTGATTGTGATGAGCTCGGCTTGTCCTGCAGCACGGTGGCTCTGTGCTCATGACGAGCACAGCTCATCATGAACACGCCCGTTTAATGGATCGCCCAGCACAGCAGGGGAATTATCCCCGCGTGGGCGTTCCGCAGCAGTCATGACGAGCTGAGCTCGTCAGGAGCACAGCGCCACTGTGCCTCATGACGAGCTGAGCTCGTCATGAGCACCGAAGGTGTTAACAACTTCAAAGAGTCAACCAAAATAACATTGATTTCCCTGCGAAGCTTGGGAGGCAAGAAGGTCACGTTTTAGCAAAGAAAGTTTCTCATGACTGAATGTGTCTAATTAATTTAGGCACGCAAGAGTCTGACCAAAAGCTGAACATTTTTTTTATATGCAATCACTCATGACTTTCATAGAATTATAGAGCGTAGCTAATGGGTTATAGTTGCTGTTTAGTTGATTATAAGCTCAGTGACATGCTTCTGCGGTACACACTTCGGACATATATCAGTGTTGTGCTTGGGGACCACGGAGAAGTCCAGAGGATTAGTTTCACCCTTACGCCATATGCTTTGGTATAGTCCTCATGACGTGCCAAACAAATAATGCAGAGTGCTTGTATTTCTTTGGCCCTTTTACCCTCAGTGTTTATATTCTTGTAGTCACCGCCGGCGACTACCTGGTAACAGCCATGCACGCTACACACCCTTGCACTCCCTTGGTTGTTTAGTTTCGCAAAAAGTTCATGTTTGCTAGGTTTTGCTAAGTGCCGGCTGAGCTTGGACCCAAAATAACCACTTCTACTCACATTCAAAACAAGCGTTTGCAATGCAATAGATCTCGCATTACTGAAAGTTTAAGCTATTGGTGTTGCTTTATTACTTGCCAAACCAATAGCTCAAACTTTCAGTAACGCGAGACTTATTGCATAGCAAATGCTTGTTATTAACGCTATTGAGAGGGAGTGCGGGGAAGCAACACTGCAACAGAGGGTGTTGGGTGGAGCACTTTGACGCAGCCATCAGTATTTGCACAATAGCACTCTTGTTATAGTAGGAGGGTGGGTGGCAAGCAGCAACAAGGATGAGGGAGGAAGTGGGTGAGGCAAGCAGGAAGACAGAGGGAGTATGGCTGGGAGGCAACCAGCAAAACAGATAAGAGAATGAAGGTGGGTGGGAGGAGGCCAGTAACAACACATACAATGAAGTGAGGGTGTGTGGTGGGCAAGCAGCAACACAGACAAGGGAGGGAATGAGGGTGGTGTCAAGCATCAACATGGACGGGGAGGGGGGCAAGCACCAACACATTGCCCGGATGATGGAAAAAAAAATACAGAATGATGAGAAGTACAAGAGGGAGTTAGCTGAAAAAGACACACTCTGGTAGTGTGCTTGAACACAGAAAAAAAGTAGCGCCCACTAAAATGAGCAGTGGAAGGGCACAAGTAATGCACTCATGCTCCAGGAGAGGGACAAAGCATGAAGCCTACAGTAGATGACCAATATGTAGCGAGAAAATGAAAGTGACAATGAAGCTTACCGATGATAAGCAATGTGAGCAGCCTCTAAGCCCAGTGTTAGGGGGAAAAAAGGTCTCAGAGACAGATCATACGATATCCAGGCAAAACCTAACAAGATGATGTACAACGTTGTCATATCCTAACCATTATCTGATAGTGAAAGGTCTCGTGGTTCACAGACAGTCATCTCACGAGGCAAAGAAAAAACCCTTCTCACGAAATAAGACTAAAATTTCAGGCCTCATCAGAAGGCAAAGGATGGATTCCTGCTCTCATTTTTTTGCCTTTATAGAGCATGAACAAGACTGAACAAATAACTTAAACAAACATGACCTGTAAGCATGAACGGAAGCTGCAGTGTAAAGACACTGCTCTCAGATCGAGGAAAGCAGAAACTCGAAAATGAGTCCTGGACGGGCTTAGTCAAAACAGCAACAACCTGTGATGTTGCACAAAAGAATGTGTTTAACGTTTTAAGGGGACACCAGCCTTTCCTCCAGCATCCTTTCCACGGCCGGGGATAATGACCTCACCCTTCATGACCCCAGCGAGCCAAGTGGCACCGTGCACAGAAGACATTTACCAGCAGCCAGAATCAGCAGAGATCGGCCATGGGCGGAAGGCTGCCGCTGGTGATGTCTGCAGGCGTCAGAATCAGATTTCTCGACAGCATCAGCTGTTTTCTGACATTATACAAAGAGTTTAGGGACCCTGCCGTGGTTGTGTAACGGAATGAGTGTAGCTTCCTGTTCCCGGGCTCCGCTGGCAATTCTATGCTCTATAAACGTACCTTGCTATATATACGTGCAGCATTGTGATTGCACAACAAAAGAGGGATGGCCACTAGGTTTCTCGCTGGCTCAGGCGGTCTAAAGTGGCCCCCATAACAAAAGCTAGTGGATCCCCGCCATGGTTACCGCCTCGTGAGATGCGCACACAGGCTGAAGTGCCATTGACACACAACAGTATGGTTGTGTACTGGGCTACTTTCAAAACACCATCACCAGGCGCTAGAAATCCAGACCAAAATATTTCCTAAAGTAACACAAAAAAGAAGTGATCGACTCAGGAAAAAAAAAATTCTCAATGATTTTACAATTTAAGCACAATTATAGCAAATAACAAATAGGTTTGTGAAGACCACACATTATACTACAAGCAGAACCTGTAAATAGAGAAGAATTACCAAGTGGTTTTAGAGGGGGCCCACTAGACTGTTTAAATGTTTGCCCACAGCCGGAGATGGGCGAGCTGACCAAGTTGCCACAGACAGTAACAATATCGACAAGAAACTAGGAATTTTGGAAGTGATGATCGAGGCCATCGGCACTTGCTGCACCACACAAGATAGATACTGATTTGAAGTGCCCTTTTGCAAGAAACAAAAGGCCGAGGAGCCAGTAAGCCGCATTATCTCTCTGGGTGGCACTACACCACAGAGGGAACGGGAGGCAAAATGTGAAGGCCCAAGCATAAAGAAAGCATTTCATAACAATATGCTACCTGGCCTCAAACAGATGAATGGGCTATAGGCAGGGCCACTGGAATTATGTGATAAAGCGGCAGCTGAGATTTTCGCATAAATATGGATGTGCTGCATTTTCCACATAATCCATCATCTGCTGAATAATCTGCAGATTTTAACAAAAAATAATGTGTTTTCAGGTCAAACGGATCAAAAGTTGCAAAAAATATGGTGACTCGGGTTCCAAAGCACTTGAAGGTTTTGCACAAAGATTGAATGGTCATCTTTCAGTAGCTTATTGCTGTTTTTGGGTGTTAAATCAGGTCTAATAAGGTGATCTTTTTTCCAGACACTTACCAGGTATAAAAATTACAAAATAACAAAGTAATACTCTCACAAAATGTGCCACATTATTTGCCTTTTCCTGTCATATAATTTAGTACCTTGCCACATAATTTGATCCTCCTCTGCCGCACAATTCGGTAGCCATGGCTATAGGCACTATAAGCATGGAAAAAATGACTGGTCACACAAGCAAACTAGAAAGGATCAGGGCAAATTCAACATAAAAACACCCAAAAGGAAAAAAATATTGCGATTGTGAGAAAGAAAAGAAAAACCACACAAGCCACCAAAATCCACTTAAAATAACGGGTGCAGTCTTCAGTGGACATTCGCACAACAGGAACATAGCTTATTCAAAGGCAGACATACCATGGAGAAGAAGTTTAAGCCACCTATACAGGCAAGATGAAGTATCACCACCATGGAAGTAACACTGTATTAACCCCTCCCATGCTGATGACGAGCTCAGCTCGTCATCTGCCACATTGCTCGTGTGCTGATGACGAGCTGAGCTCGTCATGGCCGTTAGAAGTCTCACACGCGGGGATAATTCCCCTGCTGTGCTGAGCGTTCTAAGGAACGGGCGTGGCCGTGACGAGCTCAGCTCGTCATCAGCACACGAGCACTGTGGCTGATGACGAGCCCTTCATCAGCACCGGGGCGCTGTGCGCGCCCCCCGCCCCCCAGCACAGCGGGGGAATTACCCCCGCAGAGAAGGGGTTGAAAGAACCATAATATCCAATGCAAGACAAAATGTTGAATTTTAAGACTCCACATTAAAACAAGAGAACGTTAGTCGAAAACTGAACTGCAAAGCTAAATGGAATGAGAAGAAAAGGGGGAAACCTACAAAAGAAGGTAGGTGATGCCTTAAGGTTAAATGTAACGGAGTTATGTAACTACAGTCTGCTGCTCAGCTCTTCCATGAAACAAAATGATTCTATTCGACAATGCCAGGCGTTGCTTATTCTTATTGGCCCTTTATTAGTTTAACTACTAAATACTGCAGTCTTAAAATGCCTATAACAAATTTCTCACACAATTTTTGCAGCATATGCTGTTTTGGAGTGCGTTTCTCAAACTTCTCCTTCACGCCAACTGATCCTCAAATAAGGGTTCGTTTTAGATTGCATGTTTCCAATGTTCCATCTACCTGATGAAAGTCATCTCCCTTCTCTCCCACCAGAATTAATTATAATGCCTACTCGCAATGAGTTAGTCTGGTCTGGGGTGCGAGCCCTTTATCTCATGAGCTACTTTTGAAACACGGCTGGGGCATTTAAACAGATTCAACTCTGCATTTAGGAAAAAGAGAAAAAGCTGTTTTTTTGTAATTTTTTCGTTTTCTTGAGATTATATATTCCAAATATGATGTAAGATTTTCAATGAAAAAACTGTTAGGAGGGCCAAAAGCACAGAATCTGAATTTCATTGGCGCTCTCCAGCTAGGCACCCTAGGCTGTTGTTACAAGAGTCAAAGCTTAATCCTGGTCAAACTACACTCGAAAATTGCTAGGGCAAAGCCTTCAGCAGCCTGCAAAGGACTACTTCCACCCCAATATTGCTCCTTCCCGAAGCCAATGTTCCGGTAGAAACAAGATGTCCCGAACTCGATTTTATTAAGCTATGGACAGTAGAGGCCCAATGAGTACCCATTAGGGAAAGAGGGTAGGAGTAAGTCCCCTGTAATAATACTACTTCATGTCTGCCATACCCTGTCTAGATTCCACTTACAGTCTTACTCTTCCTTTTACACCTCCATGCCTACTGACAAGTTAAGACACCCAAGGTCTGTTAGCTACTTTATTAGTGTCTAATGGATACAAAGGTCCCTGAACACTGAAACATGTGTTTTTTTTGTGAGAGGGCACTAAATGCACAATAATCATGTTCCTCGTTCTCCTATCTTTTCCCTCACTGTTGTCCATAACTTTTTAATCCATTCCCTCCACTGCATTTTGAAAGCAATATAATGAGCCGGAGAATTAACTTAACATGTTTCTTTTTTCTTTTCTTGCATGTTTTATCAGGTAAAGGTATGCCTTGTGACGAATTAACGCCTTCCTCTAAAACTTCATTTCTTTCTTCTTTGTCTTAAGTGAGCCCTGACAGCAAGAGAAAGTTTAACAATTTCTTTAGTACAGTTTCACTGCTTACATCGAAATCACTTTACCTACGATTACACCAATCGAGCAGTTCAAAATTAGATGCAGAAAGTCTTCCCTGCTTAACATTTTATTTGTAGTTTTATATATTGTGAACTCGGCCTGAAGTTATTGAAGTGCTCTACCCGAGCACCAGCTACATTTACACAAGGTCAAATTCATTTTTTTCGTACTTGGGGCACGGGGAGATTAACTGATTTGCCCAAAATTTCAGGATGTTTAGCCAACGCTGAGACTGGAACCTGGTTCCCCACTTCCAAAGTCAGCAGCTCTGGCTCTAACATCACATCCTCTCCCCATCGAGAAAAGCATGCATGTGGCAGCCTCAGCAATGTCAGTAAATAAAAATATATAAAAATAACTCCATCATTCCACCCAAAGGTCGGATTTGATGGTTCGCCGAGATCAGACCCCACACAAACTTAAAGATAAATAATTGAGACTCCAATCTGTATATAGTTAAACCATTTGAGCATGTATAGCTGTCTTCTGATAACAAAAGGGCAGGCCTCCAAACAAGGACAGTACAATAACAGATGCACTCTTATGGAGTGCACCACCAAAAAGAAAACAAGCGCTGAAACACAAACGCAAGGGGCACTAAAAGCGGGCGGCTGTGTGACAAAGGCTTTCCTGTGGTGCACAGCGTTTACCTTGCAGGAGCCAGCAAGATAATTGCTAACATATGGCACTGCTGCTCGCTCCCGAAAGGCAATCACCAAACGTGCACAAGGGTTCATTGGGAACAGTGCAAAACATGCAAGAGTTCCCAATAAAGCCTGGAGCGATTCCAATAGGTCTCTAAAGCTGCGCTTCCGCGTTGCTAGGCGAGACCTAAAAAGGAGTAGTTTACATTGGAAACGTGATTTTATCATGTTGTGTTTTGTGCTGTTTCTTGTCACAGGCACAAGGCCTACCCACAGAGGTGAGGTAGCATTTTTATCAGGAGACTTGAATAGAATGCTGGGTGGCAGGACATTTGAGGCGCTTTGCAAATTCCAGAAGTTTTCCTTACTTAAATGTAATGGAAATGTGTGTTTTCACCAAAGTTTGAGAATTGCAAAGGCATATGGGGAAACCTGCAGAGAGGCATACAGGGAATCCCACCCTGGATTCTCTAGATGTGTCTAGTTTTCAAAAATGTATGTTTGCTAGGTTTCCCTATGTGCCAACTGAACTAGGGCCCAAAATTCACAGCTACTGACATTGCAAAAAATAAAAACATTCTCAGTATAAAAATGTAATGTGTCCATGTTGTTTGTTGGCCTGTTTCCTGTTTCGGGCATCAAGCCTATCCACACCAGTAAAGTACCATTTTTATTGTAAGACCTTTAGGAACATACAGTAGAACAATATGTGTTATTCTTAATTGAATTTCGCTGCATTTGTGCCTTTCATATGAAAGCCAGAGTGTAAGAAAGACATTGTGAAACATTCCGTCTGAAACACATGTTAGTATGGGTACCCACAAATTCAGAGATGTACAAATAACCACTGCTTCCAAACTGCATATCTTGAGCCCATTTCAGAAATACATATTTTTCTTTGATACCCATTTTACACTATACATATTTCACAATATGAGTTGGTTTATACTTGGTACACAATGTAAAACCATTGTGGGATGCAGCTCAGTTGGTGGCTCTGGGTATCGCATATTCTTTGACAACCTACAAACTCTATATATACGAACAACCAGAAGGACACGCTGTTCGCAGTTGAAGCTATAGGAAAGTTTAGTGTGACGCAGGGGCAAATGGGACTGTGGCCACCTGTGGGGGGAGGAAGTAGTCGTCAGGGTATACATCCGCAAAGGTTTTTATGCGTATTGTAGTTGAGTGCCCAATAGCTGACTTGTCTTGTAGGGGGAAGCTGGGAGTTATTTGATAAGGGGATTTAGGGGCCATATAGTGTAGAGATGCTGGCACCCTTCCTGAGCCCATCCCATACCCAGCGTACGCTTTCTGTAGTGTCACTCTCATCCCTGGGTATCCGATGAGGGAGGAATAGAGCTGTTGTGAGCGGCCAAGGGGAGATTTTCCAAGTGTGGTTAGAATGGTGTGGGATGTATCCAGTAATGCAATAACTGGGCTTGTGCCCATTAAGCACAGAGCTGCCTATTTGGAGCTCCCAAGCCCCCTTGAGAATGTCGCAGTGTGAGTAATTTATAAGAGGCCCAAGGTTGCCGCCCTGCCCACACCAATGAGATCAGGCTGGACCGTAAGCGTTAAAAAAACTAATGGTGAGTGGCATTGGAATGTTTATGAATAAATAGAGGCATTTCGGGAGTTTGATCATTTTAGATAACACAATGTGGCCAGCCACAGATAAAGGAAGTCTGGACCATACCGAAACCCGGTTTTCCAGCCAGCCCACCAGTTGGCCTACCATACTTCCTCTGGGTCCCTGCTGAGCCATATACCCAAGTATTTCATCAGGCCAGTCACCCATTTCAAAGGGTATTCTATGGGAAAGGGCAGGGTGGCATCGGTTAGTGGAAAGAGGACAGACTTGGACCAGTTCACTTGGATACTGGAGTCAGTGGGGCCATGTTAGTCTGGGGGTCACTTGCAAATAGGGTGATGTCGGCTGGATATAACGATATCACTAATCCCCTAGATGTGAAGCCTGTATCCTTATCTGTGTAATGTTGAGGGAGCCTTGCTGCAAGGGGTTCCATGGCGATGGTAAATACCAGTGGTGAAAGCAGGCACCTTAGCCTCGTGCCACTTGTAATGGGGATGGGTTCGGAGATGAGGCCATTGAGCCATACGCAAGCCGCAGGGAGGGTGCATAAAAAGTTGGATTTGATTGATAAACTGAGAGCTAAGGCCTAATCGCTGAAGCAGTAGGAAAAGATGTGTCCATTCTTGCAAATCGAATGCCCTAATAGTGTTCAACAACGCAGCCGAGGCCATTACCTGTGGATGGAAGTGGTGCATCACTGCAAAGATGGTGCGGAAGTTGTGTCGTCCCAGTATAAAGCCAGGCTGGTCTGGCCACACGATCAAAGGCAGTGACGGTAGAAGTTGGTTTGCCAATACCTTTGCAAATTTCTTATTATTTGTATTTGAAAGTGATAAGGGGTGATAAGAGTCACATTGCACGGCTGGCTTTTCGGGTTTAAGCAATGTGACTATGCCTGCCTCTCTTGATGAAGGGGGGAACACGCTCCTGGCCATGGAATCCTGGTACATGTCTAGGAGTCAAGGAGCAGGGCGTATTCTTTGTAGAAGGCCATTAAGACCCGGGGCCTTGTAACCGGGCAGACTCACGATCACCTAGGAGATTTCCTCCATCGTTTTAGGTGAATCCAAATACTCCGGATGGGCACTGTTTAGCATAATAGCTGTATAGTATCCAAATATGCCTTGAGCTCTTCAGAGCCGGTATGGTGGTGGCGGAGTATAGTTGTGTGTAGAAAGAAGACATAATGTTCAGGAGGTCAGGTGGGTAGGAACAGATTTGACCTTATGTATTACGGAGCTTCGACACTTAAGTTGAGACATGTGGTTTGCAAAGAAGGACTGCTAACGTTTTTCCGGGGCGGTCTCCCTCACCATACCATTGACCCATAGCCTCTTTACCTAGATAGTGAGTTTCCTAAATCGCTTCTTCTTGGTACTCAGTCATTTTGTTGCAAATGTTGGCCATTGTCGGGTGACTTGTGAATGGAAGAAATCCAATTCTAGGGCTCTAATGTCAGTTTCAGGTCCAGAGAGTGAACCACAAATAGCTTTGAGGAAGCCTTATTGCTTAGCAATGCAGACACCCCGTATGACCACATTAAAAGCCTCCAATAATATGGAAGGAGATTGCACAGAGCCAGTGTAATGCTCAAAATATTCAATAATGGACGCCGAAATTTCCTCTCTAAATACTGCATCGTGGAGCGCGCCTGGTGGCAGATGCCAAGTGAATGCTCTCGGTAGAGGTTGGGGAACCTGCAGGACAAGCTTCACCGGAGCGTGGTCGGACAGTGTATGTGGCAGGTGGGTGATTGATCTGGTCCAAGTCTACGTATCCTTGGAGATCAGCCAAAATTCGATACTTGATCATGTATTATGATGTGAGGAGAGGCATGTTCCTGGGAACGCACCTCGATGAGTGAGACACTAGATATCCTGCAAGTGGTTATCAGAGATCAATGTTTGCAGGAAGTTGGCCGCCTGAGGATGGGGGTGTCTAGATGTCCCGGATCTATCAATCGAATCCTCTAGTCCACCCGATACTACAATCCTGGGGTCAAAGTCAGAGATTTGTTTCCACACCTTTGTGAAAAACTTTGGGTCGACAGTGTTAGGAACATATAGTGCGGCCAAAATCATAGGGTGCCTGTAAAGTGTGCCTGCTAATATGAAGTTGCATCAATCTTGGTTGCTAGGACAGTGGGATGTCGGCCATGGAAGACCCCTTTTTAATAAGATAGTGACACTCTTGGCATAGCTAGAATATGTTGAGGAATACGTTTTCCCCTGCCCATGTGGGTTCCATGTGAGAAAAAACATGCAAGTCATACTATCTACTATTAGTAGGATATTAATTGAACGGGCTTATGTCGGGTGGCATATGATGGGGTCCATGTAGACTGTGATTGTAGTGTGCAATGAAAAATCTTACAACAGAGTAAAAGTGCATGACGTTTAGCCAACACTGCTTCAAAAACATCCAAAAATCTCTCACCCCCGAATTTTTTGACTGACAGCGACAGTGACAGTCTGTCAACATATTGTTTAACCCCCTCTCTCTCTCCTCTTTCACTCAACCAATGGGACTTATCCCTCAGGACCATGGGGTCACCAAGCAAACAACCCTGCCATGGCAGCTGGGTGGCTGAACTATTGGACCCATGAGGGTCCCAAGTAGTGTGGAAGCATATATGTATGTGCAACGAAGTGAACAGAGAAATAGAACATTCTTGGCAGCATAGACTCATCACTGGCTATAAATTAGGCAATTACCTCTGGGCACAGCCCTCCCCCAGCACCGCCTGACGGTGAAATAACTTTGCATAATACACTGAGGGAGGAGTCAGTCATTGTCACTGAGCTTAGCTCCTTTTGAAGAGCGTGGTGAAGTTGCCGGGGATAAGCAATTCTTAGCAGCCTGTTTGGTGAATTTTAGAGCAGATTTGGCAGCAGTGAAGAAATGCATTTTGCCCTGGGAGATCCTCAGCTTGCTGGGGTGTAGGAGGGCGTATGATATGCCAGCTTGTTGCAGGATCTTTTTGGGCCGCTTGTACCGTCATAGTAAAATCAGGTTAAAAGGAGATGTTATAACCTTGATGTTGTAAGGTCCCTCTTGCGGGCCAGTCTGAGGCCCATATCACGATTGCTGTAGTTTAGCAAGCGGGCTACAGTGGGGCAGGGGTAGGCCCTCACTGGCGGCCTGGGACCCAATGATCTATAGGCTCTTTCCACAATGAAGACAGGAGATAAATGGGCGCCAAAATGTCTTGCAGCAGGGTTTCGACGTAGTCCTCCATTCTAGAAATGGCTATGGTTTCAGGAATTCCTACTATTCAGAGATTGTTGTGTCTTGAACTGCCCTCAATGTCTTCATTTGTGGCCATGATTAGATCTAGCACTTTATCCGTCCTCAAGCGGTGTTCCTCTGATTCTGTTTGGAGATCGTCTACGTCCAAGACTCGATTTTCCAGCTGGTTAAGTCTTGCATCGTGCTTGTCTACCCTTTGTTTAACATGATCATGGCGATTAGTGAGCAGACCTAGTTTGGTGTCTATGGTTTTTAGGTTTGCTTTAACATCCATGAGTAACACATGGCGATCTGTGTCATGTGCGCCATTTTCCTCTATCTGTAGTGTGTCCGTGTCTGGATCTGGGGTGTGTTCAATTTGGTGGGTGGAGCGCCTGTTCTCGAAGGAGGCTTAGTCGCCGTAGGCAGGTGGGCACCAGTAGGAGGACGCTCAATCTCCTCTCTGCAGAGTAAAACTCAGAGGACAAGCCTAGTTCCCAAGATCGTCTCTTGTAGTGGAAACCAGAGCGCCACTCCGTCTTACGAATCATATGCCTCATCAATGCCCGTAGTACGCGCCAAGCATGAACAGTCCTTTGCAGCAGGTAGGACCCAAATTCCCACGTCCTCACTTGGGTCCGCAAGCTCTTGTCCGGCTCAGCCCACAAGGGGAGTTTGCCTGTTGTTATTTATTTATTTTAAGCTTTTATAGAGCGCGAACTTGACCCGTGAGGGTATCAGAGCGCTTTACATATTCAAAGGGTAGTATAGAGCGCAGTAAATCACAGGAATCTGTACATCATAGAGCTTACAGAATAGCGGGGTCATAAGGTGGGCAGGAGATTACAACAAATACTGCACATTTGGGATAAGAGAAACTGTACATCGGGGTATTTACAGGGACACGAGTCATACAATAGGCAGGAAATCGTAAGAGTACTGTACAGGGTCGCAGGATGAGGCAATAGTCTCTTAGGTAGCTGAGGAGCCGGTTAGCCAAGGAATTTACCCATGAGGAAGGATTTAGCCTCTTTTGGTCCTTGGGAATCAGGACCATCAAGGTGTTCCAGCTGGGGTCGGTGCCTCGGCCCCAGCACTTTCTACACGGTCGGGCAGGATCCAGCTAGTCCGCGCAGGGTAAGTCGGCCGCTCCAAAGCAGTGCTACTGTCGAGGAAGTGGGGGAAAACAGAGCGCCGCTGATTATCGGGTGACTGGGCTCACGCAGGGGGCACAACCATGGGTCCAGAAATCCCCAGCTCACCTCATCTCCTCCGCACCGACCAGCTACAGTGCCCATTGGACCCACTTGGCCACAGCCTCCTCCCCATCACTCGATCCAGTGCAAGAAGTTCCACAGAGCCTCTGCCCAGCTACAGCCACCACCATCAACAGCGGGTCAATGCTGCAGAAAGCACAGTTAGGAACGGGCAACGACTTCGGCAGTCGTGGCTCCCGTACCCGCAGCATGAGAGGTTGGCCACAGGCGTGAAACCCAGCATCACGATCTCTCAGGCAGCAGGATGGGGGCAGCCGGTAGCCGATTTTGCGGATTCATGTCTCGCTGGCAGAGTGCTCTCACTGAGCGGCCGTCCTGCTGCTCGGTGAGACCTTGTTCCCCATTATGACCCGCTGTTGAGGCTTAGATTGGTCCTTCTCCCTTTCGCCAGGTTGAAACATCAACACTCTGTACAGTCTGGATTAGTTATTTGGTCCATAAAGGGGCAATTATGATTTAGTCAATTATCCTGTATCAATGCAAGTAAATGTATGCTGGAAAATAAATGTAATGGACAGGCTTCTCTAATGATTATGATATATAAGGCTCATCTTTGAGTCAGATACTATTTAATATATACATGATTCCACTGTTGAAGTTGATTAAATGTTTTGGTTTTTCTACGGTGTCCTATGCAGTTGACACTCAAATTGTGGTCTCTGTTGAGGTTAATGTGGAAGTGGTCGCTGCTGATTTAATGCATACATGGTTGCTACAGTAGACTGGATGAGCTCCCATGCGTTGAAAGTCAATTCTGATAAAACTGGGGTACTTCTTTTCGTGCAAGACTCTTCGTTCTGGAACTCATCCTGGTGGCTGCATTCCTTGGGATCCCTGCCGTGCCCTATCCCTAAGGTTAGGTCCTTGGGTGTCTATTTTGACATTAACCTTACTTTTAGGGAGCAGACTACCCATCTCACACCGTTTTGTTTTCTGGTCCTGAAAGTTCTTAACAAAGTTCTTAACAAAGTTCTCCCTTTCCTACCGCCGGAGCTCCAAAAATCTGTGTTTGTTGCACTTGTCTTATCGAGACTAGACTATTGCAATGCCCTCTATGTTTGAGCACAGCAGAGTATCCTAATGAGACTGCAGAGGCTGCAAAATGCTGCAGTCCATGTTCTTACAAAGACCAACAAGTCTGAACACATTTCTAAAGCCAGAGAAAATCTTCAATGGCTACCTATTAAAAACGAGATTGGCCTTCATAGCCCTCGGTCTTACACAGGGCTCTCTATCATCATGGCCCTGAGTTTCTAAAAAAGAAACTTTCTTGGTTTATTCCAACACGATCTTTGCGCTCATCCTCTGCCAAGAAGGTACTATTCCCAGGCACTAGTAAAGTGTTCTGGGGTGGCAGGCGTTTTGTTTATAACACCTCTAAGCTGTGGGACCAAATTCCCTGGAGTTGGACGAATCAAGCCAACCGCCAAACGTTCGGGAAATCACTGAAGACCTGGTGGCAGATTTATGATGACTGATGCATCCCTGCAAATCAGCAGGGATGCGCCAGGTACGATGCGTCACGCAAGTTTACCCTTGCGCCACCACAGATGCGCCGCATTTACTATGCGGTGCATCTTGGCGCAAGGATAAACAGATGCGTGACGAATCTCCCATCGGAAGGGTGGCGCATTGCTGGAGTTGTGTCACAAGCGCGACGCAACTCCAGCAATGCTCGTGGCCTGCCCATACATAATGTGGTGCGTCATGCCTTATGCTTGCTTCAAGCAGGCGCAAGGTTTTGACGCAGCGGTGTCGGAAAAGTGACCGAGTGCAATCTTGTAGATTTCACTTTGGCACTTTACCGAGGCTTTACTGCGCCGGAAAGCCCCGCCTGCGCCGGAACACCCACATGAAACCTGACGCAGGTTTTACGTGGCGCAGGGCTTTACAACGTGACGCATCTCACTAGATGCGTCATGTTATAAATAGGATGCAACGTGGCGCATGATTTACGCCGCCTTCGTCACAGAAGTGACGCAATGGCGGCACAAAAGTTGCGCAAGGGGCTCGTAAATCTGCCCCGTGGTTCTTTACTCTCCCTCTGTAGTATGCCAGTACCTCCTCTGGAAAAGCAGCACCAGACGACTTAGGGCTGACGTCGCGCTTTATATAGCGTAAATCAATCAAATCAACATATAACATCTATTTTCTCTGTCCTTTCTACATTCCATCCTGGGCCACTACTTTTGAGCATTTTTTCTCTCATTTTCTCTCTGGAGCAACTGAGTGAAAATAATGTATTGGGGCATGTCTACAAGCCCCTAACGCCACCGGAGCATTATTTTTTGTTGACGCTCTGGTAACGCTGCGTGCTGACCCATATTTACAAGGCCACACATAGCGACAATGCATGGCTTTAGACAGCCTTGTAAATATGGCCCATTCTAACATAGAATTCTGCATTAAAGAGGACAGTGGCGGTTCCTCCACTAAGGCGGAGGAGCGTCACTCATTGCTATTTCAGCAGTGCAAAAAATAAAAATAAAATGATAATAACAGGACGTTATTATAATTTTATTTTTCCATGTAAGAGTCGAGGCAGAGCTGAGCTCTGACGCCAGAGCAGGGGAGAAGTGGTTTGCACTCCTCTAAGTGCACATGATTGTTTGGACGGCCCTGGACGGCCTCACTGCACACACTGCCCCCACACACACTGCACATACTGTACCCTCACACACACTGCACCCTCACACACACTGCATTCTCACACACACTGCCCGCACTGCACCCTCACACACTGCACACTCACACACACTGCCCACACTGCACCCTCACACACACTGCACCCTCACACACACTGCACCCTTACACACACTGCACCCTTACACACACTGCACTCGCACACACTGCACCCTCACACACACTGCACACACTGCACCCTCACACACACTGCACCGTCACACTCTGCACACCCTCACACTCTGCGCACCCTCACACTCTGCGCACCCTCACACTCTGCACACCCTCACACTCTGCGCACCCTCACACTCTGCGCACCCTCACACGCTGTGCTCCCTCACAACCTGCGCACCCTCACACTCTGCGCACCCTCACACTCTGCACCCTCACACACTCTGCAATGGAACATACACTCCAAATACCACTCAGTGCCACATAATTACACTCCACATAATTATACTGCAATCAAAGCAAAATACACTCCAAATACCACTCAGTGCCACATAATTACACGCCACATAGTTACACTGCACTCAATGCAACATACACTCCAAATCCCACTCAGTGCCACATAATTACACGCCACATAATTACACAGCACTCAATGAAACATACACTCCAAATACCACTCAGTGCTACATAATTACACGCCACATAATTGCACTGCACTCAATGCAACATACACTCCAAATACCACTCAGTGCGACATAATTACACTGCACTCAGTGCGACATACACTCCAAGTACCACATAATTACACACCACATAATTACACTGCACTCAATGGAACATACACTCCAAATACCACTCAGTGCCACATAATTACTCACCACATAATTACACTGCACTCAATGCAACATACACTCAGTGCCCCATAATTATATGCCACATAATCACACTGCACTCAATGCAACATACACTCCAAACAATACCACTCAGTGCCATATAATTATATGCTACATAATTACACTGCACTCAATGCAACATACACTCCAAATACCACTCAGTGCCACATAATTACACGCCACATAATTATACTCTTCTCAATGCAACGTAAATACACTCCACATAATACCACTCAGTGCCATATAATTACACACCTCATACTTACACTCTACTCAATGCAACATAGATACACTTTATCTATCTGTCTATCTATCTATGGCCCTCACACTATCTGTCTATCTATCGCACTCTATCTATCGCCATCAATCTATCAATCTATCGATCGCCCTCACTCTATCTATCTGTCTATCTATCTATCGCCCTCACTATATCTATCTATCGCCCTCACTCTATCTATCTATTGCATCACCATAGCATCACTCAGCACTACCACAGCATCACTCAGGGGCACCACAACATCACTATGCGCTACCACAGCATCACTGTACGCCACAGCATCACTCGTCGCCACCACAACATCACTCCGCGCCACCACAGAATCAATCTGTGCAACCATTTATCAACAACTAGTTCAAATATGTTCTCTCAATGTTTCAAGCTTTATTACAAATGTCACAAAAAGATGTTAATATTTCACTTCTGTTCTTGGATTATAACCACAATAAAATACAATGAACATAATCTTCACAAAAGTGTTTTACAAAAGCTATTGCCATTATAAATTACAATAACTTTTATTTAAGTATTAATTATTAAAAAAAATAAAAGCCATTTTTGTTTGTAATATCAATACATCTAAGTCACGTAAATACAACACATATTGCATTACAAATGCTATAGGTGTCAGATTTGCGAAAGTTAAAACTATTGGCATTGTAATGACAAAGATATTAATTTCGCTATTTTCAAAACCAACACATAAATAAAAAAATTGTCATTTACAATACCAATAGCTCAAACTTTCCTAATGTGAGACCTATTGCATTGCAAATGCTTGTTTAAATTAGTCAGCACAGCAAAATTGCTTGTGGCGCCACTTCACTGTAAATATCCCCCTGTGACTGGTGCCCCTGCAACATATGCAGCCACCAATAGACTCGATGCAAACCAGCAACGTGTCTGAGGGAAGAAATGTATCAAAACAGATGGTAAATGTATTACATATAATGATCGGGTTATATGGCAAGTATATACCCTTATGGCAAAATAGACTGCACTGTCTGAAAGAAAACTATGGTTATAATGCAAGCTGAGCTTCTAATGAGCCTGTAATTAACACATGATGTGCAAGCGATCAGCCACTGTACATACAGGAATCGAGATAAACTTCAGTGATCAGCTCATGCAAAAAATTATAGCAGTAATCTTGTTTTTCTACGTGCTTCTATAGCATCGTTTTTGCTGCACGCGCACCCTGCTCGAACAGAATGTTAATTCACCAAAAATGCACCTACCCTGCCAAGATTTTGTATAAACAAGGCCTTCAGAAAGAATCCTTTGCTGAAGCCTGCTTAATTCTAAAATCTGAGGCGAACTAACACATTCCATGGTTGATTTTGTACAATAGGCATCAGCTTTTGAAACTCTGTTTGGTCACTTGTTTTTGTTCCACATTACACAAAAACAAGTAATGAGTTCCCATCAGCCCAGAAATAGCAATAAAAAGAGAGAATCGGCCTGTAGCCACCCTGCCACTTTTTAATGTTGTCCCATGGGTCTCCATGTGCGTTGGCAGAATGTGAGACAACCCTGATACCTGGGGACCCCTTAATCTGGAGATCTGGGGATGTATTATGTATTAGGCGCACTTTCCTGTTTGCACCATGGAGCATCTTTCAAAAGGTGCGGCAGGTGCAAACAGGGACAATGCACCATATTAGAAAGAATGTGCTGCCGCTAGAGCAGCCTCAAACTCGCGCTGCCCTTGGGGGCAGCGTATTCGAGTCAAATATAGAGCGGCTCATTTAAACCCGCTCCATGTTTCTGTGAAGAGGGGAGATTGATACCCTTCCAGGCCGGTGCAGTGAGTGACTGAATCCGCCTGCAGCAGGGTGTCCGGAGGGTCTATAGGACACCCTTTCTCCCATCCAAGGGGCTGTCTTTAGGATGTACCACCTTTTTGTGGTGCACTTTCAGTGCTCCTCCTAAGGGCATGTTTGCTTCTGCGCCCATGTCCACAATACGGCATAGGCACAGAGGCAAAGTGATCCACTTATTTGCTATGGCCACGTCCCAATGCAAATGAGGGAATGCCCTATAATAATAGCGCTGGCGCTAAATGTGCACCAGAGCTATCAGTATTACAGAAGGGGACGTACAAGCATCCACGGCCCCTTCTGTAATACCATTGTGCCCTGGGGGCGCCCAAAGCAGGTGCACACTCCTGTTGCACCCCCAGGGAACAATGTATAATACGGCCCCAAGTGCTCCTTGGGCACACACCAATTCCTCACCGAAGCCTTAAGTGAATAGTCACATTTGATGCCCTGTGCAGAAGGCCAGCATTGTAGCAACTTGTTTATAGTTGGGGTGCAATAGCTGCAAATTGGAAGGATGCCTACCTGCCTCCATATAAGAAAGTGGAGTATTATTTAGTGAGGCTGGTTAGGCTTCACTATACAATACTTTAGCCCATATAGTTCCTTTGTATTTACACCAATAAACCCCCAGCTCAGTCCTGGTAGTGTGGCAACTAGGCTTTACTAGAGGAACATGTGTTAAGTATTTCAGAGTACCAAAATGAACGATAAGTAATTGACTCAACTCGAAAGAAATCTGACACCAATTTGTTAAAATAAAGCGAATTTCTACATGTATTTATTTATTTTATTTAAAGAGTTTTTTAGAGCGCGAACAAGACCCGGCTTGGTATCAGAGCGCTGTACAGCGAAACCAGCTGGTGGGCTGGTACATTAGGACAAAATAGATATCTAAACTTGTGCAGTAGAAGAAACAATGGAGACAAAGTAGACATGTAAACAGTTAACAAAATGAAGATTGCGTAGTGGACAGAGAATACAGCGTTGTAGTTCAATGCCCATTAGTTGTGAGAATAAGGGACTAATGTCACAGGTAACTATTCCAGAGCAAACTTTTGACTTCTTTTTTAAATGCATAGGTCGAGGGGTTCATTCTAATTCTGGTGGGAGGGCATTCCAAATTCTCGGAGCAAACCCTGAGAATGCACGGTATCAGTTTGGACACCAAAACAAAGACAATCAGATGAGTGTAACCAGAGTTATGGAATTTTAAAGGAAAAATAAATTGCTGCTTTTGACTCTTGCAAAACGATAACGTCCCTAGGATAATCACACTAGTGACAGGAAACGACCACTACAACGCGGCCGTTTCCATGAAAACCTCTACCACGCATGCATTACAACGCATGCGTGGTTACAATGACAGCCATTATTTATTTATTTATTTGCAGGTTTATAACGCGCTTGAATCCACTCCCGAAGGAGTATCTCAGCGCACCAGGAACAACAGTAGAAAAAGGAGGGAGAGGCCATCATTCAATGCAAGGATCAGATTAAGTAATTTAGATCAGGATAGTCATGAAACAGAAAGGTTTTCAATTTTTTTCTAAAGATCAGATGGTCTGAGCACTGCCTCAACAGAAAAGGGAGATTGTTCCATTGTGCAGGGCCGACCACTGACAGAGCTTTACCACCCTGCCTAGCCCTTCTAATCATGGGTACTCGCAAGAACAACTGATTACTGGACCTTAAGGAACGAGTGGGGACATAAGGGACACATTTCTCTGCCAAGTAAGAGGGTCCTAGACCATGTAGTCCCTTGTGTACTACACAACAGATCTTGAACTTCACTCTTTGGCGCACAGACAGACAGTGGAGCTTTTCCAAAAGAGGTTTGGAGGAGGATCTAGGTGGAGCATTAAGGACCAATCTGGCTGCGGTGTTTTGCACCACTTGACGCCTGTCCAGTACTTCTTCATTGGTTGATGCTAATAATCCGTTACAATAGTCAAGCCGACTAAGCACCAGAGCCTGGACCAAAGTTTTCCTGGTGGAATCCGGAAGTAGTGGAAAATACCTTGCGGAGGAGCCCTATCACATGGAAACAGGAACCTGCTATATTATTTCCATGTTGTTTTAGAGATAGCTCCTGGTCTAAGCGAATCCCAAGGTTTTTCACCACTTGCTTTGGTTCAGGAGCCAGACCAAAATCTAACGGCCACCAATCTGGAGCCCATAGCATTTTAGCCTCACCAAAAAGCATGACTTCTGTCTTACTAACACTACACTGAAGAAAGAAAGTTAGAAGACATCCACTGGGAAACCGCCTTCATACCTTCAGAGAAAGATTGTTTAACCTCCGAGGTCAGAGATTTAAATGGAAAAAGAAGCTGAGTATCATCAGCGTATGACACTGGACTAAAACCGAAGGCTCTCATGATCCTAGCCAAGGGGGCCACATAGATGTTAAAAAGAGTCGGGCTCAAACATAAGCCCTGTGGTACCCCCTTGGTGATCTTAACCTCTGCTGACCGGAACGCCCCCATGTTAACACATTGAGTGCGTTCGGAGAGAAAGCTGTTCAGCCAAGCCAGTGCCATATTCTTCAGCCCAATCTCTGCTAGACGTTCAATCAAGATGTTATGTGATATAGTATCGAACGCTGCCGATAAATCCAACAGCATCAAGACTACAGAAAAACCCTTGTCCTGGTGAATGCGGAGATTGTCTGTTACCGACAGCAAAGCAGATTCTGTAAAACCGGACTGAGAATAGTCCAGGCTCCCAGATTGCTCCAAGAAGTTCGAAAGGTGTTTATTTACATGTTTCTCTGTGAGTTTACCCAGAAAGGGAAGCATGGAGATAGGTCTAAGATTGGACAGATCTGTCCACGAGACGGAGGTATTTTTCCGGATGGGTCTTAATAGAGCCTTTTTCCACTCACGAGGGACACAGCCCGTTGCAAGCGAGAGGTTGACAAGGCCCTGGATCTCAGGACCGAGCGCCTTGCCTACCACCGGCATAATTCTAGCTGGAATTTGGTCCGACGGACATCCGCTTTTGATATAAGAGACCAGGCCTTCCACCTCCATTAACGAGATATCAGGAAATTTGGAGAGTGAGCTCGAACTTGCTCTTTCCATTATCTGGGGTAGTACAGAGGATGGACCAATTGATGGATTGGAGGCCATGATTTTTCCATAGATCTTATCAATCTTCTCAGTAAAAAACCATGAGATATCGTCGCATAGTTGTTGAGACGATATGTCCCTACTCTCACAGGCAGCAGGTTTTAAGAAGATGTCTAGGATCTGATATAGTACTTTGGGAGAATCGCCTGCAGCTGTAAGTTGTAAGGCGATATTGTTCTTGCGGGCTGCTCTAATAGCTTTATGATAAGAGCTCAATGCCATCTGGTAGCGAATTTTATCCGCCTCCAGATGCGACGATCTCCAAGCCTTCCCGAGTTTCCTGGCGGCTCGTTTAAGAGACCGCAAGTCCTCAGAAAACCAGACTTCCTGTTTTTGAGCTGGTCGAGCTTTAAACGATTTAATCGGGGCAATAAGCTCTACAGCTGTGTGGACGGCCCGTTCATATTTAAATAAGGCCACCTCAATATTTTCAGAGGGTGAAAACTTTGCTGCCACAATGGTCTTCTTAAAGACTTCCTGAGATATTTTGTGCCACTGTCTCAGCTTTACTGGAAGTGACAATGAATGACTAGGGGGTTTACCCCTTCTAGGCATGGTGAATTCTAGAATGAAATGGTCTGTCCAATTAACCTGTTTCAGTGGATAGCAAATAATTGCAGGAGAGTTGGAAAGAACCAGGTCTAAAGTGTGTCCTACCCGATGGGTGGGTCCAATATTGTGCTGTTTTAGACCTAATAATGAGAGGTCAGTAAGGACTGAGCCTCCACATTATCATTCAGCTCACTATGAATGTTAAAGTCCCCTAGCAGTAAATAATCTCTGCCCATGTTGACATATGGAGCCAATGCTTCCATCAGAGAGCTCAAAGCTTTTCCACAGGGGCCTGGGGGACGATACACCAACGCCCCTTTCCAACTATTCGTGGCTGAGGTACCAATCTTGAAAATTATCAATTCTAGCTCCGGATTACAACACTGATCTATAATGGAAATAGCTATACTATTTTTATAGACTACAGCTATACCACCTCCTCCTTTGATGGGCCGATCCAGTCTAGCTATTTTATATCCCTCCAGAATCCCGAGAATGATAACTGGAACTGAATGAGGTTTGAGCCAAGTCTCAGTAAGAAAGCAGAGATCAGGTTGATGGGTAGAAATAAGATCCCAGACCTCCGTATAGTGTTTAGGCAGTGATCTGATATTACACAACAGATTTCTCCATCCTGAATTCCTGTCTGCGGTAGCCCCTACTAGCATTTGTCGCTGGATAGCTACGTTGTGGTAGATGCGATCATAACATGCCTGAAAACTGCAGTATCGACATGAGAAAGGCCCCTCTGGGGGTACTCTCTCCTCTCTAACACATCCAGCCAGGGGAACTCCCCTTAGGGCTAGAAGAGCTTGGGAGGAGTAATTCAACCTTACCACTGAGGGAAGATTTCCATTTTGAGAGGTTAGAGCCATGGCTCCTAGCCCCGTCCAGACGCGGACGGGCGCAGACGAGCTTACCTCCGGCGCACCTTAGGCGCGCCGAGGGAGCGCCCGATGTCCGCTGCGCGGAGGGGTACCCGTATGATTTTATGTGAGCGCTGAGCGTGTCATCGGCCTGAGCCGCACCCCCAACGTACCACCTGCAAAGTGGGCGTGTAGTGAGCCGGTCAGCCTCTGAGCGAGTGTGGAGCTCTGCACCTAGTCGGCAGAGCGAGGAATCGTGATCCTTCAGGTAGGCAAATACAAAAACACCAAATCACTCAACAGTAGTAAAAACTTAATTTAAAATTGCAACAAACAAGGGCCTATCTCCCGGCTTTTCGCCTCAGGAGTAACTGGGTAGGGCGAGAGATTGGGAATAGCTGATTTTATGTGAGCGCTGAGCGCGTCATCGGCCTGAGCTGCACCCCCAACGTACTGCCTGCAAAGTGGGCGTATAGTGAGCCGGACAGCCTCTGAGCGAGTGTTGGGCTCTGCACCTAGTCGGCAGAGTGAGAAATCGTGATCCTTCAGGTAGGCAAGTACAAAAACACCAAATCACTCAACAGTAGTAAAAACTTAATTTAAAATTGCAACAAACAAGGGCCTATCTCCCGGCTTTTCGCCTCAGGAGTAACTGGGTAGGGCGAGAGATTGGGAATAGCTGATTTTATGTGAGCGCTGAGCGCGTCATCGGCCTGAGCCGCACCCCCAACGTACCGCCTGCAAAGTGGGCGTGTAGTGAGCCGGTCAGCCTCTGAGCGAGTGTGGAGCTCTGCACCTAGTCGGCAGAGCGAGGAATCGTGATCCTTCAGGTAGGCAAGTACAAAAACACCAAATCACTCAACAGTAGTAAAAACTTAATCTAAAATTGCAACAAACAAACATTACCACGCATACCTTTACTACGAGATACATAGTCAAGGCATGTGTGGTAAATGCTAAAAAAAAGAAAAATAATTTATTCTTATATTATATTTTTTCCCTACTTGCTTTTACCATTGGAAATATACAAAAGTAATCCATAATTGGAATAGCTATCAACAAAAAGCAATTTATGGAATATACTAAAATAAAAGTACGCAGATTCAATCAAATATTCTGGCACTTCTAAAAATGACAGGATCCTTCTTTGGCTTACAAACCAGCTAGCCCACCTTAGGGGTGTGGGTAGCCTTCTGAGGGTGTACGCCTTCAGACTATCTCATTTTCCCACCTTCTCGGGTTGCAAATGTGCCTGGGGCAGTGGGTTGTCTTTTTCCTCCTTTGGGAGGAAACCTGATTGCATATCAGAGGTGGTGGGAGTGTTGAATCTCCCTGTCTTGGTATGCCACTTCATAAGCCATCCTTTCAGAGAAGGAGATGACACCTCCAGCCCAGGCAGGCCTTTGTTTCTGACTCCTGATAGAGTTCACACTTCTTGGCAGGGGGTCAGATTCCTGTCTTGGTGGCAGCAGCTGCATGATGTCAGCCAGGGCACAGGAAAGGCCGGGGCAACCAGTTGGGCAACATCTAAGGTAGCCACCTGGGTGCATGTCCCATTAAATCAAACTTCAGGAAAAGGTTGGGTTTTATGAGACTAGTTGTTTGATACCAAACATTACACTTTTCAGAGGAACCATAATGGAGCTGGCAACCTATGGTGGCCCGGGTGCCAGCCCATCTTATCCTATGTGCCTCTCAACACTTATAGTAGTCCCTAAAGGTAGGAGTCTTCTATAGAGGCATATAAGCTTGCACCTATATGTCTACACCTTTAATATAATGTGCCTTGCATCCTGGACTCAAGAGACCTACCATAGGCGTGACTGGCATTTATTAAAAGTAGGGCTGTGACCTTGCCACTCATGTTGAAGGCAAAGTTGAGATGGAGCAGTTTTCACTGCTCTTGCAGTCTGCAAAGGCTGTCCTGCTGTCATCTGTTTACTAGGGTCACTGAGGGTGGCACAATCTGTGCTTCAGGCCCTGGTGACCCCACAATTTCCATGACCTGGGTACCACTGGTGCCACTTACCAGGGACTTACAAGGGGGCTAATGTATCTGACAATTGGAGTATTAGTTCACATGCATCATATTTTGGGGAGAGAGCATGGGCACTGGGGCCTGGTTAGCAGACTCCAGTGCCCTTTTGGACCATCAAACCAATCAACATTGGAGAACAAAGTGTGCAGGTGACCATACAAAAAGGGCACTTTTCTACACTCCCCATGTAAATAATACCTGAGGCCTGGGACAGACAGTGGACCATTCACTTATTGTTTAATTCTAGGTTTGAGCTGTTTTTAAACATTATGAGCATAATCTTATTTTTCATCTGATTTTACATACATACAGCACATCATTTACCCAATGGGACATCTTGTGAAGTGCTCCATGGGGGCTCGGCTCGAGGAAAAAAAACTTGGAATACCACATCTGGTCACTGAACAGAAAATAATGTGCTGAATGATGAAGTGAAAGACTGAGGCAATTAGCCTATAATAAAAGAATAAAGTAGACCAATGAAACTTCAAGGTCTTTGGGGCCTTCTTGAAAGCCAGGTGGCTTTCAGTACATTGAGGTGGAGATGTTCACGAACATGGATCCTAGAAGGCTCTACAGAACTACAGAACGGGAAAATATTTCTAACCTAAGTGATCTATGATGTATTGTGTGGAGAAACACTCAAGTGGGCACAAATCAAAGCTCTAAAAAGTACTTTATGGGCCTGTATAACTGAAGGATCTTCCCCATCAAAGCACATTTGGAGGATTCATTACAGGTACTAGAAGCTGATTCCATTGGAATACAGTCCTGCAAAATAAGGTGTTGAGCAAACATTTGAACAACCAGGCGAAATTGCTATCTGGTATCCAGGATAGGAAAGGATGTATGACGTTACAACGCATACATTTACAACGCCTACCTTTACATCGCAAGTTTTACAACGCATACCATTACAACGCATAATGCTTTTGGGCGCTGGATAGTGAATAGTTTAATTTACTATTCCAAATCCAGTCCCCGTGGATAGTAGGGAAGGTGTTGGATAGTAAATTAAACCTATTCCCTATCCTAGAGCGCCCCCAGCGCTATGCGTTGTAATAGTTTGCGTTGTAAAAGTTGCGTTTTAATGGTAGTTCGTTGTAAAAGTTTTGTTGTAAAGGTTGTATACCATAGGAAAGAACTCAGCAGTAAGTTGCACTGTAACTTGCCACTTGCACTTTATGACTCCACTAACATTACAAATTATTTTAAACAGCCTTGGTCACTGGAACTCAAAAGGCAACGAATGTGCAAAAGGTTTGGCTTAATCTCCCTCCGGGCCCATTAGTATGGTAGATTAAAGACTGACCCAGAGAGACATTGTTGGCTATGTGGGGCAGACTCATTATCCCATATCATGTACATACAGTGGTGGCTGCCAGCTGTGGGAGTGGTGGGGTGGGCAAACCGCAGCTGGTGTGAACATTTAAAAAAAACACATACATGATGCATAATGTGGCCCCGGAAAAAGAGCAGTACATAACAGGACAGATAACAAAATAGATACATTATAAAAAAAGCCACTTACCTTGCTGAACATCCTTGCCAGTTTTGTTTTCTCCAGCAAGGGCCCAGCCAACTCCCTTAACCGATCCTGGTGCTGCTCTCATGCTGAGAGAGCAACGCTAGGACTGGATGGAGCAGGCTGGCTGGTTGCTCATTCAGGCCCTGTAGGCCTGTGTTTGGTCTCCACCCAGCTGTCATAAAAAGTTTCAAAGTGTGCATGTTACTTTGGTCGGTGCAAGACAGCTGCCCAAAGTGACATGCGCAGTTTGGAGCATCCAGCCAGCC
Source organism: Lissotriton helveticus (assembly GCF_964261635.1). Classification (NCBI taxonomy): domain Eukaryota; kingdom Metazoa; phylum Chordata; class Amphibia; order Caudata; family Salamandridae; genus Lissotriton; species Lissotriton helveticus. Next base: position 201,161,702 of record NC_136063.1, on the reverse strand, counting down.
AATGCTCCTGTCCTCTCAGCAGCAGAGGACATGCCCATATGTCTCTGGGCTCAGGGCTGGCACTGCTGCAAGTGTGCATATCAGAAAAATAAAATCACCAGCCCAAGTGAAGAAACCGCCACTGTGTGTATCTGCCCCAGCCAGGGCCGGACTGGCCCTAGCAGGCTCCAGGCGTTTACCCGCTGAGCCGTTTATGTTACCGGTGGTCAGCAATATCGACCCCCTGTAACAAAATCGGCCGAAACAGGCCTTAACAAACGGATCAGCCATATCCTCCTCCCCCCCTCCCAGGGGCCCGGCCGAGCAGTTTGCCAGGGCCGGTTTCTGTTCCCAGTCCGGCCCAGGGACCAGTCTCCTGGTGCCACGTAAAGTTTGGCTGAAGCCCATATTCAGACTATTAAATATCCACACATGTACTCATGCAGGGAAATCTTGCCTGTCAGGTGCCTCAGGTCAACTCACAGTATGATTCCTAAAGTTCATGAAAAAGGCAATCAAAATACTGCAGAGCTGGGTGGGAGACCCGAGCGATGAGTGAAGGGGGATGAAATCCACCATACATGCCTCATGGAAAGATGTTTTTAATTCACTGTTCAATGTATAAAGCGTTAGTATCTCCTTGCCGCTCTGTTGTTCTCCATATGATGTTTCGCTTGTTTGTAGCTTAGATTATCTTTAAAAATTATAAATGTTGAAGATTTTTTTGCTGAAGATTAAGGAATATATAATACAGAATGAATTCAGTAAAGTTCAGGACATCTGATTTTAGAATATGGTTAGTGACATTTTTGCATGCATGTTGTGTATTGTTGTAAAGATTTGTAATGATTTTAAGTAAAAATACAATAAATTATTAATTCATTCATTCCCACAGGCAAGAGGGTTCTGCCTATAGTATACTTGTAAATGAAGCTGGAGCTCTTAAATCCGACCATAAACGGCACTGTGAGCCAGTGACGGGTTCTCCAAGATCAGAGACATGGTTCAATTTCCTCAGATGTACAATTACATGGACCATGACACAGACACAACTTTTAGAACATCAAATTGCAATCATCAGAACCTGGGATCTTTTATAATGCTTCTCAAACCCTGTTGATGCACCTGTTGTTAGGCCTATCCATGCCTATCAGCATACATTTATTTATGTAAAAATGAAGAATAGAAGGTGGAGGAATGATGCTGCCCTAATAGGACAACCCCACATTCCACCACTTCTGCTAAGCTTTGCTTCCAGGGCGGTATAGAGGGCACACACAGATCCTTATCTACAAGAAAATGGCACGACATCACAAGCCATTTAGCTGGGCCGTGCAGCGTAATTTTCAAAGCACAGAGATGTGTCATATTAACAACAATGCAAGGCATCCCTGTGCTTTCCCCTGCGCTGGCACCCAATTGGCTACCATGATTGTTTCCGAGCCGGACGGATTTGATTAATTAGTAAGAATGCAATTCCAAAAAGCTCTAGGATCTGTCCAAGTACATGTTCACACTAGAAGATGCTAACACTGCTCTGTTTTTTCTGGCTATGTTTTAGGAGAAAGGGCTTCATGCACTTGGATGGTTCAAGCATAGTTCAGTCCATCTGGCCCAAGGACAGGGAGCGGCAGTCCGCCACATAGGGCAGTGACAGCAGCAGTGTCTGCAGTGAGCGCGCAGATACTCCAAGTACACTCACTGGGATGAGTGCACAGGGTGGCTGGTGACTACGGCATCTGAGTGCAGAGTAAGACTCTAGGATTCTGCTAACAGTGATTCACAACAGAGTGAAGTCAACACAAGTGGCAGCCACACGGCAGCAGTGTGGTAGGAACAGTAATGGCCAGACCTGTTAAGGTGCCGCGAGGCACCATCATGATTACACTGCTGGATATAGCATGTGGGGCAGGGGGCGAGGGGGGACCTTGTAGTGTAGTTCCTATTATCCCAATAGGCTCTGCGCATTGGAATAATATCTTCAATGGTATAGACGTAGGACTGTGGTTAACTAGGTCTTCTACTGACGATATTAGACTTAAAGTTATGTGTGCCAGCTAGCTCAGAGTTCACTAGAAACTTTCTCGAATAGGCATGGAGGAGTTGAACCTCCCTGGATAGACAAGAAGGGATTTAGTTTCTGACAACCATAGAACATGACAACTTTGCTCTCCCCTAATCAAGAGTATATCTCTAGAGTCGTGTGAAAACAAAAGACAACTTATTTTACTCAGTCAGTACGTGCATTCTTAGTTTCACCAGTTTGTAGAGAAATAAGAGATGGGCGTGGTTCAATAAAAGATGTTATTTATTGATCAGTCTCTTTTCTCATACAAGAGAAATGAATCGCTATTATTGCAATACTTATAGTTAAGTAAAGTGCATACAGTAAAAACAGAATTATAAAATAATACTGTAAAAGCATTTATATGGTTTCTTAGCCATATGATACTAAAATGGATAAAAGATATACATACATATATACATTGACTAATCGTACTCAACTGGTGCTTCTAACTACGCCTACCACGGTGTACCTGACCTAAGCCTAATACTTGGGAGGGAGTAAGTAAGTAGCAGTTTAAGTTAAGTTTGCTTTGCCAAGAATCTGACTCAAGAATTCTCTGTAAGGGGTTAGTCAGTTCAGTACCTGGGATTTGGAAGGCTGGAGGGTTGGTATCTCTGTCTCAGGACTCGATATCCCAGTTACCCGCGAGGGCGGCTGGAAACGCCGGAGGCTGGATTTCTCGGCAGGAGAAAAGGCAGCGTCTCTCTCTCAGCGCGTCAAAAGGGAGGGGCAGCGTCCGTGGGCTTTTTCTGCATCAGCTGGGCTCTCCGGGAAGTAGCGCTGCTCCAAGCTTGTCACCACCGTGTCCTAGCTTAGGGCAACGTCAGTATATTTATACCTGAAAGGTGCCATGTTTGACATAAGGATGGACATAAGACGTTAGCAAGAATGTCATAAGGACTGGTCGTTCTTACATTCTTTGCAGGAGTTCTCGAGCGAAATCAAAACAATGGTCGTGGGGATTTCCCAGGTCTGTTGGAGGTTTGATTTGTTTTGAGAACTCGGTGTGCTTCTCTAGGGGGCTGAAGGGATAGTGCTTGCTTAATGTGACAGCATGCGCTATGACCTAATCTGAAGACGGGTTTCTGTGCCGTTGTATGGACATTAGTGAATTAATAACCGGACATGGGTCAGAAATAGGAGTATCAATATAGGTACCTAGATAAACAGACTACAACCTAGGCACAGGCAGTGGGAAGAGGCCATATGTGATTCCCATCTTCAGTTAGCATATTGACTCTTCCCTCCTCTCAGCTGGTGGATGCATTCACCAACTTAAAGTCTTACACTTTATGACTCAAAGGTCTTCATGGCTGCGCAAGAAGCAAACGTGCATGGTGCCTGGGGCTTGGGTTAAGGCAGTAGCCCTTATTTTCCAGGTCCTTTTCTCTGGCCTGAAGTATATTTCCTGCTCCTGTCCAGGCAATAGCCTTGTTTTCCTGTCGCGGTGCAGCCCTTTCTCTGTGCAGGTGATCAGCGCTTGTTCAACAGAAAAAGGGAACTCTGATTTGGCTTGCACGGCTAGCTTATCTTCAGAAACAGTCGCAATTGGGCCCAAGCCAACTGGTATTTAAAATTTAAAGTTGTCCCCAAACCTCTGGAGGGAATTCATTTCTACACATTGCATCTTTCCTGTGCATATTGTACATTTCAATTTCAGAAACCTACTAGCACTGTCACTATAGGGTGCTTGGGAAGGGCAGGCATCCCATAATGTTTACAGCAATGTGGACAGGACACTGGAAGCAGCGATCCCATTTACTTTGTGTTGCAGCGCCAATGCCCTGGGCTGCAGTCTTTAGTTTACATGTTTTGGCCAATGGCGTACCTGCTGGAACAGGCCTGATCCTGGGACCGTGGATACAAAGAAACTTTTCCTGCTCCATTGAAGGTGGCATAAACTCAAACCAGACATATAAACTTGACTTTCAATGGCTGTAGGAGGGGGAACAGAAACCCCACATAGTGGCATGCAGGGATTGGGAGATAGTAGACATCTAACTACCAATAAACCTATAGACTACTCCTACAACCTTAGGGGGTGCGTAGATAAAGGGTCACCCAGAATGTGGTACCACTCTTTCATTGAGGGGATATGACAGAGTACATGCATTTAAACAAGGAGAGCCAGTTGGTAGACTCCCCACTGTGGAGCAGGGAAAAATGCCAGTCTTCCTCGAAGACAGATCAGAGTCTAACAATTGTTAGTCCTAGAATGACCTGGTCATGGGGATGTTAGCCACTCACGATAAATGGAATGCTACTTTTATTGACCCCTGACAGTCCAACAGAATTTAGAAGATGTAGAGCATGCAGTGGTGACCAGGGTTGACCATAATGATGAAATGAGAAGCTGGGAGTCACATGCAGATCACACCATGTACTTTCAACCGTACAGACTCTTAGATGGCTGTTTTCTGCAGTGACCCTACTGTAATTGATTAACGTAGACACCTCCCAAGAGCTGGCCCTAAATCATCGGCCAGCAATGGTCCCAGTGGAAAACAACATTACTTCTGTTGCTTTTCAAGTGATTAGGGGCCAGATGTAGGTAATTCTATTTTACCGACTCATAAATACCGAATTTTACCGATTCGGTATTTATGAATCGGTAAAATAGAAGGTGGGAGATGTAGGTAAAATCGGTATTTGAAATACCGATTCTGTAAAAATCGGTATTTACCGATTCTGTAATTACAGAATCGGTATTTCCCATTGATTCCTATGGGCTTTGAAGCCCATAGGAATCAATGGGAAATACCGATTCTGTAATTACAGAATCGGTAAATACCGAATCCTGCAAGGGTGCAGGGGGTGTCACTTTGACACCCTCTAGCACCCCAAATACAGGCATGTGTGCCATGTGGCACACAGACATGCCCTAGGGGCACGTCTGTCTGTCACATGGCATAGGTGTGCATGCACACATGTGCATGCACACCTGGATTCGGTATTTTACCACCCAATTGGATTGGGTGGTAAAATACCGAATCTGTAAGGCCTTTGGGACTCAGAAGAGTCCCACCTACATCTGGCAGTTACAGAATCGGTAAAAATACCGATTCTGTATTTTACCGATTCGGTAAATTTACCGATTCGGTAAATTTACCGAATCGGTAAAATTGTCCCCTACATCACAAATACCCATTTACCGGTCGGTAACGGCCGAAATCGGCCGTTACCGGTCGGTAAATGGCTTCCTACATCTGGCCCTATGTCCCTACTGCGGTAACCCACATCTAAAACACTACTCTGCATACAACTTTGGTAGCTTTAAGAAACCAATGGGTAATAATTGAAACTCAATCAATCAGGATTTATAAAGTACGACTAGTCAGCAATGAGGATATCTAGGGGCTGAGAACCCTCCTGCTAGGGAGGGTGCAGTTGAACAGCCAGGTCTTGAGTCCTTTACTGATTCCAGCAGAAAGGATGAGGTCCGGAGGTGATGAGGGAGGTCATTCCAGGCCTTCACTGTTGCTTTGGGGGATGCGGGGGTGTGAACGAGGGAGTCGGTGCAGGTGTCTGGAGGGTTGGTGGAAGTTAAACCTTTGGTTTATGCATGCTGGTTCTTGTTTGTGTGTGGGGCTCTGTAGGTTTGGCTTAGCATTTTGAATTGACATCTCTTCTGAATGGGGTGTTGCCCTCGAAGACCAGTACTTCAGTTTTGTCTGTGTTGAGTTTTAGGCAGTTCATTCAGTCGGCGATGCCCGTCATGCACCAGCAAAATTTGGCCATCATGGTGGAGGGGTCTTCTGATAGCGAGAGGATGAGTTGGGTGTCGTCGACAAAGGATATGTTGTTTAGTCCATGGGTTCAGACGATATTGGCCAAGGGGGTCATGTAGGTGTTGAACAGTGTAGGGCTGAGGGACGAACTTTGCAGGGTGCTGCAGATGATGTTTTTAGGTTCTGAGGTGAAAGGTGGTAGGCGGCTTCTCTGGGTTCTTCCGGTGAGGAAGAAGGTGATCTATTTGAGGGCCTCTCCTTAGATTCTAATGTGGTGAAGCCTCTTGATAAGGGTGTGGTGGGACATGGTGTCGAACGGCTCTGAGAGGTCGAAGAGGATCAGGGCTGCCATTTCTCCCCGGTCGAGGAATGTTCTGATGGTGTTGGTGGCAGCAATCAGGGTGTTTTCTGTGCTGTGCTTGGTGCGGAATCCAGATTGGGAGGTGTCCAGAAGATAGTTGTTCTCAAAGTGTTCAGTGAGTTGGTGGTTGATGGCCTTTTAGAGGACTTCAGCGGGAAACAGGAGCAGAGAGATGGTCCGGTAGTTCTTGAGTTCGTGTAGGTTGGCGGAGTGTTTCTTGAGAAGGGGTTTAACTTCGTCTTGTTTCTATTCTTCGGGGAAGGTGTCTGTGGTGATGGATGCATTGAAGATGGCAGTGAACTTATTGCTGATCATCTTTCTCTGGAAGTTGAAAATATGGTGGGAACAGGGGTCCATGGGTGCTTCTGAGTGGATGGAGTTCATGATGGCTGTGGTGTTTTGTGTGGTGAGCTGGTCCCAGGTGGTGAACAGGTGGTCTGGGTTTGCATCTGTGTGAGTGAGGAGGCTGAGGAAGTCAGCGGCAGTAGGTTGGAAGTTTTTGTAGATGGGGAAGATCTTGTCGTGGAAGAAGTCCACCAGTGTGTCACTGAAACTGTGGTGGAGCTTCTTCCTATTTCATTACTTCCTTTTATTCCTGTGGTATTTCTATTGGCAAAGAGAGAAAAGGGAAACTTCTTTCACAATATACAGGGTTACAAAACTTGGTCTACCTCAGTACCTGGGCAACTGAACTGCAGTGCCGATAAGGTGTGGTGCGTTCATGGGGCTCTAAAACTCTGTGCCTACACTTGTGGATCAGCTAACACCGAACATTTGGCCAAGTTTTAAATGGTCAATGCATTATGGAGTGTTTCTCCAGATATTGAGACATACAGGCTCATGCATCGTGGCTGTGTGCGCCATACTCCACAATATTGCCACCAAGCGGAGGATACTGTAAAAACCTCAGTCGGGTCGGGGACAATCGATATTTGCCCGGCGGTATTGCCTCTGTGACCCTCTAGTTATTTAATCAATGAAGAGGCAGGCGCTGGAGACTGGAAAGCAGGAAACAAGGTTTTTATTCTCTCCGGAGGAGAACACAACGAAACGGACAGAAGGTATCGTTCTGAGGTGCTCTAACTTACGTTTGAGGCCTGGCCCCTTATATACAGTGTTTGTGGTTTTTATTACAGTTTACATACACATGACAAAGCTTTGATATACGGAAAGACATTCCCGGAATCCCCCTTTTGGGCCCGTTCCCACACATATCTACAGTAGAAGTCCCCACCCTAGTCACAACAGGTGATGAGTATCACGCAGCTGGATATTCCGCCGATTCACGGAATGTGGGGGGTTTGATCGGATCTCATGGAGTGGGGGCTTTGATCAACCCGGGGATCCTTTGATGGGGGAAACTTTCTATTGTACGGGGAGGGGCAAGGAATGGTATCGGCAGAGCTGGGTGTCGGCCTGGGAACGGGGAAGACAAAACGGGCACACGGGGAAGGAGGGGGTTTGCATCTAAGGGCCGGAGATCATGAAAGGGAAGCAGGGGGGTGTCGCGCTGGGAACAGGATGAGGGCCTGGGGCAGAGCAGCGCCGAAGAGGGGTTTATGACTCAAGGCAGGTGCAAGCAGGGGGGGTGGTCAGCGTGCAGGCTTAGTGAAGGCGAAGGGCTATGTCAGGGGCCAGCGGCATGCAAAAGGGTTCGTTCTGATCGGGGCATCTTAAAAAATGGCGGGCACGCACGACAAAAGTGTGGCATCAGGGGAAGAGGCAAGATGGCGCTGATAATGTTCACCAAAACGTACTAATTTTCAACAGTCCTCCCTTTAACATATTCAAGACATCTTGCTGGTTCATTTTCTACTCGGTTCTATTGTGGTGGGCATGAGAAAGAAAACGGTAGGAACCCTAGATGAAAAGAGTTGTAAACAATACATTTTAACATTTCTAGTTTTTAGGAGGTGAGCCTATTTGATAAACTTTGATCAATTTGTTTAGCAGGAAAGTCATAGGAATGTAATACAAAAACGATTCTGTAGCGAGAGCAGCAAGCATATTTCATACTGGCAGGTTATTACATATATATCCGGTTCGGATTGGAGCATGATCAATACAATGGCGGCTGGGAGAGAAATGAAGTCTAGCAGGAACGGCGATTGGGGATGTCAAATGTTCGAAGATTAACGAGTTCTCATCATTCTTTGTTGCCTTTCGTTGGCGCTGTTGAGCACCGGCGGTGGAGCTACAAGTCCAGCTCTGTTCTAAGTTCTGCGTTGCAGGGCACGACCCTTTCCTCGCGTTTCTGGTCGGAAAGGTCCTTTTCGCCCTGTGTCCTTTGAGGTGATTGTCAGAAAGTTCAGATGGAAGAAGAGCGTACAAAACAGTCCATAGGGTAGGTCAGAGGAAAAGGGGGATGGAGCAAGGCCAAATTAGGAACAAACTAGGGGAACGAGAGACTTCAAATAGGCGGACGTGTGACCGAATTCAGAGAGCGGGGACTTGTCGACAGACACTGGACATCGAGCAGGGGCATCAGGTCGACCCTTTCTTCTCATGCTGTCGAAAACAGTGCCTCGTCCTGCAGCTCTTTTCTGTCGTGGTCTCGCCTTGGCTAATGTCGCAGGTGTTCCTTAGTCCGCAGTCAGGCCTCGTGCTCCCACATCCGGTCCTTCTCTCCTCCAACAGCAGTACCCTTAAACAAGTTTGAAAAGACAGTCTTTAGAGAATTTGCAGATGAAGATAATCAAAAAGTCTATTTCTCTCCCAGCTCCAGGCAAAGAATGAAAAATGCCCGTTATATTAGTGTTCACAACTGGCATATGAATGACCGGTGACGGGCCTGTTGGATTTACTATGACTTTCCTTTACAATTATTTATTACAGTCACGACAGTTCATCTGAGGGTGACCCACCTTCGTGAGACGAACCTGGCAAAGATATGCCGTTCTAGAGTTTTACGTTTACAAAGGGTACTGTGAGTCGTCAACATGGTACTACACAGGTATTTTGCTGAGAGATGAACATGGCTAAACATTTCCTTTCTATCGATGCATCCTGCCTTTCAACTACTACGGGGTTCATTTCGATGATTTCTTTACCTTGGACTAGTCTGTTAACCTTGTAAAACATCGCTCTGGATCCTACGTAACCTTTTACAGCCCTATTACTTTAATTAGGAAGGACAGGGGTTTTATGGGAAACAACCAGGGACATAGGAAAGGGCATAAATCGACCCATCTCTCACAACCGGAAATGAGGGGTAGTTTCATAATTCCAGTTTTTGGGCGGCTGGTACAGGGGAGGTAACAGGGGTGATCATTTTTCCGGTTTGGGTATTGCGACAATTCGGGGAGGGGAGGGTCGCGTATTCTGAGGTCCTTGTTTTATACCATAGGAGCCGTCGACATGTAGTTCCCTTATTTCGGGCCAGATTAGGGAACCTCTGTCGTCTTACCTGTCCTTTCCCTTGCGGCCCAACCTCGGTTCATTGACTTCTAGCGGAAAGGGAGAGGTAATGACGCGGCCTCAGGGTGATTGTATTAAAGACAAGTTTTTGTGCAAATACTGACGGTATTTGAAGCCAATTAGGTGGTGTGCTAGGGGTGGTAGTCTGCCAATTTCGGGGCTAATCACTCGGAAGAGTGGGAGTGCAAAAATAGAGGGAGGGAGAGAGAGAGAGAGAGAGAGAGAGAGAGAGAGAGAGAGAGAAAGAGAGAGAGAGAGAGAGTGCAACGGCAGGCTAAATAGTACACGTGCAACAGAGAGGGTGGCAGTGTATTCAAGAAAGGCTATTTAGTGCATTACACAGTAAAGGGCATTCACGGGTCTGCGTTAGAATCTTGTAATCATGCAGTTTGAGCATTAGACAGGGTAGAGGGGACGTGCCTTGAGGAAAAAAGGAGAGAAGAAAGGAGGTACCATTTTGTCGCACTTCTCGCATTCTCGGTCCTTCGACCAGTTGGGTCGACGCCTCAGTCACACACACACATTCCCTCATAGTTTCGCATCATACGTGACATGGGTTCATTCGTCCGGCCTGGTTTAAGGGTGATCACTTTTTATCAGGTTGTGCTAATTTTCCGGGTTTTGTTCGATACGTGAGTAGTTTGCAGGCGTGCTTAGGCACCACCTGGCGGCGCTAGTCCGCTTCGTGTATTAGACATGGCAAGGCTTCAAATCTTCGCCACACCTCGGCTGTAATCTCTGATGTAACCTGCAGAGGGAGGGAAAAAGGGGGGGGGTGGGGGAGACAGCATTCGCGCATATTCAAATACATGGATTCATAAGTTCTTTACTTACCCCTTACTCGTCTTTCCTCCTCGGGGCAGAGTCCCCGGGGATATGGTTTCTGGAGTCGGGAGGGGAGAGGGGCAGTGTGCCCTTATAGGTCGGGTGTAGGAAAACGTAAAAAGGAAACCAGAGGTGCCTAGTGCGAGGTATCTAGTCGAAAGATGTATCTCACTATCGGGGTCCTGAAACCTCCTTCAACGCTGTGGCGTTCTAAGGTTCTTCGGTTCTTGGGTCAGCTCCGTTCCCTGATACTTTGGAACGTTGTACTTTATCACATTTACATTATTTCTTTTCACCCTCCTTTTACATTCCCTCATTTACACCGTTCGTTTTACCCATCCTTGGAAGTCAAGGTCTTCCTCTACGCGAGAGTTCATGAGTCAGTCGCGTACTTTGAAGGCGGAGTGTCGTGTTGTCGATCCGATCCGTCCTCCAGGGCTGGGCAACCATCTTCTTTTAACCTTAAAGAGAGAGCAGAGTAGGGTGCACAGAAAAGAACTTTCCCACCGATCCCACATTTTTAAAATAAAGCATGCAATACCCGTCCATAGTTTAAAAAACTTTATTTTTGCAAAATCATTTCAGCATGAGGATTATGAGGGTGCGGTCGTATTTGGCCGGTCGTGGCAATGGCTAAAGTGCGTACAGTGGGGGGTGTCGTTTGCAGCAATAAAAACATCGGAAAGTTTTACTCATTCATTTGTAAGAGACTAAAACGTCTATTAATTGGCTGGGGGTTCGGGGGCATTTATTTTCATAATTTAGAAGCATAATCATAATAGTGGTAATCAGATTTCCTATATGCATACCGTACGTGTGCGTCGTAAATGAGGTTTACACCAGTTATAAAAATATAATACATTGTACATTTGTAATCAACATTTGTAACGGGGATCCTTTCATACTGTTCGTCGAGTGAGTTCTCCTTGTCTTTTCTAGCCAAGTGTACAAAGGATCATATAAAATCTCAGAACATCAAGTTTATATTAGTGCGAAGGAACACCACGAGGTGTTCGTAAGTTCCGATTGATACCAGCGCCATTTTGGGCGGGGCCGGCCCAGTCCGGAAGCAGCATCAGGGGGAAATGTTTCCCTTTACTGGCAGTTTGGACCAGAGTCCTTTTCGGCAGTTCTAGAATTCATGCTAACAGAAGGAGTGGCAATGTCATGTTTGGTTTGTTGGCGATCAAGGCAGCCGTCCCTTACCGGAAGCCTGCAAAGGCCGAAGGTTCCGCCGGGGACCTTTGTAGGATCTTCAAGGCTGCGGAGATGCTGTCGGAGATGGGGGCCCGTGCTCCAGGGGGCAAATGTTCGAGTTATATTGCTGGTCAAAGTTACTCTAGTGGCCGGGGCCCGCCTTCCAGCGGACCCAGACGCCTTTTTGAGGCCCTACAGGGGCCACTCTCGTCGAGTTTGCAAGAGTGGGAGAGATCCTTCGGAGTGAACGGAAGAGGTCCCTGTTGTGTGAAAGCGGGACGTTCAGCTGGGGTGCAGCTGTGATGCCCCCACCTGGGGGGGCGAGGGAGACTCGTTCGCGCCGTCTCCTTCTCCCGGTGCACTCCATGCTGTTCTTTTTCATCGCCCCGCATGAAGGTCTCTCCACATCCGGTGTTCCCCAAGTCCTGTGCTCAGTGCTGTGGGAGTATGGCCACCTGTGGCGCGCATTCGGCGCGGCACGAGTATCAGTGCAGTCATTGCAGGTTCGGTGTTCCGAAAATATGGCCACCATTGCACGTTCGGTGCTGCGCAAGTACTGGGGTGCCACCATGGTGTGTTCGGTGCTGTGGAAGTATTGGCACCATCGCCTGACTGGGGGTGTTCGGCGTCGGGCCGGGGGCTGGGAGACCTCCTATCGGTGGAGGTGGGAGAGGCTCGTCCGCGTCGCCTCTCCCTCCCAGCCCAACTTGGACAAATTGTTGTGGAGGTACGTGCAGGACATCCCGCCGTCCAGAGCTGCTGCGGCTGTTACGGAAGAGAAAAGGAAGAGGTGCCTCGTTCTTCTCTGGACATGTGGCGGGACTACTTAAGTCTATCCAGGCCCGTTGCGGCTGGCTGAAGAGACATGTGGCGGGACTACCTACAACTGCCCCGGCTGCTGGCTCCTGCCTCTCCTCCGGCTCCCCCATACGTTAAGATTTCCTGACCAAGAGTTGGCGGCCGGGCCCGCCTTATATGGGTTGTCGTTGGTTGGGCGTAGCCGTAACCCTGCCCTACTTTGGAAGGTTCCAGAATGGGGGGGGGGGCGAATGTTCTGTTTGACTTTCATTTTCTACAGTTTACCGTTATTATTCCTTGTTTGTTGTGCTAAATTAAAAGTTCAAGTTCATTAATGGTCTACGGATTTTGTTTTACCATTTCTTTCTTTCCAGGTTGCTTTTATGCTAAGTTTCTGCTAACAGAGGTTGAGTAACACGGAAACACGTGTAGAGGGATGACGCAGATTTGTACATTACATACACACAAACTCAGACGGGGGACAGTACAAGTACGACATACAAAGACCCAAGACGAATATAAAACAGTTATTGGTCATAATTATCTCTTTCCGTCTGTGAATTTGAAACGAGGCTGGGTTCCCGTCTTGATGTTGCCCGACCTAGGAGAACTTGAGCATGCCGCTGAAATTGTCCTGGCGAAATCTGTGCCATCGGGCATAATCAAACGTGGTGGTTCTGTCTGGTCTGTCTATGTAAGTCGGGTTCTTCTTTGTCTCGCGCTTTTTCTCGTACTGCCGGTCTGTCGTTCCTGTCGGCCCTTTGCCTTTACTCACGCTCAGTAGAGTCGGGCATTGGGCTTTCCAGTGTCCGACATACCTACAAAAAGCGCATTGGTCTGGCCCTAAGTCTGGTCGTCTTTTGCATAGTGTCGGGGGATAAGTTGTGGGTAGCGATGTCCTGGGGTTGTCCTGTCGGTATATTTCTCTACTTGGTTTGTCCTCGTCTTTTCTCTGTCGTTGCATAGCCTCTCTGCGCCACATACCGAGACTGTCGAGCATAATTGGCGTTGTCTTATTATTTCGAAGGGCTATTTCTAACGTTTCTATTTTATCAAGGTCAAAGGATCCTGCCAGTGGCCACTGTTTGTCTTGACTCTCTTCGGTATACCTGTGCCACAATTTATTATAGGCTATGGTGACTAATCCATAGTTTATGAACATGTCCTTATTAGGGGTGCCTTCTAGTGGAGCTATATGGTCCACCTCTAATACACGGTCCGGGCTAAACAGGCTATTAATCAGTGGGGAGAAGACAGACATGACGGCTCGTAACGAGGGACTAAAAAGTCAGCACTGCCTATCTTATCACTAGGTGCAAAGACTGGACAGAATATTTCTATTCACCGTTGTTTGCAGGCAGTGAATACCTCATGGATCAAAAATAACAAAAAGACCAATAAATAACAATGGGGAGAATGAGTAGGTCCGCAAAGATCTGCGTTACCTACCCTTTTCACTATCTGCAAAAAGGGTGGTCTCTTCCCTGTTTGCAGACAGGGAATCTCCAGGAAACAATAGTTTTGCGAACAACAGTTCAGTTTCAAGTAATTATTGAGTGGGGGAGAAAAAAATAAGCACGGCTGCTGCCCTACCTATCCTCCACTGCTTGCAAAGAGAGAGCCCGTTGTTTCTCCGTTTGTAGACAGTGAATCTCCAAATAAATAAAGAGCAATACTAGTATTTTTAAACAATCAAACAATCAAGCAATTGTTTCGCAACTTGTCGTGATTACACGACCTTACCCGGACCATGTGGACAGTTTCTTGTCTTCCGAATCCAGCGCCCGATCGTCCTCTTTTTCTCGTATTTCTCACGGCACTCCTGATGGTCCCCAGTCAGGACCGTAGATCACTCGAGAGAGGTCTGTTCGGAACTAGTGAAGTTCGGATGATCGGCTGCCAGACGAGGGTCTATTGGGCAAGAGCTCTCCCGATCGTTGCAGTCGTTCACTCTGTCGTCGGGACCTCTCCCACTGGATCCACGAGTCGCTGATGGGCCCCACGCTTGGGACGCCAATTGTAAAAACCTCAGTCGGGTCGGGGACAATCGATATTTGCCCGGCGGTATTGCCTCTGTGACCCTCTAGTTATTTAATCAATGAAGAGGCAGGCGCTGGAGACTGGAAAGCAGGAAACAAAGTTTTTATTCTCTCCGGAGGAGAACACAACGAAACGGACAGAAGGTATCGTTCTGAGGTGCTCTAACTTACGTTTGAGGCCTGGCCCCTTATATACAGTGTTTGTGGTTTTTATTACAGTTTACATACACATGACAAAGCTTTGATATACGGAAAGACATTCCCGGAATCCCCCTTTTGGGCCCGTTCCCACACATATCTACAGTAGAAGTCCCCACCCTAGTCACAACAGGTGATGAGTATCACGCAGCTGGATATTCCGCCGATTCACGGAATGTGGGGGGTTTGATCGGATCTCATGGAGTGGGGGCTTTGATCAACCCGGGGATCCTTTGATGGGGGAAACTTTCTATTGTACGGGGAGGGGCAAGGAATGGTATCGGTAGAGCTGGGTGTCGGCCTGGGAACGGGGAAGACAAAACGGGCACACGGGGAAGGAGGGGGTTTGCATCTAAGGGCCGGAGATCATGAAAGGGAAGCAGGGGGGTGTCGCGCTGGGAACAGGATGAGGGCCTGGGGCAGAGCAGCGCCGAAGAGGGGTTTATGACTCAAGGCAGGTGCAAGCAGGGGGGGTGGTCAGCGTGCAGGCTTAGTGAAGGCGAAGGGCTATGTCAGGGGCCAGCGGCATGCAAAAGGGTTCGTTCTGATCGGGGCATCTTAAAAAATGGCGGGCACGCACGACAAAAGTGTGGCATCAGGGGAAGAGGCAAGATGGCGCTGATAATGTTCACCAAAACGTACTAATTTTCAACAATACCTGTGGGGGTGTCTGGTAGTGAGTCGGAGGGGGACAACCTGCCACCTGCACATGTGCATCATGCACACGGGGAGAATCCTGCTGAAGGTCACAGGAGCCACGCCAACATCACACAGAACTATTTCTAGTGCACCCATACCCCTCACACTACACTGCACTCATGCAAGGCACATGAATGATTGACATGGGGAAGATTTGTGTTCAAAATAAAGCTTTTGTTTATTTCACAAGCTGTCGATGTGCTTTAATAAGCAAACAATAGTGCTACTGTATTGAGACATACAGGCTCATGTATCCTGAGCAGGCGTGCGTGGTTAGATCACCACGGCACTGCCGGAAATATCTAGTCACTGGCGCCTCCTGCCGGACGCACCCTGTCGCCTCTCACCCTCCACGTTGGGAGTGTTTTGCCATGATGCAACGTTGGGCTGGGAACTGCGGCGCCTTCCTGATTGCACCGGCACGGACAGGCTGCTGAGGCTAGATGTCCCTTCACTGGCATCATCCCTCCCCCTTGCATGGCCATGGTCGGCCGCCTCTTGGTTCTCCACAGCGGTGGTGACCTGCTCCAGGGCCCTTGCAACGTCTACACAGCATTGGACCATCTGTATCTGCATGGCCAATGACCTGCGCGACAGCTGGGAAGTGGCGTTCCCAATCAGGTGATTTGAGCGTGTGTAGGCTGATAGCCGTGTGAGCAGCTGCCTGTGGCGTCTGCGTGTGATGTCCTGTTGCGCCACCATCGGTTGGTTACTCTCCTTGACCGATGTGGTTAGCTCCTGCACACTCTCAGTGAGTTGACTTATGTTGCGTGCAGTTTTGTAGAGCTGCAGCTGCGTTGCTGCCATGTGCTGTGCCTGTTTGCGGTGCACAGCAAGCATCCGAGCCTCAATGCCAAGGCCAAAATTGTGGGCCTGTTGCTCCATGTCTGCTGGGGTGGGCACAGAGCACTGCTGCCTCAACCTGCTGCTTGTGTGGGACCGCACAGTTGCTGGGCATCGTGTCTGCCTCCTGGTTGAGGGTGGGATCTGCTCCACTGCCATGCGTGCCGACTGGTGAGGTTGTGCTCCACCTATGGCTGCAGGGGAGGCCCTGTGTCTTTGTGCAGGTGCTGGTCCAGGTGCTGGTCCAGGTGTTGGTGCTGGCTGGCTCTCTCCCTCCGTCTCATCAGGTGTCTCCACAATGTGGAGTGTCTCACTGTCAGACGTATCAGCATCTGCAGCACCTGTGATGTGGATGAGTGCATGATTAATGATATGATTCAGGCACCTGGGATGTAGCAACATGCATGCAGGCTTGCATTCCCTGACTGGCTTTAGGGGTATGTTTCACTTGACTATTCTGACTGTGTGTGGCTATCAGGGCACATTGTCACACTACAGGTCCCACAATGCATTTGGGCGTTTGGGAGGGGCAGGAAATTGATTACTGTGGTTACAAATATGGCTTGCTCTGGGGGCATGGGCATTGCTAGGGCACGGCCGTCGCAGTTGCATGGCTCTTACCTTGAGATTGGTGTGTGGCGCGGGAGGTGTCCAGTTGAGTGACCCCCACGCAGGCTTCAGGGTTGATGGTGTCCTCCACTAGGTCATCCATTGGTGTGTTCTCGGGGACTGTGGAGTCTCTTCCTCCTGTAGCCAGTCTCTCCGCAAAGCGCTCCTTGGCACGGCCTCTGAGGTCGTACCACCTCTTTTTTAGGTCATCAATGGACCGGTGCGTGACTCCCACCGCGTTCACCTTGGCCTTAATGTGCAGCCAGATGCGCCTCTTGGTAGCCTCGGGCACCTTCCGGGACAGCTTCCCAAACAGTTGGTCATGGTTCCTGCTGACTCCTTCTATCAGGTACTCCAGTCCTTTGTCGGAGAATTTGATTTTGCGCTTCCTGGCTGTTTCACTTTGTCCTGTAGCTTCCTGGGACATTGTGGTATTGATATGTATCCTGTATTGGGATTGCAGGGTGTGTCTCTTGGAGCTCAGTGATTTGCCTCCTCCTCTATCCAGCTCTGTGATCCAAATGATGCTTGGAGCATGCTACTTCCTGGTAGTGATGTCATCATTGTGCTCCGAATGCGTCTTCCCATTTTTGAGATCTCGCAATCTGCAAGATCGCTAATTGCGATTTCGGTATTTGCGAAATCACAATTTGGGGTTGGGAAACGGCAGCCGGTTGCGATTCGCAGATATTTAGCGATTTTGGTGATGCATCCCATTCTGCGAATTCTGAATAGCGGTTCGGTATTTTTCGCTATTTAGGATTCGCAGAGTGGGTGCTTCATGCATCTGGGGGTTAGTTATTAGCTCATATATGGCCTTTCCCTGTTTATCGAAACTAAATGTAATAAATAATGTCTGGAGTGACCACAATATCCTACTTTTCACTATCAATGGAAAACCAGATGATGTACACTCAGGGCAGATCTTGGATACTGATGAGGTATTACTTAGTGCTGTGAATGGAAAAATACTATGGACTAAGAGAGATAAGCAGTTGCTATCAGTAGAACTTAAGAAAATCACTGAAACACTTTCCCTATTAGGCTGGTTACCTGTTGACGTATTTGAGGAACATATGGAAAAATCTGTGAGGGTATCTCGGAATAAGGTAGGTAGCCAATGTAAAAAAATTATAAGGCAGCCTATTAATTTCAATAAATGGTTTACCTTTAATAAGATCATTATTCACTACCTATCTCTCGACTGAAAAGAAGAAGAAATATGTGGGTAAGAATTAAAAAAAGATTTAATTCTGATAATATCTGAGGTCAAAATAACAGAAGGTGTGAAATGTAACATTGAAAAATCCTTCTGGATCATTAAAGGGGAGAATAGCGGATCTTTCTCTAAACCCAAGATAAATAATATTACTAGCTCAGCATGGCAGAAATATATAACTTCCCTCTTCGCTCTGAATAAACATACGGATAGCAACAGTGTTATAGACTTCTTTGGTGAGATATCAAATGGGAGATGTTCTCCCTTACCCTTCCTTCTAGACAGGAGGTGTTACATCATCGTAAGGCTGCCAGGAACATGGGTGCAATTGGTCCAGATCAATTACCCATTACCATCATAAAATTGGATCGGAACCTATGGGTCTCTTACTTAGTGTCGCTCTTCTGTTACTACTATTCTACTAGAGTGGTCCCCTGCTCTTGGAAGGGTAGTATTATCTTGCCGCTACACAAAAAAGGCCCCTTAAACATACCAAGTAATTATAGACAGATTACCCTGTTGGATGCCACAGGATAGTATTTTCTAACTGTGTATCATCTAACCTACTTGAATGAGTAGAGCAAAACACCATTATACTATTAGAGCAGGCAGGGTTCAGAGCAGGCCCTTTGACTTTGGATAATATAACTATAATACATCTGATATTGGAGATATACGTGAAACGAAGTGGGATGCCTGTCTATACGTTCTATATTGATTATTCAACTGTTTTTGATCACTTAAACAGGCAGACTCTTAGAGGAAGTTGAGCGCCATGGGAATCCCAGGGGGGTCTTTTGTAACTCATTACTGCACTCCACACCACTACGTGGTGTCACGTTATGTTTGGAGGTAGGCAGGGTATTACTCTGAAAATTCCCACCAGAAAATGGTCTGAAACAGGGATGCCTGTTAGTCCGCCTTTCTATTTACTCACTATATATGGCAGATCTGCCGGATGTGTTGAGTAAGGTAGCCGGTGATGCCCCAAATATAGGCTTTTACTCTTTAGGTACACTCCTCTATGCGGATGATATCGTCCTGTTAGACCTGACTCATTAAAGTCTCCAGAGGAGTCTTAATACTATAGCATGATACTCAGATACTCATTTCCTGAAGGTAAATGAAAATAAAACTAATATCATGAGGTTTCATCCAAAGGGGTGTCATATAAATACAAAGTATGAGTGATTTATTAATAATCCTGTCATAAAAGTAGTAAAATCCAATCCTTATCTTGGAAGAGTTATTTCGGCAAATTTGGCTGATAGCGTACATATTGTACATATATCAAATAAGGCAGTAGCCCATAGAAATGCACTAAAGGCACTTTATGGAGTAACAGGTCACAGGTGCTTTAATCATCTCTTAAAAGTATATGAAACGAAGATCCCACCAACACTTATATATGCTACAGATACAATAGAAATTAAGCAGTGGCACTTAATGCATAAGGTGAAGGGGAAGATTCTTTGCACTATCTGCACTTTAAATTCAATGGTATCAATAGAAGCTCTGAGGTTGGAATTAGGTTTGATGAGCACTTTCATAAGAGGATTGTATGCTATTTTACAATGGTATAATTGTCTATTACATGGTAAAGAAAAGTCCTTAAGGAGTCTCATGGCTTCAGAATGCAGTGGCGGCTGGTGACCTTAAGGAGTCTCATGGTTTCGGAATGCAGTGGCGGCTGGTGACATTTCTAAGTGGTGAGGTGTAAAAGTTCTGGTTGATTTCCCGGTGGGGAGCAAGCGTAGCGAGCGAACCTGACTATCGTGATGGGGATTTGGGGAGTTGGGGGTTTCTCCCCCAAGAAAATGTTGAAAAAAAGAGTGGGTGGACAAATGATGCATTTTTAAGCACATTTGAGAAAGCAAGAAGGTTAATAAAGGAATTGTTAAAGTGCAGTTATGACATCAATAAAGAGATTTAATATGATAATGACAGTGGAGAAGCGTGGCTCAGTGGTTAGAGGCGGCAGACCCGGAAGCTGAGATCAGCCGTGGACCAGGGTTCGATTCCCCGCCTCGGCGGGTCTCGGGCTAAAAAAAATTTAAAAAAATTCCACGGACTCGACAATCCTCGCTCCGGTGCCTACTTGACTCACGGGATCACACTCTGCGACTCTAGGCAATAGCTTGCTTAATCTCCACTACGGCCCCTCGCGGCGGGATGCCTGGCTTTCACCTTGTGAATACCCTGCCGGGGTATCTCACAGGGGAATACCAGGACGGGTTCCCTAAGCAAGCGCCTTGAGACCCCTGGGTGATTAGTGCGCTATATAAATCGAAATACATTTACATTTACATTTACATAGGTAGATGCTTATTCAGTATAAACAAAGAACTTCACAGCAGACTTTGAGTTAGCATTGCCAAGTTAGCACATGCACCTCCCTCTACCTCTGCTGTCAGGATGAAAGGAGCCCTCACCCTCACAGCCGAGATTAACTCAGGAGGAAAGTAACAATAATGCACAGAAGGAAAGGACCCTGCTATAATAATAGTCTGTGTCACAGAGTGCACTGCACAGTCCATCACAAAACGCAAAAGAGTGCCACCCGTAGACGGGCATAAATCACTTCACACAGGAAAAAACACATACTAAAAATCATATTTAAACAGGGAAAAAGAATGGCACTGATACAAATGGTTTACTGTTGAGAAGATACTAAGCCAATGAAATGAGGCAATTTTACATTTTCATGAGTGTTTCTGATTAATGGAAATACTGCCAGGCTCAGATGAATCAAACAAGAACAGCACCTTTGGCAATTGGCATGCATCTAAATAGCACAGTCTGTGTCTAGTGCTTCCTCTTGCTGAGAGAGAGAATGGTCATAAGTACAGAGAAGCACACCTCTCACGCGCTGCACTGACTTTGAAAGCCTGTCTGTACCTTTTGTCCCCGCAGCACACTGAAGAGCTGTTTCACACCATGTGCCTTCAGATGAATCACACCGGGATAAGTGCAGGTGAATAGCATTTCAATTATGTGGCACTGCTGCCATGGCAGGGAAGAAGAGGGCGGGCGGTGTGCTGCGCTACACCAGTGTCTGTGCTTGTGTCAGTGTCCCCCGCGTCAGTGTGTTGTGCCATCATTTTTAGTATGCTGTGTTTTCACGGCTGTCAGTGTCTCCTGTCTCAGCGTGTTGCCTCAGTGTTTCCAGCCTCACCTGTCCTAGTAATTGTCTGGTTATCTCCCTGCCCAAAAGTGCACATGAGTGTCTCCCTCTTGTTGTGAAATGATAACACCAAACTAGGGGGCTTATTTATGATCCCTTGCGCCACTTTTACGTTGCCGGTGCATCACTTTTTGTGACGCACCAGCAGTGTAAAAATGTGCCTTATTGCACCATATTTACAAAGTGACGCATCTAGATAGATGCGTCACTTTGTAAACCCCTGTGCCACATTATACCTGCGCCAGGTATAATGTATGCAGGGGGGGCGTTCTGACGCAAGTAAGGGCCGTAGAAGTGACGTAGTGAAACCTTTAAGGTTTCACTGCGCCACTTCTAGGACGCAGATGCGTCAATATCCTAACTGACACGGGCACATTTCAGATGGGACTTGACCATGTGAAATGACCCATTGCTGAAGTTCGTCACTTTTGTGACACACTCCAGCAATGCGTCATTTTTGCGCCTACAGATACGTCAGAAATACTGACATATCTGTAACTCCTTGCGACATGATGCATCATACTGTAAATCTGACGCATCATTGGTATCGCAAGGAGGGTGCAATGAAAAGTGACGCATCGCTGTTTTCTCGCAGCGATGCGTCACTTTTCATAAATGAGGCCCTAGGTATTTCTCACAAATGAAGTATATTGATTATTAAAACATGTCAGCCTGATGGTGGGTGGTGTCTTCGAATGTGTGTGGTATTTTGTGTGATTATGCCATTGTGTGCTTGTCTGTTTCTCATATCTGCGTATCTCTCGCGTGTATGAGAGAGCTGCGCATTTAGGGGCAGATTTACAAGCCACCGGTGACGCACCGGTGACACAGCCTGCTAAGTGATATTTTCAAGAAAAAGTAAAGTCACCCTGCGTGACTTAATCTGTGCTTGTAAATATTGCCCCTGTTCATAAAACAAATTGCGTGTTAGGGGTGTGACATGGGTGTTGCTGTGGGTGTTCCCATGCAACACCCATGTCCACTGATGCATTTCCAGATTTACGAGAAATCGTAAATTTGGAAATGAGTCAGAATGCTACGCCACCCTAGGGGTGAATGAAAACATTTCTCCTTGTTTTTTTCCTCTTTCAATGCGTGCTACATTCTACAGCACACATTTGAAGAGGAAATCACCCCAATTGATTGTTTTTGTGCAGGAAGGTGCCCCTTCCTGCACAAAAACAACCTCCCCACGACGCAGGCATCCTTTCACCATGGTGCAAGGGTGCCTGCGTTGGTGCATGGCAGCAGTTTGGGCGCCAGTGCAGGAGGAAGCACAGATATGCGACATATTGTTGTGAATATGTTGCATCCCTGTGCTTAGAAACTAACTCAGCGCGGCGCAGCAAAATGACTTGCGGCACCGCGCTGTGTTAGTTTCTTGTAGATCTGCCCCTTAGTGTGTGTGTCTATGTGTATGTGTCTTTTGAGTGTGTGCTGTGCCTATAGTGTGTGTGGTTTTTTTTTTGTGGGTAACAAGGACCCCCTGATTTGGATCGTACTCCTGGGTCAGGGAAAACAGTTTTTGTGCAAAGGTATCTACCCAGGCAGACAAATAGGACCGAACACTGGCTATTGAAAGAGACACATATTCATGAAAAACTCATTAAAAAAGCAATGGACTGTAATGATATCAAAAGGGTTGATTTTTAATATAATTATAAAAGATATGTGGATACATCTGATTCAATAAAAAGATAATTACATGATATGAGTAAACATGACTTATTCGAACAATAGATATCAAACAAACATATCAATGTACATAAAAAGTGGAATAGAAGGCTTTTTCTTAAAAATAATTTCTCCAGTACAGAAAGTATCTAAGGCTGTGTGTCAACGCGTTTCGACAAAAACATTTGTCTTCATCAGGACAGTTCGATATCAGCCAATTTTTCTAAAAAAGATAAAACAAAATCACAAACAGATCACAGTACATTGCAAGTGCTACTATTTACATATATAAGAGCCAATTCAGTTTGAAGCAAACTTTTCCTTCTTTTTTTCTATTCTTTTTTACTTTCTTTTTCTTTACATAGCCAGACTTATATCAAAGTACAACACAGATTTAGGAACACAAAGTTGGAAAACACTAACATATTTGATAAATATCACATTATTGATAATAACGGGATGAATCCCGAGAGTGGTCATTTGGTAGAAAGAGGCGTAACATTTTTAGGAGACCAGTGTCTCTAAGAAATCCTATAGTACCAGAGTTTTATACTAAAATATTTACTAAAGATTATTTCCCATATATCCTGCCTGGATATATAACATCTATATGTAGTTTTATGTGAGAAAAGGAATTAGTTGTGCCTATGCCAGAGTAATTAGTCGTAATTTCTACTTTAGGAACCACTAGTCCAATTCTTTTAGAATTCTCAATTGCGATTGACTGCAAGGTCCACAATTGATTAACATATTTATATGAGTTTTCACATTCAGGCAAGGAAACTACATCCGTTTATTTACATTTTGATTGCTGAAAAACCTTACCTAAAATAGAGAAGTTATAGGCTATTAAGTTCGTGGTAGATGGGGCAGGTAAGGCACCTCTCCTATTTATATCTGGAGACGGTATGTGATGGCTGTTCAATGAGAGAAATATGTTCATTGAAATATTCTACAGTTACCTTTAGTGTCGTCAAAATATCTCTCTAAATTAATAAGGAGATTAAAACAGATGATATTCTTACCTGTTTAGACAGTAATCACTGCTGTCATCCTACCACTGCCCACAAATACTCTTCAACGTCTTTAAAAATAAAGGAAAGAATTCCTCGTTGTTTTCTTTAAAAGCCGCTATTTTAATTTAGGCTAGAAAAAAAGATATATATCCTTTTATTTCAGTAGCTGCTCAAAGGATTATGGACATGGTCTAAGCACTAGATCTAAGCAACAACTTCTTAATACTGTTGTTTACCTTTTAATTGAAGTTCGAAAGAACACTGGGAGGGAAGAAAACCGTGGTATGCGTTTTCCTTCGTTGTTGTTTCAAAAGGCGGCTCTATCTCGGAACTCAGCTACAGATTATGAGATAAAATTTAGTATTATACAAGGAAGCTGCCTCTGGAATGGCATAAAAGGTCTGTAGTGCCGTTTTCTTATAGAAATTTACCTGTCGTGTCAAGCTATGTGAGAGGTAAAAGACGCCGGGCTGTAAACGCAGTCTCTCTCTGTTCCGCTTGTATTTCAAAGATGAAAGTGATTTAGAAAGCGGTTGCAGGTCCAAGTTAATACCTATTAAACGGTACAAACTAGAGTTTAATTTTTGTCTTTGAACCGCTCTTGAAAATAACATCAGCGGTCTAGAAATGCCAGATTTATTACTAATAGTTTACCTGTCATACAGTGATTACTGAAACGCGAGCAAAGGGAAAGGCGGTAAACATGGTGGTTATCAGCTCCGCTTGCGTTCCAAGGGGCGGCTACAGCTCAGAGGAAAATGCCTGTTTGGACGATACAAAAACCCCAAATTTAATTAAATTAAAGGGCGGGAGGGTTTCCGAAGCGCTCAGTTAAAAATGCATATTGCGGGTGTGGCAACTATGAACATGCCATCTGACAAAAAGGGGATTACCAAGGCGCTAGTCGGCGAAACCTTACCGATGTGTGGAGCGCGGATTTCAAAGCAACTCTGTCCTCCTCAGCGGTTCGTGCAGGAAAAGATGATTTCCTGTAGTCCGTTTTCTACTATTATTTATACTCTAAACTTGCTCCGCCCTCATATGGGATCTGCCTTTATTTAAAGTGACACTCTCTTTCAGCAAATACTATCTAGGTGTTTGGTGAACATTTTAGCGGACAAAAGCGGGATCTATATTTAAGCATCATCAGTTACAAATTTTATAGAGTAAACAAGAGGGAGGACGCGGACAATATCATTTTATAGGAAAAGGAGAGGCGGATATTATCAGAATAGAAAAAGACAGTTTTCTATTGCATATATTTATAACAGTTATCCATAGCAGTTATATGGTAAAGAATATCAGTAGTGTCATATAATTGCGTTTTCCCACGGCAGATCTTGATTTAATCCATGGACAAAGGTCCCAAGGGTGAAGATCCAAAAAACTTCCCGTTTTCTGCGAATTTCGTCTCCCCCTTGGTTTTGTTGTGCGTGGATTTTTTCTAAGATACGCCATTTCAACTCTTCAGGTTTATGTTTGAATTCTGTGAAGTGATTGACTAACGGAGCTGTGACCTTTTTTGTTTTAATAGCTGACCTATGCTCGGTTAGCCTAGTCTTAATCGTGCGTGACGTCTCACCCACATAACCAAGGTTGCACGGACATATGAGTAGATATACCACATTTTTTGTGTTGCACGTCCAAAATTCTCTGGCTTGGATCTTTATATTGTTAAAATCCATGGTTTCGCCTGTTATGATGGTTTCACACGATTGGCAGGAACCGCAACGTGAGGTACCCTTGATGGCAGTTGCCCCATCAATAGATTTTTGAATGAAGGGAATATTCATGGTATTGCCTTTATGTCGGGAATGGACCACGTAATCTTTTAAATTTTTGTTTCGCCTGTGGGCAAACATTGGTTTTTGTAATTTGTTCTGGTTATCTGTAACATTTAAAAGATGCCAGTTCGAATTTATGATCTGCCTATAGTGTGTGTGATCATCTGGAGCTCTATGAAAAACTAAAGCAATGATTGTTAAAACGTAATTAAAGACTTCTGTGATCTATCACTTCCAGTGTTTTGTTTTTTTTTAACTTTATTTTTCTGTTTATACATTATAAACAATAACACACAACTGGCATCCAATCGGTGTATGTATGCAGATCGACAACCTCATTATTTATTTATTTATTTATTTAATAGCATTTGTAGAGCGCATGCAAATACCCGTAGGCGTCTCGGCGCTGATAAGCAATGCTGTCTGTCCCTGATCAGGAGGTTGGTAACTGGGTTTACTGGTTGAATAACCACGTCTTCAGTTTCCTTCTGAACTGAAGAAGTGTAGGGCTTATTTTAATGTGGTTCGGTAAGGCGTTCCAGATTTTGGGGGCTGCGATAGAAAAGCGGCGATCACCCCATGAAACTGTTCTGCTTCGTTGAACCACCAGTTGGTTAAGCGAGGAGGAGCGAAGTGTTCTGGACGGGTTGTAGGGAATTAGTAGCTTCTTGAGGAAGCACGGTCCTTGATCCTGCAGGGTCTTATAGACTATGCATAGCGCTTTGAATTTAGCCCTATTTTGGATGGATAGCCAGTGGTACTCTTTCAAGGTGTCCGAGATGGGGGCAAACTTGGGTTTCTTGGATAGCATGCGTGCCGCTGCATTCTGCACAGTCTGAAGTTTTTTCGTGACTCTGCTTTGTGCATTGAGCAATAGACCGTTGCAGTAATCCAACGATGTCAGGACCAGGGAGGTGACCAATGTCTTGGCTGCTGAATCTGGTAAATAAGGGATAATCTTTTTTTATTATTTTGAGCTTAAAATGGGCGTTAGCTGCCACCTTATTTGCATGGGCCATGAAACTGAGCTTGTCATCAAATGTGACTCCCAGGTTTCTGACCTTAGCGGTGGGGGTAGGAGGGACACCAAGAGCCGATGGCCACCAAGCTGCCGACCAGGCTGGCAAAAGGTTGCCAAAGATCACCACCTCGGTTTTATCGGAATTGAGCTTCAGGCAATTTCTTGCCATCCACTCACCGATAGCAAACATCCCCCTTTGGAGTCTTTCTGCCACCTCCTGTCCATTACCCTTTATGGCCAAGACCAGCTGGGTGTCGTCAGCGTATGAGGTGAGGCCCATCCCGTGTGCTTTGATGACACTAGCAAGGTCCGACACATAGATATTAAATAGTGTCGGACTGAGGGATGAGCCTTGGGGAACCCCACACGGCAACGACAGATCCGCTGATTGAAAAGGACCCATGGTGACAGCCTGGGTTCTGTTGGCCAGAAAAGAGGCCAGGAGATCCTTGGCTGTGAGCTGAATACCCATCCTTTCGACACGGTCGACCAAGATCTTGTGGTCGACCGTGTCCAAGGCCGCTGAGAGATCAAGAAGGACGAGCAGTGCTGTTCCTCCCTGATCACGGATGACTCTTATGTCATCCGCTGCCTTAATGAGAGCGGTTTCCGTTCCGTGGTATTTACGGAAACCGAACTGTGTGTCATCCAGCAGGTTATGACTCTCAATGAATTCTGAGAGTTGGTGGTTCATGGCCTTTTCGGTGACTTTTGCTAGAAAAGGGAGACTCGCGATAGGGCGATAGTTTTTTAATTCACCTTTGTCTAGACCAGGCTTTTTTAGCAGGGGTTTAATCAGCGTGTTTTTTAATGAGTCTGGATAAATTCCAGATATCAGTATAGTATTACAGACATATGTAATGATGGGAATGACTGTGTCTGGTACAGTTGCAATCACCGAGGTTGGGCAGGGATCCAGAGCTGACCCAGCTTTGATCGATTTTACTATGCTCTTAACTTGATCCGTGGTGAGGGGTTTGAAGTTGGTCATAGTGTTTTTCGGTATGATCATTGAGGACGTAGCAGGACTACTAACAGGGTCAGAGTTAAACACTTGGTAGATGTCATTGACCTTTTTGAAAAAGAACTCGGATAAGGCATCACATAGTGCTTGTGATGGGGGGGGGTTAGGATCCGGAGTGTTTCCAGAAAGGGTTTTAGCAATGTTATATAGCTCTCTGCTAGAATTTTTCGCGGTCTCTATATTGGAGGTGAAATAATGTTTTTTTGCTGCTACTATCATAGCTTTATAAGAGGCAAGAGCTTGTTTATATTTTTCCTTATTTTCGCTATCATAAGTTCTTCGCCAGTGCCGTTCTCTGTTCCTAGCTAGTTGTTTTTGAATTTTCAGATCTTTAGTATACCACTGAGCTTTAGGCCGGTTTCTGTTCTTTGCGGCACTTAGGACTACAGGCGGCATTAGGGAGGAAACGGACTCGCGGGAAGGGATACAAAAGCATACTGTGATAGTACCGTGAGAAAGGAACCAGGCATGGCGCTGATACAGGTGAAGAATATCACTGAGGTCCTCCCCCTGCTCCCCATCAGACCCAAACCCAACGGGGGTGTCAAACCCACTGCTCCAACTTTCAGTTGTGCCATGTGAGGAGAGCTCCTCTGCTGCCAGTCCTGATGCACACATTACGTGCCAGGCCATTAAATCATCCTGCAGCTTCTCATCCCTCCGAGTGAGTTGCATGTCAGTTTCCTCGGCCAGGGACCACTCCTGTACGTCTCTGAGCCAAGTGGACACCTCCAGGGCCCTCTGCCCCATCCAAGTTATCGCCACCCTGCGCCTGGCTAGCACCAACATTAATTGCAGTAATTTATACGAAAGTTTATTTTTCTTGGGCTTCCGGACCAGTGCAAGCAGACAATGTAGGGGTTTGAGTGCCATCCGAAGGCCTGTGGCTGAGACTATTCGCTCCACCACCCCCACCCAGAATTGCCTAACCAGAGGGCAGTCCCAGGCTCAGTGCAGGAAGCCCGCTTTCTAGGCGTTACATCGAGGGCATCCGTCTCCCCTAACTCCGAGATACGCTTCAGTGATACTGGGGTTAGGTAGGTGCGGTGTAAAAAATGGAAGTGCGTCAATTTAAACCTTGCGTTGAGACTAACCCTGGGCGGAGAACTACGCTTCGCTCGCAGAATTTGTGAATTTTCGGCAACTTCGCGCTTCGCGTTGAGTGCGAAGTTGTCGACTACTTCGCAATCTACAGCATAGCGTAGTAGTTTCTCTTCCTCGCGCGCTCAATAGCATTCTCGCGTGCGCGGTAATGACTTACCGTGGTTCTGCGTTCGCTTTCTCGCTTTTCTCTCCCGGTCGCGTTCGCTACGATGTTTGGAATCCGGCTGCACAATACCATGCGACTGTGAGAACGTGATAACGTCATTCGAACGCGCGAACACGTCATTAGGACGCGCGATCTTCCTTGCAGCGCCATGTTGGTAAGATCGCGTTTCCGAACACGCAGAAACTGCAATCTGGCACAGAATATCTCTCGAGCATGTTAAAACCTTCTCAAAAATGATCATTTTGCTCAGGAAAACCCCTCAGATTGTGATTTCGCTGTTTTTTTTCCGGCTAGGAGTCCTCTTTTTGTTTCTACTCTTTTTTTTCAAGAGAAAGGAAGTGCCCCTGAGTCTCCAACTTCCTGTTCCTGTCCACCAGGCTCCTCCCAGTGCTTTGTCCATGTGGTGTTCACTTTCATTTGGATTTGGAGCTGGAAGGATCACTCTTTGTGTATGTCTGCTGCATCATAGCATTTGATTGGTTTTTTTGAGGAATTTTGGATTTGAACTTTTCTTTTACAAGTAAGTTTGAGAATTGAGAATTGATGTACTGTAAATGTTTGTTTGGTTTGGGGGTTTTTTAACTACAGTTTTCTGTGCTTCTGAATCTTTCTTAAAAATTATTATTGAGGGAGGCCTGTACTTTCATGAGGGGCCAAGTTGTATGTCTTTGAAATTTCATCCAGTAGGCATAGAGGTACCCACAGGTCCAACCATGTTTCTGTGGTGTCTGTAAAACATCATGGATGGCATTGGATTCAATTGCATACTCTGTTGTAGTGGAATCTAATTTTTTTTAGTAAAAGTAGGTAACCCTAGTAGTTCATGTAGTTAATGTAGGCCTGCTTGAGTTCATTTACTTTCTGTGGGTGGCTTGGCCAGGTGGTGGCGGCCATTTTGTGTTTGTAGCCACTGTGTTTTTGCCATAGGCCTCCAAGCTTGTGGCCTACTCTGCCAGTAGGCCCAAGGGTACTACTAGAGTCATCATCATGGGTGCATGAAAGTTGTTCAACTGTTATTGTGGTGTTTAAGTTGTAAGTGTAACATCATGTAGGTCATGGATGGCTTTGGATTGATTAGCAAAATGTGTTTTTGGTGTTGAATTGCAGGTTTTGGGTGTGTGTTGAATAATATGGCTTTTTCTGCGCACTAGGTAACCCTAGAGTTCAGCTCGCGTAGTTTTGGTAACTTTTCACAGTGCGACAACGCGACCGTACAGTGTTTGTCTTCTTCGCGCGCTCAATGTGCGTGTTCGGGCACGCGATAACGACGTTTTGTACAATTTGCGCTGCCGAACACGCCGAATTTGCAATCTCGCGAGCAATATGTCTCGAGTTGCATAAAACCTTCTCGAAAATGTTGATGCTGTTCATTTTGCTAAAGAAACTCCTCAGGTTGTCATTTGGTTGTAGTTTTTGGAGCATGGACCACTTACTGTTTCTGTCCTCTATGTACTTTGTTGTTTGAGGGTGGCCTGACCATGTGTGCGGCGGGGCGGCGATTTTGTGAAGCCAAGCATTGTCCTTTTGCCATAGGCATGTATTGTCTGTCTTCTCTTTCTTTTCATGTTGTTGGGGGTGGCCAGGCCATGTGGGGGCGGCCATTTTGTGTGACCTTCCATCGTGCTTTAGATTTATCGCAGGCCTACAAACTTGTGATTTCTTCTGCCAGTAGGCCTAGAGTCCCAGAGGTAGTCAGCGGGGATGCTTGATGTAGCGGTTTCCGTTTTGTCTGTTGAATTTAACATCATTTAGGGCATGGGTGGCAATGCATTGAATTTCCAAATGTGGTGTTTGGGGTGTAGTTAACTGTTTGGGTGTGTGTAAAAAACTGTAAATGCCTTTGTTGTTTGTGTTGTTGTGTAACTTTTAAACCTTTTAGCCATGGGGATTTTCTTTTTTTGCATTAAGCTGTGATGTGTAACAGCCTCAGGCATCCTCCTTTTTCTGGCCATATAGGGTTATAGATAGACCTGCTTGAGTTTATTTAAATTGTATGTACTTTCTTGTTGGTGGGCTGACCATGGGGCTGGTGCCCATTTCCATTTGATGAAGCCATACATTTTGCTTTTCCCATAGGCATGCTTTGTCTGTTTTTTATTCCTTTCTTATTTTTTTTGTGACCGCCTGTCCATGTCGTGGCGGCCATTTTCTGGTACTAGTAGCCACTGTGTTTTTGCCATAGGCTTTCAAGCTTGTGGCCTACTCTGCCAGTAGGCCCAAGGGTACTACTAGAGTCATCATCATGGGTGCATGAAAGTTGTTCAACTGTTATTGTGGTGTTTAAGTTGTAAGTGTAACATCATGTAGGTCATGGATGGCTTTGGATTGATTAGCAAAATGTGTTTTTGGTGTTGAATTGCAGGTTTTGGGTGTGTGTTGAATAATATGGCTTTTTCTGCGCACTAGGTAACCCTAGAGTTCAGCTCGCGTAGTTTTGGTAACTTTGCACAGTGCGACAACGCGACCTTACAGTTTTTGTCTTCTTCGCGTGCTCAATGTGCGTGCTCGAGCACGCGATAACGACGTTTTGTACAATTTGCGCTGCCGAACACGCCGAATTTGCAATCTCGCGAGCAATATGTCTCGAGTTGCATAAAACCTTCTCAAAAATGTTGATGCTGCTCATTTTGCTAAAGAAACTCCTCAGGTTGTCATTTGGTTGTAGTTTTTGGAGCATGGACCACTTACTGTTTCTGTCCTCTATGTACTTTGTTGTTTGAGGGTGGCCTGACCATGTGGGCGGCGGGGCGGCCATTTTGTGAAGCCAAGCATTGTCCTTTTGCCATAGGCATGTATTGTCTGTCTTCTCTTTCTTTTCATGTTGTTGGGGGTGGCAAGGCCATGTGGGGGCGGCCATTTTGTGTGACCTTCCATCGTGCTTTAGTTTTGTCGCAGGCCTACAAACTTGTGATTTCTTCTGCCAGTAGGCCTAGAGTCCCAGAGGTAGTCAGTGGGGATGCTTGATGTAGCGGTTTCCATTTTGTCTGTTGAATTTAACATCATTTAGGGCATGGGTGGCAATGCATTGAATTTCCAAATGTGGTGTTTGGGGTATAGTTAACTGTTTGGGTGTGTGTAAAAAACTGTAAATGCCTTTGTTGTTTGTGTTGTTGTGTAACTTTCAAACCTTTTAGCCATGGGGATTTTCTTTTTTGCATTAACCTGTGATGTTTAACAGGCATCCTCCTTTTTCTGGCCATATAGGGATATAGGCCTGCTTGAGTTTATTGTTTTCTGGCCTTTACCCATGTACCTGTGATGAGAGTGCCCATGTGGCTGGGAGCTGTGGTGGTAGTAGTAGTGTGCTGTTTTGTTTTTGACAAATTGGCATGTGTCTTGCCATTGTTCCTGTTGGCTTACTACTGTTCACATCCCCATTGCTATCTGCTGCAGGTCACTGATGCTGCATCCATCCGAAATGATGCACAAATTAAGGATAAACAAGTTCCACTTCCACTACATTTGCATTTTAGTTCTTTGCTATTCTTATTCTTACTGAGTGTACTAATACTTCTAGTCGTAATTAAAATTAAAGCTAAAAAAATCCCCATTCGACTGATGTTATTCTGCCTTCTTTGCTTGTAGGTGCACAAAAGACTGAAGAGGAGGTGTCTGTCATCATTCAGCGCCTGTTCTACTGCCAGACGGACGTCCTTCTGTACTACGTCACGTGTGGTGTGACTCACCTGACCAGACATCATTCTCAGCAACTTGTGCAACTGAGTGCTGCTGCTGACATCTGAAGAAGATGGACCCAAAGAAAGCAGGTACCAGTTCCTCCAAGACCAAGAAAGTTGCTGAGAAGAAAAAGATAGAACAGCAGAAGGAAGTGACACTTAAGTCTGGTGTTGACCTAAAAACCTTTTTTGGGGAAAAAAAGTACGCCTGCAGCAGCGGTGACCGGGGTCCAAGCTGGGGCCAGCACCTCCGCATCAGTGGGCCCAAGCCACCAACCCAGGCCCAAGCAGATGAGTGGGGAAGAGGTAGCCAGCCTAATGGTGGAAAGCAGTGATACTGAGCCTGACCTGAACGTATCGCTATCTCAAAGTAGTACACATTCCACGCAAGAGGGAACACAGCAGAAAAGTGGTGAACAACAACCACCGCCCGCAATAGTAGATGTTCCAAAACAGCATCCACAACCACCGCCCGCAATAGTAGATGTTCAACCTGAGCCACCGCCCGCAATAGTAGTTGTTCAACAACCACCGCCCGCAATAGTAGATGCTCAACGAAAAGAACAACCACAACCACCGCCTGCAATAGTAGTTGTTCCTCAACCACTGCCACTCACCCGCACTCTAATTTCTGTGAAAACCCACCGCTGTTCAGCGGGTCCGGTTCCGGGGAGGCAGAGGGCGGGGAGCGCCATCTTGGAGTGGAGAGGAACTGTGGGCGCCATCTTGGAGCGTCTTTACGCTCGTGGACTGGGGGAGCTGCCTACTTAAGGCGGAGCAGCCACTATGTCAGCCTGGTGAAGTGGACCTAAGGTCAAGGACTGCAGCAGCGCTTTGCTGTAGGTCGCGTGCGCTCTCTCAGCGCTACTTCTGTTTTTAAAACGTCCTGTTTTTTATTTCATTTTATTTTCTTTGTCTTTTCCCCTGGTTTTAACCACAGGGTCTCTGGCCACTCACCCGCACTCTAATTTCTGTGAAAACCCACCGCTGTTGAGCGGGTCCGGTTCCAGGGAGGCAGAGGGCGGGGAGCGCCATCTTGGAGTGGTGAGGAACTGTGGGCGCAATCTTGGAGCGTCCTTACGCTCGTGGACTGGGGGAGCTGCCTACTTAAGGCGGAGTAGCCACTAGGTCAGCCTGGTGAAGTGGACCTAAGGTCAAGGACTGCAGCAGAGCTTTGCTGTAGGTCGCGTGCGCTCTCTCAGCGCTACTTCTGTTTTTAAAACGTCCCGTTTTTTATTTCATTTTATTTTCTTTGTCTTTTCCCCTGGTTTTAACCACAGAGTCTCTGGCCACTCACCCGCACTCTAACTTCTGTGAAAACCCACCGCTGTTGAGCGGGTCCGGTTCCGGGGAGGCAGAGGGCGGGGAGCGCCATCTTGGAGTGGTGAGGAACTGTGGGCGCCATCTTGGAGCGTCCTTACGCTCGTGGACTGGGGGAGCTGCCTACTTAAAGCTCGCCTCATGGCGCGCAGCGGTGACGCGCAGCGGGCGTGCCTTCTCTGTGCCTGAGTCGTGCCAGAGTCCTGCCCGTCTGCGCTCGTCAGCGTCTCGGAAGGCGGTGACGGCGGTGAGGTAGGCTTTTTAGCTGTTAGTCTATTCTAATTTTTTCCTGGGTAGCATTGACATTTCATATGCTACTATGTTATGTTATTCTTCAAGTGAGTTATTGGCGCTTAAGCGCTCGGCTCCTTCTTGCCACCATGTTTTCCCGGGCAGTCGATCGCTTAGGAAGGGCTGCTCCGGTTGTGGTTGGAATCTGCCCCATAAGGTAGATAGTGCTCTCGGACATAATGCCTCTCATTATCCCTGTTATTTGCTTAACACTAGATCGCTCAGCAAGCATTCCATAGACATCTGGAATTTGCTTTCGGACTCTAAAATCTCGTGTCTGTTTCTCACTGAGACCTGGCTGAGCGAATGCTCTGCCCCCGATGTAGCCGCTGCTATCCCCCCAAATTATACCATCTTTAGGAGGGATAGAGGTGTTGGCAGAGGTGGTGGAGTGGCAATAATAGTGGACAACAGCATTTCTTGCTTGACTTTTGCCGTAGAGAATATTGCTGGCAGTGAGGCCCTTGGCTTTACTCTTAAACTGTCTCCCCGTCAAACCTGCTCGGGGATTATCATCTATAGGGCTCCTGGCCCGCTGGGCACCCTTTTTGATGATCTACAGGCTGCTCTTTCAGTGCCGTGCCTCAGATCAGAACATTGTATCCTATTGGGAGATTTTAATCTACACATGGACAATCTAGTAGATTCTGACACCATTAAACTCTTGGACATTGTTTGTCCATTGGGGATGACCCCTTATGTTGTCAGTCCTACTCATGATAAAGGCCACGTGCTGGATCAGATTTTTTCCACCAGGCTTATAGAGGCTTCTTCTCCTCTCCCAGTCTTATGGACCGATCACTTCCTGATCAAATTTTGCATCTTAGCTGCAGGCACGTCTGGCTCAAGAGGGCTGAGAGACGCGAGAAGAGTGTCTCGACCTTTTCATCGAGTCACGGCGGACATGATAGCGGATGCTCTTGGTCGGTATCCCTGTCAGCTAACAGGTCATCTGGAACAGGATATTGAATTGGTTCAGAAATGGCTTTCTACTAGATTTGAGGAGTTAGCCCCTGGCAAACCAAGCAGGGCTGCGGGTAGACACGTATCGGCCCCCTGGTTTACTCCGCTCCTGGGTAGGATGCGCCAAGACTGTAAGAGAGCAGAAAGGGCCTGGAGGCGTAGGTACGATTCGGAAGACAAGAGAAAATATAAGGAGCTTATTTGTCTCTATCATAAGTACATTTTTGATGCAAAAAAGGTGTACTTAGAGCGCAGAATTGATGCGGCAGATTGTGTGAGCAAAGACATTTTTAAAATTGTACGGGAATTTGTTTCACCTGTATCCAGTACACCTACTCATGCGGAAGCCTAGATTAGGCAACTTGGTGAATTTTTCACTAATAAAATCAAACTTATTCAAGGTTCTTTTCCGGGCCCGGGGCTTTCCCCTGTTGCCGACCTTCCGACATCTATGTTTCTATCTGGTACGGATGAAGGCCCCCTGCTTTTGGCTTTTCCTTCTATTTCTCTTGCTTCCTCTTCTAATCTGCTGTCTCGGCTTAAATCGGGTTCGCCGCTGGACCCCTGCCCCGCCAAGTGCCTGGGGAGACTGGCACCGGCAGTTAATACTCTCCTCAACCCGTTGCCCAATGCCTCCTTGAGCTCGGGAGAGGTGCCCAATGCCTGGAGGCACGCCCTTATCCTTCCGCTGCTGAAAAAACCATCTTTAGATCCCCTTGTACACGCGAACTACAGACCAATCTCCCTCCTCCCCTCGCTGGCTAAGGTGATTGAGAAGCACGTGCACCTCTCTATTTCCACCTTTATAGAGAGTAATAATATTCTGCACGATTCTCAGTCGGGTTTCCGTGCTAATTTTAGCACGGAAACGGCCCTTCTCGAAATCACTGATGCCATCCGAGAGATATTGGATGGGGGGGGGAAAAGCCATCTTGGTCATGCTGGACCTGTCGGCGGCGTTCGACACCGTGCCCCATGCTGGTCTCCTTTTAAGACTCTGGGAGATAGGCTTTCGTGGGACGGTGTGGAACTGGTTTAAGTCTTTTCTGACCAACCGCCGGCAAGTGGTCTGGGCACCTCCGTTCTCCGCCGAAATGCCGCCGCTCGAGGTGGGGGTTCCTCAGGGTCCATCCTCAGCCCCACCCTTTTTAATATCTATATGGCCCCTCTTGCGGCGGTGGCGGAGTCTTTTGGTGCCCAGATCATATCCTACGCGGATGACACCCAGCTTCTTTTTTCGTGTGGCAAGGGTGAAAATTTCGACAGCGGGCGGATTCGGGAATGTCTAGAAGCTGTTTTCAAGTGGTTTCAGGTACACAGTCTGAAGTGCAACTCAGACAAGTCTGAGTTGCTCTTCTTTGGCTGCCCGCCGGATCCGAGCTGGAAGTCATGGTGGCCTGGTGATATGTCTCCACCTGACACGGCATCATTAAAGGTGAAAAATCTGGGCTTCCTGTGTGATGTCGACCTCTCCTTTAGACCCCAGATCATCGGGCTTACAGGGAAGTGTTTCGGCATCCTAAAAATGTTACGGAAGTTCCTCCCTTTACTGTCCCTTCAGCACAAAAAAATCACTGTGCAGGCCCTGATAGGGTCACGTCTTGACTACGTGAACGCCCTCTATTTGGGCCTTCCGAAATATTTGATGGCCCGTCTGCAGGTCGTGCAAAATTCGGCGGCTAGAGCCATCTTTGGACTCCCAAGAAGGGCGCGAGCTTCGGAGCTTTTAGAGCAACTTCACTGGCTTCCGATTGCCAAGAGAGTCACCTTTAAGATCTTGACTGTGGCTTTTAAGGCGCTTCACCGAATTGGCCCATGCTACCTTGGAAAACGGATTGCCTTCTATGTCCCTAGAAGAACTCCCAGGTCTGCTCATGAGGCCAAGGCTGTGGTGCCCTCTATCAGGCGCACTCGTATTGGAGGTCGTTCCTTCCGGTACCTAGCACCGCGCTGTTGGAACAATCTCCCCCGATCTTTAAGAACAGCTACCAATCTGCTGGCCTTCAGAAAGGAGTTAAAGACCTGGCTCTTCTCCCTGTAATTTTTTTGCCCGCTCTTGGAGCACTGCTATGTTGTATACTTTTCCTTGTTTTTCTCTTCGCCAAAGCGCCGGGACACTCCTTGGAGTAGCCGTGCGCTATAGAAGAGCCAATATAACATAACAATATAACATAACAATAGTAGATGTTCAACGAAAACAACCACAACCACCGCCTGCAATAGTTGTTGTTCAACAACCACCACCCGCAATAGTAGTTGTTGTTCCTCCCAAAGTCGGGGCAGTTCAGGAAATTGAGCCTGATGCAGAGCAAGAAGAAGAGGAAGCACCTCATGTAGGAGATCTATTGTTTTCCAAATCCCCACCAAGGAAAAGGAGGGTTAGTCCATCGAGTTCTTCGCCAAGCATCCCTTCTGATGATCTTGATCTCAATTGGGAGCCACAACAATCTGAGCATGAGAGGGAGAGACATCCCAAGAAGACCAGGCTAGGGAAAAGGAAGGTTCCAGGAAGCCTTACACTTATGGAGTGCGATGTTGAACAGCCGGATAATGATGGTGATGACGAGTCAGACCCAGTCATCTCAAGCATTACTCCTGGGCCTGAGGACATGGAGACCAACATTTTAACCCTATCGAGAATGGCTGCGAATAGTCGGGATGTAGCACGCATACCTCCAATACAGGCCACACCAAAACTACCTCCAGCTTCCATTTTTATATTTGCACAGAGTGTCCTACATCCAGCACAAGTTCCACCTCAGCAGAAGTAGGCAGTGGTACTACTGCGCAGCCACATATTGAAATTCAACACACAACCTCCAGTTCATCCGGCACTGGAAGTGGCACCTCTAGCAGGAGACAAAAGTTAAGCTCCCCAGTGTGGGACTTCTTTACAGTTAGCGCAAATGAGGACAACATTGCTATATGCTCCATTTGTCATTCCTCTGTTAGTCGTGGTAAGCTTGGTACAAACTATGGTACCGGAGGCCAAATGAACCATTTGAAAAAACACCACGCAATCAAGTGGGAGGACCACCTACGTAGCATAAAAGCAGGAACCATTAATGTTGGTGGGGAAGCAGTAGAAGGTCCACTCATGGTCGAACAGGAAGAAAACTGAGACATTCTATCTGGTAGTGGTACACAAAGTACCCCTGTCGCCAGCACTGCAGTGGTAGATCCCATATCCTCTGCATCAGTAACATCTGAGTGGCACCAAAGTAAGAGTAACCTGGAGACACCAAGGAGTACGGGTGCGAAGTCTGCGACGAGAAGTACTGCATCGAGCATAACTGAAAGAAATACCAAGCAGCGTACCATTATTAGCATGTTTAGGCAGGAGGGAAAGTACGAGCGCAACCACCCAATAGCACGTTTATACAATGCTAAGCTTGCAAAAATGTTAGCACTGGACATTCTCCCTTTTTCTTTTGTTGAAGGGGTGGGTTTCCTGGAATTTTTGACAACCATCTGCCCAAAATGGAATGTTCCCAGCCGCTACTATTTTGCCAGAGTTGCTGTTCCAGCACTACACCACGACGTGCTGGAATTGCTTGGAAAAGCCTTGCAGCAGAGTGCTGTTCATAGTATCCACCTGACAACAGACATGTGGACCAGTTGCCAAGCCACTGATTACATGTGCATCACTGCACACTGGATCTCTTTTTCAGGTGTTAAAGCCAAGATATCTGCAGGCATTGACACTGCTGAGATTTTTAATGATACTCGCAGACATGCTACTGTAGCCATTATTGCTTTGGAGAAATCGCATACTGCTGCAAACATTTTGGCTGAGTTTAACAGCAAGGTCTTTGAATGGCTGCGACCAAGAGGCCTTAACATTGGTTTTGTTGCCACCGACAATGGCAGTAATGTAGTTAATGCCATGCAAGATGGTCGCTATTTCAGGGTCCCGTGTTTGGCACACTGCATTAACATTGTTGTTCAAGACTTTCTGAAACATTAAAGCAAAGTCAGCAACTTACTGACCATTTGCAGAGGAATCTGCACACATTTCAACCATTCTTTTAAAGCCCGGAAGCAGCTACGGGTCATTCAACGTGCGTATAAAATGCCAGTCAAAGCACTCATCCAGGAGGTCCCAACACGTTGGAACTCTACTTATTACATGCTTGATCGGCTGTTTGAGCAGTACATACCACTTAATGCTTCTGTCATGACAATGACAAGAAGATCAGGGGATCCAACTGTTATTAAAGCCATGACCGTTGAGATGTGGCAATGGGACCTCATTAAATGCCTGACAGAGATGATACTTCCTTTTGAGGTCTTCACATGTGCAGTCAGCAGGGAGGACTGTACTATGGGCCAAGCTATCCCATTGTTGTATATGCTAGAGTAAGAGCTGAAGGAGGTGTCTGAAACATACGAAGGTGTTGAAGGAAAACTTGAAGCATTATATTTGGCGAAGGCCTTAGCCGGCGCTTATCTGAGAATACAAGGATTCAAAATAAGATTGTGTCACATTAACATTACATTACTGCCACAATTTTGGATCCACAGTAGAAATTATTTGTGAACAGTAATGCAGTAATTCCTTTTTCAGAAGGGGATGTTGCCAAGTACAAAACTGTAATAGCCGAGGAAGCCACTGATTTAGAAAACGAACGGCTCTCAATTAGAGGCCTGCCAGTGCCAGCCCAGGACAGTGCAAGTACTACTGAGCATCCTACAGAGTCAAGTTCTTCTTCACAGCATGAGAGCAGTGCGTTTGCTTCACAGCAGTCACCAACACAACCAATAACAAAAACAGCACCAACAGGATTTGATTCATCAGACACATCCAAACAAATAGCTGCTTGGTTTCTACAGAAAGTGATGGGTAAGTCCGTTGCTGTCGCAAAGCCAAAAGAGGACGAGCAAACCGGAGCACCACTCAACATTGAGCGGTTGGTCCAGGCCTATCTGGATGACACAACAGAGTTGTTCATGGAGCAAAGCCCATTGGTGTATTGGTATAGGACAAGAAGCCAATGGCCAGTGCTCAGCAGGCTGGCGATAAAGTATCTAGCTTGCCCTGTTGCACGTGTCTCTTCTGAGCGTGTTTTCAGTGCTGCTGGTGCCGTTGTAACTGTGAAAAGGACCAGTCTCTCGCCCAAAAGCGTGGAGAGGTTAACCATGATCAAAATGAATCAGCACTTCATACCACCAGACTACAAAATACGTGAATCACAGCTGGAAGAGGAGAGCGAGTCAGAAGACATAAGTAGTGGGTTACATGACCTACTTCTGTCAGATGAACCACCAGGGTTTGAGGACGAGCTCCTTTTCCCTCACAACTAGGCTTTTACATTGTTACATTCTCCCTTCCTTTATTTGTGTGTATCTGTCTTTCTGGTTCAAACTTCAAAACCAACACCATCCTTTCTCTTACTTTTAATTACCTACTGGAGTTGCACATCTGTGCATTTAACTGTGCACTCCACTCCTCAGAGTCCTACTCCATCTTCCTGACTCACCCTAAATACATTTCCATCTTGCCATACATTGGATGGAGATGGAGAATAGTACAATAATGTAGCCTCTAACAGTCCCTCCATAACAAGTGAAACGTACGTGACTATAGCCATCTTCTGTTTTGTTTCCAAATCTGAAACGCATCACTGTCTTAAGGCTACCACCTCTGTCTGCAGGCATACACAACTCTTCAATGTCAGAACTTGAGCAGGGCTCCAAAATTAAAGTAAACTCGTCATCACTTTCAGAAGGCTCTGCTGCATCTGTGATCTGACAGCCACAAAGAAGAGAAAGACAGGTATATGAAATGAATGATGCCATACATTGCATTGGATGCTTGCTGACTCAGAGCAAATGTGCATGAAGTAGAACTATACTAGTAGTTTAATATAATAACAAAGTACTTGTGTCTCAAGTGATGGTCAATGTTTCCATGTTGTTTAATAATATGTATCCAATTGTACTCCTACTACTGCAGGTGCAGTCTGGACTTAATCGTAGTCACTCACTACAGACTGAGTTGCTGTTGGTGGTCTGTTGGACAACACGTACACGTGCCACACCGGATGATGACGACCACCGTACCATCTTTGCGCGCTGTCAGTCAGTTGGATCTGAGATGATTGATGGGATTACGTCAGGAAGTGGAATACAAGGTAAACACAACCAATCAACAAGAACCACAGCAGTCCTAGGCTACATGTGTGTGCAGTGGTGGAATAGAATAGTGGTATGATTGACTAACAATGGCGCATTGATTTAATCACTTGTTTTGGAAAATGCTAGGTTGCTGTATATGCCTTTTGTCTGGAACTGTGAAAAATTTAGGTAAATGGAGTTTGGGCCACAGACTCACGGCCCGGTGTTGTGCTGTGGTCCTGTAACTGTTCTGTGCTGGCTCCTATCTTGTTGTTCTTTTCGATGACTGCTGTGCAACTAGAAGAGTAGAGTTAATCAATGTATCCAAGCCACCTCAGTCTGAAAATCTTCTCGCTCACGAGTCTTGTCTTTTTTGCACTACACCGTAATTGATTTTTATGTTTTCATTCAGTTTACTTATTTTGTAATACCCCATTTCTTTTTTCATCAACACTTACAGGCCAGCCTTTCACCCAGCGCTATTATACGTGGAGCAACAACTCACACTTACCTTACCAATCCTCCTCATCATCCAGCCAGAGGCGCCCAAGAATGATATTCAGTCACAGTGTCCATGGAAGGGAGGACAAAGATGAATGACGAGATACAACTACACATTTGGACCTGGATAATACATTAACTTTAGTATCATTTTCGTAATTTTTTTTTATTCCTTTTTCCTCTTCATTTATTTTAGGCTTGTGTTTGGTAATTGATTGTTCACTTAAACTATTTCTTAATTTTCTTTGCTAGCTTTCAATCCGCTACAGCAGGTATTACGGTTTCTCAGAGGGCATACAGCCTAGGCAAAAGTCATATTCATATCATATATAAGAAATACTTCCTTTGAATTGTGTAGTAGTAGTTAAGTAAGTACCACTTATTATTAACCATCAAGTTATAACTTATCTTCATCATGCATGCATTTCATTTTTCTTACTTAACTTTAGATTTATTGGGTAGTAGTGGATCATCAATCATCATCTTCATTGTTTTGCTTTTGTTGTCTCCAAGCGTACTGTTTTTCTTTCTCAAACCTTTCCCAAACCCCCGTTCCCATTCATTCATCAAACCCTAACCCTCTTCCCCCGGGCTGTGTGGTTTTATATTGAGGTATGATGTTACTACATTAAATCTACACCAACAATTGATCACACGCTTGCTGGGGCAGATGTGGTGAAAGCAACACTAATTTAGAATAGGAACGCTACCATTGAGATCGTTCACACATAAATGGAA
Source organism: Lissotriton helveticus (assembly GCF_964261635.1). Lineage (NCBI taxonomy): Eukaryota > Metazoa > Chordata > Amphibia > Caudata > Salamandridae > Lissotriton > Lissotriton helveticus. Next base: position 201,119,142 of record NC_136063.1, on the reverse strand, counting down.
GGGTGGGTCTGGGAATTGGTGTCCATGGTGCAAAGAACAGGAGGAAACTGTGGGTCACTTCTTTTTTGTTTGTCCTGCATATGTCGCCCCACGGAAAAAATGGCTGAAACTAATCTGTAGAAACCTAAACACTAGAGGGGGAATGAGGCCTTATGGTTGTTAGGGACGGTAACATCACTCCCAGTGGCCATAGCAGTAGCTAAATTTTTAGGCTGGTCCTGGATCATTAGAGCTAGATATCCACAGCGCTAGTTTATTCTTGAATAACCTGTGAGGGAGGTTATACGTACGTCTTTTTGATAAAATTTAATTAGAGCTTTGTATTATGCAAATTATGTATTGTGTTTTTTGTTTTTGTTTTTTTTCTTCTATTTAATGTTTTAACTGTATTTTTGTGATGTCTTTTATGGTGAATTTTACCGAAATAAAGACGTATGAAACTGAAACTGAAATCAAATGTCAACGAGGCAGGGCGAGGATCCTCTTCTGCTTACCCACCCAAGCTCACTGTATGTACTAGTGTACAAGGCAATTCATTTCCCAAAGTGACCCAACGAATAAATCTAAATAATTGGTGGCATTATTTGAATTTAATTTTACAGCATTTAAGTTTACAAATTGGATTGTGTTTTACTGACTCCTTCAACACAACTACAGTTATCTTCTTGTACTTGGCAGTCCCCGACACCATTGATTTCTTTGAGTTTAGCAGTTGCAATATTGTTTGTATTTTTTTGGTCAGTCTTATGTACTGTATTTTTCTACTTCTCCCACATTCTGTCTCAGGCAAATGAATGTCTCTTTGTTTTTGTTTGCCAATGCTAGTGCCAGTGTCTAGTCTACTACTACCATCACACAACCACGGCATATTCTCCGTTGTCTTGGGAAACCATGCAGCCCTTGCGGTGCCAAACTTAATCATCATCAATCACAGGTAAGAAGAGAAGTTTGCTGGGAGGTATAATGGAGGAGAGACTGGTAGTACTAATAGGACAAATATAACTCAGTGAGGGGTACCGCATCTATCTGTTTGCATGATGTTACACATGTGGTCAATTAATACAATATTTCAATTAAACACTGGCCGCTGCCCTGCATGTAGAGTACACCTTGTGACGTACAACAGTAACCCCATCACAAAACAACATCATATGTGTACGTTGAAAATAAATAACATTATTCATGTATATAAAAAAATATCCTCCTAGTCCTATCCCACCCCTATCCCCATCCTAACCCCTACCAATGTCCAAGTCCAAAGAATGTCCCACAAAAATAACCCCAACACCCAATTCTCACCCACCAACAAAAGTATTAAAAAAGGGGCAAATGAATAGGGTCCATTACAATCGGCGGGCTTTGAGGTGTTTGTCCACAATTATTTTGACATGCTCCTCTAATTGGTCCTCCAGCTTGGCCACCCGGAGGAGAGGTTGTTGCCGAAATGCACAGCACCTACATTTGCATCGATGATGTGGGGGGCGGCAGATGTTGTGAAATGCCGGCGGTGAGCGGCTGCCTGACCACGGTGCCGTACTCCTGCAGGTGGGGCCTGGCTGGGGCCTGGGGCATTGGAAGAGGCAGCAGCTGCTGCCACCGCCTCTACCTCCTCCTCCTCGGCCTCAGCCACCAGCCACCAGCCGGCGGTACTCCTCCACAATGGCCTGCAGTTTCTTTTGCCGGGCCCTGGCTGCCAACTCCTTCCGTGATGGTTTTTGGGAAGGAGTATGAGTATCTATAAAAAAAGAGTTGTAACTGAAACTCTTCCAAATTAATTCAACACATAATGGCATAGTAGCACTACCAAGCGCAGTACATACAATTGGTTGCAACTTTTAGTATCTATCTAATCTATCCTCCTGCTTCCCCTGCCTGTAACATTTGTTGACGTTTTTTGCGGCATTATACTTGCCCTAGTAATATGGGTGGACTTGAGTACACAGAAGAACACCAGTCTTTCTTGTATCTCCTTTTATATTTTCAAAGTAAGACTCTGCTTCCAGTGACAGTCTCCACCTATGATGAATATAATACATTTAGGGGGCATCCACCCATTAAAAGTAAATGTCTATCATTCTTTATTATCGCCTTAGCTGGTTTCACTTTCACCAACAACCACCCATGCGTCCACTCCTTCCTTGCCTTGGGTTTCATTGACACAAACTCCGCTCATGATTCTTGCTATCCACTATATCCATGCACCCATATTGTTTTGCCCAACCAGGCATGCATCTTCTTTCACCTTCCAGTTCTACCCATCCTTCAACAACCCATGCATCGGATTCATATCAGCCACGTGCATGAACTTTCCAAAGTATCCTTCTATGGTAGTCTTATTACATCTCTTTCGTCTTTCCTCCTTCCACCCTAGTTCACTTCTTTCCCTTTTTGTTCAACACATCCCTCAAGGTCATCTGATCTGACTTTTAGTCTTCTCCATTACTTTCACAGCTGATTTGGAGTCTGATAGAAGAGGTCTTGTTTACTCAACTCACGCTGGTAATGCTGCAAAGGGTGTCTTCTTCAACCATTGTATATTGTCCAGTACAACTTCAAATTCATACTTTCTTAATAAGTCTCATATCACAGTGAGGGAAATGTTCCCCTTCCACCTAGTAATGCAAATAAGTAATGAATATAACTTACCACCGCCCACCGCTGAAGTTTCCTCCCCCACTGGTGCTCCTGCAGGTGCCGCAGCCACTGTCCCCTCCTAGATGGCATTAGCATCGCCGCTGGCCCCGTCGGCACTGGTGATTGGTAGTGATTGTGCACCTATAAAAGCAAGTACACCTTTTTCGATGCCTGCACACCTCCCCCTATATTAATAGTTGTACTTTTTTCACCAGGAAGGAAGATTGAAAAAACAGTTACGTACAACATAAATCGTTGTAACTAGGCCAAATTGCGTACTACTGTACAGCAGTCATTAGACAGAGTTTAGTTTTAATTTATTAGATGGTCCCTAGGGTCATCTAATCTCTACTCCTACTCTAGTCTTTGGAAACTTAGCCTGAGCCATGTAACCATTTTAGATCTGGGTCTACTGTTTTGCCCATGTTACCTCGCAGCTTGTTGCACAGTAAAAAAAAAAAGCCAGCAACCCAATATACCCTTGAGGGTTCGGGCAAAGAATATGGAAAGGTGAACGTACCTTCAAGGGATTTTGTTTATATTAATTAAAGCATAAAGCTCTCAATATAAATTCTTGACCAGGAGTGCTTTGGGTCAATTTGTGCAAAAATGCAACAGTAATTACTTATTCAGGTATTGAACAGTCACAATAGGTGATCTAAAAGCATCAAATATAGATAGAGCGGGTGTATATGAAAGATTTGTATTTAATACTCTATACAAATTAAAAAAGGTACAAAATCAATATAAACAATGTTACAAGAAGTACATGTTAGATCAATACAAAACTTATTTGTGACAATTGTATACGCTTTTCTTCCTTGCTTTTAATTAGTTAACAAATCCAGACAAGAAAAAGCGTGGGTCGACGTTTCGGTCTCTTAAAAACTGATTGATGAGACCATCTTCAGGACAATAGATAATTTCTGATGCCCCTTGATTGTTGAATCTCAGATGACCTGAATGCTGACCATAAATGTCTTTGTTGTTTTCTTTCTTTTTTATAAACACATACAGGTATCTGGAGTGAAGGTAATCGTCACGAATGGACGTTTTGATTAAACTCCTGTTCGTCGCAGGCAAAATCAAAAAATGACCTGCTGCATCAAGGTTATCGGCTGCTCGTCCGTTTATTTAAAAGAATGCAGGCCAGTATACTAGTTTCATGGACTTTGTATGCTACTCGTCCATGAATTTAAATAGGTAGAGGCCAATAAATGTGCCTTTAGAGTCAAATCCTCAGCCGGTCGTCACCTCCGTATGTATATAAGTCGCCCTGACTTATATACCTGCGGAGGTGACGACCGGCTAAGGATTTGACTCTAAAGGCACATTTATTGGCCTCTACCTATTTAAATTCATGGACGAGGAGCATACAAAGTCCATGAAACTAGTATACTGGCCTGCATTCTTTAAAATAAACGGACGAGCAGGTGATAACCTTGGTGCAGTATGTGCTGCCCCATATCAATAAAGGGGACCAGTATCCAAATCGGGAGCTCCCTGTGAAAGGGTGCCCTCCGTAAGACTCTCTCAACAAACCGCTGCCATATAGCGGCCGTGTGTCACACAACATAAGGAAGGGACATATCCGCCCCCTACCTTGCATCATGACAACCTGCAGCGTCTGGGTATCTACCCTGCCCGAGAGGAGGCGTGTCTCCCAATTGTCAGCATCTGTAATCCAACGGGCAGCATGTTGCAACTGGCCCGCATAATAATATAGATCAAAGCGCGGGGCTTCAATGCCCCCCTCCTCGTAGCTGCAGACCACCGTGTGAAGAGCCACCCTAGTGCGCCGGCCCGCCCAGAGCAGAGATGTGAGAAGCGTGTTGAAAGTGCAGAAGACATGGGGTGGGAGCGGACACAGTGAGTTCTGGAGGACATATAACGTCTCAGGAAGCATCACCATCTTTGCGACGGCCAGTCGTCCCATCAACGAGAGTGGTAAAGAATTCCAGAAAGACACTGACTGCTGTAAGGACGTGAATATATGATCCACGTTCAGGGCTATCGCCTGCTTGTCCGTCAGAGCCACGCGTCAGCCAAGATAACGGAACCCCTCCTGTTCCCAGCGCAGCCCGAGATCTGGTAGGTCTCCCAAGGGCACCAAATCCAACCCCGCCAGTGGAAAGATCAGGGACTTATGGTGGTTGAGTCAGAGCCCCGACACCTCCCCAAAGCGGTCTAAGTGTTGCAGCAGTATCTGCAATGCATCCCAGGGAGCGGTCAGGTAGAACAAAGCGTTGTCCGCATATAGGGAAATGACATTGCACGTGTCCCCCACCCTGACATCCCACCCCACCGCTCCATGTCCGCTCAGACCCGAACAGCGAGGGGCTCTATGGCTAGGGCACATAGTGGCGGCAAGAGGGCACACCCGTGGCGTGTACCCTGAGGGCTCGTGGGCGTCTCCTCCCGGCTTCAAGATCATATTTCCCCCAGCATCATGCTCGGTGGGAGAATCCCACTCTCAAACGCCTCAAGATAAACCTGCAATAGGAGTTGGGGGAGTGTACCCGCAAAGGCCTGATAAAACTCAGGAGGGAATCCATCACTCCCCGGGGACTTGGCTCTCGGCTGGCGATGCAGAGCTGCGTGCACCTCACCCAGAGTTAGAGCTTCGTCCAGGTCCTCCTGCGCCGACTTAGGGAGAGATCGCAGGGTCAATTCCCGAAGGTAAGGGAGATAAGACGTCTCAGTAACAGTGGGGTCCGCAGCGTACACCCGCTGGAGATGAGACTGCAGGACCGGCAATAGTCCCACTTCAGAATGGACTAAGCCCCTCGTAGGCCCCCGCAGGGCCACGATCCTCTCCGGGGCCCTCTCCCGTCAAAGAATCCAGGCCAAAAGTCGACCCGATTTGTCTCCCCCCCTTGTGTAAGGGTATATTTATCGAGCCTATCCAAAATATCATGTATGCCTATCTGAGTGTTATGCTCCCTTCTCTCGTCACAGTGTCATGGGCCTCCGAGGTCTGTAATTCTAAGAGGCGGCTTTCCGCCTCCAGTATCTAACGTTGGAGCTGCTTCCGGACCCCATAGGTTAGGCTCATGCACGCCCCCCTCACCACCGCTTTTAGGGCCGCAATGGCAGTTTCTTTGTGGTGTTTCCCCACCTGGTCCTCAAGAATCTCTGTCGGTAACCTCCAGGTCCGGGCCGACACACCAGGGCCCCCCAATTTACCATACACGCCACAGAGGGGTGATCAGAAAGGAATCGCGACAGATGGGTAACCTCAAGGGACATGGTGGCCTCCGGGTTTGCGACTAAGACCCTGTCCAGACGACTATGTGTATTGTGAGTGGAGGAAAAACAGGTGTATACTTTCTGAGTCGGGTGTCTCTGGCGCCAGATATCCTGAGCCCCTATATTCCCCATGATCTCCTGGAGTTTCGCTGTCATTCATGGCTTCGTACCCCCACGGGGTGGGAATCTATCAAGAATGGGGTCCAGGATGCAATTAAAGTCCCCAAATCAAAGCAGCGGTACCTCAAGTTCTGGGACCAGTATCTCCTGCAGGGACTGAAATAAATCTGGGTCATCGGTGTTCGGGGCATAGGTGTTCAGTACAGCTACATCCCTGACATCCAGTTTAGCTCTAAGGAGCAGATACCTCCCATGGATGTCAGCCTCCACATACTAGACAGCAAAAGGGACACCGGGGGCCACCAACATTAGAACCCCCCTGGCATACCTAGAAAATGAAGAGTGGAAAACCTGTCCCCGACATTTTTCCCCCAGTTGTTGAGCCCATGAGGTGAGTTTCCTGGAGGCAAGCTATCGAGACCTTGTGCCTACGAAGGGAGGACAGGATCCTATATCTCTTGGTGCACATACCCAGCCCTCTCACGTTCCAACTCAGGAATGTATGCCCCACCCATGCCAGCCGCCCCAAGTCATTATGCAGAGTCTCGGGCCAAGTGAGTAAGCATCTGGGGAACTACTATGACCCCCCCCCAGGGCCAGCGCCCAACTCAATGCAGCCGCTCCAATACATATCTCACTACCTCGAATATCCCAGGGGTAGGCACCCAGAGCTCCCAGGACAGAGCACTGATGTTTATCCATCCCCAACCAGGTACCACAGTATCCCCCCTCTCTAGGCGTTATCCCCCCCTCTGGCTATGCGTGCTGGTTTGACTAGCCGGAACCCCCCAAGGTTAGCAGTCCCCAATCCCGAGCTGGCAGGCCACCACAGCAGTATGAGTAAGGAAACAATGGAAGAATATTATCCTCAAGGCGGGACCGAGGAGGTTGTAAGTGAGCCCCTGACAGTCTCAGGAAGAGTATCAGTAGTTGGCTGTAGGGTTTCCGGCACCAGTTCCCCATCCTGAGGCACTGCTACAGAGATCGCGGGGCTCATCAGTCTCCGAAGACTACAGGCAGATTGATTCCTGTGCCTGTTTCCTCGCCTCCTCGGCGGTCTGGACCCCCAAGCGCCCCAGCCTCCCCCACGTTCACCCTGCGGGAAAGCATCTCCCCGAATCTCAAGCCACTCCCACACCTCCTCCGGGGCATCAAAGAAATGCGCCTTTCCCTGGAATAGGACCTTGAGCTTGGCAGGGTAGAGTAACATGTATTGCATGCTGAGGTCTCGGAGTCTCTGCTTGACAGCGAGGAAAGACTTCCTCTGCTCCTGCACCTTGCGGGTGTAGTCCGAGTAGATAGATAACTTAGCGTTGTCAAAGGTGAGGTTCGCCGTTTATCTGGCCGCTTTCAGGATGCAGTCCCTATCCCGATAATTCAGGATTTTAGCGATAAGGGCCCTCGGGGGAGCGCCCGCCGCAGCGGCGGGACCAGCGCCCTGTGGGCCTGTTCTATCACGAAGACCTTAGACAGACCCGTGGGGCAGAGTTTCGTGCGTATCCAGGTCTCCAAAAATCATTCCGCATTGCCCCCTTCCAAGCGTTGTGGAATACCCAGGACCCTTATGTTACTGCGGCGTGCCCTCCCTTCCACCTCCTCCGCTCTACGCTCCAGTTCCCCTGTCGCCGAGGTGAGCTGCAAGACTGTTTTCTTCAGAGAAGCTACCTCTCCCTGCAGCTGGACGATGTCCGCCTCCGCAGTGGAAACCTTATCCGCTACTTTCCTCAGGTCCACGCCCAACCTGTTCACATCAATGGAGACCGTCTCTATCTGCTTCTCCAGGGCAGTGCGGTATCCCTGTATCGCCTGCAGGAGCTCCGCCCCAGAGGGCTCATCGGCCACCTCTCCCCATCCAGACCCTTCTGACGCGTAATCCACTGCGAGGGGAGGCGTTGCGTGGAATACTGCGTTAAGGTGTTGGGCTGAGAGGCGCGGGGCAGTCTGTCCTTACCCATTGCGCTGGCCTGCGGGGGCCACTCCGGGATCCGCAAGGTTCAGAGCCTCAGGTCTACTCCTCGCAATATGCCCGGCGAGCCAGGGGGAGGCACTGCAGGGGTGCCTCGGCGGAAGGGCCCGGGCCCGACCACAGCACGCCGCCCTCACTCCCCTCCGACTCAGTCAGCGCAGAAGAAGTGAGGACACACACTCCGCGGGGCCTCCGCCGCAGGCCACCGCCACCCACCGTCGCCCCCAGCGTCATGCCACAGTCCTCGGAGCCTCAGGGCACAGCAGGAGTCAGCAGTGGGCACCACCTCCACAGCCAACAAGTTTGCAAGAGCCACCACCAGGTGAGCGCCAGCCCCAGTCCACGCGTCTCACCTCTTGTTATGCAGGCCGCATCCCCAGCCACGCGTATGAATGGCCCCAGGTGTCTGTCTGTTATGCGGGCCGCCTCCAGACAGGACTGCGTCACAACACACTCTCCACCGTATCTCAGGTTGGCCCCAGGAGCACTCGAAGGAGGATCCCCCGCACTGGGCTGTCCATGCCTCATCACTGGCCTCCGGGCACCACTCGGTCCCTCGCGTGAGTCACCGTCCACACGTGGGGGCATTAGGCAATACAGAGGCCCAGCCTCTCGTGGCAGGCCTCAGACGACTTTGGGCACTCCCCCCAGTAACAGCTAGAGACCCAGTCCGGACTTCCAAATGCGTGAAAGTCTCAGGGAGCGGACCTCACCTGCGCCGACGCAGGCCGCATCCCCGGCCTCGCGTAGGTATGGGCCGGGACTCCTGGGCGCCAGTCAGTCCGCCTCCCGATATGGGGCCGCCACCGCCCGCACTCGGCCGCACCACTGGAGGAACCACAGGAGCTATCGAGGAGCGGATGAGTTGCTCCAGGCAGCCGAGGCTCTGCTGCCATTTCCAGGCCCCTCGCTGCACCCCACACAATCCAACCTTCACTTCTGGGGGACAGAGGTGATACGGAGGTTCAGCTCCCCGCGGGGGGCCCTCGATGACTGTGGGTGCCTCCCTCGCAGCGGCAAGGTGCCCAGATCAGTCCATCGGACACTCGGCAGGCGCCACCACCGAGGCTCTCTCACACAGGTATAGGCCGCATCCCCAGCCGTACGTAGTTCCGGCCCGGCATCCTCCCAGGCCCAGCTCTGTAATGTCCGTTTCCAGGCCGCAGACCAGCCTTGCCTCTCAACTGGGTTCTCCCCCCGCCTGTAGGGTTCCGTGCAGACCCACGGGTCCGGTCCGATCTCTGCAACAAGGATTTTGTCAGGATTTATGCGGCTGACCGGTCGGGAGCTGAAGGAGTTCACGTCCTGCCGGCCATGCTGCTTGGCCACACCCCCATTACTTCCAGTGTTAATATATATATTTTTTTGCTTCTAATCTATTTACGTATGACGGTCTCTTTTTCAGCTGTTCCTGAAAGCAGTGTCAATATGATTTATGAAAATAGCAACTTAAACATTTCCAATCACAAGAATACTGACACCAGCAATGCTAATATTCTCTTAACAGTAAGGCAACAACACGAGCGACACAACCATGGCTGCATCTACGGGGCTGCAGGAGGGTGACGTTATTTACGTGTGTTTATTTTCCTGCGGGTACGGGGGCAGTGGCGGGTAGAAAGGGGGAGGAGGGATGGCTACCGAGGCAGGACGGTGGATGTGCTGCAGGTCCCAGTATGCCATTTGGCCTTTATGTGGCTGTAGCACGAGCCCGCTCACACTGGGGAAAAAAAACTCTCTCTATGTCATGTGGAGCAACACTACCAGCACTTTTATGAATAAGAAAGCAAGCAACAGTACACAATTAACAAATGTAAAGATGGTACAACATCTCACGTTATGCCAAATAAATACCCGATGCCTCCTTAGTTCTCCTGGGGTTACGCAAACCCACAATTCCTTCCCGCCTCTACAGGGAAGGCCTTCCACAGGAGAAGGTTGTGACAACAGAGACTTACCTTGACAATCAAGCACTCAGTCCCGAGGTTTATCCTCCCCCCTAGCACTGCCTGCTTGTGTTTCCAAACCGGTCCAGGAAAAATAAGCCCTAGCTCCCGAGCCAATCCAAGCAGTGCTCGTATGCTGCATACAATACTAAGCAGTATAAGAGCAATGCTAGGATTGACTGGGGCATGACAGCAAAACACTTTATTCAAGATCGGTGAGGCTGCATCTTTGCTGACACAACTCCATGGTGGCCTTCAATGTAGAAGCCTGAACTGCGCATGTCAGATTGGCTAAAGCAAAAATGCAGGCCAATCTGACATGAGCAGCTCAGTTAACAGCCTCAGCTGCTTCTCCCCGCCCACCTAAGCTCCGTAGCCCTGCCCCATTAATTAGATAGAATCATGAATGAAGATTCGGCTGTACCGAGCTAGTCAAAATGGGCATGGGACTTTGTGGCTCGCAGCTGTAGGGGTCAACCCCCCGGGCACCTATAAATAAACTGCCCCTATCGGAATGTCTTGCTCCAACTATTGAGGCAGGATCATTTTTAGCTAACATTTTAACTGCACTTCAGCACTTTTTCTTGACTAGTTCAGATATTCAGTATATGAGCTATGTTCATCTTAAAGACTATCTAAAATATACTATTAAAAATTGTTAGATGGCAATGATAAAGAAATCCGTAGAACAAAACGTTTCCTTAGATTATTCATTCCTGTCAGACAGCCGTTCCTCAAGTATATTTGAACTGGAATTTGGAACATAGTGTGCACAGATGCATAATGATATGTAGATTGAAATGTTTATCATTAAAAACTGTGACAGATGCATGGCAGAATTTATTCTGGGACGACAAAATATGTACTTCATGTAATTATGATGTGCATACCATCGAACATGTTATATTTGCTTGCCCTGCCTTCAAAATTACCAACAGAGATTTTTAAATCACTTATTTAAAATATGGTATTATAATGGCAGAAGCTGCAATGGAGATGATAAACTGCCCAGTTAATGAATTAATGTGTTGCAGCATTTTTACATGTTTTGGCTTCTTTTTAAAGCTGTATTAATGGATGTAATTTTGTATATTGTAGATCTCATTGTAAGATCTAAATCTCTTATTTATTTAAAGAGTTTTATATAGCGCTGGCTAGACCCGAAGGTATCAGAGCGCTTTACATTAGGTTCCACAATGTAACAGAAAATTATAACAATTACACATTATGTAAAATATAAGCAATGCATTGAGAGAGGAGAGAAGGAGAGACATAAATAGAGGGAGGATGCGGGAAGAAATGAAAGGAGAGACGAAAGGAAGTCTGGCTAAAGACCGACTGGGTAGGTGACGTCCAAGGAGGGAATCCCCGGGCCCGTCTCCCCTTTAGCTAAACCAGGTAGTTCCATCGGGCATCAAACAAAATAGCTAGGTCTCAATTGACGAGGGAAAATTCACAGATAAACAGGGCGCTTTAACCCTGCATTCACGCCGAGCTATTTAGTATTATGTTCATAACCAGGAATGGTGAATTGCAACAAATGGTAAAAGCATCTCACGTACACAAATAGGCTGCAGAGATACCTGGACACAAATGACCAACTAAAACATTTAACAGTTGCTTATCTGAAGCACCAACTGTCCAAACATGGGCAACCTCGTATTTTATATCAAGTACTTTTTTTTTAAACTGTAATTGTTCCCCCTGATTTTCACCATTTGGAATAATTTATCTTAAAGTGAATACAATATTCAAGGGAACTATTTATATTTGTTTCTAAGGCCAGCGGCATCTAATTTGGGACAAAGTTCTGCTCCTTGGAGCTCTTAAACAGTTTGTTTTCTAGATTGAAAACAAATTGTTTAATCTCGAATAAGAACCTTGGCCTTGAAACCTTAAACCTCGCTGAAATGTCTTGCTACAGGGTATATCACATGCGTTTGAATTAATTCCCTACGATGTTCTAGTACCTTCTTCCTCACTGGAACATTTGTATTGCGAATATACCACAGCCTATCTGGACAATTCAACACATCGATAAAAACCTTAGAAGCACAAATGATGTATTTCTTAATGTAGTGCATCCAGCCAAAACTTATTTTGAGGTGGCAAGCATTCTTACTATGCCTGCAGGCCTTACAGTGACCACACGTAAAAAAAACTGCCATTCTTATGTAGCCACCCTCCATCTGTTTTGGTTTCAAAATTGCTATGGACCAACATGTCCTTTAACAATATGGGCCTTCTGTAGGTGATCTTAACATGGGGTGACATGTCTCTCCTGATGACTTTGTCTGATGTGACTAAGTTGCAATGTTTGAATAGAATTCTGAAGTTACAGTTGTAAGTGGTTGGAAATCTAATGGGTTGTAAACTGCTGTTTTTCTTCATTTAAACATAGATCACATTTTGCCTGCCTTGGGTTTATATTTTGGCTATCACAATCAAGTCTGTATTTTAAGAGTAGCCTCTATATATAAATCTCTCCATCATGTTTGCCTCTTCCTTCTAATATCATTTGGCTGTACCACAGTTATGTTTGGCTCTAATTAATTCTCTATTCAGTATGCTTTTTTTCAGTTTAGGTGAATGAAGACTTCTTGCGTGGAGAAGGTAATTACCAGCCGTCTCTTTGCGAAGCAGGCTGGCCTCAAAGTGTCCCCCTCCACTTCCACATGTATGTTCACAATTGTAATCTGACTTTCAACAATACAATTACTAAATGATAGATTTGCTTGTCTGATGGACAAACGCATGCCTTAACCACACGATTTAAACCATGCGTGCCTTTTAGACCACACATGCCTTTACCATGCAATTTTGTGGTAAAATCATGTTTGGTAAATGGTCATTTGTTGTAAAGATCACACTCCTGACCCTCTGCCCTAAACCCTAAAGACACCCTAAATTTAAAATCCCTACTTCCCACCTACCACAGCCCAACTGCCCCCTCGACCTGAAAACTGGCCATATGATGTTCCCTATCCTGAGTCCTACAACTTAGCCCCATTAAAACTATTCTGACCCAGCCCCCTCCTAGAGCCCCAAAACAAGCCCTCACCCACTAAAACCTAACCACACCTAGCCCGCCCCAGTCCAACTGCTCCCTCAGCCTTAAATCTGCCCCTTTTCTGTCCCCTGCCATGAGCCCTAAAATTCTATATCCCAGCCATGAAAACTACCACAACCCCCAACCCGCAAAACGACCCCAACCCAAATAATCGAGCTGCCCCCAAATGCCCAAAACTACCTTCAACTCAAATATTCTAACCCCACTTCTGTCCCCTGCCCTGAGCCCTTAAACTCCCAACTGCCCCTGCACCTAAAAACTGCCCCTTTCCTGTCCCCTGCCCTGAGCCCTAAAACTCCCAGCTCTCCAAACCTGAAAACTACCCTCACCTCCTCCCAGACCTGAAAACTACACAACTACTACAAAATACCCCTCACCCCCTCAAAACCTGTCTTACCTCTCCTCCTTGTCCCAATCCTTCCTCTTCTTGCTTCCGGCAGCAGCAGCAACTAGACTGCACATATGCCTTAAACATGAATATGGGTGGTTAAGAAAGATGTATGGTTTAGACGTGCGTGCTTCCGTCTGCATGGGTCAGACCCAAGTAGCTCATGCTTCGTGGTAAGGTTGATAGATTTAGATCTGGATTGTTGAGAGACAGAAAAAATTCTTCAGCAAGTTTTTTGTGCCATCCCAAATACTAAACAAACCATCAATGTATCATGTCCAAAACAGTACATGAACAGATTGGCATAGCTGAGGGTGAAGCAAGTGCCCATCGCAGGTCCTGATAGTTGTTTGTAAAAGAGGTTGCCAAACATAAGTTTATTATTCAGTGCACATTCTGTCACATCCTTATCCCCCTTCGGTGCTCATGATGGAACGGTTCCATCAAGAGCCACAGTGGGCTTGTGCTCATGACCAAACCGGTCAGTCATGCGCACACGAGCACTAAATCCCTGAAAACCACTAGGTACCAGGTAAAGTTTCTGTGTGTCTGTGTGTATGTGAAATGGAGTTCTTCTGACTGTTGGCGTGTACTAGCGTTCGCCTGGCTGTTTGTGTACTGGCATTTTGCTGGCGGTTTGTGTGTACTCGAACTTGGCTGGTGGTGTGTGTGGACTAGCTTGTGGTGGTGGTGTGTATGGACTGGCGCTTGCCTGGCGGTGTGCATGGACTGGCTCTTGGCTGGTGTTGTGCGTGGACTGGTGCTTGGCTGACGGTGTGTATGGATGGTGCTTGGCAGGTGGTATGTGTGAATGGTACTTGGCTGCTAGTGTGAGTGGATTGCACTTGGCTGGCGGTGTGTGCAGTGGCGGCTCCTCCCCTATGGCAGAGGAGCGTTGCCCCTCAAAAACGCCAGGAAAGGAAAAATAAAACGATGATAAACAATCGTTTTATTTTTCCTGTTTTGCCCAGTCATGGGGTTGGGCCGGAGGGGTGACTGAGGGGAGTGGTAGATGCACTACCTTCCCTGCGCATGACGGTTTGGCTGACCATCTCAGGCCAGCCAAATTATCATGCGCAGCTCTCTCCAAGCCTGCAACGCAGCTGGGTTGGAGAGAGCAGGCCCAGACTCACAGACTGTCTTGGAGAGCCAATCGAGGGCCCTCAGGCCAATCCTGAAGCAGCTCTCGTGCATGAGAGCAGCTTCAGGATTTGCTGTAGGCATTCTGGGAGCCTGTCCCATCTGGAGAAGAACAGAAGACCCCAAAGCGGCCGCTGCAGGCAAGTTTTTTAAAAATGTATTTTTCCCACCCGTGACACCTATGCCTGTCCCATCACCCCCACCAGTTCCGCCCACCCCACCGCTTGTCCAGCACACCGGCTGTGTCTGGGTGTGCGTGAACTGGCGGTGTGGTTAGTGTGGTAACCGCAGTGTTTTTTTCACCCAGAATCCCCTGCAAACCTTAAATTGAGCTAAAAAGTCATATTTTCCTGACATTTCTGTGTGGGGAAAGTTGTAGGATCACCGCACAAGTACAGATTTTCTAAAACCCAGCATTCCCCTCGGACTATTGATCAAAATGATAGCTCACTTCTGTGGGGGCTAAAAGCAGAGTCAACCTAAAAATGTATAAAGAAACTGCCCTTTTGGGCCCACTTTTGTTCCCCCTCAATCTCTACAGGTTTTAGTCCCTTCCAGGCACTTGGCCCACCCAAGGAGAAACGCTGAGTGGTAGGAAATTTGTGCCGTTGCTATGATCCCACAACTTTCTCTCTACCACGGCCCGTGCAGGTAAGAGCGGTGGGGTGGTGGTTCCGGGTGGGGGGGGATTTCACCAGATGATGACGAGGTTAAATTAATTATTTATTTCATTTCCCCTTGTGATCGTCTGTCAAAATTTCACCCACCTAGCCCCACCGCCCACCCACTCTCACCTGCATGGGCTGTGGCTGTTTTTCACCCAAAAATGTGAGGAAAATGTGTCCTTTTAGCTAAATTTGAGGTTTTTCTGGGGATTCTGGGTTTGATAGCTTTCCCTATATGGCTGTCAAGCCCAGGACCAAAAACACAGGTGCCCGCTTTCTAGTATGAAACAAACTGGTTTTGCAAAGGGGTCACCTGTGTTTTTGGTCCCGGGCTCAGCGGCCATCTAGGGAAACCTACCAAACCCAGACATTTCTGAAAACTACTCACCCAGGGGAGTCCAGGGAGGTGTGGCTTGCATGGATCTCCCAACATTTTCCTACCCAGAATCCACTGCTAACCTCCAATTTAGCAAAACAAAACATGTTTTCCTCACTTTTCTGTGTGGGAAAGTTGCAGAATCACCGGGCCGCTACAATTTTCCTACCACCCAGCTTTCCCCCAGCTCTTCCAATAAAAATGGTACCTAATTTGTGTGGGTAGGCTTAGTACCAGTGACAGGAAATGTCCCAAAATGCACTGTGAAGACTTCAAAATTATCAATCGCAAAACTACCTGGTTCTGCGAGGCAGTCACCTGCGTTTTTGGTCTCAGGCTCAGTGGTCATCTAGGAAAAACACCAAACCCAGAAATTTCTGAAAACTAGGCACACAGGTGAGTGCAGGAATGTGACAAAAATTGATTTGTTAAGCTAAATTTGAGGTTTACTGGGGATTCTGGGTCAATCAATCAATCAATCATAGCATTTGTATAGCGCACTACTCACCCGGAGGGTCTCAAGGCGCTTGGGGAGGGGGGGGCCGCTACTGCTCGAACAGCCAGGTCTTGAGCTGCTTCCTGAAGGCGAGGTGGTCTTGGGTCAGGCGGAGGTGGGTCGGGAGGGAGTTCCAAGTCTTGGCGGCCAGGTGGGAGAAGGATCTTCCTCCTGTTGTGGCTCTTCGGATGCGAGGGACGGCGGCGAGGGCGTGGCTGGTCGATCGAAGGTGGCGTGTGGGAGCGTAGAAGTTGAGGCGGCTGTTGAGGTAACTCGGGCCTTGGTTGTGCAGGGCTTTGTGTGCGTGGGTGAGGAGGCGGAAGGTGATTCTCTTGTTGACCGGGAGCCAGTGCAGGTCTCTCAGGTGTCTGGAGATGTGACTTCGTCTGGGGATGTCGAGGATGAGTCTTGCTGAGGCGTTCTGGATTCGCTGGAGTCTCTTCTGGAGCTTGGCCGTGGTTCCGGCGTAGAGGGCGTTGCCGTAGTCCAGACGGCTGGTGACGAGGGCCTGGGTGACCGTCTTCCTGGTCTCGGTGGGGATCCACCGGAAGATCTTACGTAGCATGCGCAGGATGTTGAAACAAGACGAGGAGACGGCGTTGACTTGTCTGGTCATGGAGAGGGAGGAGTCCAGGATGAAGCCCAGGTTGCGTGCGTGGTCTGTTGGTTTGGGTGCGGAGCCCAGGGCGGGTGGCCACCAGGAGTCGTCCCAGGCGGAGGGCGAGGAGCCCAGGATGAGAACTTCCGTCTTGTCTGAGTTCAGTATCAGGCGGCTAGTCATCATCCATTCGGCTACGTGTTTCATCCCTTCCTGTAGGTCGGCTCTGGCGGTGGCGGGGTCGTTGGTCAGGGAGAGGATCAGCTGTGTGTCGTCGGCGTAGGAGATGATGTTGAGGTTGTGTTGGCGTGCGATGGCCGCAAGGGGGCTCATGTAGACATTGAAGAGGGTGGGGCTGAGCAAGGAGCCTTGAGGAACGCCGCAGATGACTTCGGTGGCCTCTGACCTGAACGGGGGTAGGCGGACTCTCTGTGTTCTTCCAGCGAGGAAGGAGATGATCCATTCCAGTGCCTTCTCCTGGATTCCGACGTTCCTGAGGCGTTGCACTAGGGTGCGGTGGCAGACAGTGTCGAATGCCACGGAGAGGTCTAGGAGGATGAGGGCCTCTGTTTCTCCGTTGTCAAGCAGGGCACGGATGTCATCGGTGGCAGCGATGAGGGCGGTCTCGGTGCTGTGGTTGGCCCTGAAGCCCGACTGTGACTTGTTGACTGTCTTCTCGATGACTTTGGCTGGAAACGGGAGGAGCGAGATGGGGCGGTAGTTCTTGAGTTCGGTGGGGTCTGCTGTTGATTTCTTTAGTAGAGCGCTGAGTTCGGCGTGCTTCCAGCTCTCAGGGAAGGTTGCAGTGTCGAAGGAGGCGTTGATGATGTCCCGTAGCTGGGGTGCGATGGCGGCGTCGGCTTTGTTGAAGACGTGGTGAGGGCAGGGGTCGGTTGGAGATCCGGAGTGGATGGAGTTCATTGTGCGGATGGTGTCTTCGGTGTTGATAGGGGTCCAGGCGCTGAGGGTGATGGTGGGGGGCGTTGGTGCGGTCGTGGGTTGGTTGTGTGCTGAAGCTGTTGTGTATGTCAGCGATCTTGTTGTGGAAGTAGGAGGCGAGGGAGTTGCAGAGGTCTTGTGATGGGGTGATGTCGTTGATTCCGGCGTTGGGGTTGGAGAGCTCTTTCACGATGTTGAAGAGTTCCTTGCTGTTGTGTGCGTTGTTGTCCAGTCTTTCCTTGAATGCTGTTTTCTTGGTGGCGCGAATCAGTTGATGGTGTTTTCGAGTGGCGAGCTTGAGGGTGGTCATGTTGTCCGGTGTTGGGTCTCTTCTCCATGCTTTCTCGAGAGCCCGGCAGTTCTTCTTGGAGCTCTTGAGTTCGTCGGTGAACCAGGATGCTTTCTTGCTGCCGGGTCTGCTGGGCGGGGTCCTCAGTGGGGTGAGATCGTCTGCGCAGTTGCTGATCCACTTCGTGAGGTTGTCGGCGGCCTGGCTGGGGTTCGCGGAGCTGGCGGGAGGGTGCTGGTTCATGGCTGCGGTGAGCTGGTCGGCCGTGATCTTGTTCCAGCTTCTTCGTGCAACCTGTTGCTGGTGGTGGTGGATCGTGGTCCTTCTGAAGCTGAAGTGGACGCAGCTGCGGTCCGTCCAGTGGAGTCCGGTGGCGTGGCTGAAGGCGATGTCTTTGCTGGATGAGAAGACAGCATCGAGTGTGTGTCCGGCGAGGTGGGTGGTGGTGGTCACCAGCTGCTTGAGTCCGAGGTTGGCGAGGTTGTCAATCAGGGTGGTGGTATTGCGGTCATTGTTGTTCTCCAGGTGGAAGTTGAGGTCCCCGAGGAGGATGTAGTCAGCGGAGGGGAGGGCGTGCGGGCTGATGAAGTCGGCGATGTCTTCGCTGAATTGTGTGCGGGGTCCCGGGGGACGGTAGATCAGGGTGCCTCTGAGGTGGTCTTGGGGTCGGTGTGGATCTGGAAGTGCAGGTGTTCGGCGGTTGTCAGGGTGTCGTCGGTGTTGGTCGTGATGCGGATGGTGTTCCTGTGGATGAATGCGATGCCTCCTCCCGTCTGGTTGACGCGGTCCCTCCGGGTGATCTTGTATCCGCCCGGGATGGCGATGGCGATGTCGGGCGCTGAGGAGGCGTTCATCCAGGTTTCCGTGAGGAAGGCGACGTCTGGAGATGTGGTGTCGAGGAGGTTCCAGAGTTGAACGGCGTGTCTGTGGATGGAGCGGGTGTTGAGCAGGATGCACTTCAGGTGGTTGCTGCTGGTGTTCGGCTTGGTGGGTGCTGGTGTAGTGCAGGTCCGGATGCATGTGAACTTGCAGGCGTGGCAGCTGAAGGGTCCGTGGGTGCGTCTCGGAGTGGCTCGGTAGCATCCCGGGGCTCGGCCGGTGTTGAGTGCGTTGAGGGTGGCGGTGTCGTACGTCCGGCGGGAGGGGTGGCCTCTGCGGGGGCCAGGGGTCCTGGCACTGGGCGCGGTCCAGGCGCGGACGGGCGTAGACGGGCTTACCTTTGGCGCACCTTCGGCGCTCAATCGGTGCTCCCGCTGCGCGCGTCCGCTGCGCGGTCGCTCTGGGGACGTCATAGGAAGGGAGCCGGTCGGGAGGGTCTGCGGGGAGGCGGGAGCGAGAGCCAATCGGCTGGCGGGGGGGCGGGGCCGCGGGCTAGGGCGGCGGGAAAAGCTGGAGCGGGCTTGGCGGCCCTCGGGTGGCTGGGGCTGCGGGAGGCTGGTGTGGGCTCGGCGGCCCTCGGGTGGCTGGGGCTGCGGGAGCAGGCACGGGCACAGGAGCTTAGGGGTGACCAGGCCGGAAGGTGCAGTGGTCACACATTGGGGGATCCACGCAAGGCACACCTCCCTGGTCCGCCCCGGGTGTCTATTTTGTGGCTCCCTGCAGATTCCAAAACTTTCCAACATAGAAATGCGAGGAAAATGGGTTTTTTTTACAAAGTTTGAGGTTTGCACAGGATTCCGGGTACCAGAACCTGGCGAGAGACACACAAGTCACGCCATCCTGGATACCCCTGTGTGTCTAGTTTAAAAAATTTTACAGGTTTTGCTAGGTTTGTTGGCTGAGCTAGGGTCTAAAATCCACAGCTAGGCTCATTGCTAAAAAATGGTCAGTTTTCTCTGTAACAATATGATGTGTCCACATTGCGTTTTGAGCTGTTTCCTCTCGCGGGTACTGGGCCTACCCACACAAGTGAGATACCATTTTTATCAGGAGACTTGGGGGAACACAGAATAGTAGGACAAGTGTAATTACCAATTGACTTTCTGTGCATTTCTGCCTTCCAAATGTAAGACAATGTGTCAAAAAGAAAACATTTTGAAAAATGTCCTCTAATTCACATGTTAGTACGGGTAGCCACAATTTCAGAGATGTGCAAATACCCACTGCTTCTAAACTCTATATTTTGTTCCTGTTTGGGAAATACATAGGTTTTCTTGATACCTATTTTACACTCTTTATATTTTACCAAATGCAATATTCCTTGTACACAATGAAAAACCATTGCAAGGTGCAGCTCAGTTATTGGCTCTCGGTAACTCCGGGTTCTTGTTGAACCTACAAGTCCTATGTTTCCCTGCAACCAGAAGGGTCCAGCAGACGTAATGGTATATTGCTTTAAAAATCTGCCCTAATTTCAAGAAGTTACAGGTGAAAACATTGCCACAATTGGCTGTTTTTTCAACTCAATTCCAATAGTTTTTTATTTTAACAGTTACTTTCTATAGGAAAACCTTGAAGGATCTATACAAATGATCCCTTTCTGAATTCAGACTTTAGTCTACTTTTCAGAAATCAATAGTTTTCCAGGATCCATTATTGCTCCATTTCTACCACTAATTGGAATGAGGTTGAAAGCACAACAAATAGGCTATGTCCCAGTAAAGTGCCAAAACTGTGTAGAAAAGTTTGGTTTTATAACAAAAGTCTGCTTGTTCCTTCCTGAAAGTTAGGAAGATGGTGATTTTAGCACCAGAAACCCTTTGTTGATACCATTTGTAGAGAAAAAAACGGACGCTTTCTTCTGCAGCACTTTTTTCCCAGTCCCCCCCCCCAAAAAACCCAGAATTTAGCTGTATTTTGGCTAATTTCTTGGTCCGCTCCTGGGGAATCCACATCCCTGGGTGCCTTTCGAATCCCCACTATGTTGGAAGAAAAGGAAGCAAACTTGGCGTGAATACCTAATGTGGACAAAACGTTACGGGGGCCTAAGTACAAACTAACCCAAATAGCCAAAAAAAGGCTTAGCACTGTGGGGGAAAAAGCCTAGCAGCAAAGGGGTTAATCATGTTAGTGTGGTCATAATATCTTAAAAGCCTGCTTTTGAGGAAATTGCTGCATGCCTTGACTTCATCCTGCTATTGGTTATATGTATAAAGTAAGTTCATTTCCAATATGATAAAAAGGTATGTGGACTCCCAATGTATGCTTGCTGTTTTCTTAATGAAATCTGTCCTATCGTGGCTATATGATCTTAAATTCAATATATGTGGTAACATAATGTGAAGAAGGAAAGAAGGGAATGAAATTGAGATCTTGGGACAAGAGGAATTAGAGGCTGCTCAAGAGGAAGGTGTGGCGGTGATCAACCTCTCTAGCAAGGAACTCACTACAGACATGACTACACTATTACAGAGGGGTTAGGGTTTTTGTGCCAGTGAGAAAGGTGATGTGTGCAAATTAAAAATTGATTTGCTCAAATTTGTAAGAGGTTTGAAAATCAAGAAATTCTTTAAATTGAACCCCCAGCTGATTAAACAAGGGCTAATACGCAATCGAATCTGGTGTCCAGTGTACTAACTATACAGTATGTACATAATATTTTTATTATTATTACATTGAATTTGTAGGGTGCACAGCTACCTCAAGAGGTTTCTTTTGCGCCCATAATACAGAACTTTTACTATCAATAAGCAATCGAGAACAGGATCCCATTAACATTGCACAACTATTGGATCATTTAAATATTGACACAGATCGAACGATCTCAAGTGGGTTAAAAAATAAATCCAGGTGGCCCCCGGTGCTACTTAGTTGAAACATGATAGATTTGTTTCACAAAATGGTCAATGGTGATTTGAACTAGTATAGCAGCAAACGACTCACACACAACTGCAGACTTAAAGACAATCTGGGGGGCGTGGTCTGGCCACGCAGGAAGATGGCCGCCTGCTAGGTGAGCTCCGCCGAGGGACGGACCCCCGACGAGATTCCTTACCTTCCCTGCTCGAGTGGGTCGTCTCTTTGGAGCCTGCAGGACTCGGGAGACCATGGGGGTTGCTGCGGTGGTCTCCTTTTTCCGCTGACGGCTTCAGCTCTCGACACAGTGGAGAGACGGTGAGGCGGCCGGCTCCTGTGGTGCGCGCTGCGATATTCGCGCGCTTCTCAAGCCGTGCCTCTCCTCAGCGAAGGCGGCGCCCTTGCTACTTCGGGGCCGCGCCTCCTCACATTTTAGGCCGCGCCTCTCTGGAAAGTGAAAGCGCGCTTCAACACGGCTCAAGACTGCCTTTCTTCATGCCATTGCCTGTATTAGCAGTGAGCAGCGCCCCCCTCAGGCTTTTATACAGATGACTTTCCTCACAGTTACTACCAATGCAGTTTTCTTGGAAAAAGCGCTATGAAGGACAGGAGAGAAAAGGCTGAAGGTTTGCCACAATCATCTCTCCAATGAAGTGCGCTTTTCTTTTCAGTCAACTGTGTACGCATGCCCACATGAAATATTAATGCTGACAGGGCTAAAAGCTGCTTGATTTATCATTTCATAATATGTGCAATTATATGCAGAAGCAGGATATGACTGTCACATGAAAATTCATTACTACCGGTACTGGCAGATTCACTTGCAAGAGTACTGATTCATTTTTCTCCTTGACTTTCTTTAGCCACTTTCTGTGACATATTTGTCATTTGGGTCAGAATTACTTGACTCTATCGGACTTACCTCTCCTCCTTAATACTTCAGCCTGTTCTCCTATTCTTACACTCTGCCAGTTACGCAGGAGGCAGGGAGGGAAAGGGTAAAGGGCCGATTTCCATTCCCAATTGCCGCTCCATGTTATGAACTCATGTGATTTATTTTTCTTGTTTTGCGCAGTATTGGATGAATGGCCTGTTGATATATTGCCTCACCTTATTCAACTGCTTTTCCTCATCAGGGGATTTTTGGCGCACAAGGCATGTTACTATTGCATTGAACCTCTTTCATATTGTACTGCTTGCTATTTTGTGATGATGCTTTAGTGACCCCCCAATTTGATGCATTTTCGCTATGTTACATATGTTGGTCACTACATTATTACATATCCTTTTTTGCATTTGGTAATTTGATGTCCCCTTGGTTTCACCATTGCTTCCCATTCCAACACCTTATCAGTTCGCTTTTGTAGAGCATCTCTACAACAGTGCGTTACAATGTCCAATAATAGAAATGGGGGTCGTGGTCCAAAACCGCCACTTTTTACTGAAGTGCTGAAACAAACCTCTAACACACCAGTCAAAGGAAATGGCTCCGCATTACCCCCCTCATCGCAATCTGCGCCATCTCAGAATGACAAGTCTCTGTCAGATACTATGCAACGTATCCTGCTAGAACTATCTGGTGTTAATCGCAGATTGGAGGGGCTGGACATTACCATGACATCTTTGGCTACAGAGACTAAGTCCATTCGTGCTGAACTTACTACCTTCCACACACGAATTGATGCTATTGACTCTAAGATATCGGATATGGAAACTCGACTGGATAATGTCCAAGGCTCAGATCAAGATCTTTTATTTCTACATAGTAAAATTATTGATTTGGAGGATCGTAGTCGAAGAGACAATATTCGTTTTTTTGGATTTCCGGAAAACATTGAAAAGCAAGACATGAAGCTTTTTCTATACGAGACTCTTCCTGTGCTGACTGGTATTTCTTTTACTCCTCCTCTTGAAATACAACGTGCTCATAGGCTGGGCCCTCCACGTTTTGGCGCTTCTGCCCGACCTAGACCAATTATTGCTTGCTTTCTTCGCCATGAGCACACTCGACAGATCTTGTCAATGGCTCGTTCCCGTGGCTCCTTCTCATTTCAAGGTCATACTATCCATATGGCGGCGGACTTCTCCAAAGAGACTAATGAAAGACGGAAGGCGTTCCTCTCTTTCCGACCCCAGCTGCGCCGCATGGACATTAAGTATGGATTATTCGAACCCGCACGTTTTCGCATAACCAGGAATGGAGAATCCAAAGACTTTTATGATCCTGCTCTTCTTCAGCAATTTTTGGATACCATCACGTCTGATGATATGGACACCCAATCTTCCTCCTGTGCTCAGAATTCTCAGTCAAAGACGTCATCTGCAGGTCTCACAGCGTCCTCTTTGAGTTCCTCTAATGATCCTCGACAACGGGGCAGGGATATTACCCGTCTGCCTCGTTCTCAGGATGATAAGGCCTCGGCACTACATTCAGTTTCCTCCCTAACTAAAATGCCACAAAGGAACAAGTCCAGGTCTCCTCTTAAGCAGCCTTCAGATGCTGACTGATTTTTCGGCTTTATGGTATTTTTGCTATTTTATGGTTTACGATAATTCCTATTATCTGATGCTTTAACAGTTCACTTAACTGCCTGTGGTTCTTTAGTATTATAAAATATGCCTATTGTAGTACTGTTTTATTTGGTGCTCTATGTCATATTGTTATCCTGTGAGTTCCCAACAAATTTTGCATTTTATCATAAGGCTTTTTAGGAGTATTTACGCATTTTTGATCTCGTTTATTATATGCTGCATATCTATTACCTATTACATGTGGGACTCACTTCTTATTCATTCCCTTCTCCATGTTGTTATTACTGTGGTTTAGAACTCACACTGTTCATTTATTATTTACTGTATGGTAATTGTACCACGCATTTAATCATTCTCTTTATTCATTGACTGTGCTTTATGATAGTATCTCATGTTTTTCCACGACTTTTGATTATGTTCCCTGCTCTATTGTGTCTCGTATATTCCATATTATCCTTTGTTCTTTAGATTCCCACTCTTCTTTCCTCGGACGGGGTCCGGTTACCCCTTGGCGCTGCTTTTAGTGCGCCCAGACCCGTAGATAACAGTTTAGGTTCTCTTCTCTTTTTCTATCTTCGTATTTGTTTTACTTTAGTTTCTACCTGCTTTGTCTCTTTTAGATATTCACTTTGTTTTTCTAAATTACTTCTGTATTTCCTTTTCCTTCTCTCTTCCTTTCTTCTTTTCTTCTCCATTTTATTAGTTTTCCTCTTCTTCGACACATTTTGTCTCTTGCTTCCCAGAGCAACATTTTTCTTCTCTACTTTCTGTCCAATTGCCTTCCTTTCTTTCTCTGTACCTCTTGAATTCTCCTATCATGTCCTCTCCTAATTCGCTGTCAGTGATTTCCTGGAATGTTCATGGCCTCACTCATTATATCAAGCGTAAAAAGGTACTCACATACCTGCGCTCTAAACATGTGGACGTTGCTTTATTGCAGGAAACGCACTTAGATGATATTGAATCTAGTAAACTCAGCAGAGACTGGGTTGGTAAAGTGATTCACAGTAGCGTCTCCAAGCTTGATCCTACCAATCCTAATCCTGTTCGCAAGTGTGGGGTTGCTATACTTTTTCGTAAGTCACTCCCCTTCACAATTCTCAAAACATGGTCTGACCCGGAAGGTCGATATGTGTTTGTCAAGTTGAAAATTGGGAACTCTTTCATTTGCCTTGGTTCTATTTATGCCCCTTTAGGCTCCAAAAAACAGTTTTTTCTTCGTCTGAACCGCCTTTTCACGGAAATCGATGCCTCCCAGTTTCTCATTGGAGGGGACTGGAATTTGGCACCAGATCCTACTTTGGATAGAACAGGTTGCTTTGACACCGTTAACGCTCCAGATAGAGCCATTCTTAGGGACATTCTTGCTGATAATGGTCTAGTTGATCATTGGAGACTGAGTCATCCTCAGGACAAAGAATATACGTTCTTCTCATCTACACATGGTACATTTTCGCGTCTTGATTATTTCCTTCTTTCGCAACAGGCAGTCCAATTGGTTACACAGTCCCAGATCTTGGAAGCAGCCATATCCGACCATTCCCCTGTTCTTTTATCTCTTGATTTGGGTCTCTCCAAGCCAGGACGTAAACCATGGCGCTTGAATAAAGCCAGGTATAGAGCTCCAGCAGGTAAACTTCTTTTGCAATCACATCTCCAGGATTACCTTACTCTCAATGATACATCAGTCTCTTCTAAGAGAATAGTTTGGGCTGCGGCCAAGGCAACAATTAGGGGTAACCTCATGCGGGACGCTGCCTTACGCAATAAGGAAAATGCAGTCAAACAGACTGCTTTGGAGGACGACATTCGCCGACTCTCTCAATCGTATATCTCAAAACCAACTCTTCAGGCTCGTAAATCACTGGAGAAAGCGAGAATGTCTCTTAATAGTCTCTTTACTTCTAAAGCCGAATACGCTTTGCAAAAGATGAAAGGACGTCATTACGAGCAGGGGGAAAAGGCTGGTCGGTTATTGGCTGCGCAATTGAGACAGAGGGAGGCCGCTATGGCAATTCCAGCTATCAAATCAAGTGGTGGTGACGTACTTACTCGACCACAGGAAATTGTTGAGGAATTCGCTTCATTTTATAGATCTCTTTATTCTCCAAGCACTCATGCGATGAACACATTTTTAGATGCAGTTCATATTCCTAAACTCTCGGATGAGGGTAGAACCCTACTGGATGGTATTATTACGAAGGATGAAATTTCTTCAGCAATAGCTGCCTTGCCATATCATAAAGCTCCGGGGGATGATGGTTTTCCTCCTGAATTTTTTAAATGGACCGGTCAGGATATGATTGACACTTTACATGCTGCATTTGGTGAGGCGGTGGAGGAGTCTTCTCTTGGTCCTCTGTCCAACAAGGCTGTTATAGCTGTCTTGCCAAAACCTGGCAAGGATCCTTTGTTATGCAGTAGTTATAGGCCCATATCTCTTTTAAATTCAGATGTTAAGATACTTGCTAGCATCCTTGCATCACGTCTTCGTAAAGTTTTACCTTCTTTAATCCACAATTCGCAGGTAGGTTTTGTCCCAGGTAGGTCATCTCGCAACCATTTACGCACCTTATCTCACACTTTATGGTCAGCTAAACATCTCACTGATGATGCATTACTTCTCTCTCTGGATGCTGAAAAAGCGTTTGATCGCATTGAGTGGGAATACCTTTTTTCTATCATGCAAAGGTTTGGGTTAGGCGACCAGTTTATAGATAAAGTGCGCCTGCTTTATGATGATCCATCGGCTCAGGTCAATTGCGGCGGTTTTCTTTCTACCCCATTTCCAATTAGACGAGGTACTCGTCAGGGATGTCCACTCTCCCCTCTTCTCTTTCTTCTCGCAATGGAGCCTTTAGCTGCTGCGATACGTCAATCTACTAATGTGGTAGGTGTCCCCCTTCCAATGGGTCACTCTAAAATTTATTTATATGCAGATGATATTCTCCTTACACTCACTGATCTTCCCCGCTCCCTTCCTGCTCTCCTCCGCATCATCAATGATTTCTCTTCTTTTTCTGGCTACAAGATAAATTGGGATAAGAGTGAAGCATTACCCATGACCATTGGTACAACGAAAGATGTGATTTCTGATTTCCCTTTCCATTGGCAACCATCCCGACTTAAATATTTAGGAATCTTAATTAATAGAGGGTTAGATAATATGGTCACGGACAATTTGACTCCTTTAATCATACAAATGCAAAGAGACTTTGATAAATGGAAGGCTTTGGGTTTATCCTTATGGGGGCGGGTTCAGGCGGTCAAGATGGTTACTCTTCCTCGATTTCTTTATGTCTTGGGTATGCTTCCTCTTCACATCCCCTTGACAACTCTGAGATCCATTGACTCCAAAATTAAACTTTTTGTCTGGGGTACTGCTAAACCGCGTCTTTCCTTTGCAAAACTAAAATCCCATCAGTTACAAGGGGGTTTGGGTCTTCCTTCTATCGAGCATTACTCGCTCGCTCTTCATCTTTCACAACTTGTTTTTTTTCTACCCAAATCTAAAGACATACCTCAATGGGTCCCCCTTGAACGTCACTTATTAACTTCTGGTCTTGGTTTGTCCCTTTTATATGGTAAAAGGGTCAGTTCTTCTGATCCTAAAAACCCTATCTTATCTGCAATGCACAAATCCTGGCTGAGAAGTCATCGTATACTTAAATCTAATTCACGTATCCATTTTAAAGCCCCTTTATGGACTAACTCTGCCGTTCGTATTGGGGGTCGCATTCTGTCCTGGTCTGTATGGCAGGACGCTGGTATTCAGACTATAGATCAATTATTTCATAATAACTCTTTTAAATCTTTTTCTCAACTCTGTGAGGAATTTCATCTGCCATCCACACAATCCTGCAAATACACTCAGCTTCAACACGTTCTCACAAAACATTTAGATTCTCCGCCTGACTTAATATCTATATCTCCTATTTTGTCTTACCTACAGTCTTGGGGTAATCTTAAAGGTGTGACTTCTGGTCTTTATAAAACTTTTTTGCATCCCTTATTTTCACAGCCTCTCTCGCAAGCTCTCCAGTTAAAATGGCAATCTCGCCTATCGGTTGCATATTCCAATATTCAATGGGACCAAATCTTGGAAGGGTTGCATAAGGGAGTCCGTGAAGCCCGTCTTAAATTTTGCATTTTCAAAATTATACATGAATGGCATTGGTCTCCAGTCAAATTGCATCATGCTAAATTGTTATCACATACTTTGTGTTGGAGGTGTTCAGCTTCTGGTTGTGATATTACGCATATTGTTTGTGAATGTCCTCATACGACACCTTTTTGGCGTTTTGTACGGGAGACATTGGGCAATACCATGTCACTCCCTCTGCCCCTTACTCCTCTGAATATTATTTT
Organism: Lissotriton helveticus; assembly: GCF_964261635.1. Lineage (NCBI taxonomy): Eukaryota > Metazoa > Chordata > Amphibia > Caudata > Salamandridae > Lissotriton > Lissotriton helveticus. The sequence goes on along the minus strand of NC_136063.1, from coordinate 201,090,631 downwards.
GCATGATTTTCGTAGCCTTCCGAAGTTTTCTAGGCCGCAAACTCGTCTTCTCCACACAGCTTTGGCCACGGCAAAAATTTGTATACTGCGGCACTGGAAATCGCCTCTGCCTCCTTCGCAGGAAGAGTGGTTGGTGGCTATGATGCAAACAGCTCTACATGAACGTACAATTTATAATTTGCAGGATCAAACTTCCATTTTTCTCCAGGTGTGGTCTCCTTTTTTGGACGCCACTGTGCATAGTGACTCTGTTTCCACTCCTCCTTCCCCTTTGACTGTTCCACCTTCTTAATTCTCTTCTTTTAGGTTCTCTTTTTTCGTACTGCTCAGTTTTACATTTTTTCTCCTTTACCTCTTGTGCTTACTCATGTTGCTCTGGGATTCTTGCTTATTCTTTTCCTTTTCTTTTTCTCTTCCTTTTCCTTTTATTCATTTTCTTCCTTTTCCTCCTGTTTCCTTTTCTTTATTCTTCTTCTATAATGTACTTATTTTACTATTTTCTCATTATTATTGTATTTAAGATTATGAACTATACTATATTTTTATGTCCTTATATTTATCATACTTCGTGTAATACCTTTCCTCATTTGTATTATTTTACTTGTCAAAGATATTATCCTGCTTTAACTTTTGTATCTGTACTTTTATCTGAAAATTTCCAATAAAAAATTTCAACACAAAAATAAAGACAATCTGAGTAAAGGTGAGCGGGCAGCACTGACTCAATTGAAAGGAGATAGCAATATCAGGATCAGAAAGGCAGACACGGAGGAAAACATTGTGATCATGAATAAAAATGACTATGATCAAGAGATCATGACACAATTAAACAACCCAACTTGCTATGAGAGATTGAAGGGTAACCCTATATGTTAATTTTCTGACAAGATTAATGGATGTGTAAAACATTGGCATGACAACAATCTAATTGACGAGGATGAATACATGTATTTTAAAGTGGTCCGACCAAGATTTCCCTGCCCTTACACTCTTCCCAAAGTACACAAAAACATGCCATTAACACCAGGTACACCCATTGTATCCAGTATTGGGGGACCCATGGAGAAACTATCCCAATATTTGAATATATCCCCTCCACCATTGGTGTGTTATCGCCCATCGTATATTGAACACATTCTTCGTCTCCTATCAGGTGTAGTGTGAGAACAGGGCATGAATCTATCCACATTAGACGTGACATCACTATATACCATCATTAGAATGGACTTAGGAATGCAAGCAATTGAACGGTGTCTAAATACAAGACCAGCTTATCAATGGCAACACACAGAAATGCTGATCACAATGATCGATTTGATTATGAACAATATTGTTTTCAGTTTTGGTACATACTGGTATTGTCAAATTCAAGGAGTGGCCATGGTCTCCAGATTTTCTCCGTCCTGCACCAACCTCTTCATGGGGAGGCTGGAGGAGGAGTGGATCTGAGATCAGAGGGGTGTAAAATGGTGTGTCTATTATATACTGGGGTCGGTTTATAGACAACTGCATAATGATCTGCTCTGACCCAATGGAGAGGTTAGATCAATCTTGTAGATACTTGAACACTTATGGCATGGACATTAACCTCTTTCGTGCGTCGGACGACCCCTGGTCGCCTGTCGTCATGGTGGGCATGTGCGTGAGACTGCTAGGGGCCCTCCGATTTGCACAATTGTAGAATTCGCCTGCACAGCGGGGAAATGTGCGCCACAGCGAAGCGGTTATGTGTACATATCAGTACAGCTTGCCCGACATTGTCTTTCTCGATGTGCAGTTGTTTATACAAGATAGCAAGATACAGATTAGACTTTACTGTAAACCTTCATCTTGTAATGCAGTACTACACGCCACAAGTGCACACCGAATCAGGGCCATTACGTTCAGTGAATTAGTGAGGGCAAGAACACACTGCAGTAACTAAATGGTTTGAGGTATGCATTAAAAATATGAAGGCACATTTTGCTGCTATGGGTTTCTGTTAGAACTGGCTATTTCTGGTAGGCTAAGGCTGACGTCAAAGCCAGGCAGAAACCACCATTCTAGTCAGGGCAAGGGAGTCACACGTCAAGATAACCCCTGCTCACCCCCTTGGTAGCTTGGCACGAGCAGTAAGGCCAAACTCGGAGGCAATGTGTAAAGCATTTGCGCAAGCACACAACAGCAACAACATCCTAGGCACACCACAAAAGAAACTCCACACAAGGTTATATAAAAATAACTTCTGTATTGTCAAAACACATCAGATAGAAATCACACATGTACATTGTGCCAACTGGCACGGACAATATTCACAAGGGATTATGTACAGGACAGGGCCACATAGGCCACTGTCAGAATCAGCACTTAGTAAAAATAGCACTTCTAGAACATAGAATATAGGATATAAAATCACTGTAGCACAAATTAGCAAGTATAGCACAACCAGTAACTACTGGTAACAGGTAAGTACCACCTACGCACCCATAACCACATTAGGAGAATGTCACGCAGGGGACCAGGACCTCACTAGGACCACCTGTACTAGATAGAACAACCACCTAAGTATCACAATACAATTAGGTGTATCAGCGAGAACACATTACACATGATGCATCACAACATTCATAGGTGTAGGGAAGGAAAAAATGACGCATAAAACATACATTCAGCGGTGTAAGAACAAGGCACATGATGCATCAAAAACACATTCAGAGGTGCAGGGAAAAAAGACACATGATGCATAAACCAACACATTCAGAGGTGTAAGGAAAGAAGACACATGATGCGAAAAAACATTCAGAGGTGCCAGAACACAACTCAATAGCGCAGAAACACATGATGCCTAAAAACATTCAGAGGTGCAAGGAAAAACCACACAATTGCGCAAAAACTTACATAAGCCACCACCTGTGGCAGTCCCTAGGCCAACTGGCCTTGTGGGGGCTAGGACGCCCTGTGTCCCAATAGTCAGGGTCCTAAACGATGCAGCTGCCCACTAATTGCTGGGCAGCTGGGAATCAATAATGATGGGGCCACGTGGGAGCCACGCAGGCTCTGAACAACTGGTCGCCCCTGAGCCTCTCTGGGTTCCAAGCAAAGAAATGCGGCCACAAATCCCTCTGGGCTCCTAACACCAATGGGCCGGTCTGAGCCTCTCGGGGCTCAACAAATAAGGCCCCACGAGCCTCTCTGGGCTCGTACACGAAGTGCCGCCTTTTGGAGCCTCTCAGGGCTCCAAATCAAATATGCCCCCCTCGAGCCTCTCGGGGCTCGTCAACACATGGGGCCGCTTGAGCCTCTCAGGGCTCAATCACCATCCTGCCTCCGGACGCGGGAGTCCCTCTCGGGGGACTCCGAGGCCCCACTCGTCGGAGAGCGCACACTGGGGGGGGCGGGCACCGGCAATGTGCCCCGACGCCCCCCCTCTGCTGCCAACACCATGAATGCCCCACTCACCGGCTCTGATATGCCGCCGGTCTCCCTCGGTTGTGGCCTCTGGCGTCCTGTGCCGCGTGGTGGAGCCCCACCCTTCACAGGGGCTCCTCGTCAGCATGGCTGTCTCGGCGGCGTCTCCCTTCGGTGCGGGGCTCTCCCAATCTCACAGGAGCCCCGCGCCATCTCCCGCCGTACTTCTCCTCTCTCCTCGGCTGCCCCTGCGAAGCGGGACTTCCGGCCCGGCCGTGCTCGCAATTGGATGGCCGGCCAACCACTTCCGGGTCGTCGCGGGCAGCGCAGCGGCCCAGCCAGGCACTGTAGGCGGGGTCTGAATTCACGGAGGGGTAGGCTCCCTCGAGTGAAACCATAAACGGGGCAATAAAAGCGGCAAATGAAGGCGGCAATGAGCGGGGTGGCACCCGCGCCGCTCGGCCACCACACGAGGTGACAAATGCCGGGTGGGCACCGGCCAAGAAACATGAAGCGCTAAAGGACAATCCACAGCGCTCCTAGTGCTAGAAAACAGATAGAGCACTCCCAGGCGGTCAGGAGGGAAAATACAGCGCTACCAGGCGCTATAAAGACAAATCAAGCGCTCCCCCAGCGCTATAAAGGCATCTGCAGCGCTCCCAGCGCTAGGACAGGACAGATACAGTTCCAGCAAAGTTCTTCAAGGGATGCAGCAAAGTCCTGGAACCAAGAGTGGGAGAAACCAGCCCATCAGCAAAGATAAGTCCTCCAATCCCCCCAGGCAAAGCAGGGGGGTCCCAGCACAGGGTCCATCAGGTATCCAGGGGCTGGGCAGGGCCCAGGGAGGCAAGCCTTCCCCTGAGCCCAAGCAGCAGCACGCCCTTGGCAGGATTCAAGTCAGAAACAAGAACATTTTAGAAGAGGTCACAGCCTCTTTTTATACATGATATTCCTTTGTCTAGCAGGGTCCAGGCAGTGTGAGAACCAGCTACAACTGGTTATAGGGAACTCCTTTCAGTGTGAGGGGCAGAGGCGACAGCCGCCCAGCAGGAGGTGGAGCCAGCATTGTGGCAGGCAGGCACAGCCCTATTCACTCCCAGGTGCTATCTCCTCCCACCACTCTAGTTGCAGACGCAGTCATTCAACCAAGGGCTGACTCAGACAACCTCCTGGGGGCTCCCCAGCCCCTGTCATCCTCAAACCAGATAGCCAATCCACAAGCAGGCCCATGCACTCCTGGGGCCAGGCTCCAGCCAATCATGTGCCAGCAGACTCACTACACATGCACACACATGTCTAGAAGTGGCACTTCCACACTAGACACATTCATGCCGCATACGTCATTATGCAGCATTCAATCTCACGAGTTCGCACATACCAAACTCGACCCTGCACTCCCCACATATCAGGAACTACCATGGTCACACAGATTCCCCATGCATTCCTATGGGAGGGCAGGTCACTCACCACACATACACAGAGAGCTCACGCGCTTTACACTGTACCACAGTGAAAAAGTGTGCAGAGACCTAAAATCACTACCACTAGGTCACAGAAACAGGCTAGGCAAAAGCAAAAAGTTGCGCGGTGAACCTGCCAGAAAGGGCCAGGTCCAACACAACCCCCTTCCAGCCAAAACGCAGGGTAGACCAATCACTCCACTGATGGGCTTCAGTCCTTTGGGCGACAAAACACGGACACGGGCCCGCACGGCAGGGACATCCTACGGTTTTTCGCCACTCTGAACCCACATGGATTTCTCTCAACAAGAGCTCCCTGGCACAACTAGGATACCCCACTGGTACTCTTCTAGTCATCCACGGCCAGGACCAGGCCCTAGGCCATCCAAATGTCACAGGTCCTGACCAATCCACAGAGTGGGGGGCAGTAACCCCTTGCACACAATAGCCATTCTCCACTCTCCCTCTCAGGGTAGCTACAACTACCACTGATCCTTCAACCTAGGGACCATACCCTCAGGCTGACCAGAGGTCACGGGCAAGAATGCCCCACCCTACCTCTACTTCCGGGGTTCCGCACCCTCCCAGGGAAGCACCCACCAGAACATATCTCTCCCACCAGATCAGGACCTCACTCCATCAACTGGTCTACCACCTGGGATCTGGAAACTATTTCACTTCTGAGGTACAAAGAACACAGCACAGATCCTCTTCAAGCAGGTGGTCCCCTTTCCTCTACCTTAGTGGAAACAACAAACTGCAGGTGGGCCCCAGATCACATAGCAAGGGCAGCCCCCTCCGTCTCTTCAGCTGATCTACTTTGGCAGAGATTCCTTCTTGACCTGGAAGTTTCCTAATCTCCCAATCTAGGATCTAAACCCTCAGGTTGCACCGGGGTCTGAAGCAAGGACACCGTCCCTCTGCACCCCCTTCCAGTTCCATGATCACAGGGTGAGTCCCAGTATGTCTCAGGCTAGACAGAGCACACACCAGCGGCGTATCAGCGACACACTCTCCTCCAGTACTCCCTATCACAGGGTGATTCTCAGTATGTCCCAGGCTATACAGAGCACACGCCAGCGGTGTATCAGCAACACACTTTCCTCCCAACTCTTCAGGACCTATATCACAGACGCTCTTCCATCCAGGTCAGGCTGAACATGAACCTGGCCTCCCCCCTCCTCGGGGAACGACCTCCAGAGGTCCCAAAAATGGTCAAGCACTCTGGACGGTCAAATGCCCAGCGAACCAGGACCTCTGCACCCTCCACTTAGGAGCGGTACTGCCCAACACCAGGACCGCCGGAGTTCTGGTTACAGACACTCCCCGTCCTATAGACACGGGAAGATCCTCCTCAAATGACCTGTAAGTACAGCCTAGGCCCCTGACCTGGCGCTCCCTTAGGGAACCCTCCAGGCCCTGAGACAGGGTTTCAGGCCAACGTGGGACACACCGTCCCACACTCACTCCGCCTCCACTGAGACAGGACGTGAGCCCCTACTGTGGAATTTTAGTTCGTGTACTGAACATCATCTACGCCATCTTGCAGACTCACACATGAACACACACGACAGCCATTTTAGGTACCATGGTCTCCCTATTCACGATCACCCGTCAGCGCACTTCCCTGAACCTTGCGAGCCTCCCCCACGCACCCTGGCTGTCCCCGCTCTCACATGCACAAGGCATAAGCTCTCCCCTCCCGCATGACTCTGTCTCTGAGAATCACACCCCGCGCCTGACCAACACCTCCTTTCCGTCCATGAATACCCCTCCTTTGATGACCCCTTCCTCTGAGCCCCACTGCCTGTACGAACCGCTGGTCATCCCTTAGCCCGAGGATACAGTTTATTGCCCACTACTGTATGCACTCGCCTTTCCTGAAAGGAGCCACTATTGATCATGACCTCCCCACCCCCTGAGATTCGATCAGGCGCACACATTCCAAAGGAATCGGCAGAACACTCAGCTGCGTGATAGCCCCCTCCCAATCATATGAGGGGAAAGGGCCTCTACTGTTGTCATGTGTTGGAATGGGCCGGAACTGGGGGGGTGCCGGGGATGTCGTTCTCATACTTCACAATGTCTTTGTTGTAATAAAGAGCGTTCACATGTCTTAAACCAGGGTATAAAAGACCAGGTCTCAGAGAGGCTGAGAGAGCACCTCGAGACGATACCTTGTTGTCCGATCTGACGTGTTCTGCTCCGTCGGAATAAAACGTGTTTCCTGTCTTCCTGTCTCCAGCGCCTGCCTCTTTATTGGATAACTTTGTATGGTATTAGAGGCGTTTAACGCCGGGCAAATTTAACTTAGGAAACATCAACAGAATAGCCTGACCATTTTTGAATTGATCTTTATCAATTGGCGTCCCAAACGCGGGGCCCATCAGTGACACGTGGATCCAGTGGGAGAGGTCCCGACGACAGAGTGAACGACTGCAACGATCGGGAGAACTCCTGTCCGATAGACCCTCGTCTGACAGCCGATCATCTGAACTTCACTGATTCCGAGCAGACCTCTCCCGAGTGATCTACGGTCCTGACTGGGAACCACAAGGAGTGCCGCGATAGCAACAGAGAATAGAGGACGATCGGGCGCTGGAAGCGGAAGACGAGAAACGGTCCGTGCGGTCGGGGTAAGGTCGTGACACACGACAAATTGCGAAATTGATTGTTTGATTGTTTGAAAATACTAGTATTACTCGTCTTATTGTCTCTGAGAGATTCTCTATTTGCAAACAAGCACAGAGTCGCCATACTCTGTTTAGTCTTTGCAGATAGTGAAGGATAGGTAACGCGGACTTTTGTCCCCCATTGTAATCTGCCATGCCTATTTTTCTCCCCATTGATTGATTGTTTGAATCGGGCATTGAATTGTTCGAAGTTGGTTCTCTTAAGGATCTTCTCTACCTACAAACGAGGAAGAATAGGAATATTCTCTCTCCCTTTGCAGATAGTGAAGGGTAGGTAACGCAGGCTCTTGCCCCCAATTGTAACCCGTCGTGCCTATTTTCATTCCTCATTGATTGATTGTTTGTCCAAACATTGACTGTTTGGAATTGGTTCTTTCTGGAGGTATGCTCTGTTTGCAAACAACGTAGAATAGAATATTCTGCCCAGTCTTTGCAAGTAGTGAAAAGATAGGTAGTGCAGGCTTTTGCCCCCCATTGTAATCCGTCATGCCTATCTTCTCCCCATTGGTTAATAGTTGGGTCAACCCGGACCGCTTATTAGAGATGAACCATCCAGCTCCACTGGAAGGCACCCCTAATAAGGACATGTTTACTAAGCAAGGACTAGTCGCTATAGCTTATAGTAAGTTATGGCATAAATATACAAAAAGGGATCCTGAAAGTCAGTGGCCACTGATAGGTTCTGATAGGTTCTTTTGATGAAAATAAAATAAAAACACTAGAAGCAGCTGTAAAAGTAAATAAGGCAACGCCCACTATGCTCGATAGTATTGGCATGTGGCGCAAAGAAGCAGAACAGCGAAGGAAAAGAGAAGAAGCAAAAATAGTGAAAGAGTTACAAAAAGCAGCCCATCTGGCCGCAAAAGAACTAGATGAAGAAATAAGAAGAAAAGAGGAAGTTAAACAAACACAAGAATCAGGACTGGCAGGCCAATGCCCTGTCAGGACCCCCCCTACGCTCTACCCGGAGATGCCCTCCAAACAGCGGGCAAATGACGAGTTACTGCTCGGTCCTCCAATTATCTACATGCCCCCTCCTTATGCTCCCTGCCAGCCTCTAGCACAACACTCACCAGTTCAAAGTGCAGGCGTGGGTGACCCTAGCGCTAGTGCCCCGGCTCTTGCGGCCTTCGCACCAGCCGCATTGGTAACAACAGCAGATGAACATGAGACTAGCAGGCAGCTAACAGCCAGGCCAAATAGGTTGAGCAAAGATGAGCGGGATGGAATCGACCAGATAGCAAAGACCCTGGTAGAACGGAAGGAGAGCGAAGAATATACGATGAATATGCACAATTCACATGCCGGTAGTCACAGACGGCATTTCATTTTACGGTTCAGCTACCACACCCTGAACGCCTATGAGGATAGGTACCAGAATAAGGGTCCTGCTAAACTGACGGCTCTATATACAAGGGTCGATGTTGGAGATGGGACTGAGAGCGATGTGACGGACCTCTTCATGCAAACGCTTGAGGTTTTCCGCCACCTCGCGGAACAGAAACCAGAGGTCAAGATCAAAGTCCCTGAGACGATTGAACCCCCATTAGAAGCAGCCAACACTATGATGCCTGTCAGAGAAGCCGCCCCCTACTGGGTTCCCCAAGGAGGTCAGGGAACAAACGATGATATCAACCACGCAGATGCAAAAGGGAGGGTTGTGTACAACTGGGTTTACCAACCATGGGATCGGCAAGATATTTTAACTTTTAGGCAAACCCTGCCCGATTTAAGAAAGAACCCTACAGCATTTTATACCGAACTAGGCACAGCCTTGGGCTCAACCATAATGACTCTTTTGGACATCGATTTGTTTTTCGGGTTGTGTCTGCCGGCCGTGTGTGGAAGCAAATCCGGAAAGCCGACCACACAGACCTGTTCGGACACACCTGGAAACAACTCAATGAACTAGATAGGCAGCGAGAGCCCGGAAAGAAACCTGTAAAAGACATACTGGAACTCCCCGACAAAATAGTGCAGAAGCTAAAGACGTTGATCCCAGAGAAGAAGGTAGACTGGTCGGTAGTCACGGCTTGCCGTCAGAAACCCCAGGAAGACGTATCAGAATATTTCTCCCGATTTGAAACGGTGTTCTCCGACTACAGTGGCCAAGACATGACCACCGCAACCGGACAACACCTATTCGTGCAAAACTACGTAAAAGGGCTATCGCAAGAGGTCTCCCAAAAGTTACAGACGAGTGAGAGTAGTTGGGGAGCCTCCAAACCTGCAGCTATCCTTCAGATGGCTCAGTATTACGAACACCAAAAGAACGAGAACGAGAGGGCGACTGAGAGAAAGAAAAAGGACTTAAAGGAACGAGTGATGATTGCTCAATTGCAGGGAGTGACTACAGGAAGGGAACGGTATAGGGGAAACTACCAGTCGAACGCCCCTAGGAATTCGCCCCCTAGAGACCGCAACCCCACACCTGGCGCTCCACGAACCGACCTCGATGAGAACCAGTGTGCATTTTGCAAAGAATTTGGACATTGGAAGTCTCAATGCCTGGCCCTTCGGGAAATGATTAAAAATAAAGAGACAATGGACATGACAAATGGCCCAAAAACTGGAGGGCAGGGGCGAGGGCAGACCTACGACACCACCAATGACAGACCTGGCAGACCAAACACATTTGACCGACCCCGACAAAATCAGTGCCAACAGTCCGACTGCAACAATGCTCACGACTCTGCATAGGACTGCCAGGGGCAAGGGAGGGATCCAGTCGAGCTCTGTGTTGACCAGCAAGGTCCTTACGTCACTGCTAAGGTCCTGGGTACAAAGTCTCCATTCTTGGTAGACACTGGAGCGACACGTAGTGTATTATCAAAGCGACTGATTCCAAGGGCACCCTTGTCTGGCTCACACATTACATCGATAGGTTTCGATGGAACGCCCTCCACTAATCCCCTGTCTGTACCTATCTCCTTTGACCTAGGAAACAATCCCACTGACACAACATTTCTGCTCTCCTCCAACTCCCCTGACGCCATTATGGGTATTGATTTACTGAAACATTTCCGAGCTACTATTAGGTGTTCCCCGGATGGAATCCGAGTCATCCTGTACGACAACCCGAGCATGTCCAGACCCTACCCCGCACGACATATGTACACCATAACAGATGCTGACCTATCCTTGCTCGATACCCTACCCCTGTACCTATGGGCCAGAAACGACTCAGATGTAGGACGAATGATGATCGATCCTGTACACATAACTGTTCGACCAGATGCAATACTCCCGAAACTCCCACAATACCGGATATCGCCCGAAGGCGAGAAGGCATTGGTAGCGATTATTCAGTCCTTGGTGGATGCAGGAGTGGTAGAGGAAGTGGTTAGTAATGTCTGCAATAGCCCTATCCTACCCATTGTTAAGAAGCAAGGTGAGGGAGATGAGAAAGCATACCGCTTCATCATCGACCTGCGAGAAGTCAACAAAGTGGTGGTACCACAATACCCCGTAGTCTCAGACATCGCCACCATTCTGACTCTCATCCCGTCCACCGCCACCACCTTCACCGTTATTGATCTTAAAAATGCATTTTTCTCTATCCCCATCCATCCAGACAGCCGCTATCTCTTCGGCTTCACTTTAAAAAACCGTTCATACCGATTTTGTAGAGCTCCCCAGGGCTACACTGAAAGTCCCAGCATTTACAGCCAGGCCCTCAAAAGACAGCTGGACGCCGTCCAGCTACCAGATGGAGTGGTGTTGATCCAATATGTCGATGATATCCTTTTGGCGGCCGACACCACACCGCTTGCAATCACAGCCACTATCCAACTCTTGCACTTTCTTGCGGAAAATGGCCACAAAGTCTCCAAAAAGAAACTGCAGTTCTGCCAGTCCCAAGTAACACACCTAGGTCATCTCCTGTCCAAAGAAGGGAGGAAACTTACGCCCGACCGAATCCAAACCATCCTAGACACCCCCATTCCCAAAACACAGAAACAAGTCCGTTCATTAGTGGGCCTTACCTCTTTCTGCCGACAATGGTTACCGAATTTCAGTCTCATAATAAAACCCCTACTTTCCCTGTTGACCAAAGATGCCCCTTTCCCACTCCCTTGGACTCCCGAATGCCAAGCATCCTTTAAGGAGTTGCGGGATGCCCTTTGCTCGGCACCCGTTCTAGGAACACCAGATTACTCCAAGCCCTTCTCCCTCTTCACTCACGAAAGGGAGGGATGCGCATTGTCTGTTCTAACTCAGCCCATCGGCGCCAAACAACGCCCTTGTGCCTATTTTTCTGCCACTCTTGATCCAGTCGCCAGAGCTCTACCTGCCTGCCTTCGAGCAGTAGCCGCTGCTGCTGTCTCTATCCGCCAGAGTGAGGGAATTGTACTTTCGAACTCTCTCACGGTATTAGTACCCCATGCAGTTGACACCCTTTTGAACCAGACTAAGACTCAACACCTGACTAGCGCACGACTAACAGGGTACGAATTGACTCTACTTGCACCCCACATCACTCTGAAGAGATGCACGACATTGAATCCTGCTACACTGTTACCCTTGCCCGAAAATGACCCCGATGTGCCCCCTATACACGACTGTGTGACCCTCACGGATGAACAGACTAGGAGTAGAATTGACCTCCGAGACATTGCTTTTCCAGATCCTGATGGAGAACTATGGGTAGATGGCTCTTGTATCAAACTCCCAGACGGCACCACTTCAGCGGCCTATGCGGTGACTACAGCCCGAACAGTAGTTGAAACAGCTCGCATCACACAACGATCCGCACAGGCGGCCGAACTAATTGCCCTCACAAGAGCATGTATCATAGCAGCAGGAACCACGGCGAACATTTACACGGACAGCCAGTATGCCTTCGGGGTGGTTCATCATTTTGGGCTCCTGTGGAGGGAAAGGGGATTCCTGATGTCCCACGGTACGCCCATCCTTCACAGAGATCTAGTCTCCGCCCTGATTGAAGCAGTTCTTCTCCCCAAACAATTAGCAGTGATCAAATGCCAGGCACACAAGAAGGTGACAGATTTAGTTGGACAGGGAAACGCACTAGCCGACATCACTGCCCGAACCACAGCTGAGAATAGGACAACGACACGCATGTATGTGACCAGGTCAGTAGCAGAAAAATGGACTGACGCTAGGGAAACAATTAGGGACATCCAGTAGGCTAGCACACCTCTCGAACTGACTGAATGGGCACGGGTGGGTCTAAGGGACGATGAAGGCTGCTGGCGGACAAAAGACACGAACAAATGGTTGCTGCCCGACTCATACTTGATCCCCATACTGACAATGGCACACTCCCCTGCACACATAGGTTCTGCCCCCATGATTGAACTCATTTCCAAAGTCTGGCACAACAACAAGATCCCCGACTCAGCAAAACGTCTGGTCCAGCAGTGCCTTATCTGCCTACAACACAACCCCGGAAAAGGAACTGTGGTACCCCGGGGAGGGTTTGGGATCCCCGACCACCCCTTTGAGGTCCTCCAGATGGATTACATCCAGCTAGAGAGGTGCCAAGGCTTGAAGTACGTATTAGTCATTGTATGTGCCTTCAGCAAATGGGTGGAGGCCTATCCGACCCGAGATAACACTGCCATGACTACTGCCAAAGTACTACTGAAAGAGTTTTTCCCTCGCTACGGCCTTTGTCGAATTTTATGGAGCGACAATGGCCCTCACTTCATAGCTGAAGTTATCCAACTGATCCTGAAGGGGTTGGGGGTAAAACAGAGATTCCATGCAGTCTTCCACCCCCAATCCGCTGGCCTGGTTGAGCGACACAACGCTACACTGAAACTGAAACTGTCAAAGATAGTGGCCACCACAGGACTTAAGTGGCCAGATGCCCTCCCACTGGCATTACTATCGATGCGCTCCACTCCCACTAAGCACCACCTGACCCCCTACGAGGTTGTATTTCGGCGACCAATGAACCTCTGGACTGCCCCCAAACCGACCTCCATTCACGACGTCCCCGACGTCCTGCTGTCAGATTATTTATACAAGTTAACTAAAACATTGTCTGTCATTCATCAACAGGTGCAGCAGGCCATCCCCGATGCTTCCAGGGGTCCCGGTCACGATATCCAACCGGGAGAGTACGTCCTAGTCCAGAATTTTCAATGGGCGAAGAGTCTGGAACCCCGGTGGACGGGCCCCTGGCAAGTACTGATCACCACTCGGACGGCTCTTCGAGTGGAGGGGAAGAAGCACTGGCTGCACGCACACCACTGCAAGAAGGTTTCCTCGACCCTGGCCACGACAGACAACGTCAGCACCCAAGAGGAGCTCCTGAACAAAGACCGACCATCACTGAACTGCTATCCTGATACCGAGGCACTTGAACTTGCAAAACACTCTGATCCCACTGTGCCATCCCGAGAAGGGTATTTCCTGCGTCAAAAGGAGGGAGCTTTGGCTAAGTAGGCCACTGACTAAGTTAAAAATCTCAGAACGGTGACCCAAAGCAACCAAGGGTTACCCGGAGAGAAGCTAAACGAAGTCTGTGGTTCTGCCCACTACCGAGCACCTTGAAGATGAAGATGATGGAAGCGCCAGATAAGAAGATGATGGAAGCGCCAGATAAGAAGACGTCGGAAGCAACAGGAAATACCCACTACAGGAACCCAAAGACTGATAATTTGCACAAATCAAAGACAATCGCTTTCTTCATTGTCTTCCTCTTTTGCCTCCTCCTCATGACTTCCTTCTAGATCTTGGAGGAAAGCACACCCGCTCACCAGATGTTGCCAACCACTGTCCAGCCAACCACCATGAAAGAGCACCACCTGATCACCCTTTCACCTCAGCTCCGAGAAAGGCGTAAGGAGTTCTGGAACAATTCCTTCGTACAACTGTAGCACCAGCACAACCTTGCTGCAAATGCCACGAACTGCTGGATCTGTGGGTTGCTCCCACATGCTACCGGACACTCCATCCCCTTCATCCCTTCTCCTTTCTCAGTTCACGGCTCCTGCCTCGCCTGGTTGATCCTCATGCAGGAAAGCCACAAGGACAACCCCGCTTCCGGTCAAACAGTGTCACACTTCTACTATGGGTTCTGGCTGAACAAAACAGGAAAGACGTCTGCCCCCTTTTGTCCTGCAATTTCAGGTTCAACCTTCCTTACGAACATCCCTGCCAAAGAGAGGGTCGAAATGCAAGTGCTACACAATCCAGCCAGACCCACCTTCTCCCACCTGCGGAAACAAACGGCTGCCACCCTGACCGTGGCCCTGTCTGTCATCAATGTCACAGGACTCGTATGCCTCGAAGGACAGGGAACGCAGCTGGTGGGTCACAGTTCTTGTCGCATCACCAAAACATTGGTCTCAGCTGACCCCCCCTCCTTTGTTGCTTCCCCGAATATGTACTTTGTTTGTGGCACCAAAGCTTACACTTGGCTCCCAAAAGGCTGGAGGGGTACGTGCTACATCGCCTTCATTCTTCCTCCCACGTATGTGGCTCCAGCCTACCATCACCGGCAAAAGCGCGCCGGAGACATTGGACAAGCCGACTCCACCGGAGCACAGTTCCTGGATGCGGCGAAGGGACTTGTTCCTCTGTGGGGCCCAATGGCAAATAGCCGCGCTATCCGACACCTGACTCAGGCAGTAGAAACAACCATTAACATCACCGCTGGCATCCTCGCCAACAACACGGCCGAGCTTCAGGCAGTCCGCCTGGTGGCTCTTCAAAACCGTCTTGTTCTAGATGTGGTTCTGGCCGACCGTGGAGGAGCATGCCGCATCATCGGCTCCAGCTGTTGCACCTACGTGCCAGATAACTCACCTTCAGTCTACAAAGCAATCGAACACCTCCACAGACTGTCCTCAGAGGTTCACCAGGAGCAGGAAGGATGGTCGCTTGGAGGCTGGTTCTGGGACACTTTGAAGAACTGGGGATGGAGATTGTTCACGTTTATATTGATACCAATCATGATACTGTGTGGGTGTTGCTTAGGTATTCAATGTTTACCACCTTTATGTGCACTCATTTCCAACTGTATGTGCCCTAAGACTTTGGACTTTAAAACTGAGCACATGAGTCCCCTATACGAGATAGAGGTGCGTGGTCTCATGGGGATCGATCCAAACTGACAAGCTGGCGAGACATGTTAAAAGGGAGGACTGTGGAATTTTAGTTCGTGTACTGAACATCATCTACGCCATCTTGCAGACTCACACATGAACACACACGACAGCCATTTTAGGTACCATGGTCTCCCTATTCACGATCACCCGTCAGCGCACTTCCCTGAACCTTGCGAGCCTCCCCCACGCACCCTGGCTGTCCCCGCTCTCACATGCACAAGGCATAAGCTCTCCCCTCCCGCATGACTCTGTCTCTGAGAATCACACCCCGCGCCTGACCAACACCTCCTTTCCGTCCATGAATACCCCTCCTTTGATGACCCCTTCCTCTGAGCCCGACTGCCTGTACGAACCGCTGGTCATCCCTTAGCCCGAGGATACAGTTTATTGCCCACTACTGTATGCACTCGCCTTTCCTGAAAGGAGCCACTATTGATCATGACCTCCCCACCCCCTGAGATTCAAATCAGGCGCACACATTCCAAAGGAATCGGCAGAACACTCTGCGTGATAGCCCCCTCCCAATCATATGAGGGGAAAGGGCCTCTACTGTTGTCATGTGTTGGAATGGGCCGGAACTGGGGGGGTGCCGGGGATGTCGTTCTCATACTTCACAATGTCTTTGTTGTAATAAAGAGCGTTCACATGTCTTAAACCAGGGTATAAAAGACCAGGTCTCAGAGAGGCTGAGAGAGCACCTCGAGACGATACCTTGTTGTCCGATCTGACGTGTTCTGCTCCGTCGGAATAAAACGTGTTTCCTGTCTTCCTGTCTCCAGCGCCTGCCTCTTTATTGGATAACTTTGTATGGTATTAGAGGCGTTTAACGCCGGGCAAATTTAACTTAGGAAACATCAACAGAATAGCCTGACCATTTTTGAATTGATCTTTATCAATACACCCCTACCATCCTAATGGGACCTAGCTGGGCTACACATGAACCTCTTCCCCTACACAGGATCATCAGATACACAAGCCACTACTTTTAGAATCACTCCCTAATGCCTCTGCAAGACATCTAGCACACCGCCAGACATCCACCTTCTTGTCCAGTGCCTCTGCAGGACCTCCTACACACCACCAGAGGTACACCTCCCATGCAAGCTCCTTTAAAAAAAACTCACACCAACTCCTCTAGTTCAACACATCACTCGTCCACACACTCCCCCTCCAGACTGGTGAGACAGTTCCTCACTGCCCCTGACTCTCAACCTGTACCCCTCTTACTGAGCACCAGGCACCATACTCTGGGAACTGGGAATGGGACTTCACGCACTGGACACATTTTAGCTGCCACCACTGGATCCTACCATACTGGGGAATCCAGACACACACACTACGCTCAGGGGATACCCACCCTCCCGAGCAAGCCATTTCTCCTCCACACTCCCTCTCTTCCATCTACCCACAAAGGGACAGGAACAGGGATTGGCCACTGGACCCAGCAAGGGAGTCCTAATCTATGGGAACCTCCCCCTCTACTGGCGTCCCGCCCTGTCATTTTCTCTCATCTGCCACTAAACATAAAGCGCAGGAACACCATTTGAAAATGACACTCTTGAGGAAAAACAAAATCATAAACAATAACCCAAACATGTGACTATCTAGAATGCAGAGTTTTGTAATGTAGCCAGCTGTCGCTGTGGCACTGCGCAAACACAAGTCCTAATCCGCACCGCTGACCACCAATGTTAGAACTGGCTATTTCTGGTAGGCTAAGGCTGACGCCAAAGCCAGGCAGAAACCACCATTCTAGTCAGGGCAAGGTAGTCACACGCCAAGATAACCCCTGCTCACCCCCTTGGTAGCTTGGCACGAGCAGTAAGGCCAAACTCGGAGGCAATGTGTAAATCATTTGCGCAAGCACACAACAGCAACAACATCCTAGGCACACCACAAAAGGAACTCCACACAAGGTTATATAAAAATAACTTCTGTATTGTCAAAACACATCAGATAAAATCACACATGTACATTGTGCCAACTGGCACGGACAATATTCACAAGGGATTATGTACAGGACAGGGCCACATGGGCCACTGTCAGAATCAGCACTTAGTAGAAATAGCACTTTTAGAACATAGAATATAGGATATAAAATCACTGTAGCACAAATTAGCAAGCATAGCACACAACCAGTAACTACTGGTAACAGGTAAGTACCACCTACGCAACCCTAACCACCTTAGGAGAATGTCACGCAGGGGACCAGGACCTCACTAGGACCACCTGTACTAGAAAGAACAACCACCTAAGTATCACAATACAATTAGGGGTATCAGCGAGAACACATTACACATGATGCATCACAACATTCAGAGGTGTAGGGAAGGAAAACACATGATGCATAAAACATACATTCAGCAGTGTAAGAACAAGGCACATGATGCATCAAAAACACATTCAGAGGTGCAGGGAAGGAAGACACATGATGCATAAACCAACACATTTAGAGGTGTAAGGAAAGAAGACACATGATGCCTAAAAACATTCAGAGGTGCCAGAACACAACTCAATAGCGCAGAAACACATGATGCCTAAAAACATTCACAGGTGCAAGGAAAAACCACACAATTGCGCAAAAACTTACATTAGCCACCACCTGTGGCAGTCCCTAGGCCAACTGGCCTTGTGGGGGCTAGGACGCCCTGTGTCCCAATAGTCAGGGTCCTAAACGGTGCAGCTGCCCACTAATTGCTGGGCAGCTGGGAATCAATAATGATGGGGCCACGTGGGAGCCACGCA
This sequence comes from Lissotriton helveticus, assembly GCF_964261635.1. NCBI lineage: Eukaryota > Metazoa > Chordata > Amphibia > Caudata > Salamandridae > Lissotriton > Lissotriton helveticus. The sequence goes on along the minus strand of NC_136063.1, from coordinate 201,072,262 downwards.
GGCTCTGAACAACTGGTCGCCCCTGAGCCTCTCTGGGCTCCAAGCAAAGAAATGCGACCACAAACCCCTCTGGGCTCCTAACACCAATGGGCCGGTCTGAGCCTCTCAGGGCTCCACAAATAAGGCCCCACGAGCCTCTCTGGGCTCGTACACGAAGTGCCGCCTTTTGGAGCCTCTCAGGGCTCCGAATCAAATATGCCCCCCTCGAGCCTCTCGGGGCTCGTCAACACATGGGGCCGCTTGAGCCTCTCAGGGCTCAATCCCCATCCTGCCTCAGGACGCGGGAGTCCCTCTCGGGGACTCTGAGGCCCCACTTGTCGGAGAGCGCACACTTGGGGGGGGGCAGGCACCGGCAATGTGCCCCGACGCCCCCCTCTGCTGCCAACACCACGAATGCCCCACTCACCGGCTCTGATATGCCGCTGGTCTCCCTCGGGTGTCGCCTCTGGCCTCCTGTGCCGCGTGGTGGAGCCCCACCCTTCACAGGGGCTCCTCGTCAGCGTGGCTGTCTCGGCGACATCTCCCTTCGGTGCGGGGCTCTCCCAATCTCACGGGAGCCCCGCGCCATCTCCCGCCGTACTTCTCCTCTCTCCTCGGGCTGCCCCTGCGAGGCGGGACTTCCGGCCCGGCCGCGCTCGCAATTGGCCGGCCGGCCACCCACTTCGGGGTCGTCGCGGGCAGCGCGGCGGCACGGCCAGGCACTGTAGGCGGGGGCTGAATTAACGGACGGGTAGGCTCCCTCGAGTGAAACCGTAAACTGGGCAATAAAAGCGGCAAATGAAGGCGGCAATGAGCGGGGTGGCACCCGCGCCGCTCGGCCACCACACGGGGTGGCAAATGCCGGGTGGGCACCGGCCAAGACACATGAAGCGCTAAAGGACAATCCACAGTGCTCATAGGGCTAGAAAACAGATAGAGCGCTCCCAGGCGCTCAGGAGGGAAAATACAGCGCTACCAGGCGCTATAAAGACAAATCAAGCGCTTCCCCAGCGCTATAAAGGCATATGCAGCGCTCCCAGCGCTAGGACAGGACAGATAAAGTTCCAGCAAAGTTCTTCAAGGGATGCAGCAAAGTCCTGGAACCAAGAGTGGGAGAAACCAGCCCATCAGCAAAGAAAAGTCCTCCAATCCCCCAGGCAAAGCAGGGGGGTCCCAGCACAGGGTCCATCAGGTATCCAGGGGCTGGGCAGGGCCCAGGGAGGCAAGCCTTCCCCTGAGCCCAAGCAGCAGCACGCTCTTGGCAGGATTCAACTCAGAAACAAGAACATTTTAGAAGAGGTCACAGCCTCTTTTTATACATGAAAATCCTTTGTCTAGAAGGGTCCAGGCAGTGTGAGAACCAGCTGCAACTGGTTATAGGGAACTCCTTTCAGTGTGAGGGGCAGAGGTGACAGCCGCCCAGCAGGAGATGGAGCCAGCATTGTGGCAGGCAGGCACAGCCCTATTCACTCCCAGGTGCTATCTCCTCCCACCACTGTAGTTGCAGATGCAGTCATTCAACCAAGGGCTGACTCAGACAACCTCCTGGGGGCTCCCCAGCCCCTGTCATCCTCAAACCAGACAGTCAATCCACAAGCAGGCCCAGGCACTCCTGGGGCCAGGCTCCAGCCAATCACGTGCCAGCAGACTCACTACACATGCACACACATGTCTAGAAGTGGCACTTCCACACTAGACACATTCATGCCGCATACGTCATTACGCAGCATTCAATCTCACGAGTTCGCACATACCAAACTCGACCCTGCACTCCCCACACATCAGGAACTACCATGGTCACACAGATTCCCCATGCATTCCTATGGGAGGGCAGGTCACTCACCACACATACACAGAGAGCTCACGCGCTTTACACTGTAGCACAGTGAAAAAGTGCGCAGAGACCTAAAATCACTACCACCAGGTCACAGAAACAGGCTAGGCAAAAGCAAAAAGTTGCGGGGTGAACCTGCCAGAAAGGGCCAGGTCCAACAGTTTCAATCAACAAACGATTAGGGGCCCTATGTATCATTTCAAATTGCAATTGTAAACGCTGAGATTCTCTAGAAATTGCTATTTGAGAATTGCAATACCAAAGTTTCATCCACATGGCCCTAGAACAGCAGAGCGTAAGATTGTGAAAATGAAAAGAAAAGACACGTAGGGGCATAGTATCAAGAGCAAAATCGCCCGTTAGCGCCGGAAAAGCGGCGATTTTTACAACTCACAATTTAAAGGGACTGGCGATCACGCTTTAGCGCGAGATTCCTTGAGTCAGGTGCCTTTTTAACCCTACTTTGCATGTCAGCGATATACATCGCTAATGACATGCAAAGTAGGCGTTCCCAACCTAATCTGCATGGATTCCATCAAAAACACAACATCGCCCTATTATCGAGGTGGGTCAGGCGATCACAAAAGCCGCGCTAAGCGCGTTTTGCTCCGGATTTCAACCCGTGAAGACAACCTGACTTAGCCATCCTGCCAATGTAAGATGGATTGTCAGGCTGAGTCCACCAGGGCGTATCAACAAGGATTTTGCCATTGGTGCGTTTATATTGCTGGATTTCCAGCGATATTCAAGCATTTTGCCGCTATCGCTGGATTTTAAATCGCCAATGCGCAAAGCATTGTTAATACAGCGCTGTCATGGTGATAAAATCCAGCGCTAGCCGGCGATAGCAAAAAACATGCTAAGTGCTTTTAGCAATAATTATCGCTACGTTTTAATAATATGGCCTGGTAGAGAGATAAACCATATAAGCAGGACAAACCTAACAAAGTACTATTGATAACTGATTACAATGAACTATCTAGGGTTCTCAACAAAGTATGAGTAAACACTGGAATACCCTATGTGCAGATGGCACTTTGGAGGAACTTTTACCAGAAACACCGGAGATTACTTTTAGGCGGGGAAAACATTACAATCACAATTGAGCCCGAGCTATCCTAAGCAAAAGACATCAACACATTGGTTAACACCTTGACCGCGGCGCCGTAGCCGGGCCCTGTGCTGGACATTCCAGAACAGGGCGCGGTCGTGACGGAACCGTTCCGTCATCAGCACAGCTCAGCCGTGACTGATGACGGAACGGTTCCGTCACCAGCATCGAAGGGGTTAAGTGAACATTCATTGGGTTTCTACAAATGTGGGCATTGTGGGATGTGCAGATGGGCGGATGATAAGAAAAAGAATTTTAAGGGAGCTGATGGGAGTACATATGAGATATGGCAGAATATCAATTGCCTTAACCCCTTCCATGCTCATGACGGAACGGTTCCGTCATGAGCGTCGGTTGAGCTGTGCTCATGATGGAACCGTTCCATCATGGTTCCATAAGCCCAATGGAACGTTCAGCACAGCGCAGGAATCTGCGCCGCGCTGAAGCGGTTAATGAAGGATTCCACTCACAGGGTTGAATTCGTTTTTTCATTAAAGTTTTATTTAGTTCATTTGTTTTTTCATTTGTTTTTCACGTTATTTTGTGTTTATCAAATTTCATTCTTTGATACAACTTTGCTAATGGATATCATTGCTATTCATCCTCCTATGCATTTCGGGTATGAAATACCCTTCTTCAGGGAGAGGCACTAAAAAATCAGAAAGTATACATAATCATAAGTTCATATATCGTGCTTGCCTAACAATGAATGCAAACTTTACATTTCTTAAAAAACGTGCTCTTTGTCACCCAGTGAAATGTGTATTGAGTTTAATTAAGCCTGTTTCTCGAAAAAAACAAAAAACGATCCAGACGATAAGAACGCTACTCACATGAGTCCCTTTTGAGAAGCGTGCGCTGAAAATATCAACGAAAACAAATACCGTAAGTTAACGTACCCGTTTATACGTACGGCTTTACTAAGACTCCCCATCATTTCATCATAACTAACCTTTAAATTTGCTTGTAAACTACCGGAAGATAATCTGTTTCACGCCACCCGCTCCTTCAATCTTCAAACGTTCAAGGCGCTCTGCTGTGCTTCCGTGTTTAACATCAAGCTATATCCTGATTGGACCAACAAGCGGTCACCTGATCTACAGCCATAGATAACAGACTTCTGTGGAAATACTTACTGAATAATTTGTACACTGTAAAAACCCTCGAATTAACAACTGATTTCACGAAGCTGACTTAGTCCTTACCCATGATCAAAACATAATAACCGTACAAATGAGCTCGAAAAAAACGTAAAAAATGTAAAAACGGGAGGGTGTGAATGAGTGTTAAGAAAACCTACAGTGGTGTGAGCACTCACATTTATGAAGCACGAGATACAATATTAAATCATAATTGTACAGGTAATCCCAAAGACACATTCGGACATAAAGCAACTCACGGGGTTGCCTAATTCTATTTGCCAAAATGATTATAAATAACATGCTAGCTCCATTCGATCATTGAGCCCATTGGGCTTACTTGAGCATAGTCTCTGAATCCAAACGTTTTCACGTTGAAGCAGTTATCTGTTGTTGTCCCTTCACTCCTGCTTATCCACACCTTCCAAGATGAGAAATTTCAGTTGCGAAATGTTATGATGAGCTTTGATGACTTGGTGTTGTGAGTCCTGATGTTAGTTTTGTGTTCTGTAAGTCTGGTTTTGATATTTCTTTCCGTTTTTCCCACATATGTTTTACCACACGGACATTTTAATAGATAAATTACGTTTGTCGTGTCGCAAGTAGCTGTAACTTTTAGTCTGATTTCGTGACCTTTCATGGGATGGTTTATAACATTTCCTCTGATTATGTTATTGCAATTTACGCATTTCATGCATGGTTTTGTCCCCTTATACGTCTGTTTTATTGTTTTCTTGTGTTTCAAAATTTCACCAATATTGTTTCCACGAGTGTAGGCAAAGAGAGGTGGTTCTTTAAAGATATTGTTGAAATCCACTTCCAATTCCAGCAATTGCCAATGTCATAACACACTTTTTTTAAATTCCTTGCTTAAGGTTGAAAATTTGGACACTGACACTATTCTTTTTTCTGTGTTTTTTGTGTGTGCTTTTAGCAGTTCAGTACGGTTAATGTTTTGTACCCTTCTCTTTGCTGTTGTGATGATTTCCTGTGGATAGCCTCTCATAGCAAATCTTTGGCCCATTTCATCTATTCTCTGTGTTGCATTGGTTTCATCAGAGGTTATGCGTTTCACTCTTGCCATTTGTGAAAAAGGTAAGTGCTGTTTCAACGACATCTGATGAAAACTAGAAAAATGTAGAGTGTTATTCCTGTCTGTTGGCTTACGATAGATGTCGGTTTCAAAACCCCTTTCAGTGATGGTAATTTCTACATCAAGAAACTTAATTTTCTTCTCTGATATTTCCCATGTGAATTGTATGCGGTTGTCAGCTCTGTTGAGCTCCATTAGAGCTGATTCTAGTCTTTCTTTTGAGCTTCTCCAAACTATAAACATGTCATCGATATATCTGATGATCAATTTCGAGTTCTCACGCCACTCATCTTTAGATAGAATGTTCTGGTTTTCAAATTGCATCATGAAGATATTAGCGTATGCCGGTGCAGCCGAATTGCCCATAGATGTACCTACGAGCTGTTGGTACCACGTATTGTCATATTTAAAATAGCTATGATAAAGTGTGAATAACATCACCTCCATCAGGAATGTTTTAATCGACATTTCCAGTTCGGTGTTCAAAATTGCTTGTTCCACAGCCTAAGTCCCCATTGCATGTGGGATTGAAGTGTATAACGAGGAAACATCCGCTGTACATAAGATTAGTGTTTCTTCTTCTTTGATTTCAACTGCTTGAAGTTTACAAAGAAAGTCTGTGATGTCTTTTACATATGTTGTCATCCTTTTAACTGTGGGTTGCAGATACTTATCAAGTAGTTGACCCAAAGGTTCGTGCAGGCTCCCACAAGTGGACACGATCGGTCGTAGAGGAGGATCATACAAGTTCTTATGTAGTTTTGGTATTATATGAAGTGTTGGAGTCTTCGGGTGATCTTTCAATAGAAATGTCTTTGTTCTTTCATTGATGGTGCCCATTTCGACTGCTTTTTCCACTATTATTCTCAAGATTCTCATGAATTCCGCGGTCGGATTTGCTTCCAACTTCAAGTACGTGTTGCCATCTGAAATATGTTCCAACATCTTGTTTGTGTACATTTCCTTGTTCATTATAACCAAGGCTCCTCCTTTATCCGCTTTTACACATATGATGGTATCATTATTAGCCAATCTTTTTAAGGTGTCTATATCCTTCTGCGTGATGTTCCTTTTTGTCTTTCGTTTTGGGTTAATATGTGATAGGTCTTGTTTCACAACTTTTTTGAACAAGTCAAGTGTTTTGTGGCTTGTCGGTGCTTGAAAAGTACTGCTTGGTCTGAGCCCTATTAACTGGTCTTGTTCTCCTGTATCTGTTTTGGGTAAAACATTATCAAAAAAATGTCTCAGTTTCAGTTTTCTCATGAGTTTAAAAAAACTCACTTCCAACTCTAATTGGTCCGAATTGGTTGTTGGTACATACGATGTCCCCTTTTGGAGTAGTTCTATTTCATGGTCGGATAACCTTTGATCTGAAATATTTATGACTAGATTTGAGTTTTCTTTTTCTTCTTGGGAGCTGTTGTGCTCCTCGTGTTGGGATGTTCTTTGTCTTTTTCCTTTGCCCCTCCTGGGTCTCCTGAGGGTGGCTGGCCTTGGTCTAAAAAAGGAATCGTAGTGGCGGTTGAAACGCATAACCTCTGATGAAACCAAAGCAACACAGAGAATAGATGAAATGGGCCAAAGATTTGCTATGAGAGGATATCCACAGGAAAACATCACAACAGCAAAGAGAAGGGTACAAAACATTAACCGTACTGAACTGCTAAAAGCACACACAAAAAACACGGAAAAAAGAATAGTGGCAGTGTCCAAATTTTCAACCTTAAGCAAGGAATTTTAAAAAAGTGTGTTACGACATTGGCAATTGCTGGAATTGGAAATGGATTTCACCAATATCTTTAAAGAACCACCTCTCTTTGCCTACACTCGTGGAAACAAATTGCAATAACATTACCAGAGGAAATTTCATAAACCATCCCATGAAAGGTCACGAAAACAGACTAAAAGTTACAGCTACTTGCGACACGACAAACGTAATTTATCTATTAAAATGTCCGTGTGGTAAAACATATGTGGGAAAAACAGAAAGAAAGATCAAAACCAGACTTACAGAACACAAATCTAACATCAGTACTCACAACACCAAGTCATCAATTGCAATGCACTTCATGGAAGCTCATCATAACATTTCGCAACTGAAATTTCTCATCTTGGAAGTTGTGGATAAGCAGGAGGGAAGGGACAACAACAGATACCTGCTTCACCGTGAAAATGTTTGGATTCAGAGACTATGCTCAAGTAAGCCCAATGGGCTCAATGATCGAATGGAGCTAGCATGTTATTTATAATCATTTTGGCAAATAGAATTAGGCAACCCCGTGAGTTGCTTTATGTCCTAATGTGTCTTTGGGATTACCTGTACAATTATGATTCAATATTGTATCTCGTGCTTCATAAATGTGAGTGCTCACACCACTGTAGGTTTTCTTAACACTCATTCACACCCTCCCGTTTTCACGTTTTGTTTAAGTTTTTTACGTTTTTTTCGAGCTCATTTGTACGGATATTATGTTTTGATCATGGGTAAGGACTAAGTCAGCTTCGTGAAATCAGTTGTTAAATCGAGGGGTTTTACCGTGTACAAATGATTCAGTAAGTATTTCGACAGAAGTCTGTTATCTATGGCTGTAGATCAGGTGACCGCTTGTTGGTCCAATCAGGATATAGCTTGATGTTAAACACGGAAGCACAGCAGAGTGCCTTCAACGTTTGAAGATTGATGGAGCGGGTGGCGTGAAACAGATTATCTTCCGGTAGTTTACAAGCAAATTTAAAGGTTAGTTATGATGAAATGATGGGAGTCTTAGTAAAGCCGTACGTATAAACGGGTCCGTTAACTTACGGTATTTGTTTTCGTTGATATTTTCAGAGCACACTTCTCAAAAGGGACTCATGTGAGTAGTGTTCTTATCTTCTGGTTCGGTTTTTGGTTTTTCGGGAAACGGGCTTAATTAAACTCAATACACATTTCACTGGGTGACAAAGAGCAAGTTTTTTAAGAAATGTAAAGTTTGCATTCATTGTTAGGCAAGCACGATATATGAACTCATGATTATGTATACTTTCTGATTTTTTAGTGCCTCTCCCCGAAGAAGGGTATTTCATACCCGAAATGCATAGGAGGACAAATAGCAATGATATCCATTAGCAAAGTTGTATCAAAGAATGAAATTTGATCAACACAAAATAACGTGAAAAACAAATGAAAAAACAAATGAACTAAATAAAACTTTAATGAAAAAACGAATTCAACCCTGTGAGTGGAATCCTTCATTAAGGAGACAAGTGAATGCCTAAAAGGAATGCCGATAATGTTTCATTAAAGGCACGTTTAGTTCCATTGTTCACTAGACGCCACCCGGCGGAAGACGTCACCTTGAGAGCACCCATAAACAGAGACAATTTAAGCACAATCAATCGACAAGAACATAAAAAAAAAAAAAAGACAGCAGTGCACCTAGAGCGCAATATCCAAGAATATCAATTGCATCACAAAATATGTGGTGTACATTAATGAATGCAAATACAAACATATTTATGTCGGAAGCACGATAAGAGCTCTCAAAAAGAGAATGAAGGATCATATTAGAGCATTCAAGCAAGAAGACCCTAGATATCCAATGGCAATTCATGCAGTGGATTACAAAGCACAAAAACAACACAAATTCTTCTGTTTCTATGGCATAGATCGAATAGGCCTTGACCCCAGAGGGGGCAATAGAGAGTTGATGCTTGGAGGCAATGTGGATATTAAGTCTTAAGGCCGTCAATCAGGGTTTGAATACATACCAGTAACAGCAATATTTTTTAGGAGATTGATATTGAGGTGGATAGAAGCACCCAATCTCTGTGATTGATCATTATGTACGTACGGAGAAGGTGTGTGTATTAATTAATTGAGTTAGCTTCCCCTATAAACAAATGTATTGTGTATATAGGTTCCGAAAGGAAAACCCTGCCACTCGAAAAGTTTGCTGTCACCGTGTTTTAATCCACTATTTCAGCTTTTTTGCCTTCGTCAGTTTACTGTGCTTCACCGCCTGTAGAAACTAACCTAAACCATGTCAATAAAAGAGGAAAAAGACTCTACCTTTTGACCGACATGCCTGATTACAATTCATGGTATTTCTCATATCCATCATAAATTATTACACAGTATTAAGAATCAGAATTTGAGTAATAAAGAATATTTATCAATTCTCGTCTCTTTCATGGACATAATGGAAATACCATACTGGTTTCCCCCTTATGATCCCACATTACATGTCCTCATGTACTCTAAATCCCCTGAGCGTAAGAACATGATTTCAAGTCATTTGGCAGTCCTTACATGTAGCACCTGCTTGCGTATACTATCAACCTCCTGATTGCTGTCTTATAAATGGATGGTCGTTCAGTATGCAAATTAAATGAATCCACTATCGTAGCAGACCATAATGGGTGAAGTGCCAGTATTATTAAAACATTCACCAAATAATCAGATCATCAAATTGGCCATCGGGGCTTACCAATCATAAATCCTTCAAATTCTTAAATCATAACCATGCCCTTTTCAAGATATACATATATATATATATCTTTTTGATGATATTCTGTTCCATAATGTTTTTGACACAAACTTGCTTTACTACAATGTATGTAATCTCAATATTTTTAGTTGACAATATCATGGCCACAATCTTCTTGTATGATGATATTTGTGTCCCCGATATTTTGTCATATAAGCACTGGCATGTGACAGGTTATCTGTGCGCCCACTCCTATGAATAAATATAACTCATGGTTTGTATTGTAATTCATGGTGGAGGCTAGTGTCAGATTGTAAAATCTTCCAATGTTTTTTGAGACCCAAAAGAATTTAGGGATGTTTTCTGTTATTTGGCGCACTCTACAACATTAGGGCTACCAAGTAATTGCACAAGCGCTAATGTTAGGAAATGCATAGATAGCCCACTTCTCTACTTCTCACTTTAATGACCAAAACTACTTTATATGTGACTGAACATCATACCTTAGAGAATGTAATAACAAAGGGCCTCATTTATGAAAACTGCTGCATCGCTGCGATAAAACAGCAAGGCAACAGTTTTCACTGTGCCCTCCTACCGACACAATGGATGCACTGTATTTAATGTACGGCGCTCCATGTCACTAGGAATGACAGATAAGGCAGGAATCCTGATGTTTCTGTTGGTGCAAAAGTCAAGCATTGCTGGAGTTGTGTCGCAAGCAAGGAGCAACTCCAGCAAACCATGGGGTAGGCCTATTCTTATTGCACTGCGTCACCCTTACGCCTGCCATGAGGCAGGCGTGAGGTTTTGACGCAGTGCGTCCTAGAAGTGTCACAGTGAATTCTCATTGATTTCACTGCAACGCTCCTACAACCCTTTTTTATGTGGGAACGCCCACCCTGCATACATTATACCTAATGCAAATAATGTGGCGCAGACCTTTACAAGGTGACGCATCTGCCTAGATGTGTCTCGCTTAAATATGGCGCACCGTGGCACATTGTTTACGCTGCCGCTGCGTCACAAAAAGTAACGCAAAAGTGTTGGAAGGCATTCATAAATAAGGCCCAAAATATTAATTCAATCAACATTAAATGAATAAAATAGCGGCATAGTATGTATTTTTTTTAAAAACAAGAATTTAATTAAGGCTATTTATTTCAATACTATAAATTGAGAACAGTTTCGTAGGTAAATAGGGAAAAGTCAGAGCACTAAGAAATATACCCCCGATGAACAACCAAGATTTGTAAGTACACATATTACATATATTTTGTACATCCACTCCCAGCATTAGCTGTCCAAGTAGTCACTCTAAATTGATATGATAAGACACTGACAATATTGCTCCTTCCAACAACAAACTTCATTATCCTTTAATTGCAACCCTTCCACACAGACTGAAGAAAAACAAGACTGGCGTGTCTTAAGAAGCATTGCAGCTCCGGACAGTTCATGACACAGCTCTGCAGTCACATGTTTAAAGTCTGCTGTCCTTCTACTGCAACATAATTTTACCTCTTGTGATCAGATCAGGGTGTGGACAAAATCTCTTCAGAGAAGTTACAGAGAAAAGGGAGAGTGAGGTAAAGAGATCAAATATTTGTATAAGCCATGCCAAATTGAGGACAAGGGTTAGGGGATAGCTCAAGTTGTGATTTGTCAGGTTAGAGTTAACCAGCTAGTTGTGGTGTTTTAACTCATGTCGCTTGGCATTGTGATACTTCTGACCTATCGGTGCAATGGCTGAGTTTGGAATCTGTGGACCTAAGCTTGTATCCCAGCCTTGGCGCTTGACTCAACAAATTGATATTATCTGTGCCTAAAAATGTGAAATGTAATGTGAAATTAATATCTACCTATGGTGAACTTATGAGCTAAAAAAATATAAAATCTTGTTCAGATTATAACACTGAAGAAATTATAATTTAGAAAGATTCCTACTGGTGGGGTATCAGAAAGACACTATTGGGAAAAGTGCTAACTGGACTTGGTTCTGGAGAAATTTGAGGTCCACTGTGTCAAAAGCTACTGACAGTTCGAGGAGAACCAGCATACTATATTATCCCTGGTCAGACACTTCATAGATCTCATCCCAAACACTTAGGAGCCTATGTTTATGACAGAAACCAGACTGGTTAAAATTGAAGTATTTTCCAGATCCATTTTCGCAGAAATATATGCCATATTTGGCCGTGGAAGCAGATGCAGTACATCCGACCCCACTGCCAGCTAGGATTCTCCATAAATGTCTGGGAGGTAAAAAAAGAGAAATTGACCCAGTAAAGTGTACAGTGTAGGCGTGGGATGCATTGGCCAAGCGTGCGAGGAGAGAGTATGTTTATGCACCAGACATCCCAATCGATGCACGTACGGGAATTTCAGTGGCGCAGGAGCATGAGTCCCTTAATGTCCTTCATGGTGCGGGAATTACCAAACTAGGGGATATGTACTGTAATGGAACCCTCTTGACTATGGCTGACTTTCAGGCCGGGCAACAGTATACCTTAATGCATGGGTTCACATATGCTAGATTGTGGGTGGCAGTGCGCCAGTGTGGCTCTATTTCCCGCAGAAACCACAGGCACTGAAGGCGCTACAAGTGATATTAAAAGGCGGCGAGAGTAGGGGGTTGATCAGCAGATTACACTGCACATCTCAAAGAGAGAATGAGTGGGGTGAATCCGCTGCATTAGAAACATGGAAAGCTGTTCTAGATGCCCCCATGTTACATGAAAATTGTGAAGCATGTTGTAGACTGACGGGCCGCCCAACTGCTAACTGCAATCTCCGCATTATCCATTTTAACTATTTGCATCAGATATATTATACCCCAATACAATCATAAAATATGGATTGCGTGAGGATGTGAAAGTGCCGGCAGGAGGGAGCAAACTTTATGCATCTTGCATGGAGATGCCCTGCTATACTTAATTTCTGGAGTGGTTTGATGAAGGTGTTATCAGATATGATATTGGAAAAAATTGGATGGGAACCAGATTTGTGCCTGTTAGGGCTGCTAATAAAATTGAACCAAGTAACAGACGCATTGTTGCAATAGCTACACTAACTGCTAAACGTGCAGGTGCAATGCACTGGAATTCCAAAGCTGCACCGACACTGGGTTATTGGATTTGTGATCTTGTCTTCTGTAAGGAACAATTGAGTATATATACAGAGGAGTTACCGGAGACCTCAAGGCCCATAGATTTTTCGGCACCACTTACTACATATTTACTAGCACATCCTAACTTTCTTTAAATATATGTTGTTAAAGTCATAACTAAACTTAAAGTTATACTATGGGAACTGATTTTGTACCGCTATACACTGCAAAATGTATAGTATAATGTTGCCTGCTTCTTATGTGGCATACCGTGCTGTTGTTGGGATGGGGTGTAGGGGGGTGTGTAGGAGTTGTGTTCCCAAAAAGGGAGAAAGAAAAAAAACAACATTGCTATTTCAACAATATGATCTAATATGGTCATTGTATGTGCTTGAATTTTTCGTTATGATGCATATAAGCGATCTAATAAATAAATACAAAAAAATCAAGTATTTTCCAGATCCAGGGGAGTCCAGCAATGGTCATTGTTAAGATTAACGGAGTAGAGAGTGGCTTTGTGAAGTGTAAGCAAGGAATGTGTAACAGGCGAGGGACGTCCCCTGGCTCAAGACGTTTTTAATCAAGGCAGTCAATGTGGGCTTGAAGTACACTGAGTGTGTGGCAGCTGAGTCTCCTAAGTGTATACTAGGTCTGATGTCTAGAAGTGGGAGGAAGATGTATTCCCCCAGTGTGACAGCAATACAGAAAGTTGGAAATGTTGTTTCTTTGTACATAGTTACTGATTTCTGTCAGTGGAGATGGAGTAGCAGGAGGTGGTGTTAATTTGGATAGGCTGAACTTTAGTCATCAACAAATGGGGCGTTTCAGAGACCTTGCAAGGGGGCGATAGCCGCTATGGGTGTAATGATGGTTAGTGCATTTTGGACCACTGTGTCCTATTGATTTTTTGCCATACTTGACCATAGCAGTGTTCCTTTTTAGTGTGGAAGATAACCTTGTGGTAGGAAGTCCTGGCATGTTTACGTGCCACGGACAAGCACTGTGATGGTGATCTGCACCAGGCTGGTAGAAGATTGAGGCATGTTTAAGATGTTTGACAGAATCTGAATTCCATGCAATTTCTATTTTTACTATTGCTTTCTGTATAGAAAAGATGCATACGATGTGGACTACACATTGGCCATTCCCAGTGAATCAGGATATTTTTACACTCAGTCAGGTCTCCTGCCTTGCCCTGTCCTTTGGCCTAATCAGCAGCGTCAACCTTTTCAGCCTGCCCATGGTCCACTGCGGTCTGTGTCCACCACCATGTGATGTGCTGCCTGCCTAAGGCCAGGTAGCATGACCTCCCTGTCTCTCTGCCCGTGGTGGTGGCCAAGAGTGGGCTCTCTTCCCATCGCCTATTCAGTAAAGGACAGCAAGAAACCTGTCTGATTCCGCTCCAGTCTGGGCCGGCTGAGGCAGCCACTGCTGTCCTGGCCAACAAAGTAGTCAGAATCATGCTGTAGTGTTCACTGTGGACCAGTGACTGCCAGGTGGTCTGTAACCTGCCCAGCCCTGAATAGCTGGGCAAAATGAGTGCACTTACATTCCATCCCATAGGATACTGGAACTTTAAAGTCCCCTCTATGCACAGTGCTCCTTCGTCATTCCACTATCATGTCTCCTCCCTTGACATTCCTTCCTCATATATCCGGTCAGGTCTTTACTTTAACAAGACCTCAAGCTGTACCAAGCAAGGGAAAAGCTATCAGTAGTGCAGCACGTGCAGTGGTACTATATCAGAGGCCTAACACAAAGTGATGGGGGGCCCCTGCAGAATGTGAAGAGGGTCTCCCTAAACTAAAAAATCTCACAGATCTGCATTGGACATATGGCTGAATTATGTCCCCTTGAAAGGGGGGGGGGGAAGCTATGCCAAAGCGTCTTCAGGAGCTTGTATTACACCTCTGCACTAGATCCCCCCAGAGGTGTGAGGAGCCCCCCCACACACTTTTATAGCTATGTTTTGCTAAGCAGCTTTGAATCTGAGGGCCCTTTTTCCCTTCTTGCCTTAGGGCCCTTGCCACCTCTACTACTTCACTGGACTAAAAGCTACATAGTCAACACAACATATTGCAGAGGGGAGGAAGTGTGGGTTACACCTCATTCATAGCTGACTGTTATATAAAGTTAAGTACCATTATGCATGCATGCGTAAAACATGCATAATTTGTGTATATATTATTTGCAGTATTGTATATTTTATACAAGATATGCATCCTTGCATTGTAGAAGCAAGTGTCAAATATTTCATGGCATCATAATATGCTTGCATTTGGTGGATATGTCATTACTTTTTCATGTTTTTCTCTAGAATGTATAGCCTTTGGCATTGATGTTTTCGGCCAGATATTATTGTGTGTTTCCTGCATGGCCCACTGTAGTTTTCCTTGTGTTGGCCTAGTTGTGCACATTGTGGGCTGCATTTTAATTTGCACATGTTACTATATAAACACGTTTGCTTTTGTGCCACATTGTACTTTCATACGGATACTGCATATGTTTCCGTGTTCTGTTCTTTTAGCGGAATTTAGACCGAACACCACAGACAAGGTCAAGCAACAATGATCCTTGTTATTCTCAATGGTCAAGCACTAGCAACTAGACATAACATGAGAATGCAGCTTCCATTTATGAGAGCACGTCTTCTTTATAACTGAGCTCAGGACTTTAATTGGACACACTGAGCGAGGGTTCTAAAACAATATTGCTACAACAGCTGAGATATAGAACGTTCATCTGTGTTTGCTAGGGTACAGGGTCCATCAATAATCCCAGAGATCTTTGATATATAATCATCTAGCTTCAGTAGATGGAGTGGAGTTTAGGATATTCTGTATTATAACTTGACAGGACTTTCTTTGATATATGGTTTATTGACCATGCTAACAATATTTTTTTAGTAAGCATATGTTTTCGAATTGTGGCACACGAATACCTCATTTTAGGACACAATAGTCTGAATAAATATTTTAAACTTCTGGCATGTCTCTTGTTTATTTTATTGTGGACGAGTACATGTGAGAGACCGAAAGGGTGTGTCCTGTTACCAAGATCCTTGTGAGGATCAAGATTGTAGTGTTCTGGGGTGCTAATTCACTTGTTTCTCTGGTAAGGTTAGGAGGGCAAATGAGGCACTATAGATAGTCGGACTCGGGCTCATTGGTGCTGAGATGGTATGGTCACTTAGTCCCTACACACCAATGACTAATGATCCCAAACTGTGTTCTCTTCTTGAGCAGAATCCCTGCAGCAATGTTTATGCATAACTTTTATTGAATTATTTTATTTTGCGTAGATTAACGATTGTATAACTTGTGTAAACGTGTACGAACTAGGGATTGGCACTGTCAAAGTGCAGTTCGGATCAGCTTGAATAATTAATACTCCCAATTCTTGCAAAATTAGTCTTGTGATGATGATTTATCTCTTGACTGACACATGATCTCACACATCTAACATCACATATCAAGCTGTTTTTAGATCTGCTTTATAATAAACTGAGAATGTTACTGTTAATTGTTCTGTTTTACGTTAACGTAATTATCTACTTGTTGTCTGCTCACCAAAGTTTCTTACCTAAAGATGTACTACTTATCACACTAAATTTGCACAGTGAAGGATTAACTTATTTTTAGTTTCTGTAACATTTAGGGACATCATTGTACAAGAAAAGGTATTTTTATTGCTGTAATGATGCTAAGTATGCTTCAAATAAACCGAGTTGCATAAGATGCAAATTTTTGTAGACTTTGGATCTAATGTACGAAGAATGATTTAGGTTAAAAGGTCGCAATATGTGAACAGACTTTTACCAAATACATTCCTATTTTGCAAACCGACCTATGTATTAATACATCTTTTTACAAGATACATAAATGCAATGCATCACAATTCAACCTACCTCACAAATATTAATGAACTAGGTCCCAAAGTACTCTAATTGGTTGCAATCACAGGCATGGTGGCCAGCAGACGCCACATGTCTATGATTACTTTTAAATTAAGCAAACTTTATTTGAAAAATGCAGCTGGTTTTCTTAAAAGGAAAACAGGATGTGTTTAAAAAAAGAAAATGAAAATGTTCCGAAACTTTATTTAAGATAGATTGGGCTGTGGTTCCCTTACTCCTAACTTTTTTTTTTTACCATCCACAAAGGGGAGGAGTTTCTTGGGGACCCCTTCTAGTTTGCAAACTTTTCAGTTGGTGGTAAAATATTAATGTTTTGCCACCACATTTCGTCGTATTAATACATACCTTAAAGATTCAGTATTTGGAGGGAATACCCTTAAAATGCACCTTCCAAATATCGATTACTTAATGTTTCCTAAACACATTTAATGATTCGGGAACTCTTTTCTGAATTTGTGGAATATATAGTCGGTGGAATGCTGTAGTGGAGTATAACGGGGTAGGAATTCTTAGTTTGTCGGTTGGTGAATGGCAGTTGGTTCTGGCAGCTTTGCTTCCGGGTGTGCCTGCATCTCTATTTTACGTACCCAAATCTTGAAATAAGTTGTAACCTGGACATAACTGTGTGGATCTTCTTTTTCAAAAATGGTTATGAGGATGGGATGGAGCTGTGTTGACGGTGCAATCCAGTCGATGTGGAGCTTGGTGGAGGATTCTTCAACAATTCCTGTTTTTGAGGATTCATTAGCCATGCGAACAGTTCCTAAGCACATTGATGTTTCCGGCGGAGGGTTTCATTGTTCCTCTTTTGAAAGTTGGATTATCATGCTGTGCAGAGTTTCAGCGCTGTTTCGTTTACAGGGGGTGGAGGGTCATTGCCGGCAGGATTGCCGGGTGGCACATAGCCTGCGGCACTGATCCGCTTACATCACGGTACAGTCGGTGTCCATTTTTGGAGTTTCTAGTGTTGTGTTGGCAACGTTGGTCTCAGCGTTGTGGCTGGTATTTCCTGGAGTTTGTCCATGTATGTCATGGCGTGCGTCAGGAGACATTTTCTGAGTTCCTGGGGTTGCTGTAACATCAATCTAGTCATGCCTGTCACCAATTTTCTGAGTCACTGATGTTGCCTTGGTAATGGTCAATGCTGTGTGAGTGTTTTCAGAGCTGCATTGAAGGACTTGTTTTTCAGAGAGTATCCTGAGTCATAATGCCTATTCCTCGATTCTGGAAGTTCTGTTACCAGTAGCCACGACCAACAGGACAAAAGTATCAGTTGGCCTAGAGCCTGTTTAGATATGGACATCGAGGGATGATTAAACTAGAAAGGAGAAAGGAGAAAGGAGAAAAGCAATACACGAGGGAAACATTGCGGTGTTTTTGCCGTATATTCTAAAGGAGTTTCGATCATCGATTCTGATAGGTTTCAACATGATCAGCGGACATTTTCCTGAACCCCCTTATGAGTTTCCGAAGACCACTAATTGACTTCAAGCTCTCCGTTTTTTTTAACATTCCGTATATATAGAGATAGAGCCATCAACTCCCTATAGTTTCTTGTTCTGGGGGTTATTCCCTTTACATCTTCATGTGAGGATCTTCCTGAAGAAGGTGTGGGATCATGCTGAAACGCGCATAGAAGTGTGTATACAGTGTTTATGTATTATGCAACAGATGGACTGTAACTACTGAAAAGTAATAAAATTCTTCTAAAAAATCATTATATATCAGAATGTTTACTTATATATTTACTTATATATATTTCTTCATTTTATATGTATTATATGATATGTTATGTGTTTGTTTTTGACTGGTGTTGTATTAAGATGTATTCATGTGTATAATATTGGGTGTTTGTTATTATTGTGGTAAAGTTTATTTCAGTCTTATGATATTGTTTGTGAATTTATTTTGTTATTTCATGTGGTGCTTTTTATAGTTGATCAAAAATATGAATTGAGCGTTGAATAGAATTACCCCTTTAAGGGATTAGCCTTGTAATCACAGTTTTTTTTTAATTATGAGACAATAATCAATGCTAGAAATGTTTATCTATATATCTACCAAATAAAATAAAAAATTAATCTAGAATACCACAGTTTGTCAGTTAATAGATGGCCTTCATTAAGTATTTCTATACAAACTCACAGGTCATCATGGGGTTTTCAACCACATGGTTTCCTCGGTGTTTGGCGCACCAAGAACATTTTATGATTAGAGTACTGTGTGAATTATCCTGTCGGTAATTGGCTCACCAATTAATTTCTGCTTTCCAACATTGAATGATTCCTGCTTTTCAAGGTGTTAGCACTCTGCCAGTCATCGTGTAGGTGATTGGCACTACAGTTTTATTACATTCTGTGTGACATGGATTTCTGGTAATGAGCGCAAGTAATATTTGGCGGAGTTTATTGTAATAGTTATTGGGTTTCAGTTAGCACTATGCATTAGTTGTGGAAGTATAGAATGTACATAGTTGTTGCATAGTATTTTGAACTGCTTTAGGTCATGGCAAGCATTGAACCTTCACAATTTTTTTGCTGAATCTGGGGAACCTCTGGAACAATGGGATTTGTGGCTTGATATGTTCGAAGCTTATGTTCTGGAAGATGGTGAATATACATCTGAAAGACATTTATCTCTACCCAAACATAGATTGGGTGCCACATGTTTAAGGGAATTTAAGAATTTACCTCCTTTGGAGAACACCAATAACATGGATGTATATGAGTATACTATCAAACAGATGCAAGAGAGGTGTGGTAGAAAAATGTATGTGGTCATGGAACGATTTAAGTTTTATTTGAGTAAACAAAAGGAAGATTTAACAATTGATCTATTTGTTTGCTTTAAGAGAATTAACTGTAACATGTGACTTTGAGTATGCTTATATGAACAAGTATTAAGAGATCAGATATTGATGACAACCAAATTTAAGTAAATATAAGCGAAATTATGGTTGTGTGGGAAATGTTTTTAAAAGGCAGCAGAGAATATTGCTAGAAGCATAGAAGTGTCAGAAAAATTTATACAAACTGTGAGGAAAGAACGTGAAAATGCGCTTTCTGTCAGAATGGTTGAGAGACGAAAGGATGTTATAGGCTAAGGAAGGATTATAGAAACTAAAAGTAATGAAGTGATGCAAACAGGTGGCAACAGGTTGTCACGTTATAGATGCAGGTCAAATAGCTAATTAGCTAACTCTAAAATATGTTCTGCTGTAAGCAAAGTATGCAGCATGAGCAAGTAGAAAGGTCATTTTAGTAGAGTATCTAAGAGTGTAAGCAGGGGAGAGTTAATCATATTATAAAAGATGTTGAGGATGAGGAAGTGAGTATGCAAGGAGGTGTGTTGAGTATACAGGAGGAACTTGATTGTGAGGGGAAGAAAACTGTGAAATTACCAAGTTGTGCTGCAAACATACATGGAATACAAACTGAAACAATGGTTGATTTGTGTGCTTGGTACACTATTTAGAACATGTTTGACAGATTGTGACCTGGTCGGGAATTGTGTGAATCTGATGCTAGCCCAGGTAGTTATTTTGGCCATAGTATTCCTATGCAGGGGTGTATGTGGGCAAATTTAGAATTTGGTTACAGGAAGTGTCACAGCAAGGATTATGTGGCTACCAAGGGTGCTAGAATTTTGGGTGGGCTTACATAATGGAGTAAGGTATGAAAATAGATCCTTGAGCTAATCCTCCTTGTTTTCTGTGGGTGATGTTGTACAAGTGAAGGATGTGGTGGATACAGAATATATAGGTTTGAAGATGAGTTTCTGTGTGTGTTTAGTGATTGTTTGGGCAAAATGAAAGGTTTAAAACAAATAATTGTTCTATGTGATAATGCCATGCCAGTTAGACAAAATTGAGAAATGTACCCTTGAACTATAGAGCAAAAGTAAAAGAAATACTGCAGGATTTATGTAAAAAAGAGATTAAAGAGCCTATTGAGAGTTTAATTAGCTATCACCGGGTGTAATTTCTCTTAAATGCAATGGAGATTTAAGACTTTGTGTGGATTTGAGGTGCTTGAATGAAGCCATTTGGGTGGACACCCTGCCTCTACCTGATTTGCAGGAACTGATGTCCTCGATTGGCGACGCAACAATTTTTTCAACAGTGTGTATTATCAAATTAAATTAGAAGATAAATCTAAGCACTGTACATCTTTCATAACACCAGATGGAATGTTCCAGAACAAAAAGATGTCTTTTGGTATCTGAAGAGCTTTTGCTGTTTTCCAGTGAGAGATGTCCTGAATTATGCAAGGGGTAAAGGCTGCTAAAGTATTTCAAGGTGATATTTTAGTATTTGGTAAAGATCAATGTGAGCATGATAGTAGCTTGAGACAGGTCTAGATGGAACTCATGGAGGATGGTTTGACTGTGAAAAAGGAGAAGTGTATCTTTGGGAAGCAGCAAATTGAATATTTAGGACTTGTAATATCTAAGGAGGGAATTCGACCTAAAATCAAGCATGCCAAAGCAATTTTTAATTCACCTTAACAATTGATGTTCTTTTTAGGGCTAAGAGAATTCTATTCACAATTTGTGGTAAACTCTGCTACTAATGTAGAACAATGATTCTTATGACATAAAAATGTGAAATGTTGCTGGTCCCAAGCACAAGCAAATAGTTTTAATGCAATTAAGTATTAAAAATATTACATGCACCTCGTTTAAAATCATTCGTCATGGGGGTGAAGTGTATAATATCAGTGGATATTAGTGGCTATGGAGTTGGTGCTGTTTATCGCAAAACAAATGGAGCAGAATTGATTGTGGCATATGCTTCCCGTGCATTGTCACAAACGAAGTGTAATTACTCAGGTATTGAGAAGGAGCTACTTGCAGCCACACGAGCAGTTGAATGGTTTAGATTATATGCATGGCGAAGAAAGTTAAAAATTTGCACTGACCATAAACCACTGGTAAACATTTTAAAACCAGGTAGAGGTGGGACTCTTACTCCAAGACTTGCAAGGTTGGCATCTAAACTGCAAATGTTCCATTATGATATTGTGTATGTGCTAGAGAAAAACAACAGGGTTGCAGTTGGGCTATCTTGTTTACTATTTGATAATGAGAATGAATTTATAGCTAGATAGGATGAATGTGATGTGGCTTTTACTTATGATGACATTTTGTTGTACAAAGGAGAGGCGTGTGGAAATGGCCAAGAATTGTCAGAAATAGTGTGGATGCCAGAGATGGAGTAGGATGTGGTGTTGAGGACAATAAAAGAGTATATTTCTGGCATTTGTCCTAGAGAATGTCAACTGCTAAGGGAATGTGGTGCATTTTAAAAAGGTACAGGATTAATTGTCCATGTGCAAAAATATTGTGTTGAGAGGGGACAAAATTGTGCCCCCTTATGTTGTACATGAGAGTATGATCAAAATAGGGCATGAGGGGCACAGATGAAGGGCCATATCAGGGGCTTACAACACATAAGCAGAGGCACCACAAGTCACGCGCAACAACCTGGATGGCAGGTGGCAAAATTAGATCACAGATGGAACAACTGTAAAAGAGTCCAACACAAGGCACACTTACCCCCACCAGACACTACCACTGGACTAGTTTCTGTCACTGTTGGACAAAGTTTGGACAGACATCTCCATAGAGTTTGCCCCATATCGTTACATACGTTAATGTTTAAGTTGAAGTTTGCTTATGTACGACAACCTAGAGACTCTCCACCTGCACCACATACCACAATGTACGCTGCTAGACTTGCTCCCCTCCAAACAGACATACTTGCCAGACATGACGCACACTAATATACTCACATGGAATATACAAGGCATGCGCGCCATTAGCACTACTAGAGCCTACTCGTATTACTCAGCGGTCCATGGGTTACATTTACGCCTCAATAGGATTGTAGGCACACCCTCATTACTTCCGCTAATCAAAAAGGCAGACTACTTTGGTCGGACTCACTCCGTTCATAATCCACTGAAGATGCAACTTGCGTGGGAGGTAGGTCGACCCCACTACCGACATGGTGCCTGCAGACAGCGGTGCTGGAAGAACCAGAGTTTCGCTCATCACTAGAAATGGCAACACACACATATTTTGAGCTGAATGAGGGCACAGCAAGTAGCGTCACAATAGAGTGGGAAGCCTTTGAGACGATGATTAGGGGGCACTATATGGGAGCCACATGGAATATTTGCAAACAACTATCTACCTCCCTAAAGAAAATACAATCCCAACTGCTGCATCAGGAACAAGAGGGAGAGGGGTGTGGTAAGGACCTGCAACACTTAAAACAGCTGCGAGCTGAGCATGCTGAATTACTAGAACACCTGAAATGTCACAATTATGCGCATACGGCCCGCACACATGTTTCAGCAGACCCGGCTGGCCGGCTCCTCGCCTGGCTGATCAAATAAGAGTGAAACCCGCACTCCCATTGGGGCCATATGCGCAGACACAGGACAGATGTGCTACACCCAACAGAAAATACACCAAGCACTGGCGCAGCACTACACGCAGCTCTATCGAGCTTGTGGGTGGGGAGATAGAGGAATATTAGACGAGTTTCTCCAGTCCATACAACTACCCACACCAACAGACGAACACCAGGAGGCACTTAATGAACAGTTCTCGCTGGAAGAGATAGGTAAGGCCATTAAAACACTAACCACCAAGAGACCAGCCGGGCCCAAAAGCCTGCCGTCTGAATTTTATAAGGCGTATAGAGATCTGCTTGTGCCGCACCTGCTGACCCTGTATAACACAGCTTTGGAAAAGCGAAGACTACCTCCCTCAATGTGAGAGGCGTACCTGGTATCCCTACTAAAGCCAGAAAGAGACCCTGTGGAGCTGGGCTCCCATAGGCCCCTCACCCTGCTAAACACGGGCTATACAATTCTAGCATAGGTATTGGCGGAGCGATTGACACCAATAGTCCCCTTGTTGGTCCACACTGACCAAAATGGTTTCGTACCATTCAGGAACACTTCCCTCAATCTGAGACTTTTTCTTAGGGTAGCGACGGACGCCGCACAACACTGGCCAAGAGCAGGTTGCCTCATGCTAGCCCTGGAGAAGGCCTTCGATTCCCTAGAGTGGAGCGACCTGGCAGTGGCGTTGCAGAAGTATGATCTGGGCTTGGGGTTCTTGCAGCTCGTCAATCTGCTGTACATCGACCCCACCGTTATGCTCAGGCTGGGACCTTACTTATCGGAAGCCATTCCAGTGCGAAGAGGTACCAGGCAGGGGTGCCTTTTGTCCCCACTTCTCTTCACGCTTGCAATAGAGCCATTAGCAGAAGCATTGCGCGCCACACTTCGAGACGGTATACCTCTAGGGGATGCAGTACACCAGGTGTCCCTTTACGCTGATAACATAACATAACATAACATAACATAACATAACATAACATGTGTATTTGTAAAGCGCACGTTCACCCGTAGGTATCTTGGCGCTGAATAACAGATGTTCATTGTTACCCAACTCAATGGTACTCAATTTATCGACCTCAGATGGATGAAAGGCTGAGTGGACCCGCCGGGATTAGAACCTGTGACCACTGAGCCACCAGACCCGGCTGATGACCTCTTGGTCTGTATCAGGGATATAAAAAAATTCCTAACCACCTAGCACCCATACTGCAGAACTTTGCAGCCATCTCTGGACTCCAGGTCAATGTCGGAAAGTCCTGCATATCTCCTTTCAATGAAGGATGTTGCGACTCAGGCCTCACCATTAATGGCAGAGTAGTGCAATGGAAAGAGAGCGCCTTTTGTTACTTGGGCATCCGGATCTATTGACAGCCACAGGATCTGCTTGATGGGAATCTGGGGAGGGCGATGACAGCCAACCGTTCGCAAATGCAGTTCTGGGGTACACTCCCACTTACCGTAACCGGAAGATTAGCATTAGATTAGCATTAGCCCAAATGGTTGTCCTCCCACGGCTCTTGTATTACTTCGCGGACTTGCCTCTGTATATCCCAACCTTCTTCTTTGCTACACTGGAGAGGCAGGTTCGAGATTTCATATGGGGAAAGGCACAGCACAGAATGCAGCTGCGAAAGCTTTACTTGCCAACGGATCAAGGGGGCTTAGCTGCACTCTGCTTCGAGCACTATTATTTAGCTGCTCAATTGCAGTGGATAGCTTGGTGGCCAGGTGATAGATATCTCACGGATACAGCAACTACACAGCCTCCATATACACTGCATCAAATCATAGGACTCTTTCACCCCAATGCCAAAGCGAAGGCACCTAAGTCACTGTTGCTAGCCGTGGCGTACTAATGTTTCCGCAGAAGTTAATATATCACACAGGCTGTGACCCCCTATGCACCAGCAATGCCACTGGTCAGAACCCCTAGTGGCCACACAGCACTGACAACACAAGTAACCGTGTTATGGCAGGAGAAAGGTGTCCAAACTCTAGGGGACCTATATCGAGACGGGGAGCTTACACCATACATGACTCTGGTAGAGGAAGAAGGGTTACCACCAGGACAGTTTCTCACACACCGCTCACTAATCGCCACACTAACAATTAAGTGAGATGACATGGCTAGGGAACCACCGACACAGCTTGGGATGCCATACCTGCACATCATGGGGCGTGGTAGGCACCTTATACGTTGGTTTGCCGCGTCATTTAGAGTCCATGCAACGATTAGTTTGAACCCCCTCCGCCAAAAATGGGAGACAGACTGGGGCGCCCATTTAACGACAAAGAGTGGGCACAGATGTTAGGAAGCCTGACACGCATTCCCAGAAACATGCGGTTCAGACAAATACAACTATATATAATACACAGGGTCTACCTCACACCTGCCAACATCAACAGATATTTTAATAGAATGAATGATACATTCCCCAGATGCGCAGAGGTGGGAGGAGACATAATACACATGCTGTGGAGCTACCCCAACATTGGCGCATATTGGAGTGCAGTAGCTAACCAACTGCACACCTGCACAGGGCTCGAGCTAGCCTTCACCTGGCCAGTATACTTATTGCGCAAGTTCTGGAGAACAGCGGCCACCAAAGTGACTTCCAGGTTTCTAGGCCTGGGAATAGTAGTAGCTAAGAGACTACTCACAAAAAGATGGAACGCAGCAGATCCACCACATGTGAGGGCAAGGCGGCATTCCATGCTTGCATGGGCTACAGCAGAGGGTATATGTTGTAAAGTAACCAGGTCCTCAAAGGTATATTCAGTTCCAGGATCAAGGTTTATTTGTAGTAAGTAGAACAAGCACAGTCAGGCTCCAACTGACACTGCACAGAACCTCCAACATAGAACAGTAATAGAGCATTCCAAGTTCCATGCAGCTTGCATGCCAAGTAGCATACAAGTAGCATACAACAGTATTGCTATCAGTCGAGAGGAAACGTTAGACTTAAGACAAACCCCCAGAGCTGCACAATAAACAGAAGCTTAGCTGAACTACAACAACACACGAGCGAGGATTTGGGGGACCCCGCAAAACAAGAAACGCACAGGTTGTAGCTGTACGCGGACGTAGTGCGTGCGCATGTTCCAATTTCACACATTAGTCAATAAATGCCTGTCGTGATCCAAACTGAACAGAGTGTCACTGCAGGGTATTGGGGGAACGGGTGTTAACAGAACAGCTAGATACAAGTACGTACATAGAGAGGTGAAGGGGGGGTTGCGAGAGAGTTAATGTTTCTTTTCATCAAAGTTTGTTTTACTCTTTACTGATATTCGCTAACAACGAAAGAATTATGCCATAATTTGTAGTTGGCTGTACACATACCTATAAGCGCTGATCTGTAAATATAATAAGAAATGAACAACAACTAATAGTTATGCAAGTAAATGATCTCAACTCTATAGTTGATGTTACGGCAACTGAAACTCCAGACACAGAGACTAAGGCGTTCACTATAAGCCAGTACTACATGAATGTTCAGTTGAACTGTTGACATGTTCTTTTCTGCATTTGTAATTACTGTGACATCACGTAAACATGTAACAGCAGACAAAAGTGCAAACATTTAATAAAAAAGATTTTTTTTAAATGAGGGGCACCGATGAATGTCAAGCACAAAGAGTAGAACAAAAGAGAATTTGTGGTGGCCAGGGCTGGATGCCATTATTTACCGTTGTGTAAGTAATTATGTAGTATGAGTGACAAAGTTGCTAAACCCTTGATTGTACCTTTGACAACAGTGGAGTTACCAGACGGACCATGGCGCAAGCTGCCCGTAGGCTTTATGTGGCCTTTTTCTACTTTATCTTCTAGGGAAACTTATTCAACAGCACTTATTGTGTATTATTCGAAATGGCCAGAAGTGCGCATGTTGAGCAATGCTACCACTGATGTGGTCATTGAATTTCTTGAGGATGTTATTTCAAGAGAAGGTATTCCGCTGGTGTTGGTATCTGACAATAGTGTGCAGTTGACATCAAAGAAAATGAAATCATTCTTGAAGAGTTCTTGAATTAGGCATGTGTGGGTATTTTAGTACCACCCAGAGTGTAATGGTCAAATAGAATGCTGTAACAGAGTTATAAAGGAAGCTATTCAATTGCCCTTAAAATCTGGTTTACCTCTAACAAAATGTCTTAAGAATATGTTGCTGTTTTACAGAATTAATCCTCATTCTGTGACATTTAGAATGCTTTTTTTGAGCTGTTAAGAGGAAAGAAGCCTTCTTCCAAGTTGGTTCTGTGGTGGTTGAAAAATAGGAATGTGGCGTTTTCTTTGGAGAGCGAGTGGATCATTAAATGAGGAGGGTGGAATTGTTTCAGGAACAAACCAAGTGCAGTATTTTCATAGAAGAATGCCCATCATAAATGTGGGACTGTATGTACGTGTGAAAAAAAACTGGCTTCGTAGAAAAGGGTGCTTCACGTTGATCAGAAACTTTAAGAGCCCTAAAAGTTTAGGAGGTGCAATCAAACTTGAGAATGCAAAAGTGTGGAATTTATGCAGTGTGAGTCTGTGTGGTATGAAGAAATGTGATTGTGAGGCAAGTTGTGAGGATGTTAGTGAATGTGGGTACATGATAGGCAATGAAAAATGCGTGGGTAGGGTTCAGATGAACCAAATGTTGGTATGGGTGAGAGTGGAGAAAGAGTGGTACACAGTGAGTATGATGTGGAAGTAATGGATGATGGTGGAAGTTGGGAAGAACAAGAGGTATGTAAGCGGCACAGTGCAAGAGAGAAGAAATTACCTGGTCACTCTGATGGTTATCTGATGGGGTAGTTTCTTGGAGTGGCTTTCAGTGTTGAATTTTTACTTTGTTCAGATAAAAAAGTACATGTATTTGTAATCCTTATATGCGTTTGTAATTCTTGTATGAATATTTATTTTCTGTTACTTTTCTTGTTTTGTAATGTGTTGGGTTGTGTTATCAGGGAGAAGGTGTGTGGCACATATAGTCTGGTGGAATGTTGGTGGTGGAATGTGGAATATAATGGGGCAGGAATTCTTAGTGTGTCTGTTGGTGTATTGGTTGGTTCTGGCAACTTCACTTCCGTACATGTTTGCACTGCTCCTTTACTTGCATCTTAAAGTGACGTTGTTTCCTGGACCTGCATGCATGGATCTTCTTTTCCAACAGATGTGTTAAATGTGTTTGTTAAAAATTTTTTAAGTGTTTCAGTGGTAGCAAAACCTCAGATTTGCATTTTCTACATGAGGAGGCCCTTTGTGAATTGCAAACAATAAGAATAGGAAAAAATGATGGACTTGTCAGAAGTCAGGCTTTCTACTTTGTAAATTAGCCCTATCACATTTACTAACTAAGCTAGCAACAGTCGTAGAGAATGAAACTACTATCAAAACCACTGGTGAAGTTTGTGGTGTATTGGCCACTCACACCCCTGGGCCACGATGCCCCTGTCCCTGTTTTACAAATGATAGCTGCGCCCGCCAATCTCTCAAGTTTACCAGGTCTAGTCTAACGCTTCCAGGTAATATTTGTGGTTGCGTTCTGGGATTTGTAGTCATATGTAAATTCCAGGCCATATTTTTGGTTGCATTTGGGATTTGTAGTCCTTTTTATTAACATTATAAAGCCAGGACTACTAGTCCCAGATGTCAAAGAAAATTTCTGAACAGGATTTGCAACTTATGCATGGAACTGTGCAACTTGAGAGCTCTGAACACAACAGAAGACCAGAGTGTCAGAAAGCCTCACCACCACAGGAGAAGACAATCCCGCTTCCAGGTCCACGTTTCAATAACAGCACCTTTCTTTTCTATGTAATTTTGCCCTATGGCTAGTGTCTTAACTAGTCAAGTGTGGACGAGTTTTGCCGCAGTAGCTTGTTAGGTCTCGCCTATGCAGGGTGTATGGGCTGCATAGGAAAAGACCTTTTGGAATCGATTCAGTTTTTGCCCTAAAACGTGCACGAGTTGCATTGCTTTCAATGGCAACGCGTGCACGTTTGGCGATTCCCTTGCGGGAGCGAGCTTTGACACCATATGTTTGTAATTGATTTCCAAACATATGGCACCCCTGCTCGCTCCCGCAAGGGAAACAGGGGCAGGCCCCCTCCCCCTGCTGCCTTCTCCTGTCCTCGTTCTCACCTCCTCCCGCCCTCCCCCCTTCCCCTCAACACCAGAGCGTCTCCAGAGACGCATCGTCACCAAAGAGAGGAACCGCTCAGCAGGAGGTCAGCGCCTGGAGAGGAGCTGCACCCGAGTCTGGGAAGTCTATCCGTGAAGTGTCAGCAAGGAGAGGGCTCCCGGCCCAAAAGAATCCACCACGGCACGGATCGCAGCGAGAGAACAGCTCCCCAGGTAATGCGCAGGTTAGCTCTGCTGCTTGTCATGTTACCTCGGGTGGGTTGGAAGTTGACAGGTACTAGGTAAAGCATTGGCCTGGTTGGCGGGTCTGCCTGGTCTTTTCCTGTTTTGCTGATTTGAGACTCTACAGAGGGTGTTGCAACAGGCTGCAGGGCGTTTGCACAACAGAAGCACAGTTAGCAAAACTTTGCACTGATACTAGGAGTTGAGGCACACCCACAGAGCAGTTCAGGAAATCACGAGGCGCATCTAGAAACTGTGTGACGAAGGAACTGTAGTATTGACTTCAAAGGCATCACCCGTCGGAGCAGTACCCTCTGTAAACAGCAGATGCAGCCCACCTCTATGGTGCAACCCACTGCCCTTTTCCAGATGATGGAAAATGTGCATACATACAAACTAACCAAGGGCTCACATTTCCATGGTGTACATAATACCATGGAAGCAATAGGTACGCGTGCAATTAATTGCATATATTTATGATGGTAACTGGAAAACAACAAACCCCATAATGCAGTTGGCTAAAACGTTGTTATCTGTGGTTTCTTATATATGCTTCTTAACCCTTCGCACTGGGGCCACGTGATAGTGGGCCACTTCAAGACTATCAAGGACTATCAAGGTGCGTCCGTGCTCTCCAACAAGAAGCGCTCTCAGTGTTCCTCTCAGGTGCTTTGAAGCCTTGTTGATCACATACATGCAGAGGTATGGGCACACATGTAGGCTGGGGGCTCTGATCTCGTGTCAGCCCCTCAACCGGGGCTACGGGGCAGATCGATCTGCTGTGTGTCACTAGTGCATTCGCTTTTTTTTAAACCAGCATACTTGTGCGTAGGACACAAGTCCTAAAAAAAGAAGTGGGGGGGGACGCTCCAAGTTAGGTGGTGCCACCGGAAATGACGTCACGGCAGGAAGTGACATCACAAAAGGTAGTCTCCTCTTATTACAGGGAGACCCGGTTCACTTGGGGGGCCACATTAACACACTGTGGAATGTAGCGTATGAAGGCAGGTATGGACTGATAATTTCTACTTGTAATGTATCCCAATGTTTGTCGACGTGTAATAACAAATCTCTGTTTGTGATACATTTTACCCGGATATATTGCTTACTGCATCATTACGTTTGCAGTGCCTTTGTATCTAGTGTCTGCTATCTGTGTCTATAGTGTCTGAAGTAATGAGCAGTTAATGCTACCTGTCAGCTGGAAGAGCGAAGAAGGATGCGGAACTGCTGTCAATATGTTCCTGGTAGGGGTCTATTACCAGTAGACTTATTTCCTCCGTACAACCCGCTTCCTGTGCCGCATCGATGCACAGGTGTGGCTTGGTACGTGCTGTGGCGAGTTCCTTTCAGCAGTCTGCTTGTTTGAATTAGACACGCTCAATGCGGCCAGCTTTTGGGCAGGGGTGACGGTGTCCATCCGGTAAAATAAGTGGGGGGACGCCGTCCACCTGCATGGTACCCCAACTCGAGCCCTGCTTGTGCGTTTCCTGGGCACTGCACTTTATGTTTCTTGATGCGTTTACCCCCCACCTTTGGGCAACAGAGGCGGCCCATAGCCGGCAGCGGCGGAACAGCCCCCTCCTCCTCTGCAGCCCACAGCACGGGGCCCCCGGACACCCCCAGTGGCTGAACGCCTCTATCACTGGCCCCATGGTCCCTGCAGACCCAGGTGGGTGATCGTCAATGAAACTGTCGGTGCAGGGGCACCACGCAGGTCCCTGCAGCCTCCTCTCTCTCCCTCCCCAGCCAGCCCCCTCCAATCCTTTCACCATGCATCCTCACCCCCAGACTCAAAACACTCAGTCCTCTGTCTTTGAAGCTGGGGCTTCCTGTGCCCCATTACATCTGGCGACAATCTGGTCATCTTCTCGAGCACCCCTTCCCCTTAGTACCCCCTTAGTAATCTCCTGCCACCCCTATCAGTGCTCTTGTTTCTGCCCCTCGCCCACTGCTCCTGTTTATTGTGCTCACATTGGTCCTGTGATCTAACGGCAACAATTTGTGGAGGGTGGTCTGTAATACCCCCGACACACACAACCCCCTCCTTTCAGTGCATTCGCACTTGCAGCCAGCCATAAACAACACCCTTTCTCCAGCTTCCTCTGCTACAACGAGGTTCGTATGCTTTGCCTAGTGCAGGAGACAAGATTCCCAAGTGCGCTCTTCGTGTGTCTGTGTGTGTCCTCATTTCCACCCAGCCTCTTGCCTTTCCTCCTCCCCCCTCTGGTTCGCTTGTGCATTTCCTTGTGCTCTCTTACTGGTAAGTGGTTTTATGATGTCATCTGTGCATGAATCATCTCGAAATGTCACTGAGTTAGTGTATGTTTTAATGACGACAAAACTTGGAAACACAGCAGGGCAGCAATTGCATCTTGGGGCCATATCATGGTGGGACGGTTCAATGCAGAACTGCGCCTCTATAAACAAGCATTGGCATAGCCACTAGGTCTCGCCTTTAGTACCTAATAAGTGTTTAGTTATCCAGCACAATATCCTTGGTGCAACAACATCAAGTGTTGCATGGCTAAACACTTATAAGGTTCCAAAGGCGGGACCTATTGGCTATGCCAATGCTTGTTTTTGAGTTGTGACTGGCAGGACGCAGTTCCCTTCCCCTTCTCTTTCGTGCCAACACGCGTGACCCCGCAGTGACTTCCAGAGTTTGCTTTTCTATGAGTACAGTAAGACTGTGTTTTACTATTTTGTCAGCTGCCTCCTCCGTGTTTCACTCTGTTTTGCATTTGACTGAACTCGGTAACCCATCGCTTGTGCTGAGTGGTGTGTTAGCCCCTTGGGCGAGATAGAATAACAGCTCGCTTAAATGTTTTGAAAGGAATAAAGAAGGCGACCCATCGTTTCTGCTTCTCTGAAATGAATGCGGTTGTGGGTCTCCTGGTCTGGCATTTCAGGAGTGTAACAGCTGATTCACTTGCTGCAGGGCCTGCTAAAATGGGCCTTATTTGTGGAGAAAAACAACTCTTGTGAGATTACATAACAGACATCAGAAGAATATGGTAACCTTTAAAGCAGTTTGAAACAGAACAAACATTGTCAAAGCCTGTTGGTCTGGCTATTTTATGAGTGAAATGTGTCTTCACTGACTGGCGACGTTAAGTGTGTGATTTTGTGGAGCGGTGAGTGGGTGGTTGATGAATGTGTTGTAAAGAAGATTCTTGACACCAGGAGAAAGTTAGATCAACCTTTATTCTGTCACCCACTCTCCGGACTGCCCGGAGAAGCTCAACGTTCTAATGCAGACTCCAGTGGAACATGAGAGAGCGCAAACAGACCTAAATGTATGAGTGCATCACACTTACCTGTAGTAAGCACAAATCATGAGGAGAAATGCCATGAGTGCTAGTAGTATCTGCAATTATATTCTGAATGTATAGCTAATGTAGAGATTTAAGTAGAAGTGGAACTAATACAGAAATGTGTGACACTATATGATTTTATTAGATGTGATTATTCCTGAATCCATGTCGTGTAGCTGTTAAAATGTAAGATGGCATGTGGTTAAACGCAGAATGTGGTAGGCCTCAGGGCCAGAGCTAGAAGGTGTTTCTTTTCACGACATAGATTGCACTAATGTTTTGGTCATTGCATTAATGGGCCATGATGTATAGATGTGTTTACTGAATAATAGAATAAGAGTATTAACATGCTTTAATTAATGAAGAAGTTGAATGCTATAATTATTATGAGAAATGCTGTAGGCCTGAAATGTTTTAACATTGATTTACACGTACTGGTCTGGGCCGAGAAATGTTGCGAAACTTTTTGGAAGTCTATGAGAGTTGGGATCTTGGCTGCAGATGTCTGTCTGCAAGAGAAAAGGGGGGATCCAATTATAAATAATATGAATAGAGGTCTGTTCAGAAGACGGCCCAGACATGGAGGAGGGTTCCGGAATGTTTTAAGGGGTATCAGCGGGCCGGAGAAGAGTCTGAGAAGCAAGGTCAACTCCAACGTATGAGGCCCAATACAAAGCAGCATGGAAAAAGCCAGAAGCTACACCACGTGAGGGGCGTCTCACGAGGGGCGTCTCAAATGTTGTTGACTGTTTTGTATTAGGGACAGCACCCCTGGGTGGAGTTAGAGCAGATGCCTGAGGACCCTTTAGAGAGCGGATGGGTAGGCAGAGAGGGGTCATGACTGGAGAACTATAGGTTTTCACCAAGAGACTAAGAGTGAGTGACTTCCCTTGGGGGTCATTCACTGCTGACACCTTTTGTTAGGTTGAGACTTGGTTAAGTAGGGATACCATCTAGAGCAGGGTAGGGACAGCCTAACCTGTGTGTTTTTCCTCCAACTTAAATGAAGGAGAGATCTCAATATGCGTCAATGCTGATAGCTTTATTATTCTTAGAACTTGTGCTGGTAATTTCCGTTGCTCGTCTGAGGGCTTTCAGAGAGCACATGTATGTAGTTGGACCTGTGTATCTCGTGAATCTCATTCTGAGATGCCTGTATTTGCAGCTTATCCTAACCTTACAATAAACTTTTGAAAGCTAGAAGTTGTTTGTGATCTTTTGGAGCGGGGTCCTTATTGGGTGAACTAACTTGGTAAGAGATGCACTTTCTTCCCTCAATGACAGGCAACAAAGGTTCAGTCGACCAGATCGAGGTTTAGATCAATAGTGATAAGGTATCGATCAAAATCTCGCCCTTCCAGTTGGTAGCTATAGAGGATGGTTGCCTTCTTGAGGACGGTGACCTAGGCCAGGTTAGCTTACCCCAAGGCCCCTAGAGATCGATGATCGGAAGAATCGCCCGCCGAAGAAGATCCGGATGACGTGAGACAGAAAAAGCAGCAGTATCGGTCGAGAGTGAGTATAAAGGGTCATGCGTGTTAGATTGCGGTGTTTTTGTATTGTATCTATGTTGTAATGTCTGGCGGAGTTGAATGTCTGTAGAGTGACTGTGGAACAGGTTGTGAGCGCGCGCAACCGGTGGAAATCTTAAGTTCAAGGAGAGCTTAAGTGGTTCGGGTGTATCGGACACCCAGAGTAATTGTCAACTAGTGTGAAGGGGGTCATGAGGTACCATTGATCACCCGAAAGACCGAGATAGGGGGAACGTAAGAGTGAGTGCGTGAGTAACGGACGCTGGTCGGAGGTTACTGTGTGTGTAAGCAACCTATCAGAGAGACGATAGACATTTCGTCAGTTGTGTTGACAATTACATATAGACTGTGGACGTACAGTCGAGGGAAGTGACCGCTTGGTCGGAAGTAGTCATTTTTCGGTGTATGAATGGGACGCATGCATGACCGGGAGACGAGTTGAGAAAGGAGGGGTGCTGCTGCGAAGCGGAGAAAAGTGACGTCAGGAAGTGTCGCGCTGTGATTGGCCGACCGGAGAAAGACCGCGCTGTGATAGGCCAGCTAGCAAAGACGTCAGAAGGTGGCGAGCTGGGATTGGCCGACCGGAGAAAGACCGCGCTGCGATAGGCCAAGTTAGCAAAGCCGCGCCAGGATTGGTGGATTGTCATCAGGAAGTAAACAGAGTAGCGAGGCTGGATATTGTGCGTATAATTATGAAGTGTTTTAAATGGCTGAGAGCGGCGTTTAAAAAAGAGAAGCGGGGATCGGATGAAGGGGAAGAAGCCCCGCCGGAGGGTACGCCGGCTCGTTACATGGCAGTGAATGTTGGGCTGCATACGATCCTTTGGATAACAGAGTGGAGTAAGATTACGGAAGGAAATGAGGAATTGACGTTCCCGAAGTACGGGACGTTCAGATTAGAGGTGTTACATCGATTAAAATCAGTCATGACCTCAATGAGACCCTTGCCTAGACCGACCCAGTTTGAAGCCCTTGATGCATGGATTAGGGCAGCGCATGTAAAGAATATGAACAGACGACAAGAAAGGGTGAAACGATCGGTAAGGGCAGTACAGGATGCCAGATGGGATGCGGATGCTAAAAGATGGAGAGTGCATAACATGGAAGTCAATAAACTGTACCCAGTGTTAGAGGTGCCCGGAAATAAAAGCCCCCTAGAAGAAGATGATGAGAGCGAAACAGAGGACAGCCTGATAAACAGATTATTGACAGACAGGCCACCCCCGTATAATAGAGCAGGGGGAGAGGTCGAGCATAGTGAAAGAGAAAAGGGGGGCAATGCAGGAGAGCATGGACCGCTTCCCAGTTTAGAGTGGGATCCTGAGGCAAAGAAAGAGCTGTCCCAGCCTAGTCAGGTGCAACAGGTAGTCGGGAGGTTTGTGGTACAAAGAGCGCCGGAAACGGAGTGCGCCACATCCTACGCATTACCAGATGCACTACAGGTACCTGTTACCATAGGTCCTATAATATCGATATATGACCCAGAGAGAGCAAGAGGGGAAGAACGGGTACGGAAGGACAGAGAAAGAGCAGAGACGGCAAGGAGGAACGATACGATCAATTTCCCAAGTCAGATGCCGATACCAAGAGAGTGGAGCACCCCGGTGCACACAGCAGGGGATCCAGGAGGGGATCCTGGGGGCCCTAGATGGCCAGTGGATATGAGGGGATCTGGACGAAAATCCTTTCAAGAGCTAAATGAGTACATGAAGAAGTGGGATGAGGCAGTGGAGGCTCACAAGAGCATCATAGCTGCGGAAGCTGAAAGGGAAAGTCAGGACAGCAGAGCTCGGACTCACTGCGGGGCTGGGGAGAGCAGCCCGGAGTGGGACTGGAGAGAGAGAGATAGTAGGGGAGTCACCCATTGGGCCCGGAGTGGAGATAGAACGGACCTGGAAAACGGGGGCCCCGGGAGTGGAGGGGTGGCGCGCCCAATACTCAGTGAAGGGGAGAGGAGAACGCAAGAGTACAGAAACAGCTTTAAGTGTACCCACTGTGTGCCCGGCACCAGAGAACTGAATGGGAGTTGTGAGAGGTCGCACCATAGTCCCTGTGATGACGGACACGAGCGCAGCCCAGGGAATATGGGGAACCAGGAAGGATCGTATCGGATACTGAGCGATACTAGGCAAAGGGAGAGTAGCGACCAAAGGGAAAGTAACAGAGAGGCGTACGGTGAAAGGAGAGAAGAAGGAGAGAGTGGGCAGAGCAAGAGTGGGGGTAACAGGCCCGTGTTCCATCACCTTCCAAGATCGGATGGCCGAGCATGGGACCTGGAGAGATGGGAGCAAGGGAGAGCACTCATTAACTCTCCCGAGCCCAAACGTAGAGCTCGGAGTTGGGATGGTAGGGAGACCAGTGAGCCCCCTTCGAAAGACATATTGCGAGCTGAGATAAAAGCCAAGAGACTCGATGTCGCCAGCTTAAGGTCAGACCTGGATGACATGGTAGATGGTACCCTGCCTTTAGAGAGAATGGAAATGTATGAGCAGGATGAAATACTGTATATGGCAAAGGACATCACTCGAAAGGCGAGAGCAATCCATGAGAAGTTAGTCGAATTAGCAGGCAAATATATGGTGGACCTGTCAAGAACCAAAGCATTACAGGGTAACCACAGGCTACATTACACAGATCGAGACCTAGATGAGAGGAGAACGATCGGGCTGAAAACGCACATAAGGGAACTGATCACTGGAATAAGGACATGGAGGGCACTAGATAAGTGGGAAGAGAGGTGGTCCAAGAAAGGGACCGTCAGGAGAAGCACGCTTGGTACGACACCAGGAAGGCTGCAGGGAATAGAAGCATACCCTTTGCGTGAAGTCGCAAATGGGAATTATGTGCATGTCCCTTGGAGTAGGGGAGATTTAGCTGCTTTTACCACCTCCTTCCCCAAATTGCGGGAAAACCCAGTGGAGTGGTACAAGCAAGTTGAGAGATTTGTAAAAATCTCAAAGGTCCTATGGATAGATCTGAACACGCTGTTTGACATTGTAGTACCAGGAGATCTGTGGACAGCATGCAAGGTTAGCGCTGAGTGGCCCACAACGGAGCCGGAGAGAGATGCTAAGACTAATGGGCCGTCCGAGATTGTGATGGCAAAATTCGAGAGAGTGATGACTTGGCTGAAAGAGAAAGTGCCAATGCAAGACATAGATTGGGTCAGAATAGACCGAACTAGACAGGAACCCAAAGAGACAGTCCACGAATATTATGAGAGATTGCTGAAAGCGTTTAAACAGTATAGCGGTCTGGATGTAATGGATCCAAAAGACATAGGGCAATTTGTGTCCAAGTTCGTCCTGGGACTGAGACCGGATATTAGTTTAATGATTCAGCAACACTTGATTTGTTGGCAAAATAAACCCCTAGACGAAATACTGAGATATGCCAGGTACTGCTGTGATGAGATAGACTCCAAGGCTAAGAAACTAAAAGAAAAATTGATGGTGGTACAGATGCAGGCAGCAGGGAAGGGGGGACAGCAGCAACAGCAGCAAGGAACAGGTACAGGAGGAAAGAAGCAGTACAGTCAGAACAAGGGCAATGAGGAGAGTTCCACCTTTAGACCCAGAATAGACATAGCTGCCTTGAAGAAAACGACTAGGTGCCACCAGTGTAACGAGGTGGGACATTGGAAACGCGAGTGTCCCTACAATGTAGAGATAGGAGAACAAGAGATAGAGGAGGAAGAGGTCCAGAGCGCGCCTACAAGAGGGGTGACGCAATACCAGGGAAAGGTGCTCAAAGGGGGGGGGGCTCCTCCCCGAGCCCAGTTCCCGCAACCTCCCCGAGTAGGGACTATGGGTAAGACCTATAGACAGATGCCCCTGTTTGTAGAAGGAGAAGAGTGCTATTATGTGGACCCATTAACCGGACAGAGAGTGGAAAGAGAAGACTGCACCCTCGGGGCAGCCTTGGAGGTGGACCAGAGGGGACCCTATGTCGAAGCAGAAGTAGCAGGGTGCCCCACGACATTTCTGGTGGACACAGGAGCCACTAGATCCACGATCAGATCAGCTGCAGTTCCAGACCTGCCCATGTCTGGAGAGACCATACAAGTGGTGGGGGTCGCAAACAGGAGAATAACCAGCCAATTGACAGAACCGGTACAGGTGAAAATAGGGAAGTACAGCGATGAGCACCAGTTTGTGGTTTGCGATTCAAGTCCTGTGTGTCTGCTAGGCAGAGACCTGTTGTGTAAATTGAATTGTACAATATACTGTACACCTCAGGGAGTGGAGGTATTGACCAATGATGATGACGCAGACTTCAAAGTTGCAAACTCAAGAATATGCGTGGAGCTGTACCCTACTTTGACAGTAGATGAGCTCCCCTGGGACTTGAGAGAGACAGTGGCACCAGAAGTATGGGACTTCACTGGGGAAGAGATTGGATTGGTCAAAGGGGTGGACCCAGTGAAAATTGTAGTGAAACCGCATGCTGAGTTCCCAAGAACACCCCAATATAAATTGACTCCAGAAACGATTGCAGGCATAAAACCCGTGATCGAGTCCATGATTAAACAGGGAATACTGAAAGAAATCGTGGGTAGTCCATGCAACTCCCCGATTATGGGTCTGCAGAAACCAAATGGGAAATTCCGGATAGTGCAGGACCTCCGAAAGATTAATAACATAGTCGTTTCGTGTTGTCCAGTGGTACCGAATCCATCAGTGATACTGTTTCAGATTCCATTCCAAGCTGAGTGGTTCACTGTGATTGATCTTTGTCAGGCTTTCTTTTCGATCCCTCTGGACGAAGAAAGCCATTTTCTTTTCGCATTTAAGCTGGAAGGTCGCGTCCTAACATGGTGTCGTATTCCTCAGGGGTATACAGAGAGCCCATCGATCTTCAACCAGCTTTTGAAGAAAAATCTTGAAAGTCTAGTGCTGCCCCAGAAGTCAGTTCTGGTCCAGTACATAGACGACCTCCTCGTGGCGTCAGAAACAGAAGAAGCTTGCAGGGAGGACTCCATTGCTTTGTTAAATCACCTAGCTGCCAATGGGCACAAGGTGTCCCCGGGAAAGTTGCAGTACTGCCTGACAGAAGTGCAGTACTTGGGACACAGAATAGAGAAAGGCAAACGAAAGGTGTCACCAGACAGGATAGAGGCGATCATGAAAATGAATGCGCCTAGGACACAGAGAGAGGTCAGGATGTTCCTAGGGATGGTGGGTTATTGCCGACAGTGGATCGCGAACTTTTCACTGAAAGCAAAGCCCTTGCAAAAACTGACGCATAAGGAGGTGAGCGATCCGGTACCATGGGACAAAGACTGTTTGATGGCATTCCTACAGCTGCGAGAGGACCTGTGTCGTGCTCCGGCATTGGGAATGCCTGATTACAATAAACCATTTTTGCTTTACTGTTGTGAGAGAGAAGGTTGCGCGTTGTCTGTGTTAGTCCAAATCCATGGGAATGCCCGTAGACCAGTTGCTTATTTCTCGGCTACTTTAGACCCAGTAGCCGCAGCGTTGCCCGGATGTCTCAAATCCGTTGCTGCAACGGGTGTCAGCATTGAGAGATGTGAAAATATCGTCATGGGGCACCCGTTAGAGGTGTACGTGCCCCATTCTGTTGAACTGTTGATGACCAGGACCAAAACACAGCATCTGACCAACAGCAGGCTCACGCGCTATGAGCAAGTTATTCTTGCTGCAGAGAATGTGACCCTCAGGAGATGCTCTGTTTTGAATCCTGCCACCTTGATGCCACTCCCAAATGATATCGAGGATGATGATGAATGTACAGACCATGACTGCCTCGATGTGACTGAACTATGCACCAAACCCAGACCCGACATCGTAGATGAGCCACTGACCGACCCAGATGAAATTTTCTTTGTCGATGGCTCATGTGTAAGAGACGAAGTTGGGCAGTTGAGAGCAGCTTACGCTGTTTGTACAATTACTGGAGTTGTAGAAGCTGGGTGCCTGGAAGGAGTACACTCCGCTCAGGTAGCCGAGATTATTGCCTTGACACGTGCTTGCTTGGCAAGCAATCAAATTCGAGTCACCATATACACCGACAGCCAATATGGTTATGGGGTGGTTCATGATTACGGGCAGTTATGGTCTCAAAGAGGGTTCATGACCTCTTCAGGCTCTCCCATTCGCAATGGAGAGTTTGTGCGCCTGTTGTTAGAGGCGTTGCAATGTCCAGCAGGTATCGCAGTTGTAAAGTGCACCGCACATACCAGAAATGTGGACTTCGTCTCGAAAGGCAATAGATATGCCGACGAAGTCGCGCGGTATTGCGCGGAACAAGGGTACTCTTTCACAGAGGTGGAAGTGGGTGGAATAAATGTAAGGACTGAATTAGCCATGATATTGGAAACTGTTGATACTTGGGACGAACTGGCAAACATGCAAGAAAATGCTCCTGATTTTGAAAAAGAAACATGGGAAAAGGCAGGATGTGTAGTGGGTGAGTCCCATTTTTGGGTCTCAGCAGATGGCAGAGCAGTGTTGCCCAATGAGATGGTGAGCCCAATGGCCAGACACATACATGGTCCCGTACACCTAGGGAGAGACGCTATGCTGAGAGTGTTTAGACAGACTTGGTACAATCCTAAGTTTAGAATAGCAGCAGAAGCAGTGTGCCAGCGTTGTGTGACCTGTCAGCAGCTGAACGTAGGGAAAAGAACACCAGTTGCACTAAGCCACATAGGAAGGTCTGGAGGTCCATTCAATCGAATGCAGATAGATTTCATTGAAATGCCGAGGTGCAACCGCCTCCGCTATGTCCTGGTGGTTGTTTGTGTATTCTCCAGATGGGTTGAGGCATACCCTACACGTAGGTGCGACACCCTCACAGTGGCCAAGTTACTGCTTAGGGAACTCATTCCGCGCTTCGGGGTGCCGGCCTCTTTGGAATCAGATAGGGGAACGCATTTCAACAGCGAGCTTGTGAAGATGATTTGTGCGGCTCTGAACATAGATCAGAAATTGCATTGCAGTTATCGACCAGAAGCCTCAGGAATTGTGGAGCAGATCAATGGCACGATCAAAGCCAGAATTGCAAAAGTGTGTTCCTCAACGACCCTGAGTTGGCCTGACGCCCTGCCATTGGTCCTCATGAGCCTTCGTAGTACCCCAGACAGAAGAACGGGGTTGTCACCACATGAGGTGTTAATGGGGAGAGCAATGAGGCTGCCATCTGTCCCAACTACTGCACTGTTAAATATCACAGATGATATGATCCTGGACTATTGTAAGGGGCTGTCTGACGCCATTCATTCTGTGTCCCTTCAGGTGCAGGCTGCCGAGGTTCCATCGTGCCAGGGCCCGTGCCATGACCTGTATCCTGGGGACTGGGTCCTGGTGAAAAAACATGTGAGAAGAAGCTGCCTGGATGTTCGTTGGCGTGGGCCCTTCCAGATCATTCTGATCACGAACACGGCTGTGAAGGTGGGAGGCCTGCCCAATTGGATCCACGCGTCACATACGCAAAGGGTTCCAGCACCTCTGGAAGAAACAGCTCCTCTCTCGGATAGACGTCCAGCAGAAGACCGAGAAGCCATAGAGGGGGCTAGCCAAGCTGTAGAGGTGCCAGCGGAAGCAGGGAACGAGTCTGACCAAGCTGAGGACGGTCAGTACAACAGCGAAACAGACGACGCTACAGAAGGAGAAAGTAGCTGGGAGTACGAGTCAGACACTGACAGGTCTGACAGAGAGCGAGAACAGACAAGAAGGAGAAGGAGTAGAAGGGCACGTGGAGAAGCTAATTGGCCGTAAAGAAGGAGCTCTAGCCTGAGGTCAACTCCAGAGATAACCCTTCCTCCGATATCAGAAGACTCAGACCCGGAAGAAGGTGCTCAGGGCGCTGAAGCACCGGACCGAAGAAGGTCAAGAAGAGTGCGTGTGCCTAGCAGAAGATACTCCACCCCTGAGTGGACATATCTGGCGACAAATGTCTTTGAAACAGGAGACAGGGAGGATTCGAGCGGTGGTGGTGTCCAGTTCTGAGCCCATCGTCACCGTGGAAATACGACTGTTGGTACCCGGAGTCGAACAAGAAGGGTCACTAACATTCATGCTCCCCAGACCTCCCCGCCTCAGCAAGTTAAAACACATGTTTCTCTCAGAATTGCAATTCCCCGACTTTGGTACAACGATAACAGCCCATGAAGAGCACAATCTTCGTTTGGAAATACTGAACTTTGCTATCGAAGCTGCAGGCACAAACCTGATAGTAGATGCTTAAAGGACTTTGTAAATAAAGCGAGCAGAAAAAGAAGATTACCTAGCGCCCAGGAAGCAGAGAATATTAGGGACCTTCCCTTGAGTTGATGGAGAAGGGCTAGGGTTGTCTTTATT
The DNA here is from genome assembly GCF_964261635.1 of Lissotriton helveticus. Lineage (NCBI taxonomy): Eukaryota > Metazoa > Chordata > Amphibia > Caudata > Salamandridae > Lissotriton > Lissotriton helveticus. The sequence goes on along the minus strand of NC_136063.1, from coordinate 201,029,671 downwards.
GAACTGTTAAAGGACCTTTGCGAAGAAGGTTGTCAGCTTCCAGTTGTGTGGATTTTAAAGACAAAAAGAGTAAAAAGAGACTGTAAAGGAACGAGAAGAAAAGAACTTTGTGCCAAGATAAGAGAGAGCCATATTGTCTGACGAAATGGAAGCCGGCACCCAGAACCGCAGAGCTAAATGTATAATAGGTACACTAATAGTAGGAGTGATAATATTAATAGCTTTAGTGGTAACAATTTCTTATGTAAAGGGACATGAGGAAGAGGCGAAGGTAACTGATGTGAAATCTGTAGAAACGCTTACACCCACTGTTGCTGGTGAGAAAAGGGAAAACACTCAAGAGAAAGCGTTATTAGCTGCAGAAGCCCGCAGGTTACACGTAGATGAGTCCCAAGGAGACTTTAGGTCAAATGCTTATGCTAAACTCTTATATGAATACGTGGATGCCATGGAGGTTAAGGACTGTTACGTCTGCATGCAGTTGCCGGCGTCTGTAGATGAAGGCATTAGATATCATCACCTCCCGCTGACATATGGCATTACATGTAGCTTATTGCTTAGTATATTTTATGGGAGAGATAGTTTTGAATACTATTTCTCCAACTATGATTCAGTGTTGCCAGAAGTCCCAAATTATAAGCAGATGAACAAATGGGACTACTGGAAGAGTGAAGACAGATTGGCCAAGTTCTTCATTCCTTGGATTACCTTAGATACTTCACATGCCCGTAGAAATAACCTGACATGCAAAGTGTCAGAAGTCGAGAAGAAGTTCATAGGGCAGGTGGATGATCGTTACAGGAGACAAAAGATTTTGAAAAAATCAGGACAATGGAAAACAGATTGGACCGAGGAAGAGAAGGCACACAAGAGAAAGGGTAGTAGTGGTCCAATAGCTTTAGATAAGACGCAGAGAGGAAAGTTATGTCTTCACCGAGCCAAAACGTATTACGAAAATGTATACGTGGGAGAAGTCAGCTGTGAACATGCTTTCAATATAGAGTACTATACTAAGGATTTCCTGAAGGGAATGCAAGTGATTCCAAATGTGTATTTTGTATGTGGAAGAAATGCCTACGTGAGACTACCTGACAACTGGTATGGATCATGTTACCTAGCAATTGTCTTCCCCAAAATATATCATGCACAAGACTTAGAGATCATCGAGGGCAAGACATCATCGAGGGGAAGGAGAGATATAGGAGATGCAGAAATGGTTGGAGATGTCTTTGGAGCTGTGTTCCCTCTTTTGGGACTAATCCTTAATGATGTTAAAATTAGACGACTGGCAACAGTCGTCGACAGGTTGTCTGCCAGCACTGCTCAGTCCTTAATGCTGGTAGAAGGAGAGATGCAATCGATAAGGGCTATGGTTCTTCAGAACCGTCTTGCGTTAGACGTCCTACTAGCAAAAGAGGGCGGAGTCTGTAAGGCTTTGAAGGTCCAGGAATGTTGTACTTACATTCCAGACAATTCGAAGCCCCTTGAGAAAGTTATTAGGAACATAACTGATATTCACAAGGAGATCGAAGACTTGAGTAGAGAAAATGTCTGGGAAAAGGTGGGCCACGGAATGAGTGAAGTTGGAGGGTGGATCTCCACCCTAGGCAAAAGCTTTGTGTGGTATATACTAAAACCTATCATCATAATATTGATCTGTGGGATCATATTGTGGGGATTGGTGAGGGTATTCAAATGGTACAGAGCAAAAAGGTCAGAAAGGGCCCAAAGAGAGCAGCTGCAGAGATTGGCTGCCATACAAGATAATCAGTACAGGAGTCTGAGGGCTCTGGAAGCGCAGAGACAAGTTATGCTAGCAATAACTGCAGTTTAAATGTTAGTGATGACCCCGAGAGGTCATCAAAGGGGGGAACTGAGAGAGCGCAAACAGACCTAAATGTATGAGTGCATCACACTTACCTGTAGTAAGCACAAATCATGAGGAGAAATGCCATGAGTGCTAGTAGTATCTGCAATTATATTCTGAATGTATAGCTAATGTAGAGATTTAAGTAGAAGTGGAACTAATACAGAAATGTGTGACACTATATGATTTTATTAGATGTGATTATTCCTGAATCCATGTCGTGTAGCTGTTAAAATGTAAGATGGCATGTGGTTAAACGCAGAATGTGGTAGGCCTCAGGGCCAGAGCTAGAAGGTGTTTCTTTTCACGACATAGATTGCACTAATGTTTTGGTCATTGCATTAATGGGCCATGATGTATAGATGTGTTTACTGAATAATAGAATAAGAGTATTAACATGCTTTAATTAATGAAGAAGTTGAATGCTATAATTATTATGAGAAATGCTGTAGGCCTGAAATGTTTTAACATTGATTTACACGTACTGGTCTGGGCCGAGAAATGTTGCGAAACTTTTTGGAAGTCTATGAGAGTTGGGATCTTGGCTGCAGATGTCTGTCTGCAAGAGAAAAGGGGGGATCCAATTATAAATAATATGAATAGAGGTCTGTTCAGAAGACGGCCCAGACATGGAGGAGGGTTCCGGAATGTTTTAAGGGGTATCAGCGGGCCGGAGAAGAGTCTGAGAAGCAAGGTCAACTCCAACGTATGAGGCCCAATACAAAGCAGCATGGAAAAAGCCAGAAGCTACACCACGTGAGGGGCGTCTCACGAGGGGCGTCTCAAATGTTGTTGACTGTTTTGTATTAGGGACAGCACCCCTGGGTGGAGTTAGAGCAGATGCCTGAGGACCCTTTAGAGAGCGGATGGGTAGGCAGAGAGGGGTCATGACTGGAGAACTATAGGTTTTCACCAAGAGACTAAGAGTGAGTGACTTCCCTTGGGGGTCATTCACTGCTGACACCTTTTGTTAGGTTGAGACTTGGTTAAGTAGGGATACCATCTAGAGCAGGGTAGGGACAGCCTAACCTGTGTGTTTTTCCTCCAACTTAAATGAAGGAGAGATCTCAATATGCGTCAATGCTGATAGCTTTATTATTCTTAGAACTTGTGCTGGTAATTTCCGTTGCTCGTCTGAGGGCTTTCAGAGAGCACATGTATGTAGTTGGACCTGTGTATCTCGTGAATCTCATTCTGAGATGCCTGTATTTGCAGCTTATCCTAACCTTACAATAAACTTTTGAAAGCTAGAAGTTGTTTGTGATCTTTTGGAGCGGGGTCCTTATTGGGTGAACTAACTTGGTAAGAGATGCACTTTCTTCCCTCAATGACAGGCAACAAAGGTTCAGTCGACCAGATCGAGGTTTAGATCAATAGTGATAAGGTATCGATCAAAATCTCGCCCTTCCAAACACACCAACAGGTAAGGGTCCAGAGGGGTGGTCAGGATGTACCACTGTGAATAAATAACTTAGCAAGCAGATTACAACACATCTCCCTTCACCACTAAAGGGAGAACGGAAGGAGAGGTGGGGGGAACGGAACGAGGAATGGAAGGAAAAGGGAGGGCAGATGCGGAGACGAGGAACAGGGATGAAGGGGCAACAACATTTTGCAGGAGGAAGGAAAAGGGAGCATCCCAGACAGTATGCCAGTAAGGATAGCAAAGTAAGGAAAGAGGACAGATGCAGAAAGTAATACCATCATAAAGCTTACATGGAATACGCAACAAAAGAGCGATCACGACTGCATCTTATATATACTCCCAAGAGGAACATAGCTAACTACATACTGTTAGGGCAGGAGAAAGGTCCAAAGTTTGAAGAAAAAGAAAGTTCCATATACTCCCGTTATGCAGGCAAAATATTGTCATAGTTATCCTCAAATGTACCTTTATCATGGCTTACACTACTGACGGGTTCTTCTGGTGGATACATCTCCAAAATACATTAGCAGTGTATAAATAGACTGGCCCCACTGATAGCTTCTCTTAATGAGGGGAAAAAAAAGTACACATTACCAATGATCCCAGACGGGAGAATACTACTCGCCAACCTCACATACGCGGGTTAGGCCTTCATCTTTAACATGCCCCTCAGGTGTATGGGCTCCCCAGCATAGCTAATTAGCGATACCTTGAGTTTTGATACGTTAAAAATGGAAAAGCTAACTAGATCATCCCTCTTATGTAGTTCCTCTCTAATACGGGGATTGTGGGTGCACCATGCAGACTGGTCCCAGCCAGAAGGACAAGACGGGGCAGCCATAGAGGAAGGTAAGGGTGGGAGGACCCCCTTTAAATTTAAAGGAAGGAGCAAAAGTACAATTAGCTAGAGGTACATAAACACCCAGTGGCAGAGATCCCTACAATTCTAACCCAAGAGGAAAGAAGGGAGGGGAGGGTTGGAGACACTACCCAGGGGTGCTAACTAAAAGTGGACACACAAAATGTAAATGTATTGCGACTTATATAGCGCACGTATCACCCGAAGGTATCAAGGCGCTTGCTTAGGGAACCCGTCCTGGTATTCCCCTGTGAGATACCCCGGCAGGGTATCCACAAGGTGAAAGCCAGGCATCCCGCCGCGAGGGGCCGTAGTGGAGATTAAGCAAGCTATTGCCCAGAGTCGCAGAGTGTGACCCCGTGAGTCGAGTAGGCACCGGAGCGAGAATTGTCAAGTCCGTGGAATTTTTGAGCCCGAGACCCGCCGAGGCGGGGAATCGAACCCTGGTCCACGGCTGATCTCAGCTTCCGGGTCTGCCGCCTCTAACCACTGAGCCACGCTTCTCCACTAAACTACACAAAAGTACTCTGGGGTACTAGAAGTACAAAACCGTCTGTGCATGGGTCACTGGGTACTAATCCATTGTGCTTTGCACACGTGGGTTCGGATCCCACCCTTGTCGCCAGTGTTGTAAAGAAGATTCTTGACACCAGGAGAAAGTTAGATCAACCTTTATTCTGTCACCCACTCTCCGGACTGCCTGGAGAAGCTCAACGTTCTAATGCAGACTCCAGTGGAACACACCAACAGGTAAGGGTCCAGAGGGGTGGTCAGGATGTACCACTGTGAATAAATAACTTAGCAAGCAGATTGCAACAGAATGGTTGATTGGTGAGTGCCTGGCTGGATGGCATAGCTTTTCCTGTCCTTGTAAATTTGGCCCTTTGCACTCAGCACTTTGGGGGAAAGGGGCGTTCCACGGGTGTTGCTGTGGGTGTTCCCATGCAACAGCCATGGAACCAGACACATTTCGTAAATCTGGGAATGCGTGTGAATGCTACGCCTCCCCAGGGGAGGCGTAGAGAGGCGCAACGAGGAGAAATGTATTAATTTCTCCTCGTTTTTGTTTCCTGTTTCTATGCGTGCTGCATTCTGTAGCACACATACAAAGAGGAAATCACCTCCAATGATTGTTTTTGTTCAGGAAGGGTTCAATTCCTGCACATAAACAATCATTGAAACAATGCTGTTTTTCAACTTCTATGTGTGCTGATGCAGCACACATAAAAGTTGAGAAACGGCATTTCAGACTGTTTTTGTGTAGGTAGGGAACCCTTCCTGAACAAAAACAATCTCCCCACGCCGCAGGCATCCTTGCACCATGGTGCAAGGGTGCCTGCGTCGGCGCAATGAAGCAGTTTGTGTGCCAGCGCAGGGGGAAGCACAGAGATGCAAAATATTGTTGTACATATGTCACATCACTGTGCTTTCCAAACTAACGCAGCTCGGCGCAGCAAAATGACTTGCTGCACTGTGCTGTGTTAGTTTATTGTAAATCTGCCCCAATGTTCTAAAAATGGGCACAATATGCACAGAATTATACTTGTTAACGCTATGGCAGTGCAAGCTTTACACCAGGGATAGGTAACATTGCATGTGACTCAACTACCACACCTTGCTGTAATTGTAAATTGTATTAGATGAGGTGTTGAAGTTCTGTGTGGCTAGCAGTCGCAGTCAGTGCAGGTAAGAGCGGTGAGGCAGGCGCTGGGTGGGGCACGGCAGGGGGGAAAGTTGACAGACTATGAGGGGAAATAAAATAAAAAGAAATCCACTCACCTTGCGCTCGCCGCATTGCCGACTCGGCGATGCGGCAAGTGCAAGGTAAGTGTTTTTTTATTTTTTTTATTTTGATTTTCCCTCATCGTTGTCTGTCGACTTCGCCCGCCCCACCCCACCACCCTACCGCTCTTACCTGCATCAGCCATCACTGGTGGCTAGTAGAACGCTATTTCAGAATGCAAGTTTAGAGGTAAATAGGTAAGTAGGTTAGTGTTATGTGCTTCCGTTTCTGTGCACGGTTAGTTATGTTAAGTTTGTGCTCTTGAAATCTCATGCATTTACTCATTTGTTTTGAATAGGGTTAGCTCAATTGAAATGTGCTGTCTGCAGCAACGTTCCACCTGTCAGGACTCTGCACTTCCAGCATACTGCTTCTAGTCTTTGCAGATAGAATACCCACAGGTTATTATTATTATTATTAGGGTATTATTTGTAAAGCGCAACAGCTACTCAGTGAGTGTCTCGACGATAGCAATAAAGTCTGATCCCATACTAACAGGGGGCTTGAGAAAGCAGACCCAAAGAGCCATGTCTTGAGGAGTCACTTAAAGATCTGAATGTCCTCAATAGTGCAGAGCTGTTGTGGGAGGGCATTCTAATCCCTAGGAGCCAGGTAGGAGTAAGAACTTCAGCCCCACTTTTTGTTTCTGAATCGAGGAATCACCACAAGCAAGGAACTGGAGGACCTAAGTGACCTGGCCGGTTGGCAGGGGCTAAATCTGTTAGACAGATACTGTGATCCAGTGTGGTAGAAAGCTCAGTGTGTCAAAACCAGCCACTTTGAGCCTCACACGTTCTTTGATATGCAACCAGTACAGTCCTTTCAGGATTGGTTGAATGTGGACTCTCCTGGCGAGTCGCAGCCTAAACCTGGCAGTGGCATTCTGAACCAGCTGTAATCTTTTCAGGAGGTAGGCCAGAACACCCCAATATAGTGAGTTGGCATAGTCCAACTTTTAGGAGATCAGGTCCTGGATCACTGTTTTTTGCTGTAGTCTAAAACATGAACCTATTATGCCAGCCACCTGGAGGGCAAATGAGGCAGTGTTAGCAAATTTCACTCCCAGATTATGAGCTGCAGTGGCAGGTGGTAGCCGGTCATCATTTGGCCAGAAGCCATTGTCCCAGCTGGGTGGTGGAATCCCAAAGAGCAGGATTTCTGTTTTGCTGGTATTGCACTGAAGACAGCTGTTGAGCATCCATTGGAACACTGCGGTCATGCATGCCTTAAAATTGCTCAGCACACTGGATTGACGACCAGGTGTGTATCATAAGCATATTAAACTATTTGTACTCCAAAAGATTATATCAAGGCTGCCAGTGGGGTCATATATACATTGAATATTGTAGGGCTCAGTGCAGACCGATGTGGAACTTCAAAACCTAGGACCTATCTAAACTGATTGGAACCTGTCTGCCAGAAAAGAATGGCACCAAGCCCATGCGTTGCGACAAATCCCTATTGCACTGAGGTGCTGTAGCAGTGTCGTATGCGAGACCATGTCAAAAGGCACAGACAGATCAAGGAGAATCAGGGCCACTAGCTTCCCCTGATCCACAGCTAGTTTGATCGTATCTGCCACCTCCAACAGAGTGGTCTCAGTGTTGAAGCCTGGGTAAAAACCCAACTGGGAAGGGTAAAGTAACTTGTTCTGCTCTAGGAAGGTAGAGAGTTGTTTATTAAATCGCTTCTCTATCGGCATAGGCTGGCAGCAGGGAGATAGTTCAAAAGCTAGCAAGGTTAGATTTGTCTGTCGACAATATTTTTAAAGAGAGGAAAAGCTTGACCAGTTTCTAGCCGCTGGGGACTGTGGCCAAGTGAATGGCTTGATTTCAAAACGGATTAAATGGGGCAGGGGTTGATAACGCTGCTACTGGAGACAAGAATATGAGAGGGCAAGGGTAATCAGGAAACCCTGTATTGCATGCTCTAAAGGCGTGAGCAGACTCCTCTAGAGAAATAGAGGCAAATTCCTGCAGCAAATGCCAACAAGGGGAAGATACAGCCTACTGCACATCCATGGGGGCCATTGACATGGAATCGGTGTCCATGAAATGTAAGGAGCCAACAATGGTTTTGATATTGGTATCAAAGAAGTTAGAGAGTTGGGTACAGAGTTTATGAGAGGGAATTAGAGGGTGAAGAAGGGCGTCTGGGTGAGTGCATTTTTTAACAATTTTGAATACCTCACCAAGGGGCATATTATCAAGGGGGGCGATAGGCAATTTTTGCCGCTTTAGCGGCCATTTTCGGCCCCTAAGCGGCAATAATTCTATCGCCCTATTAGCAAGCTGTCGCTAACAGCAGTTAGCGACAGCTTGTAGGCGATAGCGAGCGGTTTTGGGTCCGCTTTGCATGTCAGCAATATTTATCGTTTATGACATGCAAAGTGGGCATACCCAACCTGTTAGCGACTGAAAGCAGTCGCTAACATCGCTATCGCCTATTACTAACACAGGCGTAGCGATGGAAATATTCACGCTAAGCGCGAATATCTCCAAAAACTAACGCCTGCTCAGACCAGTTCTTAGCCATTATATCCAATGGGAGGTGGATATAATGGCTAAGACCCTGTTAGCGATAATAGGTGAATATCGCTGTATTCTCAGCGATATTCACGGATTTCGCCGCTATCGACGGAAATGTTATCGCTTTTGACATAAACGTTGCTAATAGCACGTTATCTCAGCGATAAAATCTGGTGATGCTAACCCTACTTAGCGATAAATATCGCTAGTTGGTGATAATATGCCCCCAAGTTTGTTATGAAAGGTGTCAATCTGAGCTGTAAAACATTCAGATTGTGCTTTCTTGATTGCTAGGTGATAGGTATTTAAAGCCTTCTTGTAAACAGAGTTGCCCTTAAGAAGGTACTGACGCCTCCAGTTTCTTTCTAGTTTCTTACAATACTTTTGGAGCTCCTTGACCTCCTCGTTGAACCAAGGGGCAGACTAACATTTTACTGAGGGGATGGCTTCGATCAATCAATCAATCAATCAATCAATAAATCAATCAATCGGGGGTTTGTAAAGTGCAGCCACTCACCCGTGAGGGTCTCAAGGTGCTGGAAGGGGTGGCTGCTGGTACCTCTGGGTGTAGGATCATTCAATGAGCCAGGTCTCGAGGTCCTTCTTAAATTAGGTCAGCAACACTCATTGCCTGAGGTGGAGGGGGAGGGTGTTCCAGGACTTGGCGGTGAGGTAGGAGAATGAACTTCCACCTGATCTGGTCTTGTGGATTCTGGGGATGGAGGGTAAGGTGAGTTTGAGGGAATGGAGTTGTCTGGCGGGTACGTGGAATGCGAGGTGGTGGTTCAGGTATGCTGGTTCTTTGTCGTGGAGAGCTTTGTAGGCATGTGTGAGGAGCTTGAAGGTGCTTCTCTTGTTCACTGGGAGCCAGTGGAGTTTTGAAGGTGTTGCGTGATGTGGCTGCAGGGGGGGTTGTTGAGGCCCAGTCTGGCTGTGGCGTTTTGGACTTTCTGTAGTTTCTTGAGCTGTTTCTGAGTGAATGCGTTGCCATAGTCGAGTCAGCAGATGATGAATGCATGGGTAACCATCTTTCTGGCTTCTGTGGGAATCCATATGAGTGTCTATCGAAGCAGGCAGAGCGTGTGGAAGCAGGCTAAAGAAACTGCATTGATTTGGCAGTTCATTTTGAGCGATGAGTCCAGTATGGTGCCGAGGTTGTGATCGAGGTCCATCGTGGTGGCAGGGTGTCCTAGAGCGTCTGGTCACCAAGAGTCGTCCGTCCCAGGCTAAAGCAGAGGGTCCCATGATGAGTACTTCGTTCTTGTGCAAGTTGAGCTTGAGGCAGCTGTCTTTCATCAAGGTTCCAACGGCCTTCATTCCGCTGTGGAAGTTGGTTCTGGATGTTGTGGATTCGTTGGTGAGGGAGAGGATCAGCAGGGTGTCATCGGTGTAGGAGACGATGTTGAGTCTGTGGCTTCTGATGATGACTGCTAGGGGGCCATGTAGACATTGAAGAGGGGCTCAGGAAAAATCCCTGGGACTCCCCGCAGCTGATTTCTGTAGGTTCTGAGAGGAACGGGGATAGTCAGACTTGCTGAGTCTGGCCGGTGAGGAAGGAGTGGATCCAGTTGAGTGCCTTGTCGTGGATGCCGGCGTCATGGAGTCTCGTGATTAGGGTGAGGTGGGAGACAGTGTCGTAGGCGGTCGATAAGTCAAGTAGGATGAGGACTTCAGTCTCATCCCGGTCTAGGAGGCAATGGATGTCGTCGGTGGCGGCGATGAGTGCAGTCTCCATGCTGCGGTTGCTTCTGAAACCGGATTGGGAGGTGTACAGGATGTGGCTCACTTCTATGAACGCGGAGAGATGGGCACTGATGGCCTTCTCCATGACCTTGGCTGGGAAGGAGAGAAGGGAGATGGGTCTGAAGTTTGTGGTACACAAACAATGATGCGTAATCCAGTTGTAGTAGAAGATTCCTCTTTATTGATATGTAGTTAGGTGGCAGGTTACAGGATAGGAAGATACAAGGAGAAAACCCCACCAGGAGAGAGCTACCAGCTCCTCAGCCTGAGATGACCAACTGACAATCTCACCACAGTGAAACACTCAAACATTCCATGATGTCACAGGACATTCTGATAGAGTGGCAGAGAGGGAAAAGATAAAGAAAGCATTTACCACACATCCTCTTCCGTTAGCGAACAACAGCAAATAATAAGTTAAGAAAGAGCAGAAGAAACCAGAAGAGATTGTAGACATAAGAGCAAGTCAAAGAGATAATTTGAAAAGCACGAAACACAAGCGTAGAAGCAGAAACAAAGAAAATTGTAAAAGAGGCATGTAGAGATATATTTATAAAATGCACAAATTTTAACACAAACAATGATGCGTAGTCCAGTTGTAGTAGAAGATTCCTCTTTATTGATATGTAGTTAGGTGGCAGGTTACAGGATAGGAAGATACAAGGAGAAAACCCCACCAGGAGAGAGCTACCAGCTCCTCAGCCTGAGATGACCAACTCGCAATCTCATCACAGTGAGGCACTCAAACATTCCATGATGTCACAGGATATTCTGATAGAGTGGCAGAGAGGGAAAAGATAAAGAAAGCATTTACCACAAAGTTCTTGAGGTTCGTCGGTTCTGAGGACTGCTTCTTCAGCAGGGGGTTCATCTCGGCGTGTTTCCAGTCATCAGGGAAGGTGGCGGTTTTGATGGAGCAGTTGATAGTGCAGCGCAGCTGGGGGGTGATGGCAGGGGCTGCTCTGTATAAGATGTGGTACAGGCTAGGATCCGATGGGGCTCCTGAGTGGATGCTTTTCATGGTCTTGAGTGTATCTGTTGTAAGCGGAGTCCAGCAGAGCATGGTCTGTTGGGGTGCGGTGTGGTTGGCTTCTCCTGGTTTTATGATTTGTGATTGAAGAGAACGAAAAAGGTTTGCTTCTGATCACCACGGTGTCCCTGAATCCCTGTTTAGTGACTGTTAGTAACCCAAAAGCATTGGTGCCACTTGAGTTATGCATTTGATGGAGTTCTAAGGGGTTTCAAAAACCTGCCTCTCACATTCAAGCATTGCTGCATTTAACTAAGGTCATGCATGCCACCAGTGGGTGTGAAAGTAAACCTTGTAGAGCTGAGCCGGAGGCTGAGTTTACGCAACAGAAGGAAATGAGAGACTGATACAGCTGTCTGTCTCTATACAAAACAAGGCCATGACAAAGCTCTCACCCACATTACGTTCAATCCTTCTTTGTCTTGCCCTCCAATGCCCCCTACTCAAATGACCTGGGACATTTGTTGAGCTTCACTTCTTCTGCCTGCATTGTCCCTATCTGAAATTTGAACTTAATGTGGGTGGGTGGTCACACAAATGACTACTTCTTGCTGCTCACAACACACAAGATAATGGACGGAATGTTGCACAATGGCAAAACATTCACCCCCAGTCACAGATCTGGGTTTAATCCATTGTTATTTTGCTCACCAAGCCACCCCAGTTCAGACATGGCCATATGCAAATCAGTCTTTGCCCTGTGCCTCATGGGAACAGTCCAGCCCGAACTGCCAAGTCATGTCTTCCCTGGACTGGAATCAAGCATCCTAGGACCGGTTTCTGGCTATCAGCTGTCTTCAGCCAGGATAGCTTGACTCCAGTGGCTTAGTGAGCACGGGACCCACATCTGGGCATACCTTTCCCACATAGGGTGAACAGCAAAACACACAAGATGATGGACGGAATGTTGCACAATGGCAAAACATTTCTCCCCCAGTCACAGATCTGGGTTTAATCCATCGTTATTTTGTTCACCAAGCCACCCCAGTTCAGACATGGCCATATGCAAATCAGTCTTGACCCTGTGCCTCATGGGAACAGTCCAGCCCGAACTGCCAAGTCATGTCTTCCCCGTACCGGAATCAAGCATCCTAGGACCGGGTTCTGGCTATCATCCGTCTTCAGATAGGATAGCTTGACTCCAGTGGCTTAGTGAGCACGGGACCCACGTCTGGGCATACCCTTCCCCCATAGGGTGAACAGCAAAACACACAAAATGATGGATGGAATGTTGCACAATGGCAAAACATTCACCCCAAGTCACAGATCTGGGTTTAATCCATCGTTATTTTGCTCACCAAGCCACCCCAGTTCAGACATGGCCATATGCAAATCAGTCTTGACCCTGTGCCTCATGGGAACAGTCCAGCCAGAACTGCCAAGTCATGTCTTCCCTGGACCGGAATCAAGCATCCTAGGACCGGTTAATGGCTATCAGCCATCTTCAGCCAGGATAGCTTGACTCCAGTGGCTTAGTGAGCACGGGACCCACGTCTTGCTCCTCCCACTGAGGTACATGACTAAAACCAACTTCTGAGCCTGTGATACTTCTCCACTCATTTGTGAGAGATGTGACGTTCTCACCAGTGCTTCACCAGCCAACTCCTCCTTCCTATAAAAGAGACGCTCATGTCACAACAGATGGTATAGAGGGAACTACTGCCCAAAAATGGACTGACTCATAATTTCAGAACACTGTGGGTGAGAACATTTCAGCAGCCCAAAAAGTGGTAGCATGCCAAAACAACAAGGGCCTGATTCACAAACGACCTCCACACTCGGAACACGGAGATTCTGCCCCAAGCACAGAGACTCCCCCACAACTGCGGGCCTCCTCCAGCCGCAGCGGGTTCATTGGGGCTGAGGGGCCACGCCCCTCCACCTTTTGCCCCTCACGAACAGTGTCCCTCAGGTTGAACAAAGGTCAGCCTGACAGACACTGTTCATTTTCAGTTCAGGCAGCCAGGAGCCAGACATGTGCTAAATGCATGAGCTGAATTTTGCTGGATGAGGAAGTCACAGCTCCTGTGGCCATGACGTCCTTAGCTCAGCAAAGGTCCCTGAGGCCCTCCCATCAGTGACAAGGGGTAGAATCACTGATTGCCTTGCAGTTGGGTGCTTCAGTTTTAAGCCTTGAGGTGCCCAGGGTCAATCCATCAATCAATCAGGGAATTGTTAGCACGCTACTCACCCGTGAGGGTCTCAAGGCGCTGGGGGGGAGGGGTACGCAGATCTGTTTAGGTGAACAGCCAGGTCTTGAGGATCTTCCTGAAGGTGTTCAGGGAGGGGGCACATCTGATGTCTGCCGGTAGCTTGTTTCAGGTCTTGGCTGCAATGTGAGAGAAGATTCTTCCTCCTGCTCTGGCTCTGTGGATGCGCTGGGTTTCAGCCAGTGCGAGGTTGGAAAATCGGGGGGTTCTTTTGGGTACGTGAAGTTGATTCTGTCGTTGAGGTATTTGGGTCCGTTGTTGTGTAGGCATTTGTAGGTGTGAGTGAGGATTTTGAAAGTGACTCTTTTCTCCACGGGGAGGCAGTGGAGACTTCGTAGGTGTTGACTGATATGTTCGTGTCAGGGGATGCCGAGGACGAGCTTGGCGGTGTTGTTCTGTATTGTCTGGAGTTTGCAGAGGCAGGACTTGTTAATGCCGGCGTAGAGCGCGTTTCCATAGTCCAGTCTGCTGGTGATGAGTGCGTGGGTGACTGTCTTCCTTGACTCAGGGGGATCCACTTGAAGGTCTTACGGTGGATGCGGAGGGTGTTGAAGCAGCTTGAGGTGATGGCGTTGACCTGTCGGTTCATGGTGAGTGATGAGTCGAGAAAGATGCTGAGGTTCTTGGCGTGGTCTGAGGGGGTAGGTGGGCTTCGAGGGCGGTCGGCCACCAGGTGCTGTCCCATGCAGAAGGGATGGTACAGAGGACGAGGATTTCTGTCTTCTCGGCATTGAGCTTCGGGCAGCTGTTGGTCATCTAACTACGACTTGCATTCCTTTCTGAAAGTTGAGTTTGGGAGTGCTGGGGTCTTCGGTGCGGGAGAGGATAAGGTGGGTGTCGTCGGCGTAGGATATGATGTTGAGGCTGTGTTGTTGGACGATGGCTGCGAAGGAGGCCATGTAGATGTTGAAGAGGGTGGGGCTCAGGATGAACCCTGTGGGATTCCGCAGGTGATTTTTGTGGGGTCAAAGAGAAAGGGTGGGAGCATGCTCCTTTGGCTTCTTCCGGTGAGGAATGATCGGATCCAGTCCAGGGCTGTTCCTTGTATGCCTGCGTTGTGTAGTCTGGCGACTAGTGTGCAGTGGGAGACGGTGTCGAAGGCCGCTGATAGGTCGAGTAGGATGAGGGCTTCGGAGTGGCCTTGGTCCAGGAGGGTGGAGATGTCATCTGTGGCAGCGAGTAGGGCGGTCTCTGTGCTGTGGTTGCTTCGGGATTCAGATAGGGACGGGTCGAGGACGGCGTTCTCTTCAATAAATCGTGTCAGTTTCCTATTGACTGTTTTCTCTGCAACTTTGGCTGCGAAGGGGAGGAGCGAGATGGGCCGATAGTTCTTGAGGTTGGTGGGGTCAGCTGTGGGCTTCTTCAGCAGAGGTCTGACTTCTGCGCTCTTCCTGTCGTTTGGGAAGGTGCCTGTTTTGAAGGTGGTGTTGATGGTGGCCGCATCTCTGCGGTAGATGTGAGGGATGCAGGGGTCGGTGGGGACCCCGAGTGGATGCTTTTCATGGTTGAGGCAGTGCCTTCGGCCGTGATTGGTGTGCAGTTGGAGATGGTGGGCTGGCTGGTGTTTCTGGGGAGTGGGGGGCCATCTGTGGCACCTGGTGTGGTGGATGGTCAATAAAGATGTCGTAGAGGTTTGTGATCTTGAGGTGGAAATAGGTTCCAAGCTTGTCGCAGAGGTCTTGGGATGGGGTAATGTCTGTGGCTTCATGTGTGGGTTGGTGAATTCTTGAATGACACCGAAAAGTTCCTTGGGGTTGGTGGAGTTGGCCAGGATTTTGTTATTGATGAAGTTCCTCTTGGTGGCTCTAATCTGGTTGTGGTAGTCCGTCATGGTGTCCTTGGAGGTGGTGTGGTTTTCAGTTGTCTTGGTGTTTCTCCAGTTCTACTCCAGGCATCTGCAGGTGCGTCTGGCTTCTTGGAGAGCAGTGGTGAACCAGGCGGCTTTCCTGGAGTGTTGTCTGTTGGGGTTGCGCAGTGGGGCGAGCTCGTCTGCGCAGTGATAGATCCAGGTGTGGAGTTCTCTGGCTGTGTCATTTGCGTCCGGTTCCCAGGTGTCTTGGGTGAGGGTGGAGTTAAGTTGCTCGTCGGTAACCTTGCTCCAGTTCCTTCGTGGGGGGCGTGGGGCTGGTTTGGGTGCCTTGGGTTTTTGATGGCAAAGTGTACGCAGTGGTGGTCGTTCATGGCGGCTGCCTTGTGTGGCTGTATTGGATGCTGTTTCCTGCCGCGAAGTGGGGGTCGAAGGTGTGTCCTGCAATGTGGGTCGTGTGTTGACGAGTTGCTTAAGTCTGATGTTGGTGAGGTTGTCATGAAGGATAGTGGAGTTGGGGTCGTTGGGGTTGTCGAGGTGGAAATTCAGGTATCCAATGAGTATGTAGTTTGCTGAGGGGATGGCGTGGCGTGCGATGAAGTCGGTGATGGTGGTGGCGAAGGGTGTTCTGGGATGGGGGTCTGTAGACAAGGGTTCCTCGGAGTGTGGCTTTGGGGGTGGTCTGGCGTGTTTGTGTACTGAGCGTAGGTTAAGGAGGATGAATTTTAGGGTGTCGCCAGTGCTGGCGCCGGCAGTGTTGGTGTTGGCGGTGAGGATCTGGCAGCAGTGGAGTCAGGAGAACTGGCCGCGGGTCGTGTTCAGCGAGGCCTATTGGCCTTCTCTAAGTCTGCCAGGGTTGAGTGCAAGGAGGGTGGTGGTGTCATAGCGATGGGTAGTGGGCATTCAGGGTTCCTGGCGCTGGCCGCGGTCGGGTCACGGACGGGCGCAGATGGGCTTGCAATTGGTGAGCCTTCAGCACGCCGGCGGCGCGCCCGCTGTGTACGCCCACTGAGCGACTGCCATTAGGTAGGGGAGGTGAGAGGGAGGAGAGGCTGGGAGGCGGAAGCGATGTAAATCCAGGGATGGATTCCCCGGAGGGAATTCCTTGGAGGAGGGGCTGCAGAGACAACAGCGGGGAAAGGCAAAAAGGAACAGGCAGGCATGAGAAAATAAAAACAGAGGTGGAACTAGAGCAAGACACAGATGGGCACAATAACAGTGGCACAACAGGGAAAACTTAAAAAACGGCAGAGAAAGGTTACGGTGGTTGCAGGCAGTCTGGTCCCAGTTGGAACGGGCAGAAGGCGCAGGAGCAGGCAGCAGCCTCGAACCTCCCAAGGAGGAGGTCAGGGTCTGGAGGCAAGAGAATGCATGCAGAGCTGCAGGGAGAGAGTGGACCTAGACTGAGGGTCGGAGGTCTTACTAGGGTCGAGTGTCAATCAGTGACACTGCATCACAGAGTGGGGTAAGGTCAGCAGTCTCACTGACCCCATCCCGCTCTGTGATGACATTGGGACTGCTGCCTTCCCTCATTGGCTGACCTTTGAGGGAAGGCAGCAGTCCCAAGCCTCCTGGAACCTTCGAGGCTGGCCACGGGCGTATACACTTTTTGAATCAGGCCCTGAGCGAAAAAACAATGAGTACTCAAACTTTGTAGTCCAAAAATCATAGTAGCCAGAATTACGCAGTTTATGTGGTATTTTCCAGCCATTGACTACACTAAAGTAAGGAAAAAGTAAACTATACCTGGGATAAATAGGTGGATATATTCACGTTATTTGTTATTATTGTAAATGTATTATGAGTGACTACGTATTTTTTTATTTTTGAATATAAAAATGAAATGATCAAACTCTTTTTTTTCCGCCTGTTTTTTTTGGCAACAGAAGTAATTTTACTGCTTATTATGAAACAGACCCCCCAAGAGATAGTCCTGGCTACTCTGACAAATTACAGTTATTGACCACTTTTGCAATGGGCATGCCTGGAGTCTCCATATCGCATGGACTGGAATAATGAGATTTAAATGCAGTGGAACTGCAAACAAACTGTTGCTTTTCTTCCAAACGCGTCGAGTCGCTGAGTGTGGCGGGCCCTCTGCCCGCTATTTCATTCACTTCAACAACCTCATTTCCCACAGCTGCACGCCTGTTAGTGTTAGAGGTGTTTTTATTCAACACCGTCTCCTTCCTGTCTAACAATAAGTGATATATCACAGTCAGGATTGGTGTTGCTGTATTGTCATGAAGATTGTTCGCGAGGATATCCTGACATTCGAGTAAGCATTAATCGAGGTCACGTGCGGCAAGTGTCAGAGGTTAAATTGTTCTCAGAGGGCTTGATTCACAAAAAACATGAGTGAATGTACAAGACACAAGAATTATGCCAAGATTTTGCTGGTTACTTATTTTAGGGAGTCACTAAACTGTTTTTTGATGCACACAGTAGTGTCAAGAAGTGCTTTGTACATCATGTGAATCTTTTGTCGCATATTTCTTCATCAAGTTTACCCACAAAATGTACAGGTTACCATCGCATTTGTTTACTCTTATGTAACCCCTGGCTCTTCCAAGTCTGAAGAATGCAAAAAATGCAAACAGCTGCAACAAGCAACTCCTACAACTTTACATAATAGACCACAATGCACCAGGCTTCCAAGCGCTTCACTGGCTACCCATGACCAGAGGCTTCGCACTCACTGCACGCTACATTCATGACCAGAGGCTTCACATTCACAGCACGCGACAATGCTCATGGATCCATCCACGTCAAGGGCCCCATCTTCATCTAATTAAAACTGTAAAGATGCTCACAGAGGAAACCCCCTCCAATCTAGACGAGTGCCGAAGCTGTCCATCACCACTTAAGTGAATCAACTTATGAGTGGGACATTCATCCTCAGACGGGCATGGAAATGATGGCATGAACCATTCAAGACCACCTGAAATTCAAAAAGGCAGCAGAGAGTCCTGTGATGTGGAGAGGAATGGATGGCGTTCAATTGAGACACCCAAATGTCACAAATTTTCAAGGAGCACTGTTCACAAGCCCAAATTGGCATTCCTTTCCTTAATTTTTAACAGTTGTATACCAAAATGATGTTAAGTCATACAGATGCAATCCCCTCCACCAGATTTTTAAACAAATAGTCACATCTGCATATTCCAAAAACTCCTTAATTCAACCAATCAACAACATTCCCTATACACTTTTTTTATTGTTCTTCTTGTGTTGTGCGTTACATCAATCTGCACTTATAATCTTCAAGAGGTATGGATGGCTCATGAGTCACTATGATAATACCTACCAACCAACTGGAACCAAACCTCTGACAACAATGATAGGCATGCAGGGCCAGCTTTAGGGCCGTGCGACTGGTGCGGGCACACTGGGTGCTGACCTGGGTGGGGGAGACGAGGGTATGGAGGGATCACTGTGCTTAGTAATAACTTACGATTTCAAAACACCTTCTGCAGTGTTCCTTGTGCATCCAGCTTTCAAGCAGCAATACAAATGTCAAGATAACACTTGTGATTAATATTCCTGTTAGAGAGAGAGAGAGAGACAGTTCGGAGTTTTGTCTAGTGGTATCAAGTAGCTCAGAGGGTTGAGATGCCTGCTGCAAAGAACAAGTACCGTGCAGATCACAGATCTGTATTTTATGTGGAGAGCTGAGTGGATTACTGCTTTTGTCACAGAGATCCTTGTGTTACCACAGTAGATAAGATACATCCCAAATATAGAATAGTGACTGTCATCAATCAATCAATCAATCAATCAGTCATTTGTTAAGCGCACTATATACCCGCGAGGGTGTCATGAATTGTCATCAAAGAGCTGCATGCAAACTGCATAAAATAGTTAGGACGTTATGTTTTTTTCCCCAGTCTTTCATTATCTATTCCTAATATTGCTAAAAAGGGATTGTTTGGGTAGATGTACATTCTCATTAGTAAAGCCAGCCTTTACCAGTGCTTTCAAACAAGAAATGTACGTGAGAGAGGGGCTATGGAAAGAGGAGGGGCACTGTTGCCCAGTGGTAGTCAGGGAATCCAAGGAGGTCATGGGGAGGCTCCAAAAATTATTGTCGCACCGGGTGCCACCAGCGCTACAGCCAACCATCTAGACGTGACCATGTGGACTGACATTTCTAACGTAACTTTGCACTACACCAAGCATTAATGCTGCTTTACATCCACAGAAACCTGTTAAGGGCTGCTGCAGTCAATAATGCAAGGCACGGAACCACTCCAACAAATGCCCTATTCACATTCACTATCCAGACACAGCACATGATAAGCTTCGGCAGAATATCTCTCATTCCTAGTTTACTGTATATTTTATTATGAAAGCAAAACAGGAATTGATACTCACCTGAATACTACTTGCATTTATGGTCTCATATACAGTGTATCTTCACAGAGGAGCTTTAAGCACTTGGGGTTTTTGCTGGGCACCATAGTGCCAGAAAGGAGCTGGTCATTGTGGAGTTCTGAACCTTTATGTCATCCACAACTCCTATGTTCTGGAATGTGGGGAAGGTTGCTAGGCACTGAGTTTAGATCAATGAGATTTGTCAGTTGACTCCAGCCTGTTGCTGGATGGGGTCTCTATATTCCTGCGTCTTAAATAAACCTCTTTCTGTCCACGAACTAGACCTCTGCGCTGTTACTTGAGAGAATCAACTTCTAAAGTCATCTTAGCCACTATTGTGGGAAAAGTGAACAGTGGCTTAAGGTTTATGTCCCTGCCAAGTGTCACTTATCAGGGGTTAGTCCAACACATTGTAAAGTAATTTAAAGAATTCCTGTAGTTTTTAGAGACTGTCCTACATCGTAAAGCTGAATGCCATGTCTCCTTGGGGAATATTTATAAAGGTTTTGCGTCGCCCTGGCACCATGCAAGGGGGTGAAAAGGTGACACAAAACCTAAGTGAGATTTATTGGCCCCGAATACTTGGTACATCTAGAGGAACGGAAGGCAGAGCACATCACTGCCTTGCGTTACTCTGCAGCAGAGAGGTGAGTGTGGGTGTTCTTACACATCCATTCATGGCTTCATGGCTTTTGGTGCATAAGAGACTAATCTCCTGAGGCGGAAAGCCGGGAGCACGTTTAGCAAATTTTTTAAAATTTGAGTGTCACAAATCTGTGTGGTGATTTTAAACCTACCTGATCTTCTCTCACTTCGTTTAGGGGCCCTAGCACGCTCCTGCTTTGTCCGTGCAGTGGATTCTAGCGCTGCTACGGGACCACAAAGTAAACAACACTCCCTGCCGCCATCTCCGGCGAACCCGCAGGCAACGCCCCTTTTTGAGGCCACGCCCCCTACCGATACCTTTTAAATGACGCTGATCACAAGCGCCATTCAGAGACTAATTTCCTGAGGCGGAAAGCCGGGAGCACGTTTAGCAAAATTTTTTAAATTTGAGTGTCACAAATCTGTGTGGTGATTTTAAACCTACCTGATCTTCTCTCACTTCGTTTAGGGGCCCTAGCACGCTCCTGCTTTGTCCGTGCAGTGGATTCTAGCGCTGCTACGGGACCACAAAGTAAACAACACTCCCTGCCGCCATCTCCGGCGAACCCGCAGGCCACGCCCCTTTTCGAGGCCACGTCCCCCGCCGATACCTTTTAAATGACGCTGATCACAAGCGCCATTCAGAGACTAATCTCCTGAGGCGGAAAGCCGGGAGCACGTTTAGCAAAATTTTTCAAATTTGAGTGTCACAAATATGTGTGGTGATTTTACACCTACCTGATCTTCTCTCACTTCGTTTAGGGGCCCTAGCACGCTCCTGCTTTGTCCGTGCAGTGGATTCTAGCGCTGCTACGGGACCACAAAGTAAACAACACTCCCTGCCGCCATCATCGGCGAACCCGCAGGTCACGCCCCTTTTCGAGGCCACGCCCCCTCTTGCTGTCCTCCTTCACATATAAAAATGTGCATCTTCAGGACACGCAGTGGGCACGCCGTTTGCGCGCCGAAGGCGCGCCTAATGCGAGCCCGTCTGCGCCCGTCCGCGCCAGCTCCGGGCCTAGGGCCAGCCATGCCGTCAATCCTCATCTTACTCAGAGACTAACATGGACCAGGTCACAGCTTTTAGACCTAGGTAAGATATCCTGCACTTCCTCTACTCCTTGTAACCTCCCTCTACCTAGCACTCTTTCATACAAATGTCATAACTGCCCTTTTCTCCTTCGCTCTTACGGGACCCACCCTCAGGATCCTGCAACTAGTCAATCCACTCACTCCACTACTTACTCTATGGGATTGGTGAACTGTCGCTCCTTACCTTGCCACGCCAGTGATATTTGGCTACTACTCTCCTCCACATCCTGGGACGTATTATTTCTAACTGAAACCTGGATTAAAGACACCTCCAACCCAGACATCTCTCTCGCCATACCCTCAGGTTACCACTTCACTGGATTAAGCCGTGAAGGCTCCAAAACAGGTGGAGGAATCGCAGTAATCTCAAAAAATCACCTGAAAATTCCTTCCAGAAAAATTATGAATATAAAGCCCATCGAAGCATTATATTTCTCTGTTACGGACTCCGCCACAGCCATCTCTTCGGGGATCCTGGTCTACAACCCCCCGAACACCCCTCAATCTGCCATCTCTGAACTACTGGCAGTCACTGCATTTCTCTCTATTAAACATCCCCACTTCACAGTACTGGGTGACTTCAACCACCAGGTTGATGTAAGTAGCAGCAACCGCGCCTCTTTCCTACTAGAATCCATGAAAAATCTTACCCTGACACAAAGGGTAAAGGGCACCACTCATATCCCAGGACATACCCTTGACCTTATCTTTTCAAATTGCGAAAAGCTAAAAACCCTCCAATCCTTACCTCTGACATGGTCTGACCACTTTTTAATCCCATTCGAGGTATCTTTAACTATAATAGTCAAAAAGGAATCTGCAATAAGATCACAAGGCAGAAAATGGTACAAGGTTTCATACAATGCCTTTGAACAACAATATTATAACAACTTAAACCCTTTTCTTGATGATATTAACGTTGCGGTTTTTACACTTAACAATGATCTCACGGCTGCTATTGAGAAAGTAGCTCCGCTTCAAACTCTCACCTCCCGCAGACAAAAACCGTCAGCCCCCTGGTTCACTCGGGAACTAAGGGAACATAGAAGTAGGTGCAAAAAGATGGAGCGACATTGGCGGCAGACCTATGACCCAGAAGCCAAGACTCTTTACAGACAAGTCCTCAAGGAGTTTCGCAAACTCAAACGCAACTCCATGAGCACCTACTTCGCTGAAACTATTGCCAATGCAAAAAACTCTACCAAAGCCCTCTTTAACATTGTTAAAGATTTTACGAATCCCAGTGCTCCATCTGCCCCAGTCCCCCCTTCCCAAGCACTATGTGAAAACTTATCAGATTTCTTTGAAAGTAAAATAACCAACATTGCGGCAACTATTCGTCAGAACGGGACCAACATTACCGAAGACCCTACCATCATTTGCAAGCATGCATTTACCGCTTTCCAACCTCTAACTAAAGAGCATGCACTTAATCTATTCTTGAAATGCAAATCAGGCTCTCCATTGGACCCAGCCCCGGCCCTTATCATGAACGAAATTGCCCCTCTAGTTATCGACCCCCTACTCGAAATATGGAATGCTTCCTTACTTTCAGGCACAGTCCCCTCCGCTTGGAAACATGCACTGCTTATTCCTATCCAAAAAAAAGCAGGCATGGACCCTACCTGCCTAAGCAATTACCGGCCTATCTCGCTCCTACCCAAGCCCGCTAAAGTGCTTGGGAAAGCGGTACAAGAGCAGCTTTCCTATTATCTGGAATCAAACTCCATATTTCATGATACCCAATCTGGATTCAGACCGGACTTTAGCACCGAGTCAGCTCTGCTTGAGGTTTCCGAGTCGATTAGAGAATGCACGGATAGGGGAGAGGAGGCCATGTTGGTCCTCCTCGACCTATCCGCTGCTTTCGACACTATCTCCCATGACACTTTACTGGCTCGCCTGCAAGAGGTAGGTGTCAGCGGAATTCCCCTTACTTGGGTCAAATCGTTCCTTACGAATAGATTCCAACAGGTGACACTGGGTCCCTTTCTTTCCTCCAAGAAACCATTGATTTGGGGCGTTCCGCAAGGTTCTGCTCTCAGTCCGCTCCTATTCAATGTGTACCTAAAACCGCTAGCAAAAGTGGTTGAATCTTGGGGGGTCAAAGTAACCTTTTACGCTGACGACACCGAACTAGTGTTCTCCTTCAAAGACCACTCCGATAAAACATTCCACAACTTTCGCCACTGCATTACAAACATTGCTTCCTGGATGTCTGCCAATAATTTAAAGCTTAACACAGACAAGACTGAGGTCCTATTTTTCAATCAGAAATCCCCCATATCGTCCACTCTCTGGTGGCCAACTGAACTGAACCCTCCCCCGGAACCAGTCCAAGCTGCCCGTAACCTTGGCTTCCAATTTGATACTGCCCTTTCCTGCAAGACTCAAATTAATAAAGTCACCTCGTCATGCTTTGGAAAGCTTCGCATGATAAAAAAAATCATCCCATACCTGCCTCTGGACTCTCGCAAAAGAGTAGTCCATGCCCTCATCACCGCTCATTTGGACTACGCAAACAGTCTGTATGCAGGGGCTCCGGCACAGCTCATAAACCAACTTCAGAGAGTCCAGAATGCAGCTGCTAGACTGATTTGCAATATCCCATACCGTCATTCTATTTCACCCCATCTGATTAAAGTTCACTGGCTCCCAGTGAGACTGCGCATCCAATTTAAAACCTTAACTTTGGCTTTTAGAGCTCTTAATGACCGAGGTCCTATCTATCTACGTCGCAGAATGAAGCTCTCACAAGCCCCCCGAAACCTCAGATCCAACCATCTCCGTCTTATGATCTGCCCCCATTTCCGCTTGGCACAAACCGGAGGAAGAGCCCTCGCAGTGGCCACCTCCAAATTGTGGAACCAACTTCCTATAGAGCTGAGATTTCTGACATCAGAGCCTGTATTCCGGAAAAAACTCAAGACCTGGCGTTTTTTCCCTCATCTAATTCTACCTTCACCCTACCTCATCCTTCTGACCCTTTGGAGATAGCGTCTTTAGCGCCGGGACACCTCCGTTGGATGTAGCTGAGCGCTCTACAAACTACTAAATAAATAAATAATAAATAAATTCTGAGATTTCTCATTAGTGGCAGACTTGGGAGCGCGTCAAAATCCTACACCTCCTCAGGTGATGCGTAAAGGAGAGAAATATCTTTATTTCTCCTTGTTTTTAACACTTTCAACATGCGCTGCATTTTCAGCACACGTAGAAAGAGGAAACGTCTCTTTGGATTGTTTTTGTGCACAAAAACAAGCCTACCTACAACACAGGCACCCTTGCACCATGACGCAAGGGTGCTGCTTGCATTGCCAAATGTTACCAGTGCTAGGAAAGGGCAATTATAATGGTAATTATAATTTACCTTATAATGGTAAATACAGCGCATTGCTGCCCATTCACACAGCGCAGTAAGGTGGCTTGCTGCGCTGCTTGAAAGAGTGGTAAATCATCCCCCCTGTTTCTTGTTGCTGGCTAGCATATGTTCATCAGTTTACAGACACACACTACTGACAGATGCATGGGTCCATCACTCCCGTGGGATCTGCGACAGTCCCCTGCATGTCTCTTATCATGATGCCCAACCCAACAGTGAGACTACCAATCCCAGCCTTCCAGGACCTCTGCGACAGCCTTAGCGCCTTCTTCCATCACTAAATTAAGACCATCTATGACAGCTTTGACAATGACAACCTCCACGAGGGACCCACATCTACAGTGCCCTGCACCACGCAGCCGACACTGGCAGCTGGACTGCCCTCAGTATTGAAGACACCCTAAAGGCTATGAATACCACCAACTCCAGAGCCCCTACCCTGCCCACACCGCATCTACCTCAGAGCTGCAGACATCATCGCCCCCCAAGCTGCAAAGAATCATCAACTGCTGCTTCACGATGCCTCCTTCCCCAACAACTGGAAACACGCTGAGGTCAACCCTCTCCTGAAAAAACCTCAGCAGACCCCACTGACCTCAAGAACTTCAGACCTATCTCCTTACTTCCGTACCCGGCGAAAGTCATTGAAAGAGCTGTCAACATCCAACTCGCCTCCTTCATTGACAACAACTTCGACTCCTCCCAATCAGGGTTCAGGAAGAACCACAGTACCAAAACTGCTCTTATCACCATCAGCAGACGATATCCGACACCTCCTCGGCAGCGGAGACTGTGGCCCTCATCCTCTTGGACCTTTCCACAGCCTTCGACACAGTCTCACACCGCGCCCTAGCTCCCAGACCCCACAACGCAGAAATCTGGAACAAAGCCCTCGACTGGATCTGCTCATTCCTCTCCGGCAGAACACAGCGAGTCAGACTCCCTCCCTTCCTCTCGGATCCCACACCAACCACCTGCCCCCAAGGATCCTCCATCAGCCCCACCCTGTTCAAAGTCTACATGGCCCCGCTCGCATCCATCGTCAGATCACACAGACTCAACATTGTATTGTATGCAGACAACACACAACTCATCCTCTCCCTATCAAACAAACCCAACACATCGAAACACAACTTTCAACAAGGAATGGAGGCAGTCGCCAGATGGATGAAGAACAGCTGCCTACAACTTAACACTGATAAAACCGAAGTACTCATCATAGGCCCACATCCCGATGCCGGGAACGACTCCTGGTGGCCCCCCCGCCCTCGGGAATCCACCAACACCCATGGACCACGCACACAACCTCGGCATCACCCTGGAATCTGAACTCAAGGTGGACCACCAAATCAACACCTTCACCTCATCCTATTTCCACACCTTCCTTCTCCTACGAAAGACCTTCAGCTGGATTCCCCTAGAACACAGGAAAACTGTCACCCATGCCTTCATTAGCAGCAGACTGGACTATGGCAACACACTCTATGCCAAGAACAACAAGAGCCTCACCCACAAGCTTCAAAATGTCTAGAATGCCTCCTCCAGACTAGTTCTCAACCTACAGTGCAACTGCCACATAACCCAACACCTTCGGGCACTACACTGGCTCCCTGATGAGTAGAGAATCACCTTCAAGCTTCTCACCCACAAAGCCCTCCACAACACTGGCCCCACCTTTATGAACCACCGTATCTCATTCCATGCACCCCAATGAGCCCTGCGTTCAGCCCAGCTCTCCTTTGCAGTGCATCAAAAAGACCATAACAGGAAGCCGTTCCTTCTCCTTCTTCGCGGCCAACGCATGGAACACCCTCCCTCTCCACCTCCGCCAGACACCAAACCCTCCAAGTTCTTGCAGGACCTCAAGACCTGGCTTTTGGTGGTGGAGAAGTGTGGCTCAGTGGTTAGAGGCGGCAGACCCGGAATCTGAGATCGACCGTGGACCAGGGTTCGATTCCCCGCCTCGGCGGGTCTCGGGCTCATAAATTCCACGGTCTCGACAATTCTCGCTCCGGTGCCTACTCGACTCACGGGGTCACACTCTGCGACTCTGGGCAATAGCTTGCTTAATCTCCACATCGGCCCCTCGCGGCGGGATGCCTGGCTTTCACCTTGTGGATACCCTGCCGGGGTTTTTCACAGGGGAATACCAGGACGGGTTCCCTAAGCAAGCGCGGAGATGCCCCAGGGTAAGTCCTGCGCTATCTAAGTTTCATACATTTACATTTTACATTTTTGACGAATCATCGTGAACCTACAGGAGATGCACAGATCCTGAAGGGTCCTGGATGACCCCAATATCTGGCTCATCGCCACACCATCGTTAACATCCCGGAGCTGCGTGCCCCCTCCCCTCCCAGTGCCTTGAGTCCCTTTCTGGTGAGTAGCTGCGCTTAACAAACCTGTGATTGATTGATTGATGCAAAATGATGAAGGCCCTCCTGAGGAATGTGAGGAGGGACCCCTGAGTCTATCATGTCCCACGGATATTCATTGCCTTAGGGTTGAACTGGGCCCCTTGAAGGGTTGGGGCTCCCCTCTGCCGTAGGGGTGCAGGGGCCTGCGTTATGCCCCTGTGCGGGTGTAGACCGAAATTAAAAACTCCAGCCAGGGTATGGAATGGGCAGTTGTCAAGGTAGAATGATTGGTATGCCTTTTCCCTACCCCATGAACGCCTGGAAGTACCTTGATCTCCAACATACAACTTTTACATGCCTAGAATCACAAAGATCATGTCATAGGTCACAGCACCCTGCAAATCCCTCATCGGAAAGGCCTCTCCATTCATCTTACTTTTTGTGATTGTTCACATTCAGGTAGCGCAATAATCTAACTCGCCCCACTCCACCCATCTTTGCATTTAATTTTCATCTCCATGGCTGGATGGACTGTTGCGGGCTCAGATCTCTGCTGGCTCAAGCGAGTCTCAGCACCATATTTCTGCCTCTGCTCTCCTCCTCTTGACTTTGGAGTCTTCTCTCATGTGTGATGGTAGTGCTTAGAATCAGGTGCTACAGGCCATGTGCCTGCTCCAATGCTGCGCAGCCTTTCCACTTAGTATCTCTCGGCGCTCAGCAGGCCTCCGGCCTTAGAGGTCTGCAGACCTAGACACGCCAGTCTCAGCTGCTGACCTGATGAATAACTCCTATAAGGGCAGTAAATTATTACAGCCAATCTATCACTGTCAGTTTGTGAGAAGGGCGTCCTACGTGGCTGTAGAAGCATCATAAATTCAGAGAAGGGAAAGGGATATGAGGAGAAAAGAATGGAGCAAAAGGAGAAACGAGAGGGCGACAGGAGACATGGGGTGATACAGGGAGGAGAGAGCCAGCTGAGACAAAGCAAACAAGGGCTTAGATGAGGAGAGAATAACAATGGGAGGGGGCCAAAAGCTAGAGGGGAGGAGAGAGGGTGAAACACAGAGATAAGAGGAGGGAGAGGCAAAGATAAGAGGGAGGAAAATGACAGGAAAGACAGAAGGCAATGCAATAAGATTGGTGGATGGAAAAGGTATGACTACAGGAGTGGTGAAGGGAGGAAAGAAGGCGAGAGGGGAGGAGAAAGTGAGGCAAGGGGAAAGGTCTGGGAAGGGTAAGGAAGAAACAAAACAGGGATGAAAGGAAGGTGAAGAGGGATATATAATAGGAGAGCAGATGGGAAAGATAGCAGAAGAGGGGAGAAAGAGTTAGAGAAGTATAGTGTCTTGTGAGTTAAAGATGATGGGATGCTTTTGGTTCCTGATGGACTACGTTAGACAGTGACGTGAGTGCTTGGGTGTGGGTAATAGAATTCATTATGTAGAATGGTCAGTTGACAGTTACACGCTGAGGAATAAAGATGTATAATACCAAACTTGTGATCATTTGCATGTTCTCAGGCTGTGGTGCTACAACTGGGGACAAGATAGGGATTTAGTAAGCCACACAACCCGAAGAACCGAGAATGCTCTCCCGGATAGGTTGCCGTGGTCAAGAAACCTGCTTGTACATGCCACGTGTGCCTCAGTCAAAGGGAAAATGGACGCTTGTCATATGTGGAGTCAAAGTGGCACTTCAGCCGGTGCAAGGCCTGTGAAGAAAGTGAAGGCCGTAAGTCTGTTTGTCATAGGCTAGAGATTTGCCGGCAAATTTGAGTCCAGAGAAACCACGCCACAGCCTAACACAGAGCCGTCATTCAGACAGTATGACCATGCTACAGGCAGTGAAATCATATACAATGCAAAGAGGAGAGAAGGGTGAAGAACCCGTGCAAGGATCAAAGCTGCTACTCACCGCCAAGGAAGAAGACATCGCCTCACTGCCTGAGATCGGGCATGAGATCCAAATGTTAGCATGGGGCTAGTGCTTAACGTAGATGCGAGTTCAAGCGGGCAGCAGACGCTGTTGGAGCGGGCTCCGCTCCTGACAGCAGAAAGTTTCACAGGATATCATGCTGTCGCATTCCTAAAACCACCTCCTCTCTACGATACAACCAAAAAGCAAAATGTTAGACATAGATGGACTGCCTGGAAAGAAACCTTTGCTGATTTCATTGATGCGCTGGAAGTAGCAAATGACAAAAAGATCAATAAATATCTAAAAGAATTTGTAGGTGAAGGAGTGAAATGACAAAGAAAATCCCACAAATATGAAGTGACATACCATCAAATCAAAGCAGTGTTATACACTAATGTCTAATATCAACTATGAAAGGTATTGTTTCAGTCAGGAAAGGCAGAGAGTGGGTGAAAGAATGGATGAGTTTCAGGGCCGGTCCTAGAACTTCTGGGGCCCCGGGCGAAAGGGAAGATGTGAGGCCCCTCTAATTTGCATGTAACATCCAGTCGCGGCCTGCATGATGCGCGAGTGGGGGGTCTCGTAGGGGTGCGCGCGTGGAGGGGTAATTAAAAAAATAAAATAAACTTACCTTCCCAGGTCTCGCGTCGGCTTTGCTCCTGACCTACTCTCCTGCTTTCCTGCCTCTGACAGGAACAGGAAGCAGGCAGCCTCCCTCCCCTAAGCCACTCAGAAGGCTGCAATGGCAGCATTGTGATTGGTCGGTACGCCGACCAGCCAGGCGCCTATGGGGAGGACATTTTCTCCATGTAGGGTGTATTGCAGCCTACATGGAGAAAGGCCAGAGTGCCCATGACTGGTTTGGTCGATCCGGAGGGCCGACCAAACAGTCAGCGCCCATAGCAGTGGGCAAGGCACTCCTCCCTTGCCCTAAAGCAGACCCGCCAGCCAGCCCCCAACTAAACACTTCTGCTTTCTCGCAGTGCGACAAGCAGAAACATAAAATGGCAGTTTTCGAATTTTGTGTTTCTGCTTCTCGCACTGAGAGAAAGCAGTAGGGCGACGCTCCTCCGCCCTCGTGGAGGAGCCGCCGTTGGTAACATCACAAGAAGTGACATCACAGAAATTGACATCGCAGGACAATTGATCTTATTTGGCATCCCCAAAGAGACCTAACGTGGATATCAGTAACAAGGACAAAAAGATAAATATACAAATAAAATAAGTCTATATATTTTAAAACTGTATTAAATGGATTACATTTGTCACATTGGATGGAAAAGCTAGGTGAAGGTCTCACAAAAATGTATATTATTTATTCCTCGTTAACTGATTGTTTCCAGATGAGTGCATGATTCAATTTCCAGTTCTGCCTCATAAAGGGGGGAGATCCTGTTGAGATAATGAGGGGCGGGATCATTCAAAATATAAAATGACACAAGAGAAAATCTCTCACACCATGGAAACAATTGCAAATTTGAAAAGGCTCCCTTATCTTTCAGTGCCATTATTGTACTACCTTAGGATGACATTAATACTTCGTAATTTGTTTTAACATAAATCCTCCCACCAGTATCCCACATACACATGCTAAGAGACGTAGGACAATCTTTTTTGTGTTTGGGCTCTTTACTCGCCAGAATTATGTTAAGTGCAAAAACACAACACATAGTACAAAATTACAAGACACCATTGCAAACAAATAAAGATTGTACATCAATAAAAAAAGACTTGAAACAACCATGCCCACTGCTAAATCATACATCGACTTGAAGGTACACTTCAGATTCAAGGGGTTTTCAAATCAATGTTTTTGATTTGGTGGTAGAACTGTAGGAAGTAGAAGTGGCAGGCTATAGCGCTGGTGGAGCCCTGCGTGACAATGGCCCTCCAATGGCTCGCTCTGTCATGGATTCCCTCACTACCACCCTTTGACAGTTCCTCTCAAGTCTCCATAACCACATTCTCGCTCAGATGCATTTAATTTGTTTCACAGCACCACTGATACCAGTGTAGGGTGTCAGAGAACTTTATATCACACATTACACGAGACAATCAATCCTACGTGTGTAAACCACAATAGGTAATGTTACATAAGAAAGCACTAGGAGTCACATTACAACCATACTAGTAGGCAGGATAGTTTATTAGTGATTGATCTGGAAAAACACAAACTCTGAATTTAGAATGTAATACCATGGTTGGGTGTTCTATTTAATAACCAGAATTGATTTCTGTCCAAATGAACCCTTTTTGCAACATTGGGATAATCAAAGACTGGGGAAACAACCATAACACTGTAATTTATACCTTGCAGTTTGCACACAGCTCTTAGATGACAGTTAATAGCTCATTGTTCTACGTTAGGATTTTGACTTATAAACTGCAAGTAACTAGAGGATCTCTCTGGCAAAAGCAGTAGCCCATTGGCCTATTTAAATGATGTGGACTTAGTGATCTGCATGGTACATGTTCTTTGCAGCAGGCACATTAACCCTCGGCGCTACCTTTAAAGAAGTCAAAACTTCCACTTGACAAAACTCCATCTCTCTCTAGGAAGAACATTAATCACCGGAGTATTCATGACATTTTTATTGTTGCCAAAATTGCTGGAGGTCAGGAAGGAAGCAAGTGTTTTTAGAAACATAATATATTTGCAAACATGACGCCCCCACCCGAAGTCAGCACTCAGTGCGAACTCATAGGTCGAACCGCCCTAGAGCCTTCCTGCTCAAGGGTCCTGTGACTTCAATGACAGAGTCACTAGGGTGTGCTATTTCAAAGGCCTGCCCAAAAGACTCAAGTTGAGCTTCAATAGGGACTGTAGTGGACAGGCCTTCAAGGTTAACCCACACTTGCCACAGCTATGGTCCACCTGCTGGTGCTCGGACACCATTCTTCTAAGTTATTTAGGGGCCTTCTAAGGTCTAGCATGGAAATATGCTCTCTTAGGAGAGTGCTCTGGTGGACTGGTCATGAAGGCTGAACCTGGTTCCCCAGTTCCAAATTCGGCAGCTCTGACCATAGTGCCGCATCCTCTCCCCCACTGAAAACCATACTGCCCCACTGTGAGAAACTCGCACTGCCTTCAACTACAACCCAATTGAGCACCGCTATAAAAACCTGGAGGCAACTCAATTCAAATTATGCACTACACAAGAGCAATATGCTTCCTAAAAAAAGTGACAACATCCTGGAAAAAGCAAACACTCATAAAGAATGTAAGATTAATTAAAAGCATGTGAAAAGTTAAACAGGAACAACATGGTTACCTTAACGCTCTTGCACTTATTATTCAGAAATCAATGAGTGCTTTTGCATGAAAAGTTAAGGCCATAACTACAGGGCCAGAAGGAGCCAGTTTCAATGTCCATTGCTTATATCCTTACAAAACGTAAGCAATATAGTTTAAAAAGACCACATTTTTTAATACAGAGCCTCAGCATGCATTTTGTTTTCCAATCCCCACATCAAACAGGTATTGCAGTACATCCAGGAATGGTGCGCTTCCATACCCGGGGAAAACAATGCTGAAAGACAAGAAAATAAAAGTAGCCCTTTACTGGCAAACTCTGTAAAGTGGCACTAATGTGAATTGGGTGTGAATAAAATCATT
Source organism: Lissotriton helveticus (assembly GCF_964261635.1). Classification (NCBI taxonomy): domain Eukaryota; kingdom Metazoa; phylum Chordata; class Amphibia; order Caudata; family Salamandridae; genus Lissotriton; species Lissotriton helveticus. The sequence goes on along the minus strand of NC_136063.1, from coordinate 200,997,035 downwards.
CTGGCCCCTTTTCGACCCACTCCGTCTTGCTTTAGTTATTTTTTACATTTTGAACCTTTTATTTCTCTCCATCCCAAGGCTGCATGTTGGAAGTGAAAATTGTTAGAAAAAAGACCACCTTTTCCAGCAAAAGTGTTTTTATTTTTTGGATTCATTTCACTTGAGAACAAATAAAGGAAAAGAAAGAGGGAGTAATGGCTACAAGGCCCAGGGAAGGGGGACCCCACACCTGGACCTTTTAGCTTTCTATAGTGCTTGGAGGCCCAGGGAAAAGGGGCCCACTCCCCTGGGCCTTTGAAGCAGTGAGGCATTTCGTAAAACACTGCCCTAGCACTGGCAGTTCTACATACATTAAGTTAACTAACGCCAGGTGATCTGGCTGCTCCCTCCTCCCCTCACCCACCTCCCTTACCTGTGTCCGGCTGGTCCTGGAAACAAAGGGGCCTTCTGTCACCTGGCAACAAAATGCAGAATGGGAATGGCGGTACTTAACAAAGGTGCTGCCCCTCATTTGACACTGTGAGCCATAATTGCTGGCCCCACTGCTGTGCCTCCCCCAAACCCTGCACCCCCAGGAATGCCAGCACGCTCTGATCAGCAAGGTCGACTCACACTGCCTTGCATGTGTATTGTGTGGGGAGGGGGCCCTGGAGGAGCAGGTGGGCAATCTGTGAAAGTGTGGCCTTTCACAGTGAAGCTGTGGGGGCCCCCTGTCTTTCAGCCGAGTGCGAGGCCCTGAGCAGCTGCCCACACTGCCCATGCCTAGCGCCGGCCCTGATGAGTTTGTAGAAGGACTTGATTCGGTCATCAAACATTGCAAGTTCAACTGAATGATTACGAGCCCATGCTTCTCAGATTAATAGATGGTTATCCCTCCAATTCCTTAGACGACAAATACTGAAAGGGACTCTCAGCTTACAGCGAGTACTCATGGCTTCCAGAGTGGAAGAAAGCACTGACAGACAAGCAGCTGACATGGAGGCTAGAACAGCTCAAAACTAATCAGAGCTGAGTGTGAATAATTAATCAAAATGCAAGGTAGAAGGCCATCTAGTCATGTTTACAAGAAAAATAAAATGTGTTTTGGAGGTGTGTTTTTCTTTTCACATGTAGGTAAATGCCCTGCCATTGGACAGATATGTAAAGACTGCAGAATAGAGAACCATTTTGTAACAGTTTGCAAAGCGAAGGAATTAAGAGTACATCAGTTGATGCAAGTAGAAGCTGAACAATGTCGATTGTTGTCAAATTCCTCATCTAAAGGTTTGTCACCGTCATTATCAAGCGACAGGAGGCAGATTGGTGTGCAATGTCAATGTTGACTGTTGGACAACATGTACATGTAGCGTTACCTTCATGCAAGGAAGAATGTCGGTCCATGCTAGGTCGATCAGTGAAAATGCAAAATGTATTTGGACACTGTCCCAAAATCACACTTAAAGTGAATGGGTGCTCCATACCTTTTGTCGTAGACAGTGGCATGTCGATAAACATTATGCCAGCGGAAAAGTACAATGAACTGTCTCCAGTGCCCCGTTTAACCCAATAGAAACCAAAGTGTATACATGGGCTGCTTCAACGCTACTGCAAAGACAAGTTTCATTCATAGCAACTGTGAAACATAAAAAGATGAAAGTACAAGCACTCATTCATGTCTTGCCAGGCACTTCATCTAGTGCATGTTTACTCAGTTTCAGTACGTCTGCTGACATGGTGCTGATTTCTGTAAATTACCTTGTCAATGCCTATCATGAGATAGTAAATCAGTTTCCATCCTTGTTTCATGGACTAGAAAAATTTAAGACTATGAAAGTGCAACTTCACATAAAGGAGGGCATTCTTCCTATTCCTCAACAATATAATCGAATTTATTTCATTTACAAGAGGCTGTTGAAAAAGAACTTGAGAGACTCTTAAAGCACAACATCAGTCAGCAATCCACTGGTCCGACGCCATGGTTATCGCCCTTAGTGGTAGAGCCAAAAAAGGATAGTGGAGGAGTCATGCACATCTGCATTAATATGTACCAAGCAAACAAGGTGATTACGCCGCTGAATAGAGCCAAAGAATTTTCCCACCTTGATTTGAACAAAGGATATCATCAGCTTGAACTGGAAGAGAATTGCATGCGCATTACTACCTTTTTGACTTATGTTAGTTTATTTCGATACAAAAGGCTAAGTTTCAGAGTGTCATCAGCTGCAGAATTTATTCTGGATTTCAAATACAGCGATGACATACTCGGTTTTGGGGCCACATGAAAGGAACATGATAAAGCTCTTACACAAGTGTGTCGTATACTTGCCAATGCAGGTCCCACTTTAAATGTGGCAAAATGTGAAATTCTTTGAACCAAACTCAAATTCTTTGGTCTTATTTTTTCTGATGGGGGAATGACTCCTGATCCAAATAAAGTTCAAGCCTTGTGTTCCACTTCTCTCCCACAAGAAGTAACTATGCTGTGATCCTTCCTTGGTATGTCCAGTTACAGTTCAAGCTATATAAGTGACTTTGCAATGTAAGCGCCCAATTGAATAAAACAAAATGTCCCATTTCGATGGTCAAGTGTATGTGAGAAAAGCTTCAAGAGAATCAACCATGGAATCGAGTATAGCACTGAAATGCCATATTTTGATTAGAAATTACAAATGGAGGTTGTTGTTGATGCAAGCCAAGTGGGGTTGGGTGCCATCTTTGCCCACCACCCTGGACATCCCAATGCTCCAAGGCACATTATGGCTTATGCTAGCCAAAGTTTGTCATTGACGGATCGTGCCTATTCATAACCTGGAAAAGAAGGCCTCGCAGTATTGTGGGCTTGTGAGCATTTTCACGTGTTCCTATATGGAAAGTATGTCACGGATGAACAAGCAATGCTCACCATTTTTGACAATTTGACAATCCCAAAGCCAAGATGCCCCCCTTGCATTGAGAGGTGGGGGTTACAATTGCAGGAGTTTAATTGTACGATTGTGCTTCCTTCAGCAAAAGATCAAAACCCTGCTGACTATTTCCCACGTGTGCCAATACAGTGTCATGGCACAACACCCACCCACTCCTCCGGCCACACGCTCGACCATCTCTTCTCCTCAAACCCACACGTCTCCTTCAGCCACACCACGAACTCCTCTGGACCGACCACCACTGCATCCACTTTGCCTTCCAGAAACCCACCACACACCACTGCACCCAACAGATTCCCCGCCGTTGCCGGAGCAAAATCACCGAAGACCAACTACATGCAAACCTCGCTCTCAGCCCACCCACTGATGACGCTGCCCACAGCCTCAGATGCTGGATCGAGGACTGCGTCAACAATCTCACCCCGCTGAAGAAACCCCCCCACAGAGACACCAGCAAGAGGGCCAGCTGGTTCACCCCAGAACTCCTTGCCTCCAAGCAAGCCTGCCGGAAACTAGAGAAGGAATGGCACAGTGAACAAACTCTGGACAGCCACGCAGCACACAAGGACGCCATGCGCAACCACCACCACCTCATCAGGGTGGCCAAGAGGACCTCCTTCAAAGACCACCTCGACAACAACGCACACAATAGCAAGGAGCTCTTCAACATTGTGAAGGAACTCTCCAACACCAACGACATGCCGCCGTCGCAAGCCCTGTGCGACTCCCTCGCCACCTTCTTCCACCGCAAGATAGCAGACATCCACGACAGCCTCAACACCCAGAAAGCCCAACAAACAAGTACACAACAGACCCTCTGCACACCATCAACCACGACCCCCTGCTAGCCTGGGCCAGTGTGAGGGTCAATGACATCATCAAGACCATGAGCACAATCCACTCCGGCTCTCCGGCAGACCCATTCCCGCATCATGTCTTCAACAAAGAAAGCAGTTCCATCGCACCCCACCTGCACAACGTCATCAATCTCTTCCTCGAGACCGCAACCTTCCCAGAGAGCTGGAAACACACCGAGATCAACGCCCTACTTAAAAAACCTAAGACAGACCCAAGAGACCTCAAGAACTTCCGGCCCATCTCTCTACTCCCCTTCCCTGCCAAGGTCATCGAGAAAATCGTCAACAGACCCCGATACCTCGAAGAAAACAGAATCCTGGACCCTTCCCAGTCAGGGTTCCGCAGCAGCCACAGCACCGAGACTGCCCTCATCGCCGCCACCGACCACATCAGGACCCTGCTGGACAGCGGTGAGACCGCAGCACTCATCCTCCTAGACCTCTCCGCCACCTTCGACACCGTCTGCAGCTGCACTCAATGTGCACGCCTCCACGCCGCAGGGATCCGAGACAAGGCTCTGGAATGGACCACCTCCTTCCTCTCCGGCAGAACCCAGAGCGTCTTCCTCACCCCATTCCGTTCCAAAGCCTCCGAGATTATCTGCGGCATACCCCAGGGATCCTCCCTCAGCCCGACACTGTTCATCATTTACATGGCCCGCTCACACACTTCGCCCGACAGCACGACCTCAACATAATCTCCTACGACACTCAACTGATCCTCTCCCTCACCAAGGACCCCATCACTGCCAAAGCCAACCTCCACGAAGGAATGAAGGCCGTCGCCGACTGGATGAAGTTCAACCATCTGAAGCTGAACTCGGACAAGATGGAGGTCCTCATCCTCGGCTCCAATCCCTCAGCCTGGGATGACTCCTGGTGGCGGACGGCACTGGGGGGGCAGCCCCGACACCCACCAATCACGCACGCAACCTGGGAAATATCCTAGACTCAACGCTCTCAATGACCAAGCAAGTCAACGCCGTCTCCTCCTCCTGCTTCAACACCCTCCGCATGCTCTGCAAGATCTACAGATAGATCTCAACAGTCCGCATGCTCCGCAAGATCTACAGATGGATCCCAACAGCTACAAGAAAGATAGTCACCCAGGCCCTCGACAGCAGCAGACTCGACTACAGAAATGCCCTCTACGTGGAAGCCCCGACCAAGCTCATCAAACGACTACAACACATCCAAAACGCCTCGGCATGACTGATCCTCAACGTACCACGACACGGCCACATTACCCCCCCCCCTTGAGAAACCTGCACAAGCTCCCCGTCAACAAGAGGATATCCTTCAAGCTCCTCATCCACGCACACAAAGCACGCCACTAGACCGGCCCAGCCTACCTCAACAGATGGCTCTCCTTCTACATCCTCAACCGCCAGCTCTGCTCTGCCGACCTCTCATTCACCACCATACCGTGCATCCGAAGAACAACCACCGGCGGGAGATCCTTCTCCCACCTTGCCGCAAGACATGGAACACCCTCCCATTGAGCCTACGACAGACCCACAACCTGCTAACCTTCAGGAGGATACTCAAGACCTGGCTGTTCGATCAGTAGTCCCCCCCGCCAGTGCCTTGAGACCCTTGCGGGTATGTAGTGCGCTTTACAAATGATTGATTGATTGATGGCATTACTTCTAAAGCGGCTGATGCTTATGTTAACTTCTTTGTGAAATCCAGTACCCCTGCTGCCATATCAGTGGAACAAATCATTGATGCCATGAGCACTGACCAAGATTTGCTAATACCCAAAAACATTAATACACACCAGTCGTGGTGAAAACATAATCAACCTCTTCATGATGATCTTGAATACCAGAAATTAAAATTAAAAAATTTGTAGGAAGAACATTCAGTTACTGCAGAAGGCATCATCCTATGAGGGTCAAGAATTGTCCTACCAGAGAGTCTGAGACACCAAGTTATTGAACTGGACACCGTGGAGTTGTTGCTACGAAACTATCTCTATGGGGCCAAATGTGGTAAACTTGTGACCCTGTGCGGTACACTCGGCTTGATGAAAAAGTGGAAAAATAGTTATAGGCATGTCATCTGTGCAGCTGCTTATCATCCAAGACAACTCCACATCCGTTAAACATGTCTGATCTTCCAAAGCATGTATGGGAGAAGTTTACAATTCATTTTTTGGGACCCCTTGACAATATTCATCATCTACTAGTAATTGTTGATGAATTTTCCCAATTTCCCCTTGTGGAAGATTTGTGGTCAACTACTCATGACAGAGTCATAGAGAGATTAGAAAGTATTTTTGTAACATGGGGTATCCCTTCGATTTTGAAATCTGACAATGTCTCGCTTTTCAAATGGTCAAAAATGTTAAATTATTTTTTCACTCATCTAAATGTCAAGCGTCAAAAAAGTACACCTGCAAATGGTGTGGTGGAGAGTTTTATGAGCACCCTTTAGAATACCGTTCAGCGAGCTATGCTGAAAAAGCTTGAACTCACATAAGGTCTTTAGTCTACCTTTCGTGCACACAGGTCAACTCTCTATTCTACCACGGGTGAAAGCCTTGCCACCTTAGAAACCAAATTGCCACAATGGACCAATGAGGGAACTATTGACATTGGTAAACAGCACACTACTCACTCATCTCACAAACGCACATTAAAGACCTATGTGGATAGATGCTGTTGTGCTTGGAGCACTGTGGTCAATAGAGGAGACCAAGTTATCATCAGGCAGAAACAGAAACACTAGTCTTATACTGCTTTTGATGCTGACTCACTGAGGGTTGTGACTAGTAAAGGACACATGTCGACTGCTCACCATCCTGAGAAGGCCATTACACTGCATTCTTCGCATTTCAAGCAAATGCCTAAACCTTCGACTGCTCCAGATCTCAGAAGTGAGAATTATCCACTTGAGAATCCAGAGAGCCCAATGACTGTATCAGTGTCTCTGTCACCAGTGCCAGCCATGGACACATCTGCTGTATCTCCGCAGTGTCACATGACCAGATCAGGATAATTGATTTGATCATGGCTTTTTGAAGTATTATGATAAATATCTGTACTATTTGTACTTTTTATTTTGCTTAACAAAGGGGGTGATCTAGTGTCTAGTGAGTTAGCGATGACTGAAACCTTTTGGTTTCTGATGGACTCCGCATAACAGTGACGTAAGTGCTTCAGAGTGGGTAATGGAATTCATGATGTAGAATGTTCAGCTAACGGTTACACACTGAGGAATAAAGACGTGTAATACCAAGCTTCGTGTGTGGAGTGATCATTTGCATGTACCCAGGGCTGGGGATGATGCTACAAGAAGCAGAAATATAGGATGTTGGGACACAGAAAAAGGGATCAACTCGAGTTGGGGAAGAAAAAGAAACAGAGATGATGGATCAGATTGAAAGCAAAGAAAGTGGGGAGGAGGAACAGATCACTTGAATGTCACACATGGAGTATGAAGGACGTAGGGTGGGGAAGAGAGTAAGGAGAAGAGAGTGGGAAGCTTAAAGTAGAGAGGGGGAAACACCGGGAGTGAGGCAGAAATTAATGGCAAAGGAAGGAACGAGAGGGTGCACGGAATTGTCGAGTTGGTAACAAAGAAAGGATGAATAGTGCACTACACACACCGCCTTAGCTCACTTCTAGTCAAATAGTCTGGGGTTTAGTTTGGCGGTAGCTGATGGGGAATCCCCCAATTCCAGGGGGAAGGGATACATGCCAAGTAGAATGCACTTGTGGACTTTCCTTTACAATAAGGATGACGTGATGGAGGAAGCACCACCGGTGTCCTCTGTCAGGTTCTTAGTTTATTCACTGAGTGCACATGGTACCATTAGTCAAGCTGTCCAGCTGCCGGGGCTTCCCTGTGTCTGGAAACACAGAGACGCAGGAGAAAAGGTCCCTAGTTTTCCTTTATGCTAATTTATGTCCTGTAGGATGAAGTCTGAAAGGCCAATGTTCTCATCATCTGTGTCTAACGATTCCAGGCGTTTAAAGCCCTTTAATGCCCCTTTCAGAGCACTACATTTCAGAGAAGGATGTGATTTCTGTAAATAACCTATTTGCGGAGACACCACTGATCTGCTTGGCTCATGATAAACTATCACCGACAGTGTCAGATGCAAGCCATTGAAATGCCACAAGGAAAAACTCTGCAAACATGGACATGCCACGAAGAAGCAAAGTGAAAACTTGGCAGCCATGGAATCAGACAGCGGTGATTCGTGATGTGCTGCCAGAGCCCGCTCACGAAAGAGGGGGATGTGCTCAGAGCTGGACTGCTAACCCAAAAAGCCTTTCAAAGTGTTGAAATGCCAGACACATTGCATCGTATTTCTGTAAATAATCTGAACACAGCGAGTGGGGCCTAGATTTCTCAGGGAATGAATGAGGAAGAAAGATCTTATGGAAAAAATAGGCAGAGCATTTATTTAAAAGCACGCATTTTCAAGCATCATGTTAGAAAGTTGCAGGTTTTACAGGCAGTGGTGAGAGCCAGCTAATGAAATGTGTCAGTACGTCAGGACCTGCCAAGCTAAATATTTTCTCACTGCAGAAAATCGTGTTTGTGCAAATAAAGGTTTGTCCAATGCAGCACTGGCTACACACATGAATGTCCAATACAAAACTGGCTACACAATCAGGCTTATAGTTGTGCTGCAGGACTAGCAGTGCCTAATGAAAGGAGCGTGACCAACAGGGCCAAATACCACGAATGTCTCATAACAAGAGAAACAACACTAGCAAGCACTATAGTCATGCCAGGCTTCACAACGCTGCAGTGTGAAGAAAGCCAAATAACCACAGTGTTTCTGTATGCAAAGAACTATAGTCAGTCCCTACTGGACTCTATGCTGCACACACTAGGAATGTGCACATATATATATATATATATATATTGTGCATTTCAACAACATGCACAAAGCACCATGGGAGTAGTAGTTTAGTGATTACAGTTACGTGTTGCACTGTTTTAAAAGCATGCTCGAGCGCACCTGGGCGCTTGTGGTCCAGTCCTTGAACAAGGCAACATGCTGAAACGTTGGAAAAATGGAAGCAGGCGCTTGAAACTCTCGAAATAAAGTCATTCACAACTGTATTGGGCCTCACCTTGTTTGTCTTGCCAGGAGGAAGTTAATAGGCTGCCCCGTGCCCATATTGTGAGGCCGTCCTGAAGGGCCAGGAGCTCCGGTAACAGGGGAACGCTTTGTGCTTCTTTGATATATATATATATATATATATATATATATATATATATATATATATATATATATATATTCACTGAAAAAAACATAGGTTATAGACCATATATAGTTAGGAATTAGCATTTACAAAACCTTGAAAATTCACTGAAAAAACCATAGGTTATACACCATATATAGTTAGGAATTAGCATTTAAAAAACCTTATTTTACTCACACAAAACCAATGAAATTCCATATATAGTTAGTTGTACTAACTATATATCGCGCACCCGCAATCCACTGCTGATCATGTCACATATTACATCATTCATGACATGGTCAGTGACATCACTGATGACATCTCAAATGACATCACTGATGACATCACTGATGACATCACTGATGACATCTCAAATGACCTCACTGATGACAACATCCAGTGACTGTGTATTTCTGTAAAGTTAAAATATGTCTTACATATTGAAGAATGAGTGGATGTAGAAGTGTCTGGATGAAGGATTTAGTAGGTGCATGACTGACTGTATGAGTGAGTGGTTAAATGTGTCTCACTTAGTGCATGGGTTAGTGACTGAACTGTGTTAATTTGTGCATCATTATGTTTGTTGTTCTGTAAACTGCTGCATGTGTTGATCAGTAGCTATATGAGTAAGTATATGGGTTATTGATTGGTTGCTCAAGTATTTGTATGGGAGACTGAGTGTGTGTGTGGGTGGCTGGGAGGTGTATGACTCTGTGCATAGATGTGTGAGCAGTTGATTCACTAGATGTATGGGTTCAAAAGTGCATGTGGAAACAGCTGTATGGGTGGTTGACTGTGTGCATGAGTGCATTGGTGAGTGAATGGATATCTCAGTGCTACATGTCAAAGTAAGTACATATGTAAAACACAGTACATGTGAGAGTTGGCATATATAAATAACTGTGCATAAGAGCCAGTGAATGTGTGAGTGGCTGTATGGATGATTGTGAACTTGTATCAGGGATTGTAAAAGAGAGTAAATATGTGTTAGTATATGTTTGAATAAGTAAGGTGTGTATAACTGTATAGTTGAGGAAATGGAGGTGTGATTGATTCTTTGCATGACTGACTAGGTGTGTAAGTAACTCCATGGATGAGTGACAGTCTGTGAGTGTCTGTTTACACTGAGTGTATCTAAGGTTATATTAGAGTCTGAAGAGGTTCATCGTATTATCACATGAATGATGTCATCAGTGATGTGATCAGTAATGTCAAATGAGATGTCATCAGTGATGTCATCAGTGATGTCATTTGAGATGTCATCAGTGATGTCATCAGTGATGTCATTTGAGATGTCATCAGTGATGTCATTTGAGATGTCATCAGTGATGTCATCAGTGATGTCACTGACCATGTCATGAATGATGTAATATGTGACATGATCAGCAGTGGATTGTGGATGCGCGATATATAGTTAGTACAACTAACTATATATGGAATTTCATTGGTTTTGTGTGAGTAAAATAAGGTTTTTTAAATGCTAATTCCTAACTATATATGGTGTATAACCTATGGTTTTTTCAGTGAATTTTCAAGGTTTTGTAAATGCTAATTCCTAACTATATATGGTCTATAACCTATGGTTTTTTCAGTGAATTTCATTGGTTTTTTAAAAGCTAATATCTATAGCTGTAAAATGTATTCTTCTTGAAATCCAAAAATATATTTTATATGTTTATTAATAATTTTTTTTAAATATTTTTTTTGTTTCGCTCCCGGTCCGCGAACCGGAAAGCTTTCCGTTAGCTCAAATTGATGCCGCGACCCGGTCCGCGAACCGGTAAGAAATCAACATCGTGACGGTATCGCGTTGCCGCGTAATGCGTCTTATGACGTACCGCGTTAGCGCACCCGGAAGTGCCCTGGGGCGCGGACCGAGGCGCGAAACGCAGCTCCCCGGAAGCGATCCGCGGCGCGTCGCGAAAGCGCGACGTATCGCGTTGCCGCGTAATGCGTCTTGTGACGTACCGTGTTAGCGCACCCGGAAGTGCCCCGGGGCGCGGACCGAGGCGCGAAGCGCAGCGACCCGGAAGCTAACCGGGGCGCGTTCCGCAGCGCGTAACATGAGCGTGAGAGGTCATGTGACTTGTTAATAAAACTTTTCATTGGTTCATTTCACTTTTGGTTTCATAATGATGTAAGGCTAGGTCAGGTGACCTAAAAATAACACTTTTCATTGGTTGAGAACTATTGTTTTTCCCAAATGATGAAAACCCCTCCTTCTTTCCTCACTCTGACTTTCATCATTGTGAGAGGAAGACCTTTATTACTACTTCAGAAATGGCTTCAGTAGTTGCTTCAGCTGGTGCACCCCCACCACCACCTCCACCTCCTCATGGGAAGAGAGGACCACCTCCCCAGGTCATGACCAACACAGAGGAGGAAGAGGAAGAAATGGAGGAAGAGGAGGGAGAAGAACCACAGTTCTTGGAAGAGGTGCCCCGGGTTTCCCATAAGAAAGCCAGTTTCATCTGGCAGTTTTATTCAATCCCTCCTGGCCAAAAAAAAGTGAATGCGAGGTATGTCACCTGCCTCATCTGCAAAGAAAAATTATCCAGAGGGACGGATAAGAAATATAGTTATGGGAACTATACTATGCATAGGCACATGACCAGGAAGCATCCACTCAATTACAGCCGGGCGGAAATACGGGATTTGCAGGAAAATCCAACATCAACTCCTGTGGCCAGATCAAGATCATCAATTTCATTGACACCAGCAGAGGCACGGGAAACTGTGCCAAACATACAAGAGAATTTTGGCCACATGAAACACACTTGTATGCACTGCGGTGCGTTGATAGCATGTGGCAATATGAGTATAAATGCTATCAACCTGGCTTATGAACATCATAATTGCCCTAACCGCCCCCAGTAATTTTTTTTTTGCTCCTGTTGAGCCCTTTTCAATGCCTGTTTTTTGTTGTTTCCCCCCCCCCAAAAAAACCAAAAAAAATATAAAATCGTTCAAAAAATACAAAAAAAACAAAAAATGTTCAAAAAATAAACAAAAATATAAAACAACAAAAATATAAAAAAAAAAAAAGTTCTTTTCAGAACTACCTTCCCTTTCAAAAAAAATTGCTAGAATGTTTAGCACTCTGGCAAGCTCTATTTCTTTTGGTTCGCTTCCCGGTTAGATTCCCGGTACGCGGACCGGGAGCTAACCAAAAAAAAAAAAAAGAGTAAGTATAAGGAAAGTAAACAGAGAGTGATGTTAAAAGAAAGACAGCTATAGGGAGTAAAGAAGAGATACTGTTTAATAGATCTATTTACCGAAGAAAAGACGGAAGAGGGTATAATTGTGAAAAACAAAATAGATAACGAAGTGAAAGAAAAAAAAAGAGAGTATAACATTAACAAAGAAGAGTTTCTTGGAGAATGTGAGTGAATGTTCAAAATAAGATTAAAACATGAGGAATAACAGAGAGAAAAAATAGAAAACAGAAAACAAAAAATAACAGAAAAAGATTAATTGAAACAGCAAAGAAATGTAAGTAACATAGAGCCATATCATCAACATAGGCAATAAAAGTTTTGCAGCTTTTATTGGCAGAAATGTGTCCCTAAAGCTGCTTTTGCGGCAGAAAACTGCCGCTAAAACCACTTTTGCACCAGTTTTCTGCCAATAAAAAGAGCAATAATTTTATTGGCTGTGTTCATAATATGCCCCTTAGTGTGCTTCAACTACACAGAGAAAGCATTATGAACAAATAGTGATACAGTGATCAGTCAAAGACACTAAGAGTAATAGAGACGGAGTGAGTGAACAAGAGTGAGGAACTATGAGAAGAGAGGGACTGAGAAAAAGAGTGGAAGGAGTTGAGTAAGTAGGTAATAGAGAAAGGAATGAGGGAAGTAGCAAAGGCAGGAAACTGAGGGTTAAAGAAATGAAGCAGTGGAACTAATAGAAGTTAAATGTGATAGAAATGTAACGAAAAGAGTACAAAACATTTACCTTATAATTGTCGTTAAATTACTCACTTTTTGTTTTTATACTTTCAATCTGTGAAAGAGAGAACAAACATTTGAAAAATATTAAAACATGTATTTAAAAATTACAAAAGACAAGGGAAAAGATTGAAGGACAAACAGTTTTTCAACAACTTTGACACTTACAGAAGCTTCTGCTTCTCCAGGCCCCCTACACAGTCCTAAAGATATACATTTTAAACTAACAGTATCTTGATGCAGATGAAGTGAGGCCTATCTTAAAACATGGTGCATCTTTTGCATTGCTGTTGTCTCAGAAAAGTGTCGCAAGACACTAAAATTTTAAATGATTGCTTCAGGATGCCAATAAGATGTGTCCTATCCAGAGGTTTGTTTGAGGTGAGGCCTACTCAGGGTTGCAGATGAAATTTCGAGTTGTTGAAGAGAATAGAGGACATAATACATGTGAAGGTCTACCAATGAAGTGAGTCATGTCCACTGCACTCTTGAACAAAGTCCAAACCTCCTATGTTTCCCTGGACAGACCTAAACTTGATCTGCACAATGTGATTCGTAATGATAGGAAACACAGGTGATGTAAATGAAATACGTGCAATTTATTTTGCTCATTTCACAATCACATCACTTGTGTTTCCTTTGCTTAGGTATCTCATTGTGCAGATGTAGTCCAGCATATGAAAGAATACGCAGAAGTGCAGCACTGCATGCAACAACTTTGACACTTACAGAAGCCTCACCTTCTCCATGCCTCCTACACAGTTCTACATATACATCATAAATGCAAACAGTACAGAATTAATTATACATGTTAAATGGTTTATTTTTGCTGTTCTCAGAATGTATCAAAATTCACTAAAAACAGTGACTTGAAGGTATTCATCATATAACAGCGGGGAAAAAAAAACACAATCAAAATGATTGTGTTTAAAAAACCCATACAACATAACAAATCAGAATTCAGAACTCCTTAAAGTTAACTTACTTTCCATGACGTCAAAGGATGTCCTATGAACAGCTTACACTCTGTTGTGCTGTTATTACTTTCAGCCCGCCACTTTCTAAAAGAAAATCTCCATCGTTTTTAAAAACATGTTACATGCAATAAATGACTTCTTGCTCTCTACCACAAGTTTCCACAAGGCCAAATCTTGTCAGAGCCATTTATAACTCTTGGATTTCTTGTAAGCCAATCCCGTCATTTGGCATTTCTGCAACTTTCAGAATTAAAATGTTGAAGATCATTTTCACAATCCTGGAATAGTAATATCTTCCCCTTCTTGCTCAGTCATGTTCTACATTTCCTATGACACTGATACTGCTTACTATGAAGCAGACTTACACTACCTCTATGACTACTACAATTATTTAATTCTCTACATCACTTTTAATCACAAAGCAATGTAAAACAGTAGACAGCATTGCAGACTTACATTCCCTCTACTCTATGTTTTGATTGGCTGCTTCAATTAGCTTATAAAAAGAAATAGTTTTTCTGAACTCATTCAAAGTGCACTTATTTCTCCATGACGTCCAGTCTTATGGTTAGAAGTTATGTCTCTGAACTACACTTATCCTCAAGGCCAAATTGTGTAGGAGCCATTAGAACTTCTTGAAATTCCACAAATCACATCCCGAGATTATTTCCCTAAAATTTTGGTTTTAAAAACACCAGGTAAGAGTTTTTAAGGTCATACGGCAATTTTTTTTTAAAAATTAAAACAGAATCATTGCAGAATGACCAGCCATTTCTAGACTTTAAATAAGCTGTGTAATGTCCTGATGTTATTGAAGGGCCGTCATGATATATAATTGCTGCAGTTACAAAAGTCCTTCCTGATATTGACAACTGCGAAGCTACAAAATTTTTAATTAAAGTTGTCAATTTTGTTCCATCAGGCCTACATCGTTGGAACATTAAAATGACATACTGGCCATATGTTCGTATAAATAATGTGGACATCATTTCAGATTTACATTGGCTACACTCCATGTTGTGATCAGCTGCTTTTACTAGCTTATTAAAGGAGACTGATTTACTGTCTGGCAAAGTTAAATATATAAATCTTTCTGAGTCTACACTAGTAGTACTTGATACCATACAGTTCTCGCAGTCATGCTGCCATTGATAAGAAAGCCCAAACAGCTGATCTACATCTACACCTTCAGCATGCAATACATCAAGCATATACATTAAAAACTCCTGACAATCTTGCTGAATATTTTGAGAGAATTGTGTTTGGCCTGAACATCTGTCTAACAGATTTCGAATTTCAGACACACTTTCTATGTTTGTTCTATCAGTGCTACATTTCTCTAACACAGAATTTAACAAACTGCAAAATCTTTGATCAGAATTGACCACAATCTCTTCTTTTACATTTTCTAGAGAAAACAAAACATTAACCACTACATTAGCATAGCAGTTGACACCAGAACTGTTTTCAAATTGAAAACCAACAACATCTTCAACAGAATCCTTTTTGTTTCTGCTTGTAATTTTAGGTTCATCGACTTTTCGTCTTTTTGCTACAACCTCCCCAGTAGTGGTCACATTTCTTCGTTTCCGGCCTACCACACGTTTCTCAAACAAAGGATACTGAGGCAAATGTGGCGCATACTCTCTTCTTAACCTATTGTATTCCTTAACACAATCTAGATCCGCACAAATGTTTGTGACATCACACTCAATCAAGTACAATCCCGATAAAGTTCTAACTCGTGACAATGCCACATATGCCATACCCTCCTTGAACACAGAACTGCCAATATTCACCAATGCACAGTCTACACTTAAACCTTGCGATTTATGGATTGTCACCGCATATGCCAAGCAAACAGGAAACTGCTTACGGCGAACATATAAGTCTTTTACAAGCAAAAATCTAGCAGAGCAACGACCAATTAGCTGTACTTCCTCAATGCCATCAAATTTAATTTTTAAAAATTCAATTCCATCTCTATTTCTGTATTTTACAAAATCAACAACATTACCCATTGATCCATTTACCAGACCTCTTTCAACATGTAAATTCCTTCTTAAAATTATACGGCAGTTCAAGCACACATTCAGAGTCTTTTCAAAACCCGCAGTTTTAGATATACTCTTCTCTAATGAATCCAATTTTGTTTTCAGATTCTCAGACAAAATAATTGTTGATCCCATATGCTCTACTCTGTCAATAGCTTCCAGTTTCACAATCTCTTGCTTTTCTAAATGCAACATTTTGTTGTTGAATTTGGCACATTCTGCAAGAGTTGGCATCAAACATATTCCAGATTTCTTATCAGTAATTTTCTGAAAAATATTCCCAGGCACAACATCTTGTTCTGGATATAAATTTGACAGTAATCGTGCATGTAAAGCTTCTTTCCCATGCTCGGTCACTTTTCCAATTCTAACATCTTGTAGAATAGTCTTGTAAACTTCATCCTTCGCCTGACGCATATTTTCATGCAGTTCAGCATAATTGAAGTTTAACCATATATTGACGTTGCCAATGCTGCCTAGGCACTTCCTGGTATCTTCATGCGTGAGCATTTTGAACACAGGTTGCCCTTTCACTGGTGTCAGCTGCAAAAGATCTCCGAAAACAATGATGTGTTTGCCACCAAATAACACATCATACTCTGTTTTGAGAACTTCTTGCATTCTCAAATGCACAAAGGCAAGCATGACATTGGAAACCATGCTTACTTTGTCAATGATAAGAAGTTTCATTTTCCTCAAGATTCTTGAAACTTCAAAACAAGCATCTCCAGATAGCTTGTGATATTGTAATTTGTTGTCATGCTCCACTGGCAGCATCAGTAAACGATGTAAAGTAATCCCTTTAATTTTATGTGCTGCCAGTCCAGTTGGAGCGGTGACAACACAAGACAGCGATGACTCTGTCCTTTCCTGCAAATAGCATGAAATTGCTTTAATGAGGAAACTTTTTCCAGTTCCCGCTTCTCCACTCACGTACAGTCAGACAGGCTTCAACGACGTACATGAGCACTCTTTCTTGTCATGACTTAATCCATGATCAATTTGCATGGTAACTTCGTCATATATTTTCCTCTGCTCAACGTTGAGTTGTCTTTCCAACTCTTCTAAGTTAACCGCATCCTCCTGAGCATGTGCCATGGCTCTTTCCACTTCATTCATAGCAGTGGCAGCTTCATTTTCGATAACAGGTCCTCCTAGTGGATCCTGACTCAATGAAGCAGAACTCTGACTGTCCTGAGAACTGTCTCTAGCAATCTCGGCTGCAATCGTTGCTTCCTGCTCAATTTCCGCATTCAACATTTCTACATATTTGGGAAAAGCAGGACATTCTATGGTCTCCTTGGCAGCATTGAAAGAGTCTTCGTAACAGAGGAAATCTCCAAGCAGTTGCTCTTCTGCACGCCAAGGCTTGAAAAGTTGCAAAAGTGCTAAATAGAAAAACTCCTTTTTTTCAGGAGATTCGCCACTCGATTTTCGATGGTTTACCAAGTGGCATTTTCTTTGCTTGACCAGACATCCCTCACTTCCTATTACAGCATACACTCCTTTCTCAGTATCTTCTTTGATGTTCCTCTTGAATATGTAATTTTGAAGAACCTCATACAGACAAACATTGTCGAGGTGACTGCTTCTATTTGGATAATATGTATCCAACATGTTGGTCTTCAAAATGTCGGTACTGTTTGGCTCCTTTTCCGCCAAATACTCAATTTCCCGCACAGGTTTCAGAACTTGATTACGCGTTGCAGCAAGACCAAGACTCGCCCAAACGATACTCCTGGACTTGGCATAGAGACTTGCTGAAGACAACCGGTCAGAGCATTCGTAAGCTCCAATTTCTCGATGCGACAACATCTTCAGACTGAAACTGTACAACTTCTTGCTGAGGCTCTTTTCATGGGAAATGTCCTCCCACATATCCTTCAATTCTGTCTTCTCTTTTTTGGTGATGTAAGATGTCACATACCGAGCCACAGCCATACAGTTATCAGCCACAAATTGTATATCCATGTTAGCATTCCACATGGACAAAATCACCGGGTTGTAGTCGTTGATGTACTTGGACTCTTCGTTCCTCTTCAAATTGTATGTGTTTTTAGGTGATTTCTTCATCACATTATGTCGCAGCGAAGACATCAAACTGTTTACTCTTCCTTTAGAAATCACCGGTCGTGGAAAGCCGAAACGACATTTGGTGTAGAACTTGTCCTTGTTTCGGAATTTACGACGGCAGTACTTTCCACATCGATGGCTTTGGAAACGCAGAACTTTTTCTCTTAGGCTTTTCTTCTCCTTTGCGTTTGGAACAGCACACGTAGAATACTGTTGGATGAAACTCATCACTGAGTCTTCTGGATCCGTTCCAAATTTAGGTGCATCCTTGATCCACAGCAACATATGTATATGAGGAGCACCTCTTGCTTGGTACTCCTTTCTCCAGAAGAAATCCAACACCTCTCCAAGAGGTGGATTCTTCTTATTCATGATGAAAGACATCATAGCTTCAAATCTATGATTGAAGTACCTACATACATTGACTGGATCCAAAGAGCACAGTTCTCCGGGTGTCTTGAATTCGATGTTATCTACGTTAGCATTTGCCTCTCGTAGAAATTCAAGTAAGTCTTCCCAGCCATACTCGGCACAGCTCAGAGTGAGGAACCATGTGGGAGTACCTAAGTTCCTCAGCATACATTTTAAATCACCATGACGACGGTACCAGTACTCATTAGTACCACGCTGACACGCCATGAGATTAATCAGGTGAGAATCCAAAATACTGTCTTGGACATTGACTTTATCCATAAAGTCACTTGCCGAGATGTTTTGCATGTGTATACCTCTTTTCAAGATGTGGTTCACTGCATATGACAGTCCAGACAGATCGCTTTCAAACAGGAGATGAAACAAATAAGGAATGCATTGTCGAAACCTAGCATCTCCTGCATACAATCGCAAAGTCCGGTATTCTGAAGCAGGAATTTGATGAGGTCGCTCATCATATCTTCCTCCCTGACCTGTTGGAAAAAGCTGTGGGAAACACCGAGCTTCCAAACTTTCCTCCCAAACACTAATGGGACTCCCTTTGGCTTGTTTCATTTGAAACAACTCAATAGCATTCCCCATGACTTCCTTGGAATGCAAAGGATGAACACTATAATGTTCATATATGTCTTCACTAGTAGAGGGTTCTACTTTCTCAATTTGACCAGCACACAAATCGCTATCCTCTTCCTCACTTACTTCCTCTTCTGCAACATATACATTCTTATAGTATTTATTATTTTTTTTCAAATACAATGTTGCCTTTTTAACTTTCCTAACATCTACTAAATCTTGCCATATTTTCTTATTCTTTGTCGGAACCCCATTAACTAAGATAACCAGAGGTTCCTCTTCCACTTTTTCTACTCCAATTGTGTTAATGTTTTTCTTCAAATCTAGAGGCAAATAAACAACTCTTCCCTTTAATCCTCTCTGTAAATCTGATGGAGGCAATTTCCCTGTCTTTGGCTCCATTCTTACAATAGCCTGAAAGGGATGGATACTTTGAATCAAAATAGATTCATAAGTATTTAAATCCTTCAATTCAGAAGGAATCTCAACCAATTCCAGATTATTATGAACTGCTCTAGCAGGCATCTGGTTTTGATTTAATTTGCAACAACAATAAGTACACACACGTTGATCCAATCCCAAATCAAAACAATTTTCTACCATCAAGTATGTTGCAAAATCCTTCCATTCACTATTATTTTCCCTTTCACTTTTTGCATATAAATCCACTAACTTAGTCTGATTCTTATAATAAGTGCGTCGACAACACACACAAGTGAAATTTGGCCTCTCACTTGATTTGACCTGAAATGTGACAATTTCCCTCTGGAAATTATCTGTACTGGAAACCTGTACACTATCTTCCACATTACCCGCTTCTTCTTCGTCAATTTCAACATTCTCCTCTTTACTTCCAAAATAAGAAAACTCAATTTCTTCACATATATTCTTCACATCTGTTTCAGAACCATGCAAAAGAGCAGCACATAATTGTTTAAGCATAATTGCTGGACTCTTAGCATAATACAACATTCTAACTAATTTCCTCACTTTATTATGATGCACTGCTAGCATCCTGAAATGATGAAAAGCACTCTGGCATACTCTCCTGGAAAGACAAGCCAGTGAATGACCATGCAAACCTGTCACTTCTCTCACTCTGCAAGGATCTAATTCTTGTAACAACCTTATTTTCTGCTTCAAACTTTTCTTATTAAATGACCGTACAAAATCACAAAGCAAATTGATGGAATCCTGTCGCACACTACAAATACTACTACACTTCCAGGTGTACACAGGACCCTTAGCACGTCTTCCTAAAACCTCATTACCTAACACCTCTTCTGCCTCTGTTGTCACAAGTTTTTCTTTTTCAACTGGACAACCATCTTTCACTTCATAAGCACGACCACTGGTGTCAACTGCATGCACCAAATCATTATCCTGGAAATAACTCTCCTCATTAAAAAATGCCTCACAGCTTGAACTATGCATCCATTCTCCAGAAAAAACTTCACAAAAATTACTACGATTAACTATTCTCTTCCATCTACTATTTCTTTTGAAATCATAAATTGCCTTGTTTAGCTTCCTAATTCTATTGATTATCAAAATAAATAACTTACGTTTAATTTCAAATGCCTGATCAATAACTTTCTCAACTTTTTTTTTTCTCTTATAAAAAAACACTTTCTGTTGACCTTTCTTAATATTTTTTAACAAATTGCCAATTATCCTGTTGCGGAACATTCGTTTACGAATGTCCCTAAACTGTTGTTTCCTTCTACTATCATGCACAGAGTTATCTCTTGCTCTAGCAGTAACATTTTTGATTGGCCTTTCCTTTCCATTTGAATTGCTTCTCTTTTTATGGACTGAAACATTTTCTGTAGTAATATTTTTTTTACTACACATATTTCTTATGAATGTTTTTGTACTCTTACCCGGTGCTTTCTTCGTGACTTGACAAATCTTTTTGTTAGAGGACTGCTGCTTCTTTTGATTGACCTGCTGTCTTTGACGTTTTGCAGCCTTTCTCTCTCTTTCTTTCGTTGGCATGGTGAAATGTTGAAATGATCTGCAGTTGAATCTGTGGTAAAATATATTAAAAAATGTTATTAACCACTATTACCAAACAGTAAATCAATAACAGTGATCAAAAACTTAACACACTACTTGACATTTTAAATAGAAGATTTTTTAGTCCTTGGCAAATTTACAATACAGAAATAGCAGAAAAGAAATGGAATTTATATTCATGTTACCTGTGCTATTTTATATGTGAATCTGATCTAATTTTATGAGCATATTTTAATATTTTATTGAAGACACTACACATAACCTGTTTTTGAAGGTGTCTTTATTTTTAAATTAAACGGTTTACACTTTTACTTTTTATTTATTATAAATTTTAAAAATAAATGTTTATAGTTCCATAGGCTCAAGCAGGTCAGCTTCCCACCCTATGTCATATAATTCGGACAAATCTGCATCCTCATCACGCTCTTCTTCATCCTCAGGATTTAAATCATCCAAGGGATCAACATCCACTGATGTTTCAATTACAAGTTCAATGATGAGGTAAAAATCAACTGATTGCAGATTGTCGCTCATGTTGATGTTGTCTTTATCTTTAAAGAAAGATAACAACAATGAGATGTTGCAGAGTAAGAGACAAATCTCAGAGATTATAATAGTAAAATTGTTTAACAAGAGTAACATTTTGCAGCTATTATTTAGCTTTGTCCAGCGATGCGGAGCAGGTGAAGCCTATGTCTAATTTTTCAGTGAACAGGACTCATCTCTTCTTAACCTTGGATAAGCCTCACCAACTCTGTGTCCCCTGCACATACTTAAATGTAAAGGGGCAGATTTATGTTAAATGGCACATCCCCAGGCATGCACCAGTTAACGTGCACCGCTGCTCTGCCACCCATGGTGTGCCGTATTTACAATCAGATAGGAGAAAGCTGCGTCAAAACCCTGCGCCTGCTTTAAGCAGGCATAGGTCTTGACGCAACATTGTGGAGATGGGGCACCCCTGAGCCTTGCTTGAGCTGCATCGCACTTGCGATACAACTCCAGCAATGCGCCACCTTTACAGCACAGATACGTCACGCATCTGTGCCATTTTTGCCCCATGCTGCGCCGCATTGTAAATGCAGCACACCATGGGTGGCGGAACAGCGGCGCAGGATGACTGGCACATCCCTGGTGATGCGCCAGTCATCATAAATCTATCCCTAAGCTTCTTATCTTGTTACAGATGAACCGCCATATGTACCATCAAACTATTTTGCATTTCCTAAATAGCGAATTTTAAGGAATAAATAGCAATTCTTTACCATTCCTAATTTGCAATGAGCAAATTGCTAATTGCAAATTACCCATTCATTTCCATGGGCTAGGAGGCTCATAGGAATGAAGGTGCAATTTGCGATTAGCAATTAGCTCATCGCAAATTAGGAATTTTTCCAAGGGTGCATGGGTGTCTCAAGAACACCCTGCTGCACCCCTGAAAAAGAAATTTGGGGGCATATGGCGCACACACATGCCCTTAGCGTCATATGGCACCTTTTGGTTTTTAAAAAAAAATGCTTTTTGAAAAGAATTCGCAAATTACCACCAACTAGAAGTTGGTGGTAGTTTCCAAATCCTTAATGTCATTTTTTACATATTTTTAGTTTGATACATTGCATTTAAGGAATCGCAAAATTTGCAAATCCTTCAGTGCAATCGCAAAATAAGGAATAGCAAATTTTGCTATTCCTTATTTTGCATCAAACTTGTTTGATACATACCATTTGTCTAATTAGCATTCGCAAAGGCTGAAATTTGCAGAATTTTGATCTTTGCGAATGGTAATTAGCTTGATACATATAACCCCAAGTGAGGCCTGTCTTGCAACATGGTGCATCTTTTACATCACTGCTGCATCGGTTTCATGTGGCACTTTTTTTTTACACCATGACACATCTGCCTAAATGCATCAATTTGTAATTTTCTCGCCTCATAGCAAATCTTTTGCACCGCCACTGCATCATAAAAGTGACGCACAGTGGCGCAAAAGAGACATACACCTATCATAAATCTGTCTCTACCATTTTAAATGATTAATCCAGGATGACGATAAGGTGTGGCCTATCCAGAGGTTTGTTTATGGTGAGGCCTACTCAGGATTGCAGATTAAAGTTACGCTTGATAAAGAATACAGAGGAGATAATACATGTAAAGGCCTACCAATGAAGTAAGTAATGTCCACTTTATTGCGCCAGTCATCATAAATGTATCCCTAAGCTTCTTATCTTGTTACAGATGAACCGCCATATGTACCATCAAACTATTTTGCATTTCCTAAATAGCGAATTTTAAGGAATAAATAGCAATTCTTTACCATTCCTAATTTGCAATGAGCAAATTGCTAATTGCAAATTACCCATTCATTTCCATGGGCTAGGAGGCTCATAGGAATGAAGGTGCAATTTGCGATTAGCAATTAGCTCATCACAAATTAGGAATTTTTCCAAGGGTGCAGGGGTGTCTCAAGAACACCCTGCTGCACCCCTGAAAAAGAAATTTGGGGGCATATGGCACACATACATGCCCTAAGGGCATGTATTGGCGTCATATGGCACCTTTTGTTTTTTGGAAAAAAAGCTTTTTGAAAAGAATTCACAAATTACCACCAACTAGAAGTTGGTGGTAGTTTCCAAATCCTTAATGTCATTTTTTACATATTTTTTGTTTGATACATTGCATTTAAGTAATCGCAAAATTTGCAAATCCTTCAGTGCAATCGCAAAATAAGGAATAGCAAATTTTGCTATTCCTTATTTTGCATCAAACTTGTTTGATACATACCATTTGTCTAATTAGCATTCGCAAAGGCCGAAATTCGCAGAATTTTGATCTTTGCGAATGCTAATTAGCTTGATACATATGGCCCCAAGTGAGGCCTGTCTTGCAACATGGTGCATCTTTTGCATCACTGCTGCATCGGTTTCATGTGGTACGTTTTTTTTACACCATGACATATCTGCCTAAATGCATCAATTTGTAATTTTGTCGCCTCATAGCAAATCTTTTGCACCGCCGCTGCATCATAAAAGTGACGCACAGTGGCGCAAAAGAGGCATACACCTATCATAAATCTGTCCCTAGCATTTTAAATGATTAATCCAGGATGACGATAAGGTGTGGCCTATCCAGAGGTTTGTTTAAGGTGAGGCCTACTCAGGATTGCAGATTAAAGTTACGCTTGATGAAGAATACAGAGGAGATAATACATGTAAATGCCTACCAATGAAGTAAGTAATGTGCACTTTATTTCGCCAGTCATCATAAATGTATCCCTAAGCTTCTTATCTTGTTACAGATGAACCACCATATGTACCATCAAACTATTTTGCATTTCCTAAATAGCGAATTTTAAGGAGTAAATAGCAATTCTTTACCATTCCTAATTTGCAATGAGCAAATTGCTAATTGCAAATTACCCATTTATTTCCATGGGCTAGGAGGCTCATAGGAATGAAGGTGCAATTTGCGATTAGCAATTAGCTCATCGCAAATTAGAAATTTTTTCAAGGGTGCAGGGGTATCTCAAGAACACCCTGCTGCACCCCTGAAAAAGAAATTTGGGGGCATATGGCGCACATACATGCCCTAAGGACATGTATTGGCGTCATATGGCACCTTTTGTTTTTTGGAAAAAAATGCTTTTTGAAAAGAATTCGCAAATTACCACAAACTAGAAGTTGGTGGTAGTTTCCAAATCCTTAATGTGATTTTTTACATATTTTTTGTTTGATACATTGCATTTAAGGAATCGCAAAATTTGCAAATCCTTCAGTGCAATCGCAAAATAAGGAATAGCAAATTTTGTATTAAGGACATTTTAAGTCATTTCCACATGTGCAGTGTTTTCAAATTATGATTTGAAAATCGTTTTTGGGGAAAAGGAATGGTTTGCAAATTTATGACAAGGACATAATGGTGTATGCTTCTCTATAAGGCATTTCACTGTCTCTGATGTCATTTTTCCCATATTACATTATAAGACCTTTCCCCATGGAGCACATTCCTTGTAAATATGCTCCCACCTGTGCATGGTGAATTTAGATTTTGACTGTTTGAGTCACATAGCCATGTTAAAAGTGACCCAAAAAAATTGCAAACGCTTTAAAAAAACACATTCATGTGTCTTAAGGACATTTTAAGTCATTTCCCCGTGGACAGTGTTTTGTAAGTGGCGCAAAAGAGGCATACACCTATCATAAATCTGTCCCTAGCATTTTAAATGATTAATTCATGATGACGATAAGGTGTGGCCTATCCAGAGGTTTGTTTAAGGTGAGGCCTACTGAGGATTGCAGATTAAAGTTACGCTTGATGAAGAATACAGAGGACATAATACATGTAAAGC
Source organism: Lissotriton helveticus (assembly GCF_964261635.1). Taxonomy (NCBI): domain Eukaryota; kingdom Metazoa; phylum Chordata; class Amphibia; order Caudata; family Salamandridae; genus Lissotriton; species Lissotriton helveticus. Next base: position 200,971,642 of record NC_136063.1, on the reverse strand, counting down.
TCTACCAATGAAGTAAGTAATGTCCACTTCATTGCGCCAGTCATCATAAATGTATCCCTAAGCTTCTTATCTTGTTAGACATCAACCGCCATATGTATCATATAACTATTTTGCATTTCCAAAATAGCGAATTTTAAGGAATAAATAGCGATTCTTTACCATTCCAAATTTGCGATGAGCAAATTGCTAATTGCAAATTACCCATTCATTTCCATGGGCCAGGATGCCCATATGAATGAAGGTGCAATTTGCGATTAGCAATTAGCTCATCGCAAATTAGGAATTTTTCCAAAGGTGCAGGGGTGTCTCAAGAACACCCTGCTGCACACCTGAAAAAGAAATTTGGGGGCATATGGCGCACATAAATTTTAACAACATTCCATTACCTCAAAAACGATTTTCAATTCATAATTTGAAAACACTGCCCACAGGGAAATTACTTAAAATGTCCTTAAGACACATGAAAGTGTTTTTTGAAAGCCTTTGCAATTTTTTTGGGTCACTTTTAACATGGTTATGTAACTCAAACAGTAAAAACCAAAATTAACATGCACAAGTGTGACCATATTTACAATGAATGTGCCCCACGGAGAAAGGTATTTTAATATAATATGGGAAAAATGACATCAGAGACACAGAAATGCCTTATAAAGAAGCATACACCATTATATCCTTGTCATAAATTTACAAACCATTCCTTTTCCCCAAAAACGATTTTCAAATCATAATTTGAAAACACTGCACATGAGGAAATGACTTAAAATGTCCTTAAGACACATGAAAGTGTTTTTTGATTGCCTTTCCAGCATGGTTGGGTCACTTTTAACATGGCTATGTAACACAAACATTCAAAATCTAAATTTGCCATGCACAGGTGGGAGCATATTTACAAGCAATTTGCGCCACAGAGAAAGGTCTTACATTAAAATGGGAAAAATAACATCAGAGACAGTCAATTGCCTTATAAAGAAGCATACACCATTATGTCCTTGTCATAAATTTAAAAACAATTCCTTTTCCCCAAAAACGATTTTCAAATCATAATTTCAAAACACTGCACATGGGAAAATTACTTAAAATGTCCTTAAGACACATAAAAGCGTTTTTTGATTGCCTTTGCAGCATGTTTGTATCACTTTTAACATGGCTATGTAACACAAACATTCAAAATCTAAATTTGCCATGCACAGGTGGGAGCATATTTACAAGCAATTTGCGCCACAGAGAAAGTTCTTACATTAAAATGGGAAAAATAACATCAGAGACAGTCAATTGCATTATAAAGAAGCATACACCATTATGTCCTTGTCAGAAATATTATAACCATTCATTTTCCTAAAAACGATTGTCAAGTCATAATTTGAAAAGACTCCACAGCTCCTATGCAGAAAAACACCCTGTCAGTACTAATACTTCACATTTTCTCCAATTACATTTTCTCAAAGAAACAAAATCTATTTGTAAAACACTTGAGACAAAGCAACATTTGAAAAACACAACTTTCTTCATAATTTTCTCCTTAAAGCACACTATTCTCTATCTAAATTAAAGAAATATTTTCTCACCTTAGCAAATACTTTGAGTTTGAAAACAGTCTCAGAAACACACCAATTTGTCTACAGCAGAGCAAAAGGTATGCACTCCAGAGTCTGCAGCTATCAAAAGCACAGAAATGCTGTAATTCTTCACACATATCTCTCATGTCACCCAATCAAAACTCTTCCCTCACTTTTTTTCAAATGAAAACCCTTCCCCCCTCTGCCATTTCATGCCTTTTCTGCATGGCAACCACCTCTTGGAAGACCTCTGGTGTTTGCAAGTTCACACAACAATGTTGCAATTGAACTCTGAACTCTCAGTGCACCTGCGTATCCACTGCATTCTTTCATTTAATGATTTTTTATTGACCATTCAAAATACATCTTTCAAAGAACTCATCCATGCACCCTAACTTTCTGTTTTCAGCAATCAAAATCCACCAATCACTGTTACTGCTTCATTAACACAGAAACTCCACAGTTTTTTTCATTTTAAACTCTCATTTTTTCAACTGCCATTTCATTGCCACACTTCATCTGACTGCAGCAGAACCTTCTCTCACCATGTTTTCTGTCTGGATTGTTGGACATAGTTATATCCACTGGGCTCACAGGTATGCTGAGAACAGAAAATTACCTAACCTCAATTTACAAGATGTGGAAATTAAGTGGTTTGGCCACAGAGGATTAAAATGTCACCAATTGATACCATTGGTGAAAACCTTTATGCATTTGCCCAAACCTGACCTGTTAATTGTGCACTGTGGAGGTAATGATTTGGGCACTTTGACTGGGGTAGGTCTGGAAATGCTTTTAAAGGAGACCTTTGAGCAATTGATGGCACTTTTTCCTCAGACTGCCTTGGTATATTCAAATATATGCCAAAGACAGAAATGGAGGTGGTCAAACCAATTTTGTCCACAAATTGAGAAGTCGAGGAAGCATGTAAACAAATCTGTTTCAGCTTACATGAGAGACCATGGAATGGGCTCCATGTACAACAATAACTTGCGTTACTACATGCAAGATATCTACAGAGGAGATGGAGTTCACTTCTCAGATGAGGGCAACAGAATTTTCACTCTGAATTTAAGACTGTGCATTGGTACCTACTTATAAGTACCTAAATGTACCATAAACCCAAAAGCTCTTCTCAGAGCTACCCTACATCTGATCACTCACAATTATTATTTTACTCTAACTTTTTTCACTAATTTTCAACAAAGTACGCTCCCCGGGGCGCTACCCGGTACGCGAACCGGGAGCTAACCTCGCGAAATTTTTTAAAAAAATGTTTTTTTTTTCGCACATATAAGCCTCCTCAGCCACCCTCACAAAACCTAGGGGGTCAAGATAAGTCTACCGTGCCCCCTTCTACCCATTCTGAACATTATTTGCCCTCCATTTTGTATCTTAATTCGACCGAAACACAAAATGGTGGACTCCCGAACGCTTAAGGTTCGCGAACCGGGGCGCTCAACAGTTCGCGTACCGGGTCGCTCCCTGGGAAGCGCACCATCAAAAAAGGTGGGAAAGTAGTTTACAGAAAAGCCACTGTAGACAATTTCACCAAATATAGATTAGCTCATACTACATACCAATCCCTACCATTTTCACAAATTTGATTGGAATTCCATTTAGCCATTTAGCCTGTAGACCTCTCTAAATACCCTGAGGTAAATTACTTCTCAAAACACATCTGAAGTGTTGGAATTGACAACCAATTAAAATGTTACTTTCATTTTCTACTTTTTTTACCTGACATTTGATTGGTTATGTACCTGAATATATATAAAAGAAGAGAATGAAACACAGCCATTTTGACTACTACTTCCTGGTGTACATTTCAATTGGATTTTCACTAATCACTTCAACTTCTTTCTAAAGGTAAGTTGTTATTTTAAAAACTGAACTATATTGTGCACTATCAGTTAATATGGTAAACTTTTTCTGATAGTTATATACTATCCCTCTGTAGTAGTTATAGATTTAGATAGACTTCTCTGTTATAGTTATGGATGGAGTTAGGCTTCTCTTTTATAATTATGAATTTACTTACGTTAAATCACATACACTTTTTTATATTCCTACTTCCACTCTGATACTATACACTGCCCAAAGATAAATTCACTGATAAAAAATGCCTATCTAAAATTAATCCCAACAGTGCCCTATCTCTACTAATATATATTTTTTTTATCCAAATTTCAGGCAACATGGAAGGCGAACAGAAAGTTTCATTTCAAATTGTCCTGCAAGAGAGCAGCCAAGAATTAATTGATCCAAATTATATAGAATTTATGGATGAAACTTGGGACCAAGAACTACTGCAATGTGTGCAAGCAGTGGATGACCTCCTTCAAAATGAGGACATTTTACACCCTCATAGATTACAAGCTATGTTCAATGAAAATGACGACATTTCAGACAGTGAAATGTTAGAAATGTTATTAAATTTTGAAACACAATCACAATAATAAATAATTGCTTAAAAAATAAAAAAATTAAAAAATAATCAACAAAACCAACAATCAATTAACATACAGTATTTGAAAAGTCTATCATTCATTTTTCATTGCAGTACGCTGCCCAGAACGCTTCCCGGTTCGCGGACCGGGCGCTACCCACGCAAAAAAACAAAAAAAAAATTATTTTTTTTGTTGCCCCGCGGGGCACTTTTAAAGCCTCCACATTAAACCTAGGGGGTCAGGGAGGATCTACTATGCCCCCTTATGGTTATTTCCCCCTTTGTTTTGGCCTCCTCTTGTCTCTCAATCCTACCGAGAGACAAGATGGCGGCCGCTCCGGACTGTTTAGAATGTTGACAGACACCGGAGAGCCAATCAGCTTCGCTACGCGAAGTTCCGGTACGCGTAAGGTCCGCGAACCGGGGCGCTGCCCGGTCCGCTGTTACAGATATATATCTTTTTTTAAACATTAATTTCTCAAAATCCACTGGAGCACATATATTGAGACCTACAAAAGGCACATCGGGCTACCAGTCCCTACAATTTTGCCAAGTTTCGTGCAAATCCATTCAGCCGTTCGGGCTAAAAGTGAGGCCAACCGCCCTATGGAAAACTCAATGTTAAAAACAAGTTTTGGGACCCCCCTTTTTTCTCGACCCCCCCTGGACGAACCCCCCCCCCCAATTTTCAGGGGCTGCTCAGAAACAAAATGTGCCATTTTCCTGAAAATTTCAGCCAATTCCGTCCACAAACGCCAAAGTTATTAGACATAGAATTTTCAAAAATCCCATAGAGAAAAAATCCTAACTATATATACCTACTGGCGACCGCCAGTAGGTAATGTGTGTATATATATATATATATATATATATATATATATATATATATGTTCGCCAAAGAGGAAGTCCGGAGAGTGTTCTTGGAAGAAGTAATATATGGAAGCTGGTTGTTTCCGGTGACAGAACCACCCCAACAAGCAGGCAACCACTTGCAACCACGCCAAATTCTTGGATTCCGGGGAGGAGTACTTGGCGGTTGCCCCCTGCATCAGCTGTTTTTTTTAACCAGTTGGAGATCGACGACGACAGGGTCGGAGGACCCGTTGAAGACGTAATCCGGCGGTGAGTAATACAGTGTGGTGTGTAGGCCGGGAGGCGACAGTTTTAAGGCAGTGGAGGAGACCTGCGAGGCCGTTTTCTGTGCACAAATTTCACTCCCTCTGAGTAAATGTCAGCTGACACAGTGAGAGAACAAGAGGCGGCGGATGAATTGTTTAACAATCTGCCAAAAGTTACTCCAAGCGTAGAAAGCTCGCAAAGCAGTCGAGGCAACATTAATCACGCAGCAAGACAACTATTAAAGACTCTTGAAAAGAAATTTAAAAATGAAATCACCAAATAGTGGGAGAACAAATCGCTCACCAAATATGAAGAAGTGGGGAGAGTCCCTCGGGGGCTTAGGATCCTTTTGGCTCTGAGTTCTGGCTCTGAGTTTTGAAGAGCCAAACCCCAGTATGTTCAAGGAATGGGGGGAGGGGAAGTAATTTGATGGCCTCCGTGAATCTGGTAAAGATTTAAAAAAAATATGCAGCAATAGATCACCAGACATTACTAGAGGAAATTGACAAAATTAATGAAGAGCTAAACAAATTGGATCTCAAAGATTTCCTAACAAAATTCCGCAATGAAATGGCTGAGAGACTACGCAAGCATGAAGACAGAATAAAAAGACGAAAAACGCATAAATTTGCTCGTGACCAAGTAGATTACGAGCAGGGGCAAATAAATACTTTCTCACGGAGATTCGAGCACGCGAAGAAATTAAAATTTGAGGACAAAAGAACAAGTAAAAGCTCCAATGTAACAAAGGAATGCAGTGGAAGTATCTGATGTAGACACAGAGGCACTCACAAGCACATCAGGCTCTGAATGCAGCAGCATGGAAGGGCAAAATGATAACGTTGTATTGAGCTTGGGGGACGAGATACATTATTTAGTGGAGGATCGACTACAAACTCTCCGTCCAAGGAATCGGAACTAACAAACAGAAAAAAGAGAAATGCAAGGAGAAGAGCAAGGCGCAAAAAAACAAAAAATACACAACCAAAGAAAAAACAGCAATGGTACAGAAAACAGTGCTGAATGATCAAACTATCATAAATCTATCAGACATTACACTCACCCAAGCAGAGAAGCAGCTTTTATCATTGGGGCTCAACTATTGTCCTGAAAGTACGTTTAACTATGCCATGACATGAGTGTGTAACAGAAGATCTCAAACGACTGTGTCATGCAACAAAGAAAAAACAACACACAAAAAACTATAATGACATGCAATATGCAAAATTGATGAAAAGACTAGGAGGTAATCAAGAAATATTTATCAATAAGTCAGACAAGGGAGGAAATATTGTCATATGGCCTAACAAAGAGCACATCACGGAAGCCATGAGACAATTGAATGATGAGAACCGTTACATGAGGTCTAACATGAATGAGTACAAAAAAGTAAAAGAAGGCTTGAAGAAACAACTTTTTCAATATTAAAGAGAAGGATTGAATTCATCCACCGAATTCAATTTTTGTATGTTGAATGCCCAGTTATTCCGATCATGTACCTAATCCCAAAAGTGCACAAAAAGATCTCTCCAACACCAGGCAGGCCCATTATTTCTGCGATTAACAGTGTCAGTGAGCATATTTTACAATATGTAGACTACTATCTGCAGGACTTTGTCAACAAATTACCAAGTTACGTTAAAGATATAGGAGATTTCTTGAATAAAATAAATCACATTGTGTGGGAAGAAGGCCTGATTTTAATCAAACTGGACATTGAGTCACTTTATACAAGCATCAATCATGAAACGGGACTCAATGCAGTTACATTCTTTTTAGAAAAGAGACCTTGTGAATATTATGGGCACAACAAAATGTTACTTGATTTGATCTCGTGGTGTTTAAATAACATTTTTTTTCTTGTTTGGAAAAGAAACCCTAAAACAAGTTAGAGGTGTGGGTATGGGATCCTGTTTCTCCCCCAGCTATGCATGTTTGCATGTTGCTTGGTGAGAGGAACGGGTCCTAAAAAGGGTTCAGAATGTGCATCATGTGCTACATTGGCTATGATACATAGATGATGTAATTATTGTATGGAAGGGGGATGAGGAAGGTGCTCAAAAGTGTATTACAACTTTAAATGATAATTCCAGCAACCTCATTTTTACCTCTAACATCAGTAGCACCAAGATAGATTTTTTGGATGTACAACTTTCTGTCAATAGCCACAAATAAGAGACATCATTATTCAGAAAAGCCACAGCAGAAAATAGCACACTGCATGCCACCACTGGACACACAAAACACCTCATTGCAAGTATACCGTATGGTGAGTTACTCAGGCTGAAACGCATCTGTAGTACACCACAATTTGAAAGATGCACACAAGACACGTGTAATAAACTGAGAGTGAGAGGCTATAGCGAAAAGGTGCTCACTAAGGCTGTAATGAAAGCACAAGAGAGGCCTAGAGAGACGTTACTACTTTCTAAGGAGGAGGTGGGGGCAACACTAATGAGGAGGACAACCCCCGCCTCATTATGACTTACAGTAGACAAGAAAGAAGGATTAAGTCAATTATTAGGAAGAACTGGCCCATTGTCCTTACTGATGGGGTGTTAGGAACTAGACTCCCCTAGCTACCAGTGATTATATACAGGAAACCGAAATCTATGAGGAGCCAACTAGTGAAAATGAGCCCAGAATTGAGTACTTCGGGCACATGGCTCAAACCAAGGCAAGGCTTGTATAAATGTTCGTCTTGCCGTGCCTGCAAGTTTGGCATCAACACAACACACTACACAACTCCATTCTCAGACATAAGTGTGGCTTTTAAAGTCAGGTACAGCTGCAGAACCGAGTATGCTGTGTATGTCCTGAAGTGTACCTGTGGCTTACGTTATGTTGGGAATACTAAGCTACAGGAGCATGTTAGGATTTTACAGCATCTCAGAGCAATTGTGAATAACGACAGTGCTTATCCAGTCGCCAGACATTTTAAAGCCGCACATGACAAGGAACTGGGTTGCCTCACATACTACGTGATCAAAGCCATTGCACCATTAAGAAGAGGTGGCAATAGGGAAAAACTCCTACGAAAGCTAGAAACACGTATTATTTTAGATCTAGATAGTAAGGCACCGAATGGTTTGAATACCACTGAGGATATGTAAAAAAATTTATGATGATTTTGTATGAGTAGCGTGTACAAGTATCAATTCTCCTGTAGCAACCAAATATTCAAATGATTTTTTTGTCTGGGTGGTTCGGTTTAGGGAGGTCATGAAGGTTTTTTTTCATCTGATGTAATTGTGTATGTAGATATTGCAATTAGTGATTTTTTTGTCCCTTTTGTTTATTGAAATTTTTAATGAAATTTTTTATTAGTGTCTAATTATACTGCTTTGTAGTCGCTATCACTTCAGGAATAGTCCTTAATTGCATATTTGCACAATTGTGAAATTTTGCACAAATGTTGTATATAATTATTTATTTATATATTTATATGCTGCTTGCTATATGATGACCTCAATTTATGTATTTATTTATTTCATGCATTGTCACTTTAAATAAGTTTAAGTTTAAAATATTTATTAAGCGCGACATACACCTAAACGGTTTCTTGGCGCTAAAATCGAAGACAGCCCACTGAGCGGGGACAGTCACTGAAGCAGCGGCTGGAAACTGGACAAAACCTAGGGAAGAGTCTGAGGGAATAGAAAGGTCTTCAAGGCTTTGCGGAAAGCGGAATAATCAGTGAGGGACCTAAGGTAAAAAGGGAGAGAGTTCCAAAACAAGGGGGCAAGAAAGGAAAATTTCGAGCCACCCTGTTTCTTTTTCCGAAAGCGGGGCACAACTAGGAGGAGTTGGGCTGAGGATCGGAGGTCTCTGCCAGGGACATAGGCCTTGATGGCCGATGATATGAATAGGGGGGCCAGGCCAGTCCTGGCCTGGAACACCACGCAGCCGAGTTTAAACAAGGCACGTTCCCGCACCGGGAGCCAGTGAAGGGTTTTCAGGAGAGGGGAGGAGTGGTGGAATTTGGGGAGACCAAAGGCAAGACGGGCAGCCTGGTTTTGCACTAATTGCAATTTACGAAGGCTGTACTGAGGGATACCATTATACAAAATGTTCCCGTAGTCCAGGCGGGACAGGACCAGTGCGGACATAATTAGCTTGAGTGCAGGGAAAGAAAAGAAGCGGGAAATAGAGTGGATAGTGCGGAGAGTAAGGAAGCAAGAAGAAACCACAGAACCAATCTGGGAGTGCATGGTGAGTTGATTGTTGAGCTTGATACCAAGAGTCTTGACAGAGGAAACCGGAGTGGGAGGGGAACCAAAGGAGGGGGGCCAGAAGAGTGAATTCCAGGGACTGGAGCAACCACCCGTCACCACAAGTTCCGTTTTATCGGGATTGAGTTTCAGGTGGTTGAGATTCATCCAGTCCCTGATGAAAGATAGAGTAGATTGGAAATTGGAAATAGAGTCAGAATTAGAAGAGAGATTGAAGATGAGCTGGAGGTCATCGGCATAATTAAATACCGAGACCTCCAGAATGCATTACAACAGGAGTTTACAGGTTGTCAGTCCATATCCATGTATTACAGCTCATCCAATCTATCTCATAACACGTAGCTCTAGCAACAGATAACATAATAACGTGGATAGCTCATCTCCAGTTGACCCGCATTTATGATAGTGGGCTGACCTATGACCAGTGCCTGTATGTCTGGGATTCCACTAGGGTGCAAAGGGAGAAGTAGTCCCCCACTCTATCCCTGTACATATCTGTAGCAAATGCCCCTGCTTGAGTTCCCAGTACTTATGAACCAATGCTTAAGGTGTTGGGGGGAAATAAACGTAGAACAGTTAAATAAGGAAGAGGGGAATGGAAGGGGGTGAGGGAGCCCGCACGTTGTACTGTGGTAATCATCTAACACTTAGTAGGGTGCATTTCTTTTATGCAGTATCTATGGCATCAATTACTCAGGGAGTGTGCCGTACTAGGGGGTGCTACCTCCCCCATCATGAGTCAGGGTCCTATTCTGGGGGAATCTTAGTATACGGTCAGCCCTCCTACTCCCACAGTTATGACGTGCCGACATTTTCTTGCGCCATCGGGGACAGAGGTGGAGTTTGAGATTGAGATCGTGGAGTGGTGTGGCTCACTGGTTAGAGGCGGCAGACCCGTAAGCAGAGAACGGCCCGGGACCAGGGTTCGATTCCCGATGCGGCAGGGTCGTGGACCAGGGTCAGCGGGCTCGATAATTCTCGCCTCGGTGCCTACTCCAGTCAGGGACCTCACTCGGCAACTCTGGGCATTAGCTTGCCTCATCTTCACAACGGCCCCCCAGACCGCCGGGGATGCCTGGTCGCACCTTAGAGATACCCATTAGGGACCATCTCTCAGGGTGAGCCAGGACGGGTTCCCCAGGGGTCGAAGCGCGGAGATACTCCTCCGGGAGTTGATTCTAGCGCTATATAAACCCACAATTAAATTAAATTAAATTAGATAGTGTAGCTCCAGGGGAGCCATCTAGCGTTGTTTCTTGTGTGAATTGGAACATGAGTTGTTCCCATTCCATGGATATGGGGTGTTTACGAACCCCCTTCACTTCCTCTTCTCGTATTGTTTCTTCTTCCGCCGCCCCCAATTTTTTAACGGTGCCTATCCAGGCTGCTTCCGGGGGCCCTGCCGGTGCCCTCCAATGCATGGCTATGCCACATTTTGCCAGGAGTAACACCAGGGACGCAAATCTGCACTGCACCTTTTCTGTCTTCCGCCTGCGGAAGACCCCCCAGGGCACATGCCTCCCATGTGTCCACATTCGTGAGTTGGACCGTCGCCCCCAGCACCTTATGGACCCTACCCCAAAATGATTGGATTATGGGACAATTCCAAAACATGTATTTGAAGTTCGCCTCTGGTGTTTGGCATCTAGGGCAGGCAAAATGTGTATCCGGGTAAAATCGGTGAAGCCGACGCGACGTTAAGCATGCTTGGTGGAGAATGTTGAATTGAATGTTTATGAATTGTGCGTTTCTTGAGACCTTTTTGGGGTATTCTAAAGCTTTTTCCCACTCTTTATCATTGAGACTCCTCCTTTCTCATTCTCCCTCCTTCAGGGACGTTATAGTTAGTTGGACATTTCACTCATACAAAACAATAGAAATTCCCCTGTTATAGTTAGTTGAGCTAACAATGCACTGCTGATGACGTCATATATTACATCATTCATAACATGGTCAGTGACATCACTGATGACATCAGTGATGGCATCTTAAATGACATCACTGATGACATCATCCAGTGAATGTGTGTTTCTATAAAATGTAAATATGTTTTGTATATATATATATATATATGCACAAACCTCCTTCCCGAAAAAAAGAGACAGATTCCCAGGAGGAACAGGTAGGAGACGCTTGTTTATTGGCTTAATTGCGAATGCATTTCGGCAGCTTAACTGCCTTCCTCAGCGCCCAAAGCGTCCCGTGAGTGAAATGACACGCTGCCTGTAGGTCCCTCATTAGTACGCTTGCTGGTGCAAGCTGGCTCCGCCCTTCTGATGAAGTCCTCGCACATGTGAGCAGTCCCGAGTGTGGCGCAGAACTGCGGGTCCCAGAATGCAACTCAGTGGATGTCTGGAACCTCGGTGCAGGGAAATGACTGGATTATATATATATATATGCCAAGGTGTATTGAAAATTAATGGGTGTATAAGGGTAAGGATTGGTGATTAAGTAGGTGTGTGACTGACTGTTTAAGTGAGTGATTAATTGTGCCTTGCTTAATGCATGTGTTAATGCATGTGTTAAAGATTGATACAAACATTCACACAGTTTAGGTTGTCAGATGGTTTGTAACTGGTTGCATGGTTTTGTTACCAGCTAAATGAAGATCTATATGTGCTATTGATTACTTGTCTGAGTGTCTAAATGGGTGCCTGAGTGTCTGTGTGCGTGGATGCGGGGTATGACTCTGTGCATCAATGTGTGAGTGGATAATTCACTGCATATATGTGTTTAAGTCTGTATTTGTGAACAGCTGTATGGCTGGGTGAGTTTGTATATAGATGAGTGATTGGATGCCTCCGTGGTATATGTGTGAGCAACTACATATATCAAAGCAGGTATATGTGAGTGTTGGACTGTATAAATGACTATACGTGAGAGAGATTGATTGTGGGAGTGCCTGTATGGACCAGTGTGTGCTTGTATTAGTTATTGTATGAGTGAAAGTATGTGTTAGTATATGTTTAAATAAATGAGGTAGTATGTGTATAACTGTACAGGTGACTAAATAACAGTGTGATTCATTATTTCCATTACTGGCTAAGTGTGTGAATAACTATGAATGAGAGGCGTGTCTGAGTGTCTGTACAGATGTGTGAGTGGATATGATAATATATTGATAGCTGACCGTATTGATGAGTAATTATATGGGTGAATTAATTCATATATGTGTTGACACAGGAATTATTCAGAGGATATGTACTAACTGGTATTGATGTTCATGGTTTTGAAAATTATGGTCTGTATTTTACAGTGGGTGTATTAAGTGTTATATTAGAGTCTGATTAGCAGATTGTCACGTGGATGATGTCATCAGTGATGTCATCAGTGATGTAATTTGAGATGTCATCAGTGATGTCACTGACCATGTCATGAATGATGTAATATGTGACTTCATAAGCAGTGCATTGCGGGGCGCGAGTTATAGTTAGCTCTACTAACTATAACGGGAATTTCTATCGTTTTGTATGAGTGAAATTTCCAACTAACTATAACGTCCCTGAAACCTATGGTTTTTTCAGTGAATATATATATATATATATATATATATATGCATTCCTGTTTTTCTCCGTAGAGAAGTTTGCTCGTGCACTCCGGAATCGATTTTTCAACACAGTGTTGAAAAATCGATTTTGCGGCGGGGCCCTGCCGTGGCTTGTTTGCACCGTCTAAGAGCGCCCAAAATAACCTGATCTCGGGCCAAAGGAGAAAGGATATATATATATATATATATATGACTGCTCCACTTACTCCAAATTATCCCAGCCGGGTTTGAAGACAAAGTAAGGCACTCACGGGGTCCAAAGTCTCAGCAACAGTATTTATTAAGCAGACGCGTTTCGGGAGAACGCTCCCTTCGTCAGTGTTTCACAAAAACGCGCGCAGTGGCAGCATATTATAACATTTCATTTCCGGTTTAGCGGGCATAGACATAAACATAGGACAGACTGCAAGTCTAGTCATACGCGCCATCTTGTAGTGTCTAATGCCACCTTTTGCAAAAAATGGGTGTGTAGTTTCATTCAACCTTCAACCTTTTCACCTGAATAAAAATTATTATTCATTATATTCAATGTTTATGGCCCTGAGGCTTACCTGTAATTCACGTAAATCGCGAACACTTTAAAACGCCACATTGCGTATTCAGTAACCCTCTGTATGATGGGGTATCAAAATATCGCCGTGTATCGGCTGTGGCAGAATTCATACTGCCCTTTAGTTACAAGCACCAATTTAGTGCATAACGACTACAGACCAACTGGTCTGCCTGTCAAAATCTCGCCGTGGATCGGCATCGCAGCCTTACGGCTGCTCAATACCTCAGTATGCCTCATGGCCATAACTCCACAATATGAATCCAAAGGCTGGTTACTACATCACACCCAAACAAAATGTACTTTCAACGAAACCAAAGCTTCAGTTATCAGGACAGGGCCCAAACATTTACCAAATATATCTCAGTCAGCAAATGACAGTTCAAAAATCAAAAATCAAAAAATCAACAAATTAGTCCATACATCAATATGATCCAAATAATGTTAGCTTACTATGCTGACATTTACTCCAGAGCATTTCACAGCAAAAGATAATGATTTCTTTATATCTAGCCCAGATGTGTTGACAATTCCTCCCCCATATTCAGCCCCCCAGGGGCCTTCGTTTCCATGTCTAAAATATAGCGGGATTCCAACCTTCTGAGCATCTGTAACCTATTTCCTCCTCTGGGATTATCCGCTACATAATCCACACAGAAGAACCTTAGCAAATCCCTATTGCTGTTGTGCTTGATAGCGAAGTGACGCGCGACTGGATAAGAAAAATCCTTATTCGCGATCGCTCGCATGTGCTCGAGTATTCGCAGTTTAACCGGATTGATTGTGCTGCCGACGTATCTCAGTTGGCATGGACATATCAAACAGTAAACTGCATGATCAGTATGGCAGGACATAAACTTCTGTATCCTCTTTCCCCCTTTAACACCTCTTACCTCGTATGACAATGTACGCCTACTAAAGGCGCAGGCCTTGCACTTGCCACACGGGAAGAAGCCTTTGGTTTCATTAAGAGTCCCAGGACTCTTTTTAGTGGTGCTGAGATGACTGTGGACCAAATGATCTCGTATGCTCCTGGCCTTACCAAAAGTGATCAAAGGAGCAGCTGGCAGATCTGGTCCAACGATCTGATCGGTTTTTAAAATGTGCCAGTGTTTTTGCATAATTGCTCTCAATTGCCAAGAGTTCGCTGAGTAGGGGGTGATCATTCGAAATTGATTTTCCACATTGGATTTGGGTTTGGTCTTAGGTTCAAAAAGAGAGCATCTAGAGAGTCCTCTGACACGATCTAGTGCACTGTTTAAGAGGTTACGTTTATATCCTCTTTCAGAGAATCTCTTGATACTCTCTCGAGCAGACTTTTCAAAATCACTGTCTAGAGTGCAGTTGCGTCTCAATCTGAGTAGTTCTCCGTAAGGGATACTCTTCACTAACTTCTCAGGATGACTACTTGTGGCGTGTAAAACGCTGTTTCCTATGGTTTTTTCAGTGAATATATATATATATATATATATATATATATATATATATAGTTTATAACTTTGACACCGCTTAACGAATCTTTGAAAAACTTTCCAAAAAAATGCTCTTTTTTGCCTAGTTAATGATAGATGGAAAGTTTCGGGGAGATCTGTTGAGCAGGGGCCCAGGAAAAAAGGGGCTCCCAAAACACAAAATCCTCATGCATTTTCCATAGACTTCTTTAAGAAGAATTGCCACAAAAACGGCTGAACTGAATTACACCAGATTTGGTAGGATACTAGATATTGGTCCAGAAGGTGTGGTTTTTGTAATTTGGTGTAAATCTGTTCAGTATTTTATGAGATATTAGGTCTAAAAAATATCTGTACATCTGGGCAGTTGGGTTCGAGGGAACCAATTTAAAAAAAAATACAACATTCTGATAGGCCCAGTAGGCTTTTTTTCCTCGAGCCATATTGCTCCTGCAGGATTCATACTCCTGCGGGAGCGTACACTCTGATTCGCTGCCGGCAACATGAAAAAAATTCTAAGCAAGATCGGGAAGCAGTCAGGGATTATACAGCCGCACTACCACACATTGCCCACCTTGATGGTCAGCTGCTCATTGACCAAGCTTGAACATTAATTAAGCCTGTCCCACTCATACTTCCCAAATATCATTCGAAAGAGCATAACAATCAAAAGAGCATAACAATGAAGTTAACACAAATTTAGCCTATTGGTGAGTATGAGAAAGCCAGATATCCGATTGTTTATATCCATTCTACATGGGACATGAGTCCTCTGTAGATGGTGTAAAGTTTTGAAAGTGGAGAAGAGGATGGAGAGAGAGAGCAAGAGAGCAAGAGAGCAAGCCAGAGAACTTTACAACATGATGAATTTAGTAATCATGCTTACTTTAAGTATAAGGGAAGAAAGATGTTGCATAAACAACATTTTTAAAGCTATTACTGGTTCCACAATGTCAAGATTGGCTAGGGAACTGTTTGGAACATCAAATAGAGCTCACGGTTCTTGTTTTAGCATGAGGTACTTGCTTTTGTGCCATCCTACATAGTGCACTTTGCACCGTTAAACCAGATGGCTCATTTTTATCCATGTGATCCATTCAATAAGAGGAAGAACACGCCTACTCACTAATTCCAGCATGTTTGTGTTATTTCTAACACGTTTTGGAATTCTTTCTTTCTCCCTTTCAAACTGTCTACATTTTGCCTTTTGGGGTTTTCCTAATTTTGGGGTGTGAGCGCATCTTTAAATTTGGTATTTGTTTCTGTTATGTATTATGTATGATGCACATTTTATGTGGAATTGCCCAGACATTTGCATTTGTGAATGACACTTATTGGATGTTATGAAATTCACTTGTTTGCCTGAATGTAACCTGTTGCAGGCAGTTGCATTAGGATTTACTTGGTCAACATGTTTCTTCCCTATATAGTCGGAGAGATCTGGTGGCAATTCTTCATGACCTAACCAAGAAGATAAATCTATACTCAATTCATTGGTAATAAGGTGTCTCGCGCCCACTCGGCGGAGGACCTACACTGCGGTGCCGGATCCGGGAGGTCCTCCGCCGAGTGGGCGTGAGACTACGACAATCGTTACTTTATCGTGTCCATTCTATGCCAAAATCTGATGGGGCCAGTCTTGACTAGAATTTGGCTGCTGCACCTACGGACCCCACACACCTCTGGTTCAACTAAACTGGTAAAACTAGGTAGGCCAATACATCTCATTACATCAATATCAGATCAAGAGCTCTCCCTGGCCTTGGACTTATTTGATCTTCAATGTAGCCCTCAGTTTGGAAAATCAAGTCAAAATTTACAAAGAATCGCCTCCTGCTCTTTCTAACTCATACCCTTCGTCAGCAAAGCAAGATGGCCTCTACCAGCATATTGAACACTATAAAGAGCTGAGGGTCCAAGTGGAGAGAATGCTGTTGACAATAGGACAAGAATCAATAATGCGCGTCAATAAACTTTAAGTCCAAATGTCGGTACTGCAAGCATTCGCCACTTACTTTAGGGCAATAAACTTGAAACTAGAAAAATTAAATAATTTAATCATCAAAGCCCAATCGACAACTCAGGTATCTGAACTGTTATGCTATTGCATACACTGAATGGACAAACTCGCTAGTCTCCTAGAAATTATTTCAAGCTTAATCCAAGATTTAAAGAGCAATTCAGCACCACAAAAAGATGTATATCTTGTATGTAAGAGACAAGAGTCTAGGGCCTAGATGTATCAAGCCTTTTGCGAATTGCAAACGGTCTATTTGCATGTTTTGGCATGCATGAAAAATTCGCAATTTAAGGAATAGCAAAAATTTGCGATTCCTTATTTTGCCATAGCATTTAAGGAATCGCATTTTTGCGATTCCTTATATGCTATGTATGTAGCATTTTTGATTTGCGAATTTTGGTTAAGAAATCGCAAATTACCACCAACTTGTAGTTGATGGTAATTTGCGAATTCTTTGTAAAATGCACAATTTGGCATTTTGGAAGGTGGCATGTGACGCACACACATGCCCATAGGGCATGTATGTGCGCCATATGCACACACATGTACATTTCAGGGGTGCAGCAGGCTGTCCTTGAGACACCCCTGCACCCTTGAAATTATAATCAATTTGCGATTAGCTAATTGCGAATCACAAATTGAGATTAATTTCACAATCATTCCTATGGGCCTCCTGGCCCATAGGAATGAATGGGAAATTATTCCTTAATTGCGAATTCGCAAATTGCGAATTCGCAAATAAGGAAGATTAAGAAATCGCTAAAAAATAGCGATTTTTTACATACATCCCATTTTGCGATTTCTAAATAGCGATTCCTTAAAAATCGCTATTTAGAAATCGCAAATGGTTATGTTGATACATATGCCCCCAGAAGTCGACACTTTAGTGGTAAGAAACGATGCGCACCTGAATCAGAGCATCGAAGAGGAAACTGTTAAACAGGCAGCTTCAAGTCTATCAAACAACGATCCTCAGCAGAAAGAAGAAAAGTCAACACAGGACTTGAAAGCTCCTCCGAAGCTTTCTGGAAAAACTAAAAATAATTGAAACAAGCATTTACAATGCAACGGTTTCGCCTTTGTAAAAGTTAGAGCTATTGGCATTGTAAATGACAAATTTTGATTTTGAAAACAGATAAATAAATGGCATTGTCATTTACAATGCCAATAGCTTAATCTCTCACAAATGCGAGACCTATTGCATTTGCACACACACACAGAGCACAAACACATACACAGAAATGGGGGGGGGGGGGACGAGGAGCAAAACCAAGGCCCAAGTGATTGGTTCTTTCTGAAATTATAGTGATGAGCTAAAACGATACAACCGAAGAGCTCTATCACTTTAAACGTTGCATACTTACGGAACAAAATGTGAGCATATTACCGTAAACAATTACTGGTCATTGATGGTATTCCTTATAACGGCAGGCACTTTTAAAATAAAATAATCATCTGGGGATAGTTTCAAGTAAAGTCAGAATAAAAACAACAGATTCCACTAGCAGCCTCACAGCTGTGTTCACACGTGGAGGGCTACGTGATAATAATAATAATAATAATAATAATAAGTAATAAGGAGCACAAAAGGCAAAACATGAAAGTAAATAAAAATATAATCTGCTATTGTGTTGTATAATGAAAAATAAAAGTTTTACATTGGGTTTTTTGTATAAATTATTCTCAAATATGGAACTTTTGACAACAAAGCATATTGTTATATTTTTACAACCCTCAACCGTAAAGTGTACTGGCTTAGTGGAGTAATGCTTCGACAATATGGGCCTGTGTTTCATCTTACAGTCACAGGTTCAAATCCGGTTATGTGAACTCTAGCCTTTCATCCTTATGTGTTGGAGAACATTAATTTAAATTTCAAAAGGATGAATAAGCCTGTTGTCCAAATAAGGTTAACACAATGAGTACTGCTGTGAGAATCACATATGTTTTATATACCCAAATATGGCCACAGATAAATACACGTTTTATAAATACTAATTAAATAAAGAGTGCAACAAAAACTTGCCATTCAATTCTTTGTTTAAAATTGCCGAAATTATAGATTGTGACGAGTAATTTTAATTTTTTATTATATATGGATGCTGCATAAAAGGGAGGCATGCTGCATTAGTATTTTTGCGGCTTAATGGGAACGGAGTGTTATAACAAGCAGTGGTCCGAAACTAATTAAAATGAATCAATCTGTGCTTGGTCTGTGCTCCACACATTGAAAAGGAAGTGATGCCAGATCCACGCTGAGCAATTAGGAATCAGCAAATAAGACTGCCAAAAAAGGAAACAAATAATAAGCAATGGTCGGGCTCCAAGCCCTTTACTGTAAGCAACATCCCTTGCAGCAACGTGCATGTGCGCTGTCAGGTGAGACCTCACGCGAAGGCCTATGAAAATGGGCTTGAAAATCCACACGCACAGCTATGTGTAATTTCAAGGTCCATTTTCAAAACGCCTGGAATAGGACTCTCGTTGCTGCGCAGTGTACACAGAGCCCGAGCCCTAAAAAGTGTTACCATCTGAATAAGTGGTGTCAAATTATGTTTTGTTTGTGAGAAATAAAGTACCATTGTGCATTTTTAGGGATTTTTTTTTTTTAACTGTTAGGTAAGCGTCTGACACCAAACCGCAGTCACCCACAAACCTTTGGTTTGCTATACACGATTTAATATTTCCCCATCGTAAAAATTATTTGCCATGAGGGGCGTTTATGGTTGTCAATAAAGAGAAGTTCTAGGTTCTAGATATTTTTGTCAGGTGCAGGTTCTTACGCCTAAAAAATGTTGAAGGCCACTGGTTTAGACTTTTCAGGACCATATGCAGTATTGCCCTCAGGTAGGAGGTATTTAATTCTAAATGTTGACTATTACTCAAATGGATAGAAGTTTGTTGACCCACTGGATATGGAAACGGCCAATGAGTTGGAGTAAAATATTTTTAACAGAAGGCGCTTCCAGGTTCATTGTCACAGACAAGGTTGTGTAAGTTCACACTTATGCAAGACATATTTCATCTCAAAGTTGCGCTATACTCCCACTTCGAATGTTCTAGTGGAGCATGGCAATAACACCATGAAAGAAGGCGTACAGACAGCCATTGCTTAAAGGTTGGATGCAAGTGATTTCATTGAACTGAAGGTGTGGAAGTATAATACATCACCACACTGCACTATGGGGGGTTACTCCATGTTCTCTATTAGGGGGCAGTGAGGTGCACACATCTCTGTTCCCATCATGGTCGAGTGAGAAGATAAATGTGGCCAAAAGTGATATGTACAGTATGGAAGAAGTATCTTCTACGTTTGCCATGAACCAGATGACAAATAAATTTGCCATGAATTATGGTGTAAGTGGTTAAGGACTTGTCAGTTGGCGATTGGGTTTTAATCATGAAACCCCTCAAAGTAAGAAAAGGGGAGTCTAAGTTTTTCATGCCAGTACAAGTCAGCAAAGTTAACTAAGGCGCTGCATTTATTGTAGGGAAAGGTTAGTGGAACAAGAGAAAACTAATGAAGGTTACACTTGAACAAGCCAACATCATGCAACAGAAGTAGTTTTCCGTGGATAACCAAGATTGGGCGCATTGGCTGCCATATGACATGTGAATGCAGCCACAATTTCTGTAAGTGTGAGTAGTGAACAAGTGTAGCCTTCAGGATCTGTTCATGCTGACGTTAGTCATAATGGTAATGGAAATGTGAGTGGTTCACGATTCAGAAAAGTTCCTGAAAGTGTGATGACTTTATTAGGTATTAAGTAATAGACATGTAAAGTTTATTTTAAATTGTTTTTGGGTCCGGAGTAATGTTGGCATGGCATCTTCTGCACTTCCACCGCGCGTTACTGTACACTGTTTAGCTCATGAGATGTATACTGTAAGTGATGTAAATTAACGTAAACTCGCACAGAGAGCGGCTCCTGGGAAGGCTTCGAATGGCAAGTGAAAGATAAAGTTTGACCTCCGAGCCAGATGAACGCGGCATGCTGTGGGTGATGTCAAAAGTGGAAATAAACCAGCTTTTCTTAAATAACGCTATGTTGACTTCACTTACTTCAAAAACAGCTAAAAGATGCTACTGATAAACACTTGGAGCAGAAACTATGAAGATTTAAAAAAAAAAAAAGCTGTGATGATACAAATCTGTATTGCTTGCCTTCAGTACAGATCATAATTGCATGTATGCCAAAAAGCGAGCTGAAATCGTAGCTGTTTGCATGACATACCGGGGGTCAATTAAGCAATCTGCAATACATCGGGGTTCAGTATAATGTAGCTCATAAGCTTGCCAAAGACAGCCACAACACAAATAGTGAGAATAGATTGCACTAAAGTGCACGAAATTTTAGGCAGTGGAAAAATAAAGTAACATTCTTTTGGTTTACCAAATCGTGATTCTGCAGTGTGCAGCCTAAATGTTGATATGCAGCCTTTCCTAAAGGCAGTACAGCACCAGGAGTATGCCGACAGGTAATACAAAACAATGGCCATGGAGTTTGTGACGAGAATTTTATACACAGCTTAGTCAAAGTCAAGCTTTGAATTATAGATTCTAATATACGATAGTTTAAATGTGGCGTAGCGCTTTATATTGCTTCTAATTTTAGTGGATATCTTCTAACTTTAGTTGAGAAAATAAATACGAGCCCTATTCTAAAACAGAAGAAAGTCATAAAGCAAAATGTTCTAAAACAGAAGAAAGTCATAAACCAAAATGTTCATGTCTGGCATGTATAGGTGACAGAGCTCTCAAATTATGAAAAATTATTGTATGCGACAACTAATCATCGTATCTTAAGAACGCAAAGGAAGAGGCGTCACACATTGATACTGTTCATAAGACAGGATCCGGCAGTTTAACGATAAAACAATCAAAATGAAAGTAAAATTAAAATCCCACACCAAAAGCTCAATATAATGTATGACAAAACTTGTGAGGCGACTCTCCTATATGTCCAAATCTGTCCCATATTCAAATGAAAGATTGCACCCCCCTCCACCCCCTCAACCGGTGATACAGCTTCCGGGAGCCATTATGTCCATAGCGGACTTTTAGAGAGGTGCATTTAACGATCAGGTTCTAGTCTTCCAAATATATGACATTTTGCCTGCTATCACGGAGAACTGAACTAAACCGCCAGTCCATGTTTGTGAACCCCACTCTGAATAAGGGAGACTTTATGTATCTGGGGTGACAACCCTACACAATTGAACGCGCAATCCCAATTAACCCTTAAAAGGGCTTTCTGTGACAAAGCCCAGAGGCAAAAATGTGCGGAGCTGTAACCTGCTCCTTACAAGCTCAGTCACTAAGAACATGCGGCCTGAACTCTCTGCCGAGCCCTCGCTTGCGGACTACGAGTCTAAGAAAACGTAGCTGGTATGGAGACTGTTTCGGACTTTACGACGTCGACTACGGCAACTTTTTCTTCACCACGCAGACACACGACTCATTTGACTAATTCACCCGCCCGAGATCGTCCCGCACTCACCGCTTCCTGCCGCCTCCTATCTCCCCCAACGTACAATGCAACGAAATGGCGCCACCACAGGATGCTCGAGAGCACCCCTCGATTGCTCCTTTCTACACCGAAAGCAAATGGCGACTTCTGTCGTCGAGACTTGTTTCGGAAGCGCTCTCACCAGCCACGGTGCAGACTGGGAGCGTCATGGCCACGCTCCGATTTCTTTTCTGCTTTTTTCGAATAAAACTTTATGAACAAAATCAATTACAGTATGAAAGACGCATAACACGGCAAAAAATAAACTAAAAGTCATTACATCCCTTAATTAAAAACCAGTTGCGATACATAAGTAATTAGGATTACATAAAAGATACAACCACGGAAAGAGCCTTCAAAAGAAACAAGGTCATTTTGGGATCGGATTTGGGGGCGTGTTTTTCGCCCTCTCCCCTTCCCATTGGCTGGAAGGTAAAATTCCAGCCAATGGGAAGAGGAGAGGGCGGGACTTAAAAAAAGACCCAGAAACGCCCCCGAATCGCGTCAAGGCGGGCCCTGAACTGAGTGACGCTCCTCTCCTCCAATGGCTGGCCAGCATTTACAAGGCCAGCCAATGGAGAAGAGGGGCGTGTTCAGCCCCCATACTACAGACAAAAGATTTCGGCTCCGCCCACTGCTTACGCAGTGCGACGGTAGCCGAAACCTAAAAACGTAATAAAAAGGGGGGAAATTCCAGCTTAGTAAGTGTTTTTACCCCCTGTTTAAACAGCCAGAACCTCAGAGGGCTTTATCTGATGCATTGGAACAAGGAGAGTATGTCAACACTGTTAAAAAAAGGAACACAGCGGGTGGAATTACATCCAAGTATCCAATGGACAGTAAGTAAGGCTAACACGGAGAGAACGTTATGCTGCCTGAGCGTTGCATTGAATTGACTAAGCTTCAAACGGAGAAAAATTTGACACAGAAAGGAAGTCATGAAGAAATAAGGAGGCATGCAGAATAGTAACTTAGTATTAACTCAGACTGAAATATTGACATCAATTAACAAAGGAAATATCCATACTAATAATGAACAGAACACTGGTCAGCCGTGTATAAATAAATGTTGCCCCTTGGAGCTAACAACATGTGTAATATTCACAAAGACTAGAGTCAACCGCTCATTGTGAGTCTGATTAACGAGGAGGTAGAAGAGGGTAGCAAGACAGAGAAAAACCTATGAGAAACGGGAAGCGCTACTAAAAAAAATTGTGACCTAATAAGACCGTCACAAAGAATAGTGATAGCCCAAGGAAGGCAAGGCCTGTCGCTGTCATTTGAACATTAGCAAACAGCCCGACAACCTCTGAAAGAAGAACCCGGCCTACTAGTCTTGTACACAGAGGGGCAGATTTAGAATAACTGGTACATCCCTGCATATCAGCAGGGATGCGCCACTTATTGTGCGCCATGCCTCCGCCACCATGGATGCGCCGCATTTACAATGCGGCGCACCACGGGGCAAAAAACGGCACAGATGCGTCACGCATCTGTGCCGTAAAAGTGGCACGTTGCTGGAGTTGTGTCGCAAGCGCGACGCAACTCCAGCAATGCTCTGGGGGGCCCTATCTTGTTAATGTTGCGTCAATCCTTACGCCTGCTTCAAGCAGGCGCAGGGTTTTGACGCAGCATGGGCCCCAAAGTGACTGAGTGAAATCTTGTAGATTTCACTCAGACACTTTTAGGAGGCGTTCCTGTGCCGGAACGCCCCCCTGCAAAGGAACGCCTCCTTCTGGCGCAGGGCTTTAAAACATGACGCATCTCCCAGATGCGTCACCTTGTCAATACCCCGCACCATGGCACATCTTTTGCGCCGCCGCTGCGTCACAAAAGTGATGCAACGGCGGCGTAAAAGAGGCACAAGGGGCTTGTAAATCTGCCCCAGAGTATCCATCTCAAAAGAACCGTGACATTTTAAATAGAGGGAATTTGCTGCAACTATTCTCTGCATTACCTGCCTGAAGAAAACCTCTTCCTCTGCCATTCACCTGGAGGCTTTTATCAGGGGGGAAAATGGTGTTATCAACGAAAGTACGAGTCTGGTATTGTCTATTATCTCACAAATCAACCCCTTGAAGCATGGGATATCCAGTTAAGGACCCCTTCGGTACCCAGACGTGTTTTCTTGATTAGCCCAGAAAGGGCTGTAATCTGGGCAAATTGGCCACAGGAACGTGGTAGATTACAAAACTCAGTTGAGATCCTTCCTTTGGAATGCTAAAGGCTCTGAATTAATTAGTAATCCCGTCCAAAGGGTATCAATCTCGAGATGTGTAGCAAATCCAAAGTATAACTGCAATACTAGTTCCATGCAATGTAATAATGATCATTGTCCCTAACACAGAAAGTTCCATCGCACTAGTGAATAAAACCAAAACTTAGGTCCTACTTTATATCAGAGGCCTGAACAATCTGCGTTAAAAACCTGCCCTACTACAAGAATTGCAATAAAACTAAATAGTATGTCTTCAAGAGACCTGGCAGTGATCATCATGCCCATGGCAAAATCATATTAAATATTACACCCCAGCCGAGCCGTCGTAAAATGGAGGTGTGGCTATATACATTCATAAGAACTTGGGGGTAGAAGTCACAGTATTACACAGAGGAGAGGAGGATCTCATCATCAAACTGCACTCCTCAGGCCCTGGTCCTCTGATGCCAGCAAACACAATCATTGGAATGCTTAGATAAACCTGCACTCCACACAGAAAAAAGCACACCAAAAATCTCTTGTTAAGGATTTACAAAATATGTATCTGTCCTATCCTGATGTGCTATGGCTCCTTACTGGCACTTCAATTCTACCTTGTTGATGAAAAGACTTACATCGATGTGGCAGCAAGTGGAGGACTCTGAGACGGGGATTCCCCCCATAATCAAGAACAATAATAGGGAAGTTCGGAAGGACTTCTTCTTAGCCAGCATTCTGAACAACTCAGGCCCCTGAGCTTTGAACAGCGAATTCACAAACGATCACCCCACTTCATATACCTGCATCTCGGAAGCTGAAGAACCAACATTGGACTTCTTTTGGGTTATAGCGGCTCACTTCAAGAGAATAGAAAATGTTTTATGTTGATTATACTGGTGACTGTGATTTTGAGATGCTTTGTTGCCAGTTATTGGTGAACCCATGCCTGAGGTTCCTTATTATCCTGCCGGCCAATCAAATTTATATCACGACCATTAAGAAAATTTAATAGCAACTATAGCCTCCGGAAGAAGAGTCTCGACAGCCACCTGGCCAATTATTATACACAGTATACGAGGTTTGAAAGCCCGGATACACCAAGTGATACAATCATGCTGTAAACTGAACTCTCCCGCAAAGGCATCAGGGAAATCGCTCAAATAAAAAGAAGAGTGAATCGCTGTGTCAGGTTTTTGTCAAAAAATATAGAGAAAGAGTCGGCATGGATTGCACTGAGGTCTGCACGTAGGGAATATAAAAAGAAGAGATGGGAATGGGATCAATTATGAGAAGAAAAACAGTGGCTAAAGCCACATAAAGCAACACAATCCACCAATCCCTGCACTTTCTGGGTGCTGGTACATGGGATAATAAACCCCAAAAACCAACATCAATATGGTAAAATCACAGCATCATCCTGGTCGACCTATGTAGCAAATCTGTACTGGGCCAATCAACAAGTGGAATCATCAAGTCTTTGTGAAATGGTAGAGCATCCCTGTGCCCAGGTTCCTGAACCCCAACAGCCAGCCCTTAAAGAAGTACATAGGAGCATAAGGTGCATGCAGCTGGCAGATGCACCGGGACCAAATGGCCTTTCAGCTAGAATTCTTAAAGCAGCAAGTAAGGATGAAGCACTCGCTGTTTGGTCAATGTCGGATGCATAACATTATTCCAAAGAGCTCGGTTCTGGTTCCTATACATAAAAAGGAATCCCGTGACAACCCTGCCACATTCAGGTTAATTGCTTTACTGGGCGTAGACAGTCAGGCATACGCCAATATCTTACTTCAAGAATTGGAACAAAGGGCCAGGGAAAAAAAGTTATTACAGCCGACCCAGACGGGCTTCCGTAGTGGATGTGGGACAGAAGATAATCTAATGGTACTGGCCTGCCTATCCGACATGGCCCTGAAGAAGAATCCCCCCCCTCTATTCACTGCATTTCTTGATTTCACCACAGCTTGTGACGGCGTGAACAAGGGCAGCTGTGGCATAAGCTGTGTAGGTTGGGTATCAGCCTCACTACTAAGTGCCATTATTAGTCTCTATTCTGACACGTGGGTGAAATGGTGGATCACAACCAATTGGGTAACATCAGTCGAAATTCCGACATCAAGGGGGGTGAAACAAGGATGCATCCTGGCCTCGCTTCTTTTTAACTTGTACCTTGCTGATATCAACAATCATCTAGCCACCGTGAGAGCCTTTCCAACAAAATTAGCAGGGGCCAAGATTGTAATATGTAATAAAGGTAAGCTGTTTTATTAGTTGGGCACTTTAAGGAATGTTAGGAATGTTCATATCTGTTTATGTTCTAGATTAAGAATACCTTGTTAGTGAATGTTGTAGATATGCATCATTCAAGGATTGACACTGCATCTGTGAAGTACTGGTCGTGGGTCCTGTTATGAATAAATCTTCATATTCAATTTGAAGTGTCATTGGATTTCTTCTGGAGTTACATACTACATTTATTGGCGACAGGATTTATGGACTGGGACCCTGTGACAAAATTTGGAAATCGTGAGTTGTGACTTTCTTTTACATTTTATTGAAAACAGATCCACCTCCTCCAATAAGCTGATGATACTATTATATTTAATCAAACAGAAATAGGCTTTGAGTCCTATTTGAATGCTCTTAAAGAGTATTTTGAAATTATTAATATTGAAATCAACGGCAGGAAAACAAAAATCTTTGTGATTCGTAGAGACAACGTCAAAAAAGGATCATGGCATCTGGGCACCGAAGAATAGGAGGCAATACCAACGATTAAATACTTGGGTGTATACTTCAAAGGTTGAGGCAGTTATAAAAACCATCTAGCCTCGCAGAACTGTCTCGTTTTGCAAATTAATTTGCAAGATTAATGGACCACAAGTAATAGTGCTAAAGGGGCGGCCTTAGGCATGTGCAAGCAGTGCACCTGCACAGGGCCACCAAACCCCAGGGGCCACCACGCCAATATATATCCTTAATATAATAATCCTCTGAGGATGGATACATAGTTGAGTGTCGGCCCCTGGCAGGGATTTGGTGTCCTCCGGCTCTGTTCCACTTCCAAACACCCTGACCCTCCCCTCTTCACTGGCCTTCGTGCTCCGCCCCGCCAAGACCCCCTCTTCTGGGGCCCCCTACCTACGCTCCCTGCCCAGGGCCGCCATGAGCCTAAAGCCGCCCCTGAGTGCTACGTCTAGTGATAAACTCCAAACGAATGCCAACTGAAATGCAAGGAGCCCTCCCTTTTAAAGATCTCTTAGAGGACTGGCTCGATTGTGCCCAGAATCAATGTTATCGTGCCGTTTTCTCGCTGCTTCCAGGTAATGCTTTGAAACGAGGGACAGCGCCTTACTAGCGAGCCAAGCATAAAAGCACATTTTTTTAGTTTATGAATTTGATAGAACCGTGTAGTCATTGGTTCATACACCTAGTCACTTTAGAGACACTTGTCCCTGAAAACCGAGCCCTAGTTTATCGGCTGTGCTGGCTAAAATGTTTGCCGTTATAATATCAGTGTGCTAGATCGTGCATGCGAAAATGTGATATGATATCTTCTTATCATTGTCTTCTGTTTTTAATACTCTTAATCTTGTTTGTCAATGATTTAATTAACTGAATCAAATAAATATTCACTTCTCTTGTAAAACAATTGTGGGGCCCTCGGCGACAGATACTTTAGTTCCACTGTTCCAAGGAACTTTTAATTTTATTTTCCCTTTACTATTATTTCAATTCTGAATATATGCTAAAATTTCAAAAACCGTTTCACACAAAAACAGTAGAAGTCTGTTTTGCCGACTTTGGAGCTGGGGAGCCTGGTTCGAATCTCGGCGTCGGCTCAACATCCTGTGATTCTGGGCAAATCACTTAATCGCCCGTGCATCCTTGTGTAAGGTAACTAACGGGTGCTCATGTAAAGCGCTCCAATATTACCTTCGGGTCAAGTTCGCGCTATCTAAAAACTGCAACAACAAAAACAATACTGTGAAATAACACAGGCTGGGGAAAAACTGAGTGAGAAATAAAGGCAGAGAGAGAGATGGAGAGAGGTTGTGATAGAGAAGTAGAAGAGACAGGTAAAATAGAGAGAAAGTTCACCTTCTCAGGGTGCCTCTTAAAAGGGGGGACCCTGGCCAAACACACTAACCCCATTCGGAGCAATACTACATGCATCAACCAGGTTCTCAATATGAACAGCACACACATTGGCTAGGCCAGTAGCTCTGGCTGTGAACTTAGTGAAATTGTTTTTTTGTCGATTGACATGTTTGTGTGCACTTCAATGGACAAATGGGTGAATGGACACTTGGATGGATGAGAGTGCATGGATGGTTGATATGAGTGCACGGATAGATCAACGAGGGAGAGAATTCATGTAAATTGATTAGTAGGTGAGTGCATTGTGTGTTTTGTGTTCGTGATGGGTTGACTGTGAGGTTATAGATAGATTAATATTCTCCAGAGAAGAGAGAGGTGAGGGGGAGAGGAGTTTCTAGGCAACGCATACACGTATTAAAAAACACTCAGTGTTCATTTCAAGTAGGCGCTTTTGTTTTTTAACCTTGAACAGAACTCTGGGACATTCATTTCTAGTAACCTAGAACTGTTAGGTGCTAAAACGTCAATTACCATATGCTGGCGTTATAAAATGTCTGTGGCATCATTCATCTGCACTTACCACATAATAGCTAAGGGATCGCCTTTATTTCTATACAATATGTAATGCGCAATATTCTCTCATTAGTTTATCAATGTATGAATCATAATGCCATGTTATTGAAAAAATCTCTTCAGTATGTGGAGGCACCTGCTAAGCAAAATCCAACAAGTAATCAAATCCAACAAGCTTTGCAAAGATAAGAGATGCTTTGGAAGAGCACAGAGTGCTCTTTTAAGGAGCCTACTCACCCCCCAGGGCTGTGCATTGTCGGGGAATATGATGCTCTCAATCAATCAATCAATCAGGGATTTGTAAGCGCGCTACTCACCCATGAGGGTCTGAAGGAGCTGGGGGTTGGGGTGTCCGCAGATCTGTTTAGCCGAAGAGCCAGATCTGTTTAGCCGAAGAGCCAGGTCTTGAGGGTCTTCCTGAAGGTGTTCAGGGAAGGGGCGCGACTGACGTCTGCCGGTAGCTCGTTCCAGGTCTTGGCTGCAATGTGAGAGAAGGATCTTCCGCCTGTGGATGCGCTGGGTTTCGGCCAGTGCGAGGTTGGAAGATCTGAGGTTCCTTTTGGTTACGTGGAAGTTGATTCTGTCGTTGAGGTATTTGGGTCCGATGTTGTGTAGCCATTTGTAGGCGTGAGTGAGGATTTTGAAAGTGACTCTTTTCTCCACAAGGAGCCAGTGGAGACTTTGTAGGTGTTGGCTGATGAGTCCGTGTCGGGGATGCCGAGGACAAGTCTGGCGGCGGTGTTCTGTATTGTCTGGAGTTTGCGGGTAGGGACTTGTTGATGCCGGCGTAGTGTGCATTTCCATAGTCCAGTCTGCTGGTGATGAGTGCGTGGGTGACTGTCTTCCTTGACTCACGGGGGGATCAACTTGAAGGTCTTGCGGAGGATGCGGAGGGGGTTGAAGCAGCTGGAGGTGACAGCGTTGACCTGTTGGTTCATGGTGAGTGATGAGTCGAGTACAATGCTGAGGTTATTGCCATGGTCTGAGGGGATAGGTGGGCTTCCGAGGGCGGTTGCCACCAGGTGCTGTCCCATGCAGAAGGGGTGGTACCGAGGATGAGGACTTCTGTCTTCTCGGCGTTGAGCTTCAGGCAGCTGTTGGTCATCCAGACTACGACATCTTACATTCCTTTCTGGAAGTTGAGTTTGGCAGTGGTGGGGTCTTCGGTGAGGGAGAGGATGAGCTGGGTTTCGTCGGCGTAGGATACGATGTTGAGGCCGTGTTGTCGGACGATGGCTGTGAGGGGGGCCATGTAGATGTTGAAGAGGGTGGGGCTCAGTGATGAACCCTGTCGGACTTCGCAGGTGATTTTCGTGGGGTCGGAGAGGAAGGGTGGGAGTCTGATCCTTTGGCTTTTTCCGGTGAGGAATGATCGTATCCAGTCCAGGGCTGTTCCTTGTATGCGTGTGTTGTGTAGTTCGGCGACTAGTGTGCGTTGGGAGACGGTGTCGAAGGCTGCTGATAGGTCAAGTTGGATGAGGGCTATGGAGTGGCCTTGGTCCAGGAGGATGCGGATGTCATCTGTGGAGGCGAGTAGGGTGGTCTCTGTGCTGTGGTTGTTTCGGAATCCGGATTGGGACGGGTCGAGGACAGCATTCTTTTCAATCAATCGTGTCAGTTTCCTGTTGACTGCTTTCTCTGCAACCTTGGCTGCGAATGGGAGGAGCGAGATGGGCAGACAGTTCTTGAGGTCGGTGGGGTCAGCTGTGGGCTTCTTGAGCAGGGTTCTGGCTTCTGCGTGCTTCAAGTCGTCTGGGAAGGTGCCTGTTTTGAAGGTGGTATGGATGGTGCTTTGTAGTTCGTGTGCGATGGTGGCTGCGGCTCTGTGGTAGATATAAGGGGGGCAGGGGTCAGTGGGAGCCCCCAAGTGGATGCTTTTAATGGTCGTGGCGGTGTCTTCGGCCGTGATCGGTGTCCAGTTGGAGATGGTAGGCTGGCTGGTGTTTCTGGGGAGCGGGGTGCCATCTGTGGCGCCTGGTGGATGGTCAATGAAGTTGGTGTAGAGGTTTTTGATCTTGAGGTGGAAATGATAGAGCGCGCGAGGCCACCCGACCAATAGTTTTCGCCGTTTCCGGCTTCAGGGCCCATATACCTTCAAATCACCATATACATCGATCAGGTGACTTCACGAGCTCTACCAATTTGTGTGTGTGTTCCCTACTATTAATTTTCAGTGCACCCGACTTACCATCCACCGATGCGGGTACCTAATGACCACAATGAATCAGGGAGCTAGCTGTAAAGGAAAGGCAGCAAAATACAAACCCAACCAATAACATTCAAAATTCTGTTGAAATGACCACGGACAACTGAAAGTTTTAAAATGTTTATCTAAAGTTCATTTGTTTCGTGCATGAGGTACAGTAAAATAAGGCAATCAATAACCAAGATAACGTAAATTATATAGCTATAAAGAAATAAAGTCAAGGTAATCATTCAAATGTAATATGGAAAGAAAATGGAAAAATACTATATAATCTCAGAAATGTTTAAGCATGGACAATTTATGCATGTGTAACTATAGGAGGGCCTATAAAGAGTAACACGCTTCGCTTAATGTAAAGGGGCCTTTAAACAGTCTAGGCAATGAAGTTCTAGACCATATCAGGAAATGACAAACTGCAATGCAAAATATAATTTCTAACATGTGCGAAGACATAGGAACAAACTTATGGAAATATGAAATTGACTTTCAGTAGTTGCGGAAAGACATGGAAAAATATAACATATGCAATGATGAACTTTATTTAAGCAAAAGTTAGAAATTCAGAAGGTGCAAGATTTAAGAGGTTCGGAGCAATATTTACCTAGAAAGGTGTGATAACCAAACCCTGGCCACGGGTTAGTTAAGGACAGGAAACCCTCAAGGAAGGATACCCCTCAAAGGACAGCAGGTGCAGAATGGACACCCCGGATAGGACAGGATACCCTCGGATTAGGAATCAGGACAAGACCTCAGGACAGGACAGCAAACCCTCAGGACAGGACCGCTCAGGACAGGACCGGAACCCACAGTTTGGAAGCAACGCCTGCGCTCCACCCGCTCTGCAGTTATCGATCAAGACCCCGATTGGGTCAGCGAACTCCCAGCAAAGTGCTTCGCCAGCACTTTAAGGTTCAGTAGAACCTTAGTCTATGGTCAAATTCGGACAGAGTGCTCTGCTGCGCTCTGTATCTTCAGTCACCTATTGAGTACGATGGGTCAGTGACAGGTCAGCTAAACCAGACAAGTCGGACGGCTCCCTAGGGGAACCCAGGGTAGATATACAGTTTGGGGACAGTGTACCACCCCCCAATGTTGCAAAGTGTCAAAATCCCTCAATTTCGATTGGTCCTAAGGTAGGATTTGGGTAACACACCAATCACAATACAAGATTTTAAGCCTTCATTAGCATACTTGGGTACCGCCTAGCAGGTTTGGGGTTCCCAGGAGAAACTGTGCAGAAACACAATGACAATTTAACATTGTATCATATGAGGAGCAACATTCGCCGTTCTCGCAGGGCAGAGGTGACTTTCTCAGGAGCATCTCGCCCATCACTGCCAACTGGCTATGTTCCATCAGCCAAGGTTGTCAGGTCCCCGAAAAGTCGCATCTGCGCAGAAGGGACCTCCAAGATGGCTTTCAGTACAGACAGACCCCCATTCCCCGCGGTACATGAAAAGTAAGCGAAAACAAATTAATACATAATATTGTCATCATGAAAACACATCACAGGGTTTGTACTTTCTACTTATCATCATAAAATATTCTTATGCGGTTTAAATGTTAGCTACATTGATACGGGCACAAGAGCAGTGGCACGAGCAGTACCACATGATAAGCACAGCTATGAATTACGCATGCGCATAAATTTCCCTCCACTTCTGCAGACGCGTCAGGACACGTGAGTGTGGCTGACGCATGCGCAGTAACTAAAATACAAGCGGCGGCCATGTTAAAGTACACGGGGTAAGTGTATTAGAAATACACGTAGGCAAGCTTCATAAACTTTGCCTAAACAAAAATAAACGTTAGTAGAACATACTTATGTTACCTTATTACACATAAACGAGGTTCTTGACTTCGGCAAGCCGCAAAATATGCGAAGCTTTGCTTCATCAATCCCCTCTTTGATGATATTTACTATCATCACAAAAAATGGAACCAGATGCCAACTTTCTTTCACACTTTATAAAGTTCTATCTCTTCCAACAATCGTTCTAACTTTTCTCTCTCAGTTCTAGTAGGGTGAGAAGTCTTCACCTTTTTGTATATCTGATCATTCACTTCCTCTAATTCAATCTCATCCACACTCCGTTTCAACCCTCTTGCATTTACCTCGTGCTTCTTGGTGCGCTTGCGGCATTTACAACAGATAAAAATGAGAAATATAATAAGACCTATAATACCAATTGGCATCAGTATTTTGAACAACAATCTTTTACCTACACTAGCAAGCCAGTGACCTACATTTGAGAGACCATCTACCAGTCTCTTCCAGGCACTATCAACCTCGAGTGGTTTGAGTTCCTTTGTCAAATTAGTAATGTTTTTCACATATCTTTTGATCTGTACACTTTTATCCGGAATATAAGTGCAACAATGTTGCGCCTTCAACATCCGGCAGACTCCGCCCTCTTTCGCTAATAAGGTGTCAAGAGCAAGTCGATTCTGTAAAACCATTGATCTGATCGCAACCATTTCGGTATTGACCAGCAGAAATCCATGAGCTGTTTCAGTAGACAGCACATCTACTATAGTAGACAATTTGCAAATTCTGTGAGTGTTCAGAACCACTCCCACTCCAGGTATCAGTGCACTGAAAATACTACCCATAATTTCACCTATACTTTCTCTTTTACTACGCACTAAGCCATTAGTATCTTCATTGCTTCCAGCTTTTCCATTCACATGGTATATTTTCGGGAAAACAATGCCAAAATAGCAGCTTCCATACCAGTGATCCGGCAATTTGAAATAAGCCTTGTCCCCAGAAATATAATAAATTCCAGGAAACACAGGCTCTGACCCATTTTTGAAACCCCAACCTCCAATTACCTTGTAATTATGTTCGCATTCACTGGAACCAATGAAAACATTATTATAATAGCTAGTCTTCTCGCGGTGAAGACATAGCTTGCCTTTCTTTTCAAAATCCAGCAACAGAGCAGGTCCCGCCCCACCATTTGAGGTGCCTTCCATGTTCTCTGCCCACTTTGGCTTTTTCTGACTTTCGTCATTAGCCTTCTTTTGTATTTTAATTCTTCTTTTCTCTGCCATGTTCAGGAACATCTTTTCCTGTTCACGCAAAGAACAAGTCAAGTTATCTCTGTGTGCATCTGCTATGTCAATGTTACCTATAGTCAAGAAGTAGTCTCCCATATATCTTATGGTGTCGCTTTTGGTATGTACAGGATTCAAGTTCCCACGTATAGGAAGTTCAGAAAAGATTACGTCATTATTAGAGTAATAGTACTGTAACGGTCCTCTTTTGTAAAATAAACTAGCTAAAATGCTACAGGAGATTCCATATGTTAATGGCAAGTGATGGTATGTCACGCCTTCAGCCACAGAAGTAGGTAGCTTCATGCAGACATAGCAATCTTCAATTTCCATAGTCTCTACATAGTGTATTAACAAGTTTGCAAAAACATTTAAGTGTGTCCTGTTCTTAATTCCATGATAATGTAGTCCTCCCTCATCTGATGCTTCTAAGTCTCGTTTTGTTTGTCTCAGTGCTCTCTCATGTCTTGCTACACTCTGTGTTGTCAACTCCTCACTGTCGGTATTTACAATTTCAGTAGGGACAATGTTAGTATCTTTACTTACAGTAAAGGGTATAAAGATTGTTAGTCCTATCCATATTACTATCAGTACTACTATACTACATATACACACCTTGCAGCACGTCTTGCAACGACTGCAATTTGGTCTACCATTCACAGTTGAATCAGACATTTCGGCTCAGAAGAAGTTTCTTGACCCCTCTTTGTGTCTTTACACAGCTAGCTTACTTTGTGCAAATTCACGGTGGTTCGTCTTCTTCTTCAGCAGAGTACTCAGGGACGGGCTCTCCGTCGCTTACGTCAGTTATATCAAGATCTTCAAGTTCTTCCAAAACGAGTGTCCATTCAGGAGACTTGTATTTCTTGTTTTGTCTTTTTATTCGTTCACTCCTTCTTTTGGAAGAGTTTTCTTCTTGCTCTGCTATTCGTGCACTTCTCCTTGCTTCTGCACGTTTTTCTTCCACCGTCTTTATCCTTAGCCTTAGTCTCTTTACGAACCTAGGCTCAAGGTTGTTTCTTTTCTTTAGTCTCTTAGTGGGTACTTGGACTTCACCTTCTTCTCTTATCCTCTTATTCTCTTTAGCTTGTGGCAATTCTGCTTCACTTTCTTCTTCTTCTTCCCTTATCTCGCTAGTTCCAGGGCTATCATCAATTTCTTCTGCCTGGTTACTAATCTGGCCTAGTTCAGGAATATTTTGTTTTTGGCTTTCGATTGTCTCTGTTTCTGTTTCTGTTTCTGTTTCCTGAACCCGTTCTTCTAACCCTATCTGATCCTGTTCAAGCACTTCGATCTCTTGATTTTCTTCTGCTCGAACTATCACTCTATGTCTAAGCTGTCCCTTATCCGCATCAGGAGTTAGTGGAGGTGTATCGAACACCTGTTCTGTCCCTGTCTGACCTTCTCCTTCCTCAGTTTTGATGTGAATCTCAGGCGGCTGAGGTTCTTCGCCTGTGCCTTGCTTTTCCTGACTAGTCCACTCTCTACCTTCACTAAGTCGCTCTCTTGTTCTGATAGGATCTTCAGTCAGATCAATCATCGGTATCCATTCTTCTGGCCATATGCTTGGCAGCTCGTCATCAGCTACTCCTGGCTCAGCTTCCTGGACCTCTTCAGCAGGCTGGATTCTTGGCAGTTCGTAGTCAACTACTCCTGGGCCAACGTCTGCTGTTCCTGCAGCCTGACTGGTGCTGGGCTGCTCGGTGTCAGCTGCTTCTGGTCTGGCTCCTGCAGAGTCCTCTGCTGGTTGCCCTTCTTCTGCAAATTCTTTGTCTGGTAATACCTTCTGGGTATGTCCAGCGTGGATCCACTGGGGAATACCTGCGACCTTCACTGCAGTGGTTGTTACCAGGATTACTTGGCGTTTCTTTCCCCACCTTGGTGCCAGACAGTTTGATCGAGTGTGCTTCTTTATTTTGACCCAGTCTCCTGGAACCAAGCTGTGGAGAGGAGTCGTTGGATTGAGGATGCCGTCGTCTCCAATCTGGCGAGAGATAGAACGCACTTGGTCACCCAATCTTCTGCAGTATTCAAGCACCAAATCATCAGTAATACTCAACAGTTTGCTTCCTGGCACCCATGCTTGTCTCATCACTCTTCCCATAATGATTTCATGGGGACTTAGGCCTGTCTTGCGGTCAGGAACACTTCTCAGTCCCATCAGGACCAGGGGCAGGGCCTTCACCCAGGTCATGCCAGTAGCATCTGTCAGCTTTGCTAGTCTGTTTTTGATAGTTCCATTTACTTGTTCCACTATTCCAGAAGCCTCTGGGTGGTATGCACAATGAAGTTTTTGCCTTATTCCAAAGGCCTTACAGAGTTCAGCCAGTATTTCATTCTGGAAATGTCCACCCTTATCTGATTCAATAATGAATGGTACCCCGAATCTAGGTATCAGTTCTTTTAGTAAACACTTCGCTACTGTCAGTGCGTCACTTTGGGGAGTAGGGTAAGCTTCTACCCATTTGGAAAATACGCAAACAATGACAAGGACATATCGCTTCCCTTCACAACGGGGCATGGTGATTAAATCAATCTGTATCCTTACAAAGGGACCCCCTGATCTCCCAATTTTGCTCAGTTCAACCATTGTCCTCTTGCCTGGGTTCATCTGTTAACATGACAGGCACCTCTGGCAGAGGGACTCTGCTACTTTCCTGAACTTCTTACTATACCAAGTCTGTTGAAATACCAGAATCATGGCATCCCTACCAATGTGTGATCCTTCATGTATTAATCTTGCCATTGTGCCAAGCAAGTGTCGGGGTAATACAGGCATACCAGTTGGGCCCAAGATGACACCATCCACACGTCTCGGTCTACACCCATCCTCCTTCCATTTCTCTCTTTCTTGTCAAGGAGCCGACTCCTGCCACTCTCTCACTTCATCCCAAGTAGGCACTTCCTCAAACACCTGAAGTTGGCAGCTGGTTCCTGGCCCCCCTCGTTTTGGATTTACGATATACCGATCTCTGGCGCACCATTGGGCCACTCGGTCAGCATAATCGTTTCCCAGTGATACCTTGTCCATGCTCTTCTTATGAGCATCGCATTTTACCACTGCCAGTTCCTTGGGTAACTGGATGGCCTCTAAAAGGTCATGCACAACTTTTGCATTCCGAATGGGAGTACCTGAGGAAGTCAGGAATTCCCTCTGTAGCCACAATTGGCCAAAGTCATGCACAACTCCATAACAGTACTGACTGTCAGTATACACTGTTATGCGTATGTTCTTCCCAATTTTGCAAGCTTTTATCATAGCAATCAATTCGGCTACTTGTGCAGACTTGATGTTATATAGGTAACCTGCTTCTTCAATTTTTGTTAAAGAGACTACTGCATAAGCAGCACTCAGGCCTCCTAGTTCATGTCTTAGACAGGAACCATCTACAAACAGCTCTTTATCATGCTCAGGCAATGGCGTTTCTTTTATGTCTGGGCGTGGTTTTGTGCTGAACTCTGTCAGATCAATGCAATCATGTTCATCATCATCCCCACCTTCCATTTCCAGGGAGTCGGGGAGTAAAGTGGCAGGATTCAGAATACCGCACCTAACAATGCTTACATTTGCTGCACCCACAAGAATCCTCTCGTATTTAGTCAGCCGACTAGGGGTGAGATACTGCGTTTTAGTTCTGGTCAATAGAATTACCACTCCATGTGAAACATACACAGTCACAGGATGTCCCATGACTATGGACTCACTCTGTTCCAAACTTGCACAGGTAGCAGCTACTGCTTTCAGACAGCCTGGTAACCCAGCAGCTACTGGGTCCAAGGTGGCAGAGAAATAGGCCACAGGCCTTCTGGTCGTGCCATGTTCTTGAGTCAGGACTGACAATGCGCAATTATCGCGAGTGTCACAGAATAGGGCAAACTCTTTGGAATAATCTGGCATTCCCAGCGCAGGGGCTGTACACAGACAGTTTTTCAGTCTTGTGAAAGCCATTAGGCTTTCATCGTCCCATTCTACAATGTCTGGCATTCCTCTCGTGGTCATTTTTATCAAAGGCCTGGCTAAGACTGCAAATCCCAGAATCCACTGCCTGCAGTATCCTAGTACTCCCAGGAACATTCTGACGTCTTTTTGAGTACGGGGCAACTGCATCTTTTGAATTATTCTCACTCTTTCTGATGTGACTTTTCTGACACCCTTTTCTATCTGGTGTCCTAGATATTTCACTGATTTTGCACAGAACTGTAGTTTGTCAGGGGCCACTTTATGCCCTTTCCCACACAGATGATTTAGTAGGGCAATGGTGTCAACTACACAGTCCCTATGACTTTTAGACGCCAATAGAAGGTCGTCTATGTACTGCACTAAGACAGAGTTCCCAGGTAAGATCAAAGTCTCTAGACATTTTTTCAAGATCTGATTAAAGATAGAAGGGCTCTCTGAATACCCCTGAGGGACCCGGTTCCAGCAATACACGTGACCTTCGAAGGCAAATGAGAAAAGAAATTTGCTGTCGGGGTGCAGGGGTATCGAAAAGAATGCATGACATAAATCAATCACAGTGAACCACTCAGCATCCCAAGGAATCTGGTTCAATATCACTGCTGGGTTCGGGACAATAGGGCAGCAAGGAACTACAATTTTGTTTACCTTTCTTAGGTCTTGCACTACCCTATACTTGCCACTAGGCTTCTTGATGCCCATAATCGGTGAGTTGCATGGGCTGCTCATCACTTCCTGTATGATGTCTCCTTCTAATAATTTTTGTATTTCCAGAGTGACACCTGCTTTCACTTCAGCATTCATTCGGTAGGGCTTAGTGTTAGGATATACTGCATTGTCCTTGATGGCTATCTGTATGGGATCCACATCTTTCATTAATCCCACATCTTTTCCAGTGAAATCCCACACCTCTGGCTTTACCGCTTCCTGGAGTTCTTGGGGCAAATCCTGCAGGGTCAATCTTTTAATTTCTGAGTCAGGTCTAAGTAACAATAATTTATAAATGCCATCTTCATCCGGGGTCTGTATTTCAACACCTTTTGGTGTGCAAAAGATGGTA
This sequence comes from Lissotriton helveticus, assembly GCF_964261635.1. Taxonomy (NCBI): domain Eukaryota; kingdom Metazoa; phylum Chordata; class Amphibia; order Caudata; family Salamandridae; genus Lissotriton; species Lissotriton helveticus. The sequence continues at coordinate 200,932,053 of NC_136063.1, read as the reverse complement.
CAGTTCATTTTGCACAGCAAATCACGACCCAGTAGATTCACTGGACTGGTGTCACAGACGACAAACCTATGCATTTGTTTAAAATTTCCAATTGAAATCTCCATTGGTTCGGTAACAGGAGTACTAATCAATTGATTAGATACACCCACTACTTGGATATTTTCTCCCGAGAGGGGTAGGTTTGGAACGTCCACTTTTCTTACAGTAGAACGGGTAGCGCCAGTGTCCAACAGAAAGGTGACATCATTTCCGTCAACCTTTCCTTCAATATATGGTCCAGACTGGTCTACCGGCAAGGAAGCGCCAAGTACGCACTCCTCGTCCTCCCCTCTCAGGCCCCGTCAGTCCTGATCATTACAAAGGAAGGTATCATTTAGCAGATACTGCGAAGTTGCTGTATTTCTGTTCTCACCGCTTTCCCAAACTTCTATTTCCTCACCCTCTGCTTGCCTTCCCCTGTATACCTGCTTGGGTGCTCGAGGCACCTGAACTGTTTTTACCTGGGGTTGAGTCTTTCTTGGTCTTTCTTTCTGCGTCTGTGGAGTTAAATCAGGAGTTTTTGCATTATCATCTATTAATTGAGGACACTCGTTTCGCCAGTGTCCAATTTCGCCGCACTGATGGCAGGGAAATTTCTTCATAGCCTCTTCCCTGCTAAATTTTGGCCGGGGCTTTCCTCCACCCCCTCCCCCAGGACTTTTGTTCTCAGCATTTTTAACCATGTTACTCAATTGTTTTTCCTGCTGTTCTGCGAGCTTCACCTGAGCCCACATCACTTTTTCCTTAAGGGCCTTTTTCTTTTCTGCCATCTCGTCCTCGCAGTACTTAGCGTACCGCAGGACCTCATCCATTTTCTTTGTATGCCAGCAGATTTTATTATCTTTTATCCACTGACAAATTTCAGGTCTTAAACCATTTACAAACCTGTAAATAAAATGCGTCATGTCCTTCAAATCGATGTTATCAATACCACTGTATGTTTTAAATACCTGCAATAACCTCTCATAGAAGGAGTGCACTGTCTCGTCCCTTTCCTGTGTTGTTCTATCTATTTTTGTCCAATCAGTTTCCTTTGCGGGCACCTTTTCTTTCAAATGCTGAATTACCTGCTCATATTTTCGCATGACATCCTTTGATGGCTCCCCTGTTTCCTTATTTCTTGGGTACTCCTCACTGGGCCAGTCTATGGCTATTTTACACTGGGTCCATAAATCTACCGGAACCACAATGTCGAAAAACCCATCCAGGTCTTTCCACAGACATTTCTGTACCTTCACAAACCTTTCCACCTGCCTGTACCAGTCTACTGGTTTCTCTCGTAATTTTGGAAAATCGTTTGTAAAGGACACAATATCCTGTCTAGACCAGGGGACATGCACATATTTCCCTCCAGGTACTTCGCGCATGGGGCATAACTGTTCAGGTTTCTCCACCTCCCTTAAAGCAAATTCAGGAGTCACTTGTCGGGAGCGAGCCTCTTCCCTCTTTTTCGCCCACCTGCTTCTCCATCTTTCCACATCTCCCCATTTCTGCAGTACTCCCAATAATTCTTTAATCTGCAGCTTTTTTCCTGCCACATTCAAGTGCTCTATATCTTTGTCTGAGAAGTCTGCTCTGTACGGTTTCTGTAAGGGCTTGGATTTTGAGATATCTACCCCCATACTAACTGCTGTTTCGGTCAGTTTTTCGTGGAGCACTCTGGTGTTCCTTGTAAAGCTTTTACATATAAACGACAATTCTTCTTCAGAGTAGGTATTCAATCGATCCAACCCCACATTTCCTGCCATTAATTCTTCTATTTCTACCCTCAGCTTGTAGAGGTCTAAAGGTTTCGTTTGCGGAGTCTGTTTCTCTAATTCACGACTCCAACTCTCAATTTCATCTGGAGTTACCAGAGAGACATTCCTAGTGCCTGTTGCTGATTCTAATTTAATCTCTTTCGCATTAAAAGGGTTATGCCTCTGCTGCATTCCCTTTCCGGTCGGTTTGTTTGGCAAGTCCAAGAACGCAACTTCAGACTCGCACTCACTGGACTGATCATCTATGATTATCGGTTCCTGTCTCGGGGGTGCCATGACTGGGGTCATAACTGGAGTAATCGGATTTCCCTGACCATTTCCGTATAACGGGACCACTGGTCCAATAGTTACTGGAATAGTCAATGCCTCAGGACTGGTATTTAACTGGGAGATTTTCTGAATTATTTCTGTCCTTTGTCTAGCTAGAGCCTCTTGCTCCTTTTCCACTAGTATCCTTCTTAAAGTCGTGTCATGTAATATCTGTGGGGTCAAGGGAGGAGTAAAACTCGGGGCAGTAGGATGCGTTTCACTTGGTCCCCCACCATAATTTGGTTTTGGGAACAATGTTCCGGTGTTAAAGGACCTGCGCTCTTCCCCATATGGAGGTTGAACAAAAGGCAGTCCTGAATTCGATGGTTTCTCTTCGCTTTCATACAAGGGTCTGGGAAAAAAAACTTTCGTACGTGAATATTTTTCTTCCTGGCTTGCGGGCACTTTGGGATATATATCCCTTGTTTCCGCAGGTTCGGGTTTCTCAGAATAGGGCAATACTTGACCACCCCCTCCCAGTCCTAGGAATCTGTCTTCTTCCTTGAGGAAGTGGCGTCGGGGAGCATCTCCTACACTGGAAGGTCGGGTTCCCTCATTATAAGGTGGCGGACTCCTGGTACAGATGTCATCTATCAATTCATCATCTGATTCCCCCGGGGCCCCCCAATGTTTACATTTTTCAGTACTTTTCTCACCCGCTACAGGGTTATGACATGCCGGCATCATGGGAAACAAACCCTCAACAATCATGCTCTGCCTCCACTGTTTCATCCTTTTATCCCTGGATTCCTGTTTCAGCCTGGGGTACCACTTGGTCAAACCCTTGTCCATTCGGGGTCTTTCTCTTTCAAAAGCCTCAATCTCCCATTCCTCTAATGCTTCATACTGCGTTAGTCTCGGTCTGGGATGCAATTCGTTCATCCGAGTCCTTAAATTAAATAGGATCCTACCATTGAAAGTCGCATCTAATGGAAATGCCAATACTCCATCATCTTTTGTGTACTTCACCCAATTCTCCAACCACACACAGGTATTGTACCCTCGGTCAAACATCATGAATGAGGCAGGAGTATTAGGTGATGGGACAAGAACACCTTCCCTAGATTTAATTGGTTTGTCCGTTTTAAAATAATTTTTCACCTTACTTACAAGGGACAATTTTCTCTTTGTTCCGTACATAATATCGTATCTATTAGTTTTCCACTGATCCCTTTCAAACCCTAGGTGCCTTGGATCAGGTCGAGTTCCTGTAGTCTGCGAGTGCCACATACGACTTCTACGCTAAACTTTGTTTACAAATTACCTCCAATCAGAACGCGCTACGGAAATCCGTGCGACCAATGGGTGCGCGACTCTGAATATTCTCCGCCAATGGGTGCGCGACCCCTTCGTGAGACAGTTCCCACGCTCTGGCTCTCACCCCTCCTTTACAATTCCAGCTCCGCTACCCGCCCGCTGCTTCTACCAATCCCAGCGCGGCACAGAGTGACGTCAGAGGCGCTTCGCGACTGACTCCCTCCCTTCACAAGGTAACGGAAACTTTCTTTCTTTTAAAGTGCTCAGTGCTTGGTTATTTTACAACAAATACACATTCGCCACAGTGCTCAAGTGTCTAGATAGAGAAAGAATTATTTTACTGCAAGTAAACTACTTCCATTTACTTTTCACTCGCTGCGAGTAGATCTCTTCCGCCTACCCTTCACTTTAGCATCGGTGAACCTGTTATTCCCCTAAACTCATCCACTTCTTTCCGGGATATATTCCGAGTTTAAGGTTTCCCAGCGGACCCCTTTGCTTTCACGCTAGCTCCGAGGAACCTGCTACTCTTCCGATGTGACCCTTACCAGGTTACGCCACTATGGGAATTTTGCCAATGAACCCCGTTACTGACATTTATTCACACATGTATTCAGAAAACCCTAGTTAGTGCTTCCCGGTTATCTTAACCTGCACCTAACTTTCCTCGAGCCTGTGACCTCAGGACAATGGATTCTCTTCACCACTTGCCCTTTCAATTCCCCGGGGAGTTCGGACAACAAGAAACTAAACGATTGACAAATGCATGGATTAGTACATATAACAATATAAGAACAAGAATAATAACAATACAGCAATTCATGAATTCCAAAACAGCGTATTCACAAGAGAATGATCAGGTCTCTTAGAACAGCCGCTCTTCTAGCAGCATCAATATATTAGCAGCTTCCGACTCAACTAGTCCAACTAATCCCTGCCTTACTCTCAACTAGTCCCTAACCATCCTCTGGCTACCAGTAAAACTGATAGAGCGCGCGAGGCCACCCGACCAATAGTTTTCGCCGTTTCCGGCTTCAGGGCCCATATACTTTCAAATCACCATATACATCGATCAGGTGACTTCACGAGCTCTACCAATTTGTGTGTGTGTTCCCTACTATTAATTTTCAGTGCACCCGACTTACCATCCACCGATGCGGGTACCTAATGACCACAATGAATCAGGGAGCTAGCTGTAAAGGAAAGGCAGCAAAATACAAACCCAACCAATAACATTCAAAATTCTGTTGAAATGACCACGGACAACTGAAAGTTTTAAAATGTTTATCTAAAGTTCATTTGTTTCGTGCATGAGGTACAGTAAAATAAGGCAATCAATAACCAAGATAACGTAAATTATATAGCTATAAAGAAATAAAGTCAAGGTAATCATTCAAATGTAATATGGAAAGAAAATGGAAAAATACTATATAATCTCAGAAATGTTTAAGCATGGACAATTTATGCATGTGTAACTATAGGAGGGCCTATAAAGAGTAACACGCTTCGCTTAATGTAAAGGGGCCTTTAAACAGTCTAGGCAATGAAGTTCTAGACCATATCAGGAAATGACAAACTGCAATGCATAATATAATTTCTAACATGTGCGAAGACATAGGAACAAACTTATGGAAATATGAAATTGACTTTCAGTAGTTGCGGAAAGACATGGAAAAATATAACATATGCAATGATGAACTTTATTAAAGCAAAAGTTAGAAATTCAGAAGGTGCAAGATTTAAGAGGTTCGGAGCAATATTTACCTAGAAAGGTGTGATAACCAAACCCTGGCCACGGGTTAGTTAAGGACAGGAAACCCTCAAGGAAGGATACCCCTCAAAGGACAGCAGGTGCAGAATGGACACCCCGGATAGGACAGGATACCCTCGGATTAGGAATCAGGACAAGACCTCAGGACAGGACAGCAAACCCTCAGGACAGGACCGCTCAGGACAGGACCGGAACCCACAGTTTGGAAGCAACGCCTGCGCTCCACCCGCTCTGCAGTTATCGATCAAGACCCCGATTGGGTCAGCGAACTCCCAGCAAAGTGCTTCGCCAGCACTTTAAGGTTCAGTAGAACCTTAGTCTATGGTCAAATTCGGACAGAGTGCTCTGCTGCGCTCTGTATCTTCAGTCACCTATTGAGTACGATGGGTCAGTGACAGGTCAGCTAAACCAGACAAGTCGGACGGCTCCCTAGGGGAACCCAGGGTAGATATACAGTTTGGGGACAGTGTACCACCCCCCAATGTTGCAAAGTGTCAAAATCCCTCAATTTCGATTGGTCCTAAGGTAGGATTTGGGTAACACACCAATCACAATACAAGATTTTAAGCCTTCATTAGCATACTTGGGTACCGCCTAGCAGGTTTGGGGTTCCCAGGAGAAACTGTGCAGAAACACAATGACAATTTAACATTGTATCATATGAGGAGCAACATTCGCCGTTCTCGCAGGGCAGAGGTGACTTTCTCAGGAGCATCTCGCCCATCACTGCCAACTGGCTATGTTCCATCAGCCAAGGTTGTCAGGTCCCCGAAAAGTCGCATCTGCGCAGAAGGGACCTCCAAGATGGCTTTCAGTACAGACAGACCCCCATTCCCCGCGGTACATGAAAAGTAAGCGAAAACAAATTAATACATAATATTGTCATCATGAAAACACATCACAGGGTTTGTACTTTCTACTTATCATCATAAAATATTCTTATGCGGTTTAAATGTTAGCTACATTGATACGGGCACAAGAGCAGTGGCACGAGCAGTACCACATGATAAGCACAGCTATGAATTACGCATGCGCATAAATTTCCCTCCACTTCTGCAGACGCGTCAGGACACGTGAGTGTGGCTGACGCATGCGCAGTAACTAAAATACAAGCGGCGGCCATGTTAAAGTACACGGGGTAAGTGTATTAGATCTCCAAATGACCTCCCAGACCAATAAAACCATCAGTGTCTGTTTTGGATTGTTGAAAGCACTCAGACAGATTCTGCCCCTTTTGCCTGATGAGTCTAGACCGCTAGTGGTCAGGAGTGTGATCCTGGCCAGACTGGACTATTGTAACTCTCTATATCTAGGGGCCCCCTTATACATCTTACAGGGGCTCCAGAGGGTCCAGTCTATAGCGGCTAAGCTGGCTCTCAAAAGACCTCGTAGCTCTTCCACTACGTTGGCGCTTAGAGATTTACATTGGCTGCCAATCGGGAGCAGAATCGCTTTTAAGTCCCTATGTATTGTGTATAGAGCCCTGCACAACATGGGACCTATTCCCTTACAGGAAAGGCTCACCTGGTATAAGCCTACAAGGTCCCTGCGCTCCTCCAGCTTGGGTCTGGCAGCAACTACCAGGATTAGAAGATCAAGGATGGGAGGCAGAGCTTTCTGCACTTCTGCATCTAGGCTGTGGAATGAGCTCCCCCAGAATATCAGGCAAATGGACACCTTGCTGGGGTTCAGAAAGAGCCTGAAAACATGGCTGTTCGTCAAAGTTTGATTTTTTCCTGAGCCTATCTAACAGTCCAGGCGGTTTGTTTTTGTAGGACATGACAGCCAGTGTATTGTTTGTTTCCATCTGACTACTTCCTGTTGGCGCCAGGATACCCGTAGGGTGACAGTTGCGCGTTACAAATAATAAATACAATACAATACAATACAATTAGAAATACACGTAGGCAAGCTTCATAAACTTTGCCTAAACAAAAATAAACGTTAGTAGAACATACTTATGTTACCTTATTACACATAAACGAGGTTCTTGACTTCGGCAAGCCGCAAAATATGCGAAGCTTTGCTTCATCAGAAATAGATTCCAAGTTTGTCGCAGAGGACTTGGGATGGGGTGATGTCTGTGGCTTCTCTGCGTGGGTTGTTGAATTCTTGAATGACACTGAAAAGTTCCTTGGAGTTGGTGGAGTTGGCCTGGATTTTGTTGTGGATGAAGTTTCTCTTGGTGGCTCTGATCTGGTTGTGGAAAGGATACGGCAGTCACTTTTGAGTGAGCTCTCCCAGAAACAAATGAAAAGCAAAATCAGCGGGATAAGCAACAAAGCAAGGTCTGCCAGGAATAGACACACCACTGAAACGTTAAAAGGAAACTAGTAGAGAAGATATCTACTTAAGAGGGTCGCCAAATAATACATAACAAAGCTGTACACATGACAAGCGTCATAGTTGTTAAAACCTGAGTCGGGTCGGGGACAATCGATATTTGCCCGGCGGTATTGCCTCTGTGACCCTCTAGTTATTTAATCAATGAAGAGGCAGGCGCTGGAGACTGGAAAGCAGGAAACAAGGTTTTTATTCTCTCCGGAGGAGAACACAACAAAACCGGCAGAAGGTATCGTTCTGAGGTGCTCTGGATACATTTCTGAGGCCTGGCCTCTTATACACTGTTTTATGACTTTATTGTAGATTACACATTCATGTTAAAGCTTTGATGTATGGAAAAGACATTCCCGGAACTCCCCTTTGGGCCCGTTCCCACACACATTTACAGTTGAAGTCCCCACCCTAGTCACAACAGGTGATGAGTATCACGCAGCTGGATATTACGCCGATTCACGGAATGTGGGGGGTTTGATCGGATCTCATGGAGTGGGGGCTTTGATCAACCCGGGGATCCTTTGATGGGGGAAACTTTCTATTGTACGGGGAGGGGCAAGGAATGGTATCGGCAGAGCTGGGTGTCGGCCTGGGAACGGGGAAGACAAAACGGGCACACGGGGAAGAAGGGGGTTTGCATCTAAGGGCCGGAGATCATGAAAGGGAAGCAGGGGGGTGTCGCGCTGGGAACAGGATGAGGGCCTGGGGCAGAGCAGCGCCGAAGAGGGGTTTATGACTCAAGGCAGGTGCAAGCAGGGGGTGGTCAGCGTGCAGGCTTAGTGAAGGCGAAGGGCTATGTCAGGGGCCAGCGGCATGCAAAAGGGTTCGTTCTGATCGGGGCATCTTAAAAAAATGGCGGGCGCGCACGACAAAAGTGTGGCATCAGGGGAAGAGGCAAGATGGCGCAGATAATGTTCACCAAAACGTACTAATTTTCAACAGTCCTCCCTTTAACATATTCAAGACATCTTGCTGGCTCATTTTCTACTCGGTTCTATTGTGGTGGGCATGAGAAAGAAAACGGTAGGAACCCTAGATGAAAAGAGTTGTAAACAATACATTTTAACATTTCTAGTTTTTAGGAGGTGAGCCTATTTGATAAACTTTGATCAATTTGTTTAGCAGGAAAGTCATAGGAATGCAATACAAAAACGATTCTGTAGCGAGAGCAGCAAGTATATTTCATACTGGCAGGTTATTACATATATATCAGGTTCGGATTGGAGCATGATCAATACAATGGCGGCTGGGAGAGAAATGAGGTCTAGTAGAAACGGCGATTGGGGATGTCAAATGTTCGAAGTTTAACGAGTTCTCATCATTCTTTGTTGCCTTTCGTTGGCGCTGTTGAGCACCGGCGGTGGAGCTACAAGTCCAGCTCTGTTCTAAGTTCTGCGTTGCAGGGCACGACCCTTTCCTCGCGTTTCTGGTCGGAAAGGTCCTTTTCGCCCTGTGTCCTTTGAGGTGATTGTCAGAAAGTTCAGATGGAAGAAGAGCGTACAAAACAGTCCATAGGGTAGGTCAGAGGAAAAGGGGGATGGAGCAAGGCCAAATTAGGAACAAACTAGGGGAACGAGAGACTTCAAATAGGCGGGCGTGTGACCGAATTCAGAGAGCGGGGACTTGTCGACAAACACTGGACATCGAGCAGGGGCATCAGGTCGACCCTTTCTTCTCATGTTGTCGAAAACAGTGCCTCGTCCTGCAGCTCTTTTCTGTCGTGGTCTCGCCTTGGCTAATGTCGCAGGTGTTCCTTAGTCTGCAGTCAGGCCTCGTGCTCCCACATCCGGTCCTTCTCTCCTCCAACAGCAGTACCCTTAAACAAGTTTGAAAAGACAGTCTTTAGAGAATTTGCAGATGAAGATAATCAAAAAGTCTATTTCTCTCCCAGCTCCAGGCAAAGAATGAAAATGCCCGTTATATTAGTGTTCACAACTGGCATATGAATGACCGGTGACGGGCCTGTTGGATTTACTATGACTTTCCTTTACAATTATTTATTACAGTCACGACAGTTCATCTGATGGTGACCCACCTTCGTGAGACGAACCTGGCAAAGATATGCCGTTCTCTAGAGTTTTACATTTACAAAGGGTACTGTGAGTCGTCAACATGGTACTACACAGGTATTTTGCTGAGAGACGATCATGGCTAAACATTTCCTTTCTATCGATGCATCCTGCTTTTCAACTACTACGGGGTTTATTTCGATGATTTCTTTACCTTGGACTAGTCTGTTAACCTTGTAAAACATCATTCTGGATCCTACGTAACCTTTTACAGCCCGATTACTTAATTAGGAAGGACAGGGGTTTTATGGGAAACAACCAGGGACATAGGAAACTTGTGGTAAGGGCATAAATCGACCCATCTCTCACAACCGGAAATGAGGGGTAGTTTCATAATTCCAGTTTTTGGGCGGCTGATACAGGGGAGGTAACAGGGGTGATCATTTTTCCGGTTTGGGTATTGCGACAATTCGGGGAGGGGAGGGTCGCGTATTCTGAGGTCCTTGTTTTATACCATAGGAGCCGTTGACATGTAGTTCCCTTATTTCGGGTCAGATTAGGGAACCTCTGTCGTCTTACCTGTCCTTTCCCTTACGGCCCAACCTCGGTTCATTGACTTCTAGCGGAAAAGGAGAGGTAATGACGCGGCCTCAGGGTGATTGTATTAAAGACAAGTTTTTGTGCAAATACTGACGGTATTTGAAGCCAATTAGGTGGTGTGCTAGGGGTGGCAGTCTGCCAATTTCGGGGCTAATCACTCGGAAGAGTGGGAGTGCAAAAATAGAGGGAGAGAGAGAGAGAGAGAGAGAGAGAAAGAGAGAGAGAGAGAGAGAGAGAGCAACGGCAGGCTAAATAGCACACGTGCAACAGAGAGGGTGGCAGTGTATTCAAGAAAGGCTATTTAGTGCATTACACAGTAAAGGGCATTCACGGGTCTGCGTTAGAATCTTGTAATCATGCAGTTTGAGCATTAGACAGGGTAGAGGGGACGTGCCTTGAGAAAAAGGAAAGAAGAAAGGAGGTACCATTTTGTCGCACTTTCTCGCATTCTCGGTCCTTCGACCAGTTGGGTCAACGCCTCAGTCACACACACACATTCCCTCATAGTTTCGCATCATACGTGACATGGGTTCATTCGTCCGGTCTGGTTTAAGGGTGATCACTTTTTATCAGGTTGTGCTAATTTTTCGGGATACGTGAGTAGTTTGCAGGCGTGCTTAGACACCACCTTGCGGCGCTAGTCCGCTTCGTGTATTAGACATGGCAAGGCTTCAGATCTTCGCCACACCTCGGCTGTAATCTCTGATGTAACCTGCAGAGGGAGGAAAAAAAAAAGGGGTGGGGGAGACAGCATTTGCGCATATTCAAATACATGGATTCATAAGTTCTTTACTTACCTCTTACTCGTCTTTCCTCCTCGGGGCAGGGTCCCCGGGGATATGGTTTCTGGAGTCAAGGGGGGTAGTGTGTCCATATAGGTCGTGTGCGGGGAAACGTAAAAAGGAAACCAGAGGTGCTTAGTGCGAGGTATCTAGTCAAAGGATGTATCTCACTATCGGGATCCTTAAACCTCTTTCAACGCTGTGGCGTTCTAAGGTTCTTCGGTTCTTGGGTCAGCTCCGTTCCCTGATACTTTGGAACGTTGTACTTTATAACATTTACATTATTTCATTTCACCCTCCTTTTACATTCCCTCATTTACACCGTTCGTTTCACCCATCCTTGGAAGTCAAGGTCTTCCTCTGCGCGAGAGTTCATGGGTCAGTCGCGTACTTTGAAGGCGGAGTGTCGTGTTGTCGATCCGATCCGTCCTCCAGGGCTGGGCAACCATCTTCTTTTAACCTTAAAGAGAGAGCAGAGTAGGGTGCACAGAAAAGAACTTTCCCACCGATCCCACATTTTTAAAATAAAGCATGCAATACCCGTCCATAGTTTCAAAAACTTTATTTTGCAAAATCATTTCAGCATGTGGATTATGAGGGTGCGGTCGTATTTGGCCGGTCGTGGCAATGGCTAAAGTGCGTACAGTGGGGGGTGTCGTTTGCAGCAATAAAAACATCGGAAAGTTTTACTCATTCATTTGTAAGAAACTAAAACGTCTATTAATTGGCTGGGGGTTCGGGGGCATTTATTTTCATAATTTAGAAGCATAATCATAATAGTTGTAATCAGATTTCCTATATGCATACCGTACGTGTGCGTCATAAATGAGGTTTACATCAGTTATAAAAATATAATACATTGTACATTTGTAATCTACATTTGTAACGGGGATCCTTTCATACTGTTCGTCGAGTGAGTTCTCCTTGTCTTTTCTAGCCAAGTGTACAAAGGATCATATAAAATCTCAGAACATCAAGTTTATATTAGTGCGAAGGAACACCACGAGGTGTTCGTAAGTTCCGATTGATACCAGCGCCATTTTGGGCGGGGCCGGCTCAGTCCGGAAGCAGCATCAGGGGGAAATGTTTCCCATTACTGGCAGTTTGGACCAGAGTCCTTTTCGGCAGTTCTAGAATTCATGCTAACAGAAGGAGTGGCAATGTCATGTTTGTTTCGTTGGCGATCAAGGCAGCCGTCCCTTACCGGAAGCCTGCAAAGGCCGAAGGTTCCGCCGGGGACCTTTGTAGGATCTTCAAGGCTGCGGAGATGCTGTCGGAGATGGGGGCTCGTGCTCCAGGGGGCAAATGTTCGAGTTATATTGCTGGTCAAAGTTACTCTAGTGGCCGGGGCCCGCCTTCCAGCGGACCCAGACGCCATTTTGAGGCCCTACAGGGGCCACTCTCGTCGAGTTTGCAAGAGTGGGAGAGATCCTTCGGAGTGAAAGGAAGAGGTCCCTGTTGTGTGAAAGCGGGACGTTCAGCTGGGGTGCAGCTGTGATGCCCCCACCTGGGGGGGGGGGGGGGGGCGAGGGAGACTCGTCCGCATCGTCTCCTTCTCCCGGTGCACCCCATGCCGCTCCTTTTCATCGCCCCGCATGAAGGTCTCTCCACATCCGGTGTTCCCCAAGTCCTGTGCTCAGTGCTGTGGGAGTATGGCCACCTGTGGCGCGCATTCGGCGCGGCACGAGTATCAGTGCAGTCATTGCAGGTTCGGTGTTCCGAAAATATGGCCACCATTGCACGTTCGGTGCTGCGCAAGTACTGGGGTGCCACCATGGTGTGTTCGGTGCTGTGGAAGTATTGGCACCATCGCCTGACTGGGGGTGTTCGGCGTCGGGCCGGGGGCTGGGAGACCTCCTATCAGTGGAGGTGGGAGAGGCTCGTCCGCGTCGCCTCTCCCTCCCAGCCCAACTTGGACAAATTGTTGTGGAGGTACGTGCAGGACATCCCGCCGTCCAGAGCTGCTGCGGCTGTTACGGAAGGGAAAAGAAAGAGGTGCCTCGTTCTTCTCTGGACATGTGGCGGGACTACTTAAGTCTATCCAGGCCCGTTGCGGCTGGCTGAGGAGACATGTGGCGGGACTACCTACAACTGCCCGGGCTGCTGGCTCCTGCCTCTCCTCCGGCTCCCCCATACGTTAAGATTTCCTGACCAAGAGTTGGCGGCCGGGCCCGCCTTATATGGGTTGCCGTTGGTTGGGCGTAGCCGTAACCCTGCCCTACTTTGGAAGGTTCCAGAATGGGGGGGGCGAATGTTCTGTTTGACTTTCATTTTCTACAGTTTACCGTTATTATTCCTTGTTTGTTGTGCTAAATTAAAAGTTCAAGTTCATTAATGGTCTACGGATTTTGTTTTACCATTTCTTTCTTTCCAGGTTGCTTTTATGCTAAGTTTCTGCTAACAGAGGTTGAGTAACACGGAAACACGTGTAGAGGGATGACGCAGATTTGTACATTACATACACACAAACTCAGACGGGGGACAGTACAAGTACGACATACAAAGACCCAAGACGAATATAAAACAGTTATTGGTCATAATTATCTCTTTCCGTCTGCGAATTTGAAACGAGGCTGGGTTCCCGTCTTGACGTTGCCCGACCTAGGAGAACTTGAGCATGCCGCTGAAATTGTCCTGGCGAAATCTGTGCCATCGGGCATAATCGAACGTGGTGGTTCTGTCTGGTCTGTCTATGTAAGTCGGGTTCTTCTTTGTCTCGCGCTTTTTCTCGTACTGCCGGTCTGTCGTTCCTGTCGGCCCTTTGCCTTTACTCACGCTCAGTAGAGTCGGGCATTGGGCTTTCCAGTGTCCGACATACCTACAAAAAGCGCATTGGTCTGGCCCTAAGTCTGGTCGTCTTTTGCATAGTGTCGGGGGGTAAGTTGTGGGTAGCGGTGTCCTGGGGTTGTCCTGTCGGTATATTTCTCTACTTGGTTTGTCCTCGTCTTTTCTCTGTCGTTGCATAGCCTCTCTGCGCCACATACCGAGACTGTCGAGCATAATTGGCGTTGTCTTATTATTTCGAAGGGCTATTTCTAACGTTTCTATTTTATCAAGGTCAAAGGATCCTGCCAGTGGCCACTGTTTGTCTTGACTCTCTTCGGTATACCTGTGCCACAATTTATTATAGGCTATGGTGACTAATCCATAGTTTATGAACATGTCCTTATTAGGGGTGCCTTCTAGTGGAGCTATATGGTCCACCTCTAATACACGGTCCGGGCTAAACAGGCTATTAATCAGTGGGGAGAAGACAGACATGACGGCTCGTAACGAGGGACTAAAAAGTCAGCACTGCCTATCTTATCACTAGGTGCAAAGACTGGACAGAATATTTCTATTCAACGTTGTTTGCAGGCAGTGAATACCTCATGGATCAAAAAATAACAAAAAGACCAATAAATAACAATGGGGAGAATGAGTAGGTCCGCAAAGATCTGCGTTACCTACCCTTTTCACTATCTGCAAAAAGGGTGGTCTCTTCCCTGTTTGCAGACAGGGAATCTCCAGGAAACAATAGTTTTGCGAACAACAGTTCAGTTTCAAGTAATTATTGAGTGGGGGAGAAAAAAATAAGCACGGCTGCTGCCCTACCTATCCTCCACTGCTTGCAAAGAGAGAGCCCGTTGTTTCTCCGTTTGTAGACAGTGAATCTCCAAATAAATAAAGAGCAATACTAGTATTTTTAAACAATCAAACAATCAAGCAATCATTTCGCAACTTGTCGTGATTACACGACCTTACCCGGACCATGTGGACAGTTTCTTGTCTTCCGAATCCAGCGCCCGATCGTCCTCTTTTTCTCGTATTTCTCACGGCACTCCTGATGGTCCCCAGTCAGGACCGTAGATCACTCGAGAGAGGTCTGTTCGGAACTAGTGAAGTTCGGATGATCGGCTGCCAGACGAGGGTCTATTGGGCAAGAGCTCTCCCGATCGTTGCAGTCGTTCACTCTGTCGTCGGGACCTCTCCCACTGGATCCACGAGTCGCTGATGGGCCCCACGCTTGGGACGCCAATTGTTAAAACCTGAGTCGGGTCGGGGACAATCGATATTTGCCCGGCGGTATTGCCTCTGTGACCCTCTAGTTATTTAATCAATGAAGAGGCAGGCGCTGGAGACTGGAAAGCAGGAAACAAGGTTTTTATTCTCTCCGGAGGAGAACACAACAAAACCGGCAGAAGGTATCGTTCTGAGGTGCTCTGGATACATTTCTGAGGCCTGGCCTCTTATACACTGTTTTATGACTTTATTGTAGATTACACATTCATGTTAAAGCTTTGATGTATGGAAAAGACATTCCCGGAACTCCCCTTTGGGCCCGTTCCCACACACATTTACAGTTGAAGTCCCCACCCTAGTCACAACAGGTGATGAGTATCACGCAGCTGGATATTCCGCCGATTCACGGAATGTGGGGGGTTTGATCGGATCTCATGGAGTGGGGGCTTTGATCAACCCGGGGATCCTTTGATGGGGGAAACTTTCTATTGTACGGGGAGGGGCAAGGAATGGTATCGGCAGAGCTGGGTGTCGGCCTGGGAACGGGGAAGACAAAACGGGCACACGGGGAAGAAGGGGGTTTGCATCTAAGGGCCGGAGATCATGAAAGGGAAGCAGGGGGGTGTCGCGCTGGGAACAGGATGAGGGCCTGGGGCAGAGCAGCGCTGAAGAGGGGTTTATGACTCAAGGCAGGTGCAAGCAGGGGGTGGTCAGCGTGCAGGCTTAGTGAAGGCGAAGGGCTATGTCAGGGGCCAGCGGCATGCAAAAGGGTTCGTTCTGATCGGGGCATCTTAAAAAAATGGCGGGCGCGCACGACAAAAGTGTGGCATCAGGGGAAGAGGCAAGATGGCGCAGATAATGTTCACCAAAACGTACTAATTTTCAACATAGTGAGCAGTCTTGTGGCATCATCATACTAGCACATTCCACCATCATGCTGGTGGGGAAAAGGAAAACAAAAAGACAACCCCTTTAACGCCTTAACCGCTGTGTTTTTTCCGCCGCGGTGCGGGCGTTCTATTATGTGGGCAGGGCTGCGTTGGCCGTTGGCCGACAGGCACGGCCCGTGCAGGGCGTTATACCGGGGCGGTGATGTCAGGCCCCGGGGGGAGGGTCAGGTAGGGGGTTGTAAAATGCGGGATATGGACCATTACAGGTAAGTCCTGAGGAAAAAAAACCCGAATTTCGTTACCTGCCCTGCATCGCCAAATGTGATGCAGCGCGGGCAACAAAATTCCTTTTTTTTTTTTCGGTACTTACCTGTAATGGTCCATATCCCGCATTTTACACCCCTCCACCCTGACCCTCCCCCGCCTGACGTCACCGCCCCAGTATAACTCCCTGCACGGACCGTGCCTGTTGGCCGACGGCAGCACTAGCGAGGTAGTGCGCCCGTCGGCCAACGGCCGACAGCAGCACGCAAGGGGTTAATAAAGTGTAACCCTGCGTGACACAGACCTCACAGAGTTTGGGTCTCAAATGGAACCAGTGCTGGAGTTCTGGATGAATTTCTTGCAGCAGCCGGTCAGCAAAGAGACAAACAATGGCTGCAACTACTACATCCAAACTCCATTTTGCTACCATTGGCAACCCAAGATGGGCTTCACTGAACTCTTATCCACACAGGGCACACACTGCAAGAACATGCTACCACACACATATGCTATTCATATGCCCTATTTAGGCACAGAGGATGAAGCAAAGAACCCGGCTATATGAGGTTAGGCATCACTTTAAAGACATGAGACTACTTGCCCAAGTGCACAGAACAGGAAAAATTACTTCTGTGCAACTATGATAAAAAAAAAAATGCTGCCACCACAGCCAAGCTCACGTAAACATGTATGGGGTTGTAATCCCACTTGCCAAAGAAGGCACGCGTGGTTCAACTACCAAAACACAGATACCTGCTATGGGTCCCTCGATCCATTTAGTTATGGTATTCCTCAGTGCACACGGATGAAGGTTGATGTTGGTAGGTGGTGAGGCCAAAAAGTCAAAAAGACAGCAGAGACTTGTATTTGGGTGGCTTAGGGCACAGGTGCATACTGACAGCATCATGCATGAGTGCTTCTCATTCCAACAGCAAAACTCTCACTTCTCTGTGACAAGTAATCCATATTAGGGTACAGGTTAAAAAAATAATTGTACAAATAGGTTTATAAACCTGAGCACGGTGAATTGATCTGGGTGAACTCTTGAATATACTGTATATTTTATAATTCTGTTAAAATATTATTTAATGTAAATTATTTATATGTTCAGATTTTAATATTGTATAACTATTATGATGCTTTTAAGGTTTTAACTTGGTATAAATAGAATAAAGTTTATTGAAACTGAACTCTTGCCTGGAGTGTGTGGAGAGGACTTGTTCCTGCCACCATCATCTGTTCCAGCTGCATCTGTGACAGGACGTCATGGTTCTTTTATAGCAAAAGATGCACACATTTGCACAGCAAGGTTTTATTTTATAGCTATTCTAAAGCTCTCGCTTATAGTGTGGTGTGAAAACAGCACACAAAATACTCTGGTGCGAAAGCTGTTTGCTGCAGCTGTTCTCTGACTTTTGAGCCAGGTATCAATATTAGCATAAGTCCTAGAAATGGCTCCTGTGCTAAGCCCCAGCGGCCAGCACTGTGTGGATTTCACTGACATCTTTGCCTTGACACTCTGGCAACACCTCACTGCTGACACCAGAAGGACAGGGCCGCGTCTGGGTTTTTCCTGAGTTAGAAGGAAGAGGTGGTTGAGCCTGTCTTTACCGGGCACCATGCAGAGTACAAGAAGTGAAGGGACGGAGCTGGGAGTGTATATCTCAGTCAGCTTTGTTGACATGTAAAGTAGCTTAAGGGTGTGTAGGGGAGGTGTTTTATATTTTGGCAGGCGTTTGCTCGTCTAACCTGTGTTTGTGCATCCTCACCCAGGTCAGGCTCAATCACGTGGATGTGCTTGGGCGTCAGCTGATGGTCACTGGTGTATAATTTGTTGTGCATGTGATTTGCTGCAGGTGCATAGGTGGATCCTCTGGCTGCACGTCCAGGCTTTCCGTAGCCTTTGCACTTTGAAGATTCCTGTGCATGAGATGAAACGGGGGAGCGGCAGGAGGTCCCTCTCTGTGGAAGGACTGGAAGATAAAATCAGGGTTTCTTCAGATTTGCTGTGTAATGCTTCTTATGTATATAGATTTGACCCCTTGTGTTCTCACCTTTTTGGAACTTAGTCATGACCCCTTCCTCTCAGTGTTATTTGTAGGAGTTGTGTGTGTTGGCGGTTTGCAAGCTTCTGGTTGGGTGGGGCAGGCAGGTGTGTCCTCCTGGTGAAAGTATCAGGAAGAATGCTGCCTCCAGGCGAGTTGTGCAGCCTTCCTCAGACTGACGCTGAAGAAGAGAGATTCTCACAACCAAACGTAAATGGACCAACTGCTGCCAAATGACTCAGCAGAACCATAGAAGGGAAGACACAACCTGGTGCAGCTCACAGCTGTGAGACAGACCAACTGGACAAAGCACATAGAGCGAACCACATGAAGCGATCATGCTGGGAACATTCAGACAGGATTTATTGGATCCAACTGTGGAGAAAGCTTAGTACAACAGTGCAGTAAACTATGTCCACGCACATCCAGGGGTCCACAAGTACCCTGCACCCTCCACAGCAGTGCACGCCCCTTCCAAATGTTAAGCCACATTGGCCATCATCGTTGACTCCCTTGTAAGACAGAATGTGTCACTGAGAATATGCGGTAGCCTGACCAGTTTAGGGTCACCAGCAGCAGCGAGGAAACCCTTCGAGCGCTGCAAGGGTTGAGTGGAGCTGCTGGATGTATGTAATTACATCGCATACTAATACCACGCATGCCATTACACCGCGGGTATTACTACGCAATGTCAATGACATCGCATTCCATTACATCGCATACTTTTACCACGAGTATGCCTTTACCACGCATGCCAATACAACGCAAAGGCATGTGTGGTAAAGCTATACTTATGGTAAAAGTATGCAATGTAAGTGACATCTCTATCCCTACACCTACACAACAAACTACTCCCACCCTTACACTACCCAAACCCAAAAGCACTACCACACTACTACACTACCCACACTACCCACACTACTCCCACCCTTACACTACCCTAAACCCTAAAACACTACTATGCTACCCACACTACTCCCACCCCTACACTACCCTAAACCCTAAAACACTACTACGCTACCCACACTACTCCCACCCCTACACTACCCTAAACCCTAAAACACTACTATGCTACCCACACTACTCCCACCCCTACACTACCCTAAACCCTAAAACACTACTTCGCTACCCACACTACTCCCACCCCTACACTACCCTAAACCCTAAAACACTACCACACTACACTACCCACACTACTCCCACCCCTACACTACCCTAAACCCTAAAACACTACTACGCTACCCACACTACTCCCACCCCTACACTACCCCAACCCCAAAAAACGACCACACTACTTCACTACCCACACTACTCCCACCCCCTACACTACCCTAAACCCTAAAACACTACTACGCTACCCATACTACTCCCACCCCTACACTACCCTAAACCCTAAAACACTACTACGCTACCCACACTACTCCCACCCCTACACTACCCCAACCCAAAAACCCTAAAACACTACTACGCTACCCACACTACTCCCACCCCTACACTACCCTAAACCCTAAAACACTACTACGCTACCCACACTACTCCCACCCCTACACTACCCTAAACCCTACAACACTACTACGCTACCCACACTACTCCCACCCTTACACTACCCTAAACTCTAAAACACTACTACGCTACCCACACTACTCCCACCCCTACACTACCCTAATACACTACAATAAACAAATACTATAACACTACACTACCCTAAAACCTAAATCACTACACTACATAAACATGACACTACCCTTCCTAATATACTACACTAAACAAACACGACAACACTACATCACACACTAAAACGTTTTTAAAAAAACACTACATTTAAACTACCCTAAACCCTACAAAAGTGACCCCCACCCCATGCACAAACCCCCTTACCTCTCTCCTCTCCAGTGTCGCCGTTGGATCCTGCTTCCTCCTTCCTGCTTGCTTCACGTCGTTGTGAGGAAACAGCCTAAGTTTCCTCACAACGACGTGGATAGCCGCCGCCATTCCACATTACATCGCCTGCGTTGTAAAAGCGCATGCGATGTAATGGTATGCATGGTTTTACCACGTGTTGTAACATCGCATGCGTTGTAATGCATGCGATGTAAAAGCAACGCGGGTAAAACCCACATTGTAATGGTTGTTCCCCGGAGCTGCCTGGTCCCCAGTCCTGTAAAAGCGGTGCAGCCAGAGTGAGCTGGAGGCCAGAGATCTTGCACACGGCAGGCCCGACACGCCCAATGAAATGGAATTTAATAGGAATATTGCATGGAGTGGGCTCAGGCAGCAGATGAGAAGACTGGAAGATAAAAGCAAGGGACACCATTCAACAAAGAGTCGAAGAATGAAAAGGGGTGAGAGAGCAAAGTGTGCTTTGGATTTTTGGTGGCTGGAGAACAACTTGGAATGTGTGTGAGGCAGAGTCTGAGTGCCTGTGGAGATGGATGGCGAGTGTGTGTGGGTGAAGAGATGTAGAGGTAAGCACTCGCTGAGCCCATAATGGCAGCAGTAGGTCATGTCCAGTAGGGTGTGGTCGCAGGATGGGTGAGGAGTTGGTGTCTGGGTACTCAACCCTGCTGGTACCTAAAAAAAGGCCCTACCAGCAGAGGCCACGCCTCCTAGGGGCACCACCAGGTAATCTGTGCTATTGTATGTGGCAAAACCTAGTCATGTCAGGCAGACCCACCTGCTGCAGATATCTTCCGTTCTGCACTCAAGATGCACCCACATGAAAGAAATCAGAAGCCCTGGCAGCAAGGTACCCGGTGGAACCCGTGTCTTGTTCAGCACCAATAGCAATCCAGGTTGATGGTGGTCAATGATGTTACCATGATTAGGTGGGGGAAGGAGGGCTGAGGCATTCATGACACACCCAAATATAGGGTCAAAGAATAACCTATTAATGGCTGTAGATACACTCACTGCTGACTTTAAGTCTCAGGTGGGCACAGTTTAAGGGTCCCAAAGTGGGCCAGACTGAATTCTGCGTTTTTGGCATCAGTGCTTGGGAATCCCCCATAGCTGCAGCTACCTGCACAGGGGCGTATTCCAACTTCCAGGCCTAGTATTTTCATGCTTTTGATAAGTGTCAGCCTTTGCATTCTTTTAAAGCGGTAAAAAGAGGAAACCCTTTTTACTGACTATTGCCAAAGCTTGTTCAGCAGAAAACAGCATCCAAACCTGCATAGAGTCTTTAGCAGTCAGGTATGACCCTCTGAGGAGAGAAGAGCACAGGTGTCCTTATATAAAAGGTCTGCAAATGTGCATTTCATTGTCATCAATTTCAAAAATGAATTTGTTGTTTGTAATCTCTTTTCTAGGCTGAAACATATTCATAATCTCAACAGTAGGACTGAGGCCTTACCTCTAGGGCATTTCTACAGGCCATTTGTTTATTCTCCAACTGCATTCAGCACAAAAAATCTGAGTCGAATTATATCACCTGCTTCAACATTTTCCATTCCAGTCTCCAATAAATGTACCGCTTTATGCTAACCAGATCTTATAGATTGACTGAGTAATAGTGCCAGACAGTCACGTATTATCAGTCCAAATGAGAGGGACATTTTACCTAACTTCTTCCCAACCCCATCCTTCCCTTCCACAACTTTGAAATGATCTAATTTAAGGATCATCCATAACATACATTCAGCTCTTATTAATTTAGATGCTCAACCAGCAATAGATCCTCTCACGGTTCCCTCGCTGAGCAACTTTAAATTTGACCCCATTGTCTCTAATTGCCCTTCTAGAGAAATTGCTCATAACTACCGTACAAACATCCACTTCCTATCTTGCAATGTAGCAGGGCTTTGGTTAAAAACAATAGATCCTGCTCTGAACTCATTTTTAGACTCATTCCATGTTTGCCTACTGCAGGAAAAATGGGCAATGCCCCAACACAGAGTCCAGGATATCTGACATTTAGTCTAGAAACCATTCCTTCAAAGGTTGGTAGATCCTCAAGGGGGTTAATAATATGGTTAAGGATTTTACTAGTCTGTTCAATCAGAAGACCAGACATTGCTTCACCTGACAATCTTGGCCTAAGCATCAAGACACCTAAGGGGCTTTTGTTCAACATTTGTAATGCGTGAGTCCTTGTCACTAAACATTTTTGACAGATGTCTAGCTCAGGCTATAAATAGTTCTATAATACTTCTTGCCAGGGACTTTAATACTACCTATGAACCATTGTCTTGTATCATCAATTTAACGGAATGGGAGGATGAGAGCTTAGGCATTCCTACTCTGGGGTGCGAGTTCCTCAATTCTTTGTCTACTGCTGCTTTATAGTTGGCCTCTTTATCCATGACTTATAGCCTGTGGGCATGTAATGGAAGATTAGTTTCTAACGCAACTAGACAGTACAAAGTTACGAGAGGTGAATACATGAATCGAATTGATTACTTCATTATTGACACTACGCTCTAGGCAAATCTGATCAATTTTGAGGTTGTCCCCCGATCAGATAGCAATGTTAACACACTAGATTTACTCTTAAATGGAGATTTTATGCTTAACCTAGGTGAAAATCTGGGCTTGGCCAATCTGGAGCCTGCTATTTCCAATAAAAGCAGAGATGTCAGATGGCCAAATATACAGTCTAGTTTTTCCACCTTGACAAACATTTATGACATTTTCTCTGCTACTTTGGAGAAGTGTGGCTCAATGGTTAGAGTGGCAGACCCTGATACAGAGATCTGGCCCGGGACCAGGGTTCAATTCTCGGACCTGATAATTCTCGCCTCGGTGCCTATTCTAATCATGGGCCCCACTCTGCAACTCTGGGCAATAGCTTGCTTAATCTCCACAACGGCCCCAACAGCGCTGGAATGCCTGGCTTCACCTTGGGGGTGCCCAGGAGTGGGCATTTCACTGGGAAAAGCCAGGAAGGGTTTCACAGCGGTATGCGTACAGCGCCAAGACGTCTCAGGGTATAAGTGCGCTATACAAGTACGAATTCATTTCATTTCACCCCTGTCGAGCTTAAGTCGGGATGGAAACACCCATAAAGGAACTCAATGACAAATTATTTACTGCACTTAAAGGATTTCTTGTAAATACTAAGGGGCTTATTTATGAGCCCTTGCGTCACTTTTTGCGACTCACCAGCGGCGTAATAAATTTGCATGTTGCACCATTTTTACAAAGTGACGCATCTAGGTAGATGTGTCACTTTCTAAACCCCTGCGCCACATTATACCTGCACCAGGTATAATGTATGCAGGGGGGGCGTTCCGACGCAAGAAAGGGTCATAGAAGTGATGCAGTGAAATCTTTAAGATTTCACTGCGCCACTTATAGGACGCAAATGAGTCAACATCTTACGCCTACCTCATGGCAGGTGTAAGACAGACGCAGGCACATTTCACATGGGGCTTGCCCCATTGCTAGAGTTGTGTCACTTTTGTGACACACTCCAGCAAAGCGGCATTTTTGCACCTACTGATACATCAGAAATACTGGCGTATGTGTAACTCCTTGCGACATGATGCTTCATACTGTAAATATGACGTATCATTGGTGTCGCAAGGAGGGCGCAATGAAAACTGACGCATCGCTGTTTTCTCGTAGCGAAGCGTCACTTTTCATAAATGAGGCCCTAAGCCTTTAGACCCCAAGGGCAAGCCAAAGGGAGCCCCTTGGTACTTCAACGAGTGTCGAAGGGCTGAATCTAAACTTATTACAGCCATCAAATAACAATCTTTTGATGCCATTAGGGTAGCTAGATCTGAGTACAACTGCCTCTTGACTAATAAAATGAAAGGGATGAAAAGAACTGGCAGGATCTACTGCTGTCATCTCGCACAAGTGACTGCGCAACTTTCTGGCACATAATAGAACATGGCAGTTTTTCCCTTGGTATGTACAACCAAGTGAGTAGGCCAATCATTTCTCTGAGCTCTATACAAGCCGAGATTCTCCAGATGCCAAACTGCAGGAACGTACACATGATAGTGGCACAAGAGTTTTGTCCAACCAAGAGCCTATTGTTTTCTCCTTGTCAGACACAATGAGTGCCATAGAGTCTCTTCGCCCAAGGAAGGCTCCTGGTACCCATATGATATCTAATGCCATTCTTAGAGGCGCCGATTTACTTGCTACTTGGTTGGGGGCGCATAATATTCCAATTTATAAAAAGGGAGACAGAGTTACAAAAGGGAAATATAGGCCTATCAGTCTTCTTGACAACATACAAAAAATATTTTGCAAGTAATTGCTAGCCAAACCTCAAGACTGGGTAGGGAGTGCCCAGCTTTTATCCCCTTGCCAGTCAAGGTTTTGTTCTAAAATCAGCACTATTGACCAAGCTTTTAGTTTTTTATTAATAATATGGAAATATGCCCATCCTCAAAATGATAATTTGTATGTTGCGTTTGTAGACCTCATGGTTGCCTTTGAATTGTTTCCTAGGAAACAACTTTGGGAGGCTCTTGGCTATCGGGGTGTTTCATTACATTTATTAAACATCTTAATCAGGCTACAAAAATGTTATTATGCCCAGATCACAGGGGTCAGAGCCGTGGAGCTGACAAATCCTACTCGTATTAACAGGGGAGTCTGCCAGGGCTCTACTATCTCCCACATTGTTTTCCTGTATAATTAAGGAGTGGTAGATTTTCTGGACAATTAGGTCAACGACTTCCTCAAATTGAATGGGAAGAAAATCACCTCACTCTTATTCGCTGATGACACTTTAATGTTATCTAGAACACCTCTTGGCCTACAGATCTCCCTATTAAATTTGAGGAATTTTGCAACCAAAGAGGCTATACATACTCAAAAGACCAAGTATATGACTTTTAACTCACACAGATGTCACAGAGGCACTCCTTGTTTGGGAAATTACACTCTTGATAAAGTTCATATCTTGGTTTAAGAGTGGCTAGTTAATTACCCTGGGGTCCCCAAATCTAAAAGAGTAGCCTTACAGTCCAGCACAGAGCAGCTACAATTTTGAAAATACACAGGGGCACTGAATCTAGATCCCGTTCAATAGCCCGTAAATTTACAAGATCAAAGCTCATTCGGCTGCATTGTATGGCGCTGAAATTTGAGGTGAGGATGATGTTAGACTACTGACTGAAATAGAGAACAAGTTTGTTAAATCATCACTAAATCTCCCCCAGAGCTCACCTACTTTACCATTGATTCCTGACACAGCCCTGAAGAGTATTAACAACGTACCAACCCACAGGCTGCTTCTCTATTGGTTAAGGCTATGGTCCTATCCTGAGCTAGAATCATATAAAAATTCAATGGTTGAAGTACTTCAACTTGATACTAACCAGGACTTAAGGTGGTTCCAGCACATAAAGTTATGGCTCTCTGGATTGGGGATGCACACTTTTGTGGTCTGACACTTTGACTATTACAAAAGCTGTCAAGAATAACCTCATATGTGCCTATTGGAGCACCATTACACACCGGTCAGCGACGAGCGGGAACCTCACAGAACAATTTCTGAGTTTGCAATCTACTCCAAAGTTTGAGCCTTCTCTTAACGAAATCCACCTCCCTTTAGCAAAGAGTCTTTATGTTAAGCTTAGGCTCGGCACTTTGTAAATGTAAATGTATTTATATAGCGCAAATCACCGACCCTGTATCTAAGCGCTTGCTTAGGGAACCCGTCCTGGTATTCCCCTGTGAGATACCCCGGATGGGTATCCACAAGGTGAAAGCCAGGCATCCCGCTGCGAGGGGCTGTAGTGGAGTTTAAGCAAGCTATTGCCCAGAGTCGCAGAGTGTGACCCTGTGAGTCGAGTAGGCACCGGAGCGAGAATTGTCAAGTCCGTGGAATTTTTTGAGCCCGAGACCCGCCGAGGTGGGGAATCGAACCCTGGTCCACGGCCGATCTCAGCTTCCAGGTCTGCCGTCTCTAACCACTGAGCCACGCTTCTCCACTTTACCTGTGAGGGCTTACCATCAAGATGGCACTCTGCTTCGAATGCTCTTTCCACTTGTTTTTATTACTCAAGCTTACATGTGCTGCTCTACACAACATTCTGTGTTGGGCTATGTTGTTTTTAACTACATTTTGGCATTTTTTAGGCGTATCTCGTAATTAGGATTGATCACCAGAATTTCTTATGGTGCTCTTTTGTCCCATTTATTTCAGTTTAAGATTAAAGTGCATCAGGCCATTATTCCTAAATTTCTTTTGTCTGCTTGGTCACCAAGGAAGGGTCCAATCAATGATAAATGATTACCTCTTCTTCTGTCTGGGTTCCACCCTGGTTACAGCCTGTGCATGTTCGCGGCATGTAAGTCTATTCTTCTTTCTCGCTATCGCAAACAATCATCCAAACTCTATTTTCATTCTTTCAGATGCTTTTGGTAATGTTTTTGAACATTCTCTTTTTGTTTTCTAAGTTCCTTGGCTATATCTGCTTATGTTTTGTCCCGGACTAGCTCTAACCTATCTACTTTTCCTTCCTCTGTTCCTTGGAAAGGTTCTAGGGCTGCCTCAATTCTTCTCAGGTATGGTGTACAGCAATGCTCTGTCATTGGTCCTTTACTTTTTGCTATCCAAGTCATCCTTTTGCCCTCTATTATGTGTTCATTTGGATTTCATCCTGAGTTTTAAGCAGATGATACACAAGTCTACTTTTTGTTTACCAGCGGTCCCAGGCTTTCTCCATGCTTATCTAGTCTTTCCGCTCCTCTCTCTGCCATTGAAACCTGAATGATCTCTCACTATCACTCTCTAAAACCTTCAAAAGCAGTAATCTTATTCTTTCCTACTTTTGATTCCCTCGCGCTTCTTTTCCCCTTCTCTTAATTCCCGCCTCGGCGGGTCTTGGGCTCAATTTCCTCGGACCTGATAATTCTCACCTCGGTGCCTATTCTAATCATGGGTCTCACTCTGCAACTCTGGGCAATAGCTTGCTTAATCTCCACAATGGCCCCCACAATGCTAGGATGCCTGGCTTCACCTTGGGGGTGCCCAGGAGTGGGCACTTCACAGGGAAAAGCCAGGAAGGGTTTCACAGCGGTATTCGTACAAGCGCCGATAATACCCCAGTTGGGGTCGATTCGTGTGCTATACAAGTACACTACATTCACATTTGTTATTCTTCTGGCCATATATCTTTTTGGTCTGTCAGCACCATTGCTTGTTACTTACTCATGTACATTGGTTTCTTCTTCTATATCATGTTCAATGTTATTACTTATGCGTTGTCATTAAATGTACTAAAGATCTTGTCCCATCGTTTATGACTGACTTACTTTCTCTCTAGCACGATTTATGTTCAGCAGAACAGATGCCCTTTTGCTCCCTCTGGGCGTAGGCCATGTGTTTTGCTAGGCCCAAGGCTCTGGAGCGACCTTACTTGTAATATCCAGCTTTCCTCTTCAGTGTTTTTTTTCAAAACAATGTCTTACTGGTCTTTCATTTTCGTGTTAGTCTGTGTCATTTTCTATTTTTCTCTTTTTATTGACGTTGAACCCATGTTCATGGTATTTTGCACCTCTTGTGCTATTTTGTTGAAGGGCTTGTATAAAAGTGCTATAAAATGCAAATAAATCAATAAATAACTAGATAAATGCAACTGTTTCCAGAATGACTGATGGATTCTACCAATCTTCAAAGATAATACCTAGGATTCTGCACTCCCTGTATCAAAAACCTGTCTATAATTTCTTTATAATCGGCAACTTCTGACTCACCCAGACACACTTTGTAAAGAACTGACATCGCCACTCAACTGTAATAGCCTATTACAGTTGAGTTCCGATGTCCCAATGCCTGCTGCCAGAGCCAGCAGCTGAGGGAAATGACATGTCAGGTCACATAGCATAATTAAAGGAGCAGTTTAAAGTGTCAAAACAAAAGATTACTTCTCTTTCTTCTGCTTCTCTCTATTTTGCTAGCTGTACAGTGATAAGCAGAAAGGGGCTAAGTATGTCAATATGTTTACTTTTGCACTCATTGGGTAATTATACAAAAGTTAGAATCTGTCTCCATGTTTCATTACATTACGAGCTACTGCATCTTTTTTTATTTAAAAAAAAACACTTTTCCTTTACTGATTTGAATATATTTTTGCAAAAAATATCTAACACCTTTTATGATGTGTTAAATTTTCCACTAGATATTCTATTTCTATTTCTATTGTTCATGCTCTGTTTTTCATATGAAGGAGTTACTCTCCAAGGACTTAACTGATTTGTGTGAAAGGGGATGGTGTAACCATGCATTATCATGAATAAAGTACCCCCTGCCACGCATGATAAAGATGTTGTTGAAGTCCTTAACCTTATAAAGGAACTTTGCCTTTGGTCTCGTTATTCTATATGGCCATGGAACTACTCTGTGACTTGCAATAACTTTATAATGTACGGCAGGATGTACTTTATCACACATATATCGACTCCACAATATTGATCATCAAACTATTGTCAAGGTAATCATATGTAAGGAATTATAGATTAAATATTCCAAGTCCGCGCTCTTACTTTTACAAT
This sequence comes from Lissotriton helveticus, assembly GCF_964261635.1. Classification (NCBI taxonomy): domain Eukaryota; kingdom Metazoa; phylum Chordata; class Amphibia; order Caudata; family Salamandridae; genus Lissotriton; species Lissotriton helveticus. The sequence continues at coordinate 200,903,527 of NC_136063.1, read as the reverse complement.
ATTTTGGTTGTCAAAGTTCCATGTGGATCAACATGTGTGAAGTTAATTACTGTATTGAAAGCCCCTTTAAGAAAAGTTAGTATTGCAAATTGGATTGCGGTGGTGGCAGTATAGCTCTCATCCTGCAGTCTCTCTGTCCCAGAAGCCTTGCAGTACAAGCAGTCGAGATTTTGTGAAACCAGCCAGACCTCGGTGGCCATCTTGAAGGCATCTTTAAGCATAATGTGTCCTATCCCCGCAGAGTCTTGGTGGCAATCAAACCCAGGAGCCCAAGATAGTATTTCGATCTCTATCTCAGGTCACAGATGTATCCAGTCCACTGGAGAGATTCCTTACCTGCGCTGCTTTACACAACATCCTCTGTTTGGCTAAGATGTTTTTAACTACATTTTGGCTTTTTTTCGGCGTACCTTGTAATAAGGATTGAGCACCAGAATTTCTTAAGTCCAAAGAATGATTCTCTGCTAAAGAATCAGAGCAAAAGAATTGCAGTTAGTGTCCATTCGATCACAAAACTCAAAAATTATAATGATATATTCAAATTGATAGACAAACTAATGAACCAGAAATTCACATTAAATCACGCCTTGTCAAGACAGGATTTAATGTAAGTTCTGTAAAAGATTCAATATTAGTGCCACCAAAGACTAAGGAGAAAACTCCCCCCAAATTAATTTCTATTTTAAACATTTATTGTTTGAATTTGTAAAGACTCAAAAGAAATATTACTCACCAGAGAATGTGACAAAGAACACGATTAAATAGAGCTGTAACTGGGATTTGAGTCTTCTCGAAATGTCTAAAACAAGAAAGGAGAAAACAAGGTGTTACTGCTGTATAACAACATACTTGTATGAAAAAGAGCAAATAAGAAAAAAAGTTTTAAATGTTGTAACTAATGCATTTTTCTGTGTAGTTAGGAATTATAATATAAAGGTTTACCAAAAGACATATTTGAACTAGTAAACGGGCAAATATTGACTTACGACAGGCACAGTCACTACAGTATAAACACGTTTGAGAGATATTATTTGGTTTATATCTTTTGTGTTGCATTTCTAACTGGGTATAGGAACTGTTTCTCACTCAGACTCGGGTGACGAGGTTGACCGAATTAACTGGCAGAATCAGCAGCTCACCCTTTTCCCACACACAGCCTGGCTGTAAAGTTCAGTTTTGGGGGAGGCATGAGGTGTGTGGTGGAATCAGCTACTGCTGGACAACAGATTAGTGCTGTGATGCTCGTAGTTACCTTGTGGAGTCGATATACGTGCAGGTCAGAATTGAAACATCAATATCATGGAAGCACACACACATAGAGACAGTAGGATGCTAGCTGGGGTGGGACCAGAGGGGTGTGGCCTCTCTGTACAACTATATTTCTGTATGGCCTTACAAATGTACACCTCTGTATTTTTGTAGACTTCTTTATTGATGTGGAATTTTACTTCCTCTGTCCTGGCGCGTATTATTATTTAGTTAGGTCAGTTGCTGGCAGGGGATAGGTGGATGGTGTCTAGGGCTCTACCTGGCTCAGTCTTAAGGAGTGACATGCTCAGTAAGAGACACCCTACAGATGCGGCTGCTGCACGAGACACCACTGGCCTGGCTCTGCACAAGGCCTGGACCAGGGCTGCACGACCAGCCTCTATTGTACTTGTGCGGGCTCGCCTGTGCTGCAAGAGAGAGACTGCTGTATTTCAATGTGCACAGCAATACAACAATGGCTAGGCTGAACGTCTAAGGCTGGGCAGCTCCCAACCCATCCGATTCACTACCACCCACTCTGTCGAACTTCAGTCTCACCCTCCGCAGGGTGACTGGGCCTCACCGCCCAAGCCTGCCTCTTAAGAGAGAGTGTGTGTCTGCCTGCCTGCAACTGTGGTGGCCACGACGTATACAACTGAGATCGGGTACCTACATCTCATCCTCCTTTCCCATACTTCTCTCTCTTGCTTTCTTCACTTCATCGTTCTCCACCCTGACTCCCTCCGTCTGTTCACCCTCTTCTTGTTTCTTTCATTGCTTGTTTCTCCTACTTTCCTTCCCTCTTCACTCCGCTTCTCTGGGCCGGTGTGAAAACAAATCGCCTCTTGTATGGTAGGAAAAACACAAATCTTAGCCAGAATGTGTGCATATATCCCTTTTTAATATTGTATTAGTAATCACATACATAACCCAGAATGTATCAACAATTGTAATTAAATATGAATGGCGTTTGTACTAGTTCGAGGCTTCCTGTAACACTGACCAGGCTTTCTAAATGTGGTTCTAGTAGGATAAGGTTCAAGGTTGTATCTTGTACATTTCCTAATAGTGTAATGTTTTCAAACCTAGCAAGTGGAGGCGGGATTTTGGGATAATAACAAGGCTTGTGTTATATTCCTAAGAATTCTATCTCCCCCTCAATGCCTCTCTGCGTTTTCTCATGGGAAGATTCCGCTACTTGCACATTAAATACGTTTTTGCTGAGCGTAACAAGCTTCTGTCATGTGGTTACACTTAATTGATTTGTGAAACATACATATACTGGGATGTTTACGAATTTATTTTAGCTATAGGATCAACTGACCATTTTCAAGTATGAACCCTGATCAGTTGACATGGCAATTGTCTTTGGCCTTTTGCTCTGTTTCTTGCTATTTTACATTAATTGGATTTTAGACTTTCCGACGTGTTGTGTTTTATTTTTAACAGCTGGTAAACGGAGAGGAAAGTGTCCATTTGCACTGCTGGATTTAAAGATTCAGGCCCTACTTTAGAGTTTGGCAGACGGGTAGTCCCTCACGAGTGTGACGGATTCCCCCTCTCCCTTATTGTAAATCCTTCAGCATCAGTGGCTTATCAAAACTTGAGGGGGGGCCCTGCAAAGTGCATGGAGGTCGCCACTCACCCTCGGGGGACAGTCAGGAGCTCTCAGGGGCCAGGGGCCTGCTACCAGTGCACAGTGCTGGAGGAGCCCGCCCCCGCAGCTTGGGGGCCCCCCACACCTCAGGGACTGTGGAGGCTAATGTTACACCACAGATTATGATATAATGCACGTTTAATAAGGAGGATGGGATATCCGTCAAGTTTGTGACTGAGTATCTGTCGGCCAAGGTCTAAATCGGGTCCCTACTCATGTACCCCCTTGTGACAAGTAGTTGTATGAAATATGTGTGCCCAGAGAGAGGCAGCACTGCCTGAGCTTGAACTTTTCAGCAAACACTGTGGGTAACTTAATTATTTTCCTCAACGTTTTCCAAAACACACTGAGGAGGACTGGGACAGGCTTCCCTTTCAGTGTTGAACTCCTCCCCACCACAGCCTAATATAATCTACAAATCCTATGGGGAAGCTCTTGTGTTTTTTAGCGGGCTCATTTTCTTTGCAGTTTTATATAGCGCAGACTCTACCCGAAGGTATTGGAGCACTTTACATGAGCACCTTTTGCATTACACAAGGTCACATTGATTTTTTAGACACAGGAAATTAATTGATTTGCCTCGAGGTTGAGCTGACATCTAGACTTGAACCCGGTTACCCAGTTCCAAAGTCGGCAGCTCTGGCTGTAACGCCAGGAGCTGTTGATGGTGGTCTGATCCCGAGAGGTACACCTGAGTGCTGAGAGGTATTTTGCCAATGAACCAAAGCAGCTAGTCACATCCCTTCTCTGCTGCCTTCTGGGGCGTAACAAAACTATGAAACACGCGTTTCAAGGAATGTACAGCACTGGTTGTTCTTGGAGTATGCTTGACATATTTGTTGATAAACATAGAGCTTAAGTACCTTTTTAACCAAATACACTCTCGGACATAAGGATCAACCGGATTGGCAGTCAAACTATTAAGAGCTTTTGATAAATCAGAGGGCAACACACAGGCATCATCAGCAGATGTGCTCACTGGGTCTAAAGAGGAAGCTTGAACCCCTTCGCTGCTAGGCCTTTTCCACCTCTGTGCTAAGCCTTTTTTTGGCTATTTGGGGTAGTTCGCGCTTAGGCCCCTGTACATTTTTGACCACATAAGGTATCCCAGCCAAATGTGCGTCCTTTTCTTCCAACATCATGGGGATTCTAAATGTACCCAGGGTATGAGGATTCCCCTGGAGGGGACCCAGAAATTAGCAAAAATACTGTTAAATTATGTTTTTTGGGGGATAAATTGGGAAAAGGGGCTGCAAATGAAAGTGTCTGTTTTTTTCCCTGCAAATGGTATCAACAAACGGTTTGTGGGGCTGAAATCACCATTTTCCCAGCTTTTGGAGAATGACAGACTTTTCTCAGAAAAACAATATTTTTACCACAGTTTTGGCATTTTACTGGGACACAGCCTATTTTTGCTATTTGTTATGCTTTCAACTTCTTCCAGTTAATGGTAGAAATGGGTATGAAAGCAATAATGGATCCTCGAAAGCTATACACATTTGAGAAAAGTGGACATTATGAATTCAGCAAAGGGTCATTTGTGTAGATCCTTCAAGGTTTCTTTATAGAAACTAACATTTAAATGTAGGAAAAATTGGAAATTTGTTGAAAAAAACAGCCATTTATGCCAACGTTTTCACCAGTATCTTCTAATTGTGACAGCTGATTGAAAGCAATATACCGTTACATCCGTCGGACCTTTCCAGGTGTGGGGATATATAGGACTATAGGTTCACCAAGAACCCAACGAATCCAGAGCCAATAACTGAGCAGCATCTTGCAATGGTTTTTCATTATGTACCAGGTATATAGCAATTAATTTGGGAAAATATATACATGGAAAAATCGGTATGAAAGATACCTATGTATTTCTGAAATTGGAACAAAATATAGAGTTTAGAAACAGTAGATATTTGCACATTTCAGAAATTGTGAATACCCATGATAGCATGAGAATTATAGGTCATTTTTCAAAATGACTTCTTTTTTACACATTGTCTTTCATTCGGAAGGCAGAAATGCATCAAAGCCTCAAAAGTCAATAGGTATATTGGACCCGGCCTCCTGGCGTGGTCCTACCCCTCCCGCATGGCGGGCCCCGGACGACATCGGCCCTCCACAGAGCCCGGGCGGACCCTTCCGCCCGATCCTGCACGCACCAACACTACCGGTCCGGCCACCATCCCGGACCCCCACTACCGGCCTGACTCCATCATGGGCCCATCACGTCCTGAGCACGAGGTCTCGCCTGACTCCATCTTGGGACCACCACGTCACGAACACGTGGCCTCGGCCCAGGCCCCAGCGAAGCCCCGACATCGAGGCGCCAAGATCTACCCAGGTGGTCGAGTGGCCACTCAACAGATCCCGGAGGAAGGGGAGTTTCGATGGGCCTCCAGCCGTCCCCGGACGCCTGGTATCGATCGCCTCCGGCATCCCTGGGTGCTGGCTCCACCCCCCTGCTGGGTGTCTGGACACCATCATCCCGGCCCCTCTGGCCCCCCAGGCGCGAGGGTCCGGACATCAAAGGACGCCAGTCCTATATCTGGGCCAGCCCCGGAGTAGGACGGGAGTTGTATCCTGGACTGGAAAGCCCTACTGACGCTGTCACGGCCGACACCAGAAGAACTCATTGCCTGTAACCTGAAGAGACCCTGAGAGCCTGCTGGCGCTGCCGCGGCCCACCTGTACCGAACCATCTTGAGAGCCTGCTGGCGCTGCCGCGGCCCACCTTTGCCGAACCATCTTAAGAGCCTGCTGGCGCTGCCGCGGCCCACCTCTGCCGAACCACCTTGAGTGCCTGCTGGCGCTGCCGCGGCCCACCTTTGCCGAACCCTCTTAAGAGCCTGCTGGCGCTGCCGCGGCCCACCTCTGCCGAACCACCTTGAGAGCCTGCTGGCGCTGCCGCGGCCCACCATTGCCGAACCACCTTGAGAGCCTGCTGGCGCTGCCGCGGCCCACCTTTGCCGAACCATCTCGAGAGTCTGCTGGCGCTGCCGCGGCCCACCTTTGCCGAACCATCTTGTGAGCCTGCTGGCGCTGCCGCGGCTCGACCTCTCGGAACCCCCCGGCTCGAGGATTGAGAGCTGTGCGCAGGGTATCCCTTCATACACCCCAACCGAGACTGTCCCGCTACCCTGACCCCCCTTTTCACGAGACTTTACAGACCCCTCGGTCTACTTGTACCTATCGCTGAGAACCAGCAGCCTTTATTTCCTGATAAAGCGTACGAACTCGACCTCTGGTGTGGTGTCCATTTGTAGTGTGTGGTTACTCTGCTGTACGATCCTAGGAGAGGGCCCTCACCCAGGAGGCCTCTCAGTAACGCTCGGCTACTTCTTGACGGAGAGGTGGACCTAGGGGTGGTCAGTCAGACATCTTCTGCCTCCCCCGGGATCGCCTTTCTAACAAGGTAATAACAGTTGCTTTACAATTCTGTGTTACCCTAAGTCTCCTGATAAAAATGGTACCTCACTTGTGTGGGTAGGCCTAGTGCCCGCGACAAGAAATGGCCCAAGAAGCAACGTGGACACACTTTATTTTTACAGTGAAAATTACCCTTTTTTTGCAAAGTGCCCAGCTGTGGATTTTGAACCCTAGCTCTGCCAGCAACCAGGGAAACCTATCAAACCTATACATTTTTGAAAACTAGACACCCAGGGAAATCAAGGATGGGGTGACTTGACTGGCTCTCACCAGGGTCTGTTACCCAGAATCCCTTGAAAACCTAAAATTGTCCCAAAAACACATTTTATTCACATTTCTGTGGAGGAAACTTCTTGAATCTGCGTGGATCAACAAAATTCCTCCCACCCCCCCATCCCTCAAAGTCTTCTGAGAAAAATTGCACCACAATGGTGTGGGTAGGCCTAGTGCCCGCGACAGGAAAGGGCCCAATATGTAACGTGGACACAAGACATTTTCACAGTGAAAACTGACCGTTTTTTGCAAAGTGCCTAGCTGTAGATGTTGAACCCTGGCTCTGCCGGCACCCACAGAAACCTAGCACACCTATACATTTTTGAAAGCTAAACACTCAGGTGAATCCAGGATGGGGTGACTTGACTGGCTCTCACCAGGTTCTGTTACCTAGAATCCCTTGCAAACCTAAACATTTGTCCAAACAAACATATTTTTCTCACATACCTGTGGTGGAAAGTTCTGGAATCTACGTGGATCCACAAAATTCCACCCACCCTGTGTTCTCCAAAGTCTTCCAAGAAAAATTATACCTCACTTGTGTGGGTAGGCCTAGTGCCCACGGCAGGAAAGAGCCCAAAACGCAACGTGGGCACACCACATTTTCCCACTGAAACCTGACCCATTTTTTGCTAAGTGCCAAGTTGTAGATTTTGAACCCTAGCTCTGCCAGCACCTAGGGAACCTAGCAAACCTATACATTATTGAAAACTAGACACCCATGGAAATCTAGGATGGGGTGACTTGACTGGCTCCCACCAGTTTCTGTTACCCAAAATCCCTTGCAAACCTAAACATTTGCCAAAGAAAACACATTTTCCTCATATTTCTGTGGTAGAAAGTTCTGGAATCTGCGTGGATCCACAAAATTCCACCCACTAGCATTCCTCAAAGTCTTCTGAGAAAAATGGTACCTCAATGGTATGGGTAGGCTTAGTGCCCGCGAAAGGAAAGGGCCCAATACGCAATGTGGACACACCACATTTTCACAGTGAAAACTGACCGTTTTTTGCAAAGTGCTTAGCTGTCGATATTGAACCCTGTCTCTGCCGGCATCTAGGGAAACCTAGCACACCTATACATCTTTGAAAGCTAGAAACTCAGGAGAAGGCAGGATGGGTGACTTGACTTGATCTCACCAGCTTCTGTTACCCATAATCCCTTGCAAAACTAAATATTTGTCCAAAAAAACATATTTTCGTCACATATCTGTGGTGGAAAGTTCTGGAGTCTGCGTGGATCCACAAATTCCACCCAAATTGCGTTCTCCGAAGTCTTCAAAGAAAAATGATACCTCACTTGTGTGGGTAGGCCTAGTGCCCACGACAGGAAACGGCCCAAAACACAACTTGGGCACACCACATTTTCACAGTGAAAACGGACTCATTATTTGCTAAGTGCCAAGCTGTATATTTTGAACCCTAGCTCTGCCAGCACGTAGGGAAACCTAGCGAAACTATACATTTTTGAAAACTAGACACCCAGGGAAATCCAGGTTGGGGTGACTTGACTGGCTCCCTCCAGGTTCTGTTACCCAGAATCCCTTGCAAACCTAAAAATGTGTCCAAAAACACATTTTCCTCACATTTCTGTGGTGGAAAGTTCTGGAATCTGCGTGGATCCACAAAATTCCACCCAAAGTCTTCAAAGAAAAATGGTACTTCACTTGTGTGGGTAGGCCTAGGGCACAGGACAGGAAACGGCCCAAAACGCAACGTGGACACACCACATTTTCACCGTGAAAACAGACCCTTTATTTGCTAAGTGCCAGGCTGTAGATTTTGAACCCCAGCTCTGCCGGCACCTAGGAAACCTAGCAAACGTATACATTTTTCGAAACTACACACCCAGGGAATCCAGGATGGGGTAACTTGACTGGCTCCCAACAGGTTCTGTTACCCAGAATCCCTTGCAAACCTAAAGAATTATCAAAAAAACACATTTTCCTCACATTTCTGTGGTGGAAAGTTCCTGAATCAGCGTGGATCAACAAAATTCCACCCACCCCCCATTCCTCAAAGTCTTCTGAGAAAAATTGTACCTCAAGGGTGTGGGTAGGCCTAGTCCCCGCGACAGGAAAGGGCTCAATACGCAACGTGGACACAACACATTTTCAAAGTGAAAACTGACCTGTTTTTTGCAAAGTGCCTAGCTGTAGATTTTGAACCCAAGCTCTGCCAGAACCCAGGGAAACCAAGCCCACCTATACATTTTTGAAAGCTAGACACTCAGGTAAATCCAGGATGGGGTTACTTGACTGGCTCTCATCAGGTTCTGTTACCTAGAATCCCTTGCAAACTTAAACATTTGTCCAAAAAGCCATATTTTCCTCACATATCTGTGGTGGAAAGTTCTGGAATCTGCGTGGATCCACAACATTCCACCCATCCTGCGTTCTCCAAAGTCTTCCAAGAAAAATGATACCTCACTTGTGTGGGTAGGCCTAGTGCCCACAACAGGAAACGACCCAAAACGCAACGTGGGCACACCACATTTCCACAGTGAAATCTGACCCATTTTTTGCTAAGTGCCAAGATGTAGATTTGGAACCCTAGCTCTGCCAGCAGCTAGGGAAACCTAGTAAACCTATACATTTTTGAAAACTAGACACCCTGGGAAATCCAGGATGGGGTGACTTGACTGGCTCCCACCAGTTTCTGTTACCCAAAATCCCTTGCAAACCTAAACATTTGTCAAAGAAAACACATTTTCCTCATATTTCTGTGGTAGAAAGTTCTGGAATCTGCGTGGATCCACAAAATTCCACCCACTAGCATTCCTCAAAGTCTTCTGAGAAAAATGGTACCTCAATGGTATGGGTAGGCCTAGTGCCCGCGAAAGGAAAGGGCCCAATACGCAACGTGGGCACACCACATTTTCCCACTGAAACCTGACCCATTTTTTGCTAAGTGCCAAGTTGTAGATTTTGAACCCTAGCTCTGCCAGCACCTAGGGAACCTAGCAAACCTATACATTATTGAAAACTAGACACCCAGGGAAATCAAGGATGGGGTGACTTGACTGGCTCCCACCAGTTTCTGTTACCCAAAATCCCTTGCAAACCTAAACATTTGTCAAAGAAAACACATTTTCCTCATATTTCTGTGGTAGAAAGTTCTGGAATCTGCGTGGATCCACAAAATTCCACCCACTAGCATTCCTCAAAGTCTTCTGAGAAAAATGGTACCTCAATGGTATGGGTAGGCCTAGTGCCCGCGAAAGGAAAGGGCCCAATACGCAATGTGGACACACCACATTTTCACAGTGAAAACTGACCGTTTTTTGCAAAGTGCTTAGCTGTCGATATTGAACCCTGTCTCTGCCGGCATCTAGGGAAACCTAGCACACCTATACATCTTTGAAAGCTAGACACTCAGGAGAAGGCAGGATGGGTGACTTGACTTGATCTCACCAGCTTCTGTTACCCATAATCCCTTGCAAAACTAAATATTTGTCCAGAAAAACATATTTTCGTCACATATCTGTGGTGGAAAGTACTGGAGTCTGCGTGGATCCACAAATTCCACCCAAATTGTGTTCTCCGAAGTCTTCAAAGAAAAATGATACCTCACTTGTGTGGGAATAAAGTAGCGAAGGCCCAAGGATTTCAAGGCTTTAGACAACACTTGAATAAGTGTGGTTAGTTAGTGGATGGAAACACACTCGAAGCTCTGGACCTCTTGGGCTTCAGGGTTAGGGAAACAATTTTAAGAAGTTGTGAGTGTGATTTCCATATAAGATAGGTTTAATTTGCCAGGATTAATATCCGTTTTTTCCAGCTTGTAATATGAAGGACAGAGACATTTCTGTTTGCAGCAAAGTTTCTTTATTTTAATTCATGCGACAAGGATAGCCGACACATGTTTCGCCCCCTCTTGGCGATTTGCGCCGGGGCTTTCTCAAGGCTAAATGGATTAATTCACGTCGAGAGTTCTTGTTTCAAGAAATTTACATTCTCCGTAATATAAAAATATAATTCTTCAATAAAAAGACATTTCTATTTAGGCTAATGCCTATGGTCCTGAAATCCTCCCGGCATGGCAATTCCTATGTCTGCTCCTTCCACTTGTGTGGGTAGGCCTAGTGCCCACGACAGGAAACGGCCCAAAACACAACTTGGGCACACCACATTTTCACAGTGGAAACGGACTCATTATTTGCTAAGTGCCAAGCTGTATATTTTGAACCCTAGCTCTGCCAGCACGTAGGGAAACCTAGCGAAACTATAAATTTTTGAAAACTAGACACCCAGGGAAATCCAGGATGGGGTGACTTGACTGGCTCCCTCCAGGTTCTGTTACCCAGAATCCCTTGCAAACCTAAAAATGTGTCCAAAAACACATTTTCCTCACATTTCTGTGGTGTAAAGTTCTGGAATCTGCGTGGATCCACAAAATTCCACCCAAAGTCTTCGAAGAAAAATGGTACTTCACTTGTGTGGGTAGGCCTAGGGCACAGGACAGGAAACGGCCCAAAACGCAACGTGGACACACCACATTTTCACCGTGAAAACAGACCCTTTATTTGCTAAGTGCCAGGCTGTAGATTTTGAACCCCAGCTCTGCTGGCACCTAGGAAACCTAGCAAACATATACATTTTTCGAAACTACACACCCAGGGAATCCAGGATGGGGTAACTTGACTGGCTCCCAACAGGTTCTGTTACCCAGAATCCCTTGCAAACCTAAAGAATTATCAAAAAAACACATTTTCCTCATACATCTTTGAAAGTTAGACACTCAGGAGAATGCAGGATGGGTGACTTGACTGGATCTCACCAGCTTCTGTTACCCGTAATCCCTTGCAAACCTAAATATTTGTCCAAAAAAACATATTTTCGTCACATATCTGTGGTGGAAAGTTCTGGAGTCTGCGTGGATCCACAAATTCCACCCAACTTGCGTTCTCCAAAGTCTTCAAAGAAAAATGATACCTCACTTGTGTGGGTAGGCCTAGTGCCCACGACAGGAAATGGCCCAAAACACAACTTGGGCACACCACATTTTCACAGTGAAAACTGACTCATTATTTGCTAAGTGCCAAGCTGTAGATTTTGAACCCTAGCTCTGCCAGCCCGTAGGGAAACCTAGCGAACCTATACATTTTCGAAAACTAGACACCCAGGGAAATCCAGTATGGGGTGACTTGACTGGCTCCCACCAGGTTCTGTTACCCAGAATCCCCTGCAAACCTAAAAATGTCTCCAAAAAAACACATTTTCCTCACATTTCTGTGGTGGAAAGTTCTGGAATCTGCGTGGATCCACAAAATTCCACCCAAAGTCTTCGAATAAAAATGGTACTTCACTTGTGTGGGTAGGCCTAGGGCACAGGACAGGAAACGGCCCAAAACGCAACATGGACACACCACATTTTTACTGTGAAAACAGACCCTTTATTTGCTAAGTGCCAAGCTGTAGATTTTGAACCCCAGCTCTGCCGGCACCTAGGAAACCTAGCAAACTTATCAATTTTTCGAAACTACACACCCAGGGAATCCAGGATGGGGTAACTTGACTGGCTCCCAACAGGTTCTGTTACCCAGAATCCCTTGCAAACCTAAAGAATTATCAAAAAAACACATTTTCCTCACATTTCTGTGGTGGAAAGTTCTTGAATCTGCGTGGGTCAACAAAATTCCACCCACCCCCCATTCCTCAAAGTCTTCTGAGAAAAATTGTACCTCAATGGTGTGGGTAGGCCTAGTCCCCACGACAGGAAAGGGCTCAATACGCAACGTGGACACAACACATTTTCAAAGTGAAAACTGACCTGTTTTTTGCAAAGTGCCTAGCTGTAGATTTTGAACCCAAGCTCTGCCGACACCCAGGGAAACCAAGCCCACCTATACATTTTTGAAACCTAGACACTCAGGTAAATCCAGGATGGGGTTACTTGACTTGCTCTCACCAGGTTCTGTTACCTAGAATCCCTTGCAAACTTAAACATTTGTCCAAAAAGCCATGTTTTCCTCACATATCTGTGGTGGAAAGTTCTGGAATCTGCGTGGATCCACAACATTCCACCCATCCTGCGTTCTCCAAAGTCTTCCAAGAAACATGATACCTCATTTGTGTGGGTAGTCCTAGTGCCCACGACAGGAAACGACCCAAAACGCAACGTGGGTACACCACATTTTCACAGTGAAATCTGACCCATTTTTTGCTAAGTGCCAAGATGTAGATTTTGAACCCTAGCTCTGCCAGCAGCTAGGGAAACCTAGTAAACCAATACATGTTTGAAAACTAGACACCCTGGGAAATCCAGGATGGGGTGACTTGACTGGCTCCCTCCAGGTTCTGTTACCCAGAATCCCTTGCAAACCTAAAAATGTGTCCAAAAAACACATTTTCCTCACATTTCTGTGGTGTAAAGTTCTGGAATCTGCGTGGATCCACAAAATTCCACCCAAAGTCTTCGAAGAAAAATGGTACTTCACTTGTGTGGGTAGGCCTAGGGCACAGGACAGGAAACGGCCCAAAACGCAACGTGGACACACCACATTTTCACCGTGAAAACAGACCCTTTATTTGCTAAGTGCCAGGCTGTAGATTTTGAACCCCAGCTCTGCTGGCACCTAGGAAACCTAGCAAACATATAAATTTTTCGAAACTACACACCCAGGGAATCCAGGATGGGGTAACTTGACTTGCTCCCAACAGGTTCTGTTACCCAGAATCCCTTGCAAACCTAAAGAATTATCAAAAAAACACATGTTCCTCATACATCTTTGAAAGCTAGACACTCAGGAGAATGCAGGATGGGTGACTTGACTGGATCTCACCAGCTTCTGTTACCCGTAATCCCTTGCAAACCTAAATATTTGTCCAAAAAAACATATTTTCGTCACATATCTGTGGTGGAAAGTTCTGGAGTCTGCGTGGATCCACAAATTCCACCCAACTTGCGTTCTCCAAAGTCTTCAAAGAAAAATGATACCTCACTTGTGTGGGTAGGCCTAGTGCCCACGACAGGAAATGGCCCAAAACACAACTTGGGCACACCACATTTTCACAGTGAAAACTGACTCATTATTTGCTAAGTGCCAAGCTGTAGATTTTGAACCCTAGCTCTGCCAGCCGGTAGGGAAACCTAGCGAACCTATACATTTTCGAAAACTAGACACACAGGGAAATCCAGTATGGGGTGACTTGACTGGCTCCCACCAGGTTCTGTTACCCAGAATCCCCTGCAAACCTAAAAATGTGTCCAAAAAAACACATTTTCCTCACATTTCTGTGGTGGAAAGTTCTGGAATCTGCGTGGATCCACAAAATTCCACCCAAAGTCTTCGAATAAAAATGGTACTTCACTTGTGTGGGTAGGCCTAGGGCACAGGACAGGAAACGGCCCAAAACGCAACATGGACACACCACATTTTCACTGTGAAAACAGACCCTTTATTTGCTAAGTGCCAAGCTGTAGATTTTGAACCCCAGCTCTGCCGGCACCTAGGAAACCTAGCAAACTTATCCATTTTTCGAAACTACACACCCAGGGAATCCAGGATGGGGTAACTTGACTGGCTCCCAACAGGTTCTGTTACCCAGAATCCCTTGCAAACCTAAAGAATTATCAAAAAAACACATTTTCCTCACATTTCTGTGGTGGAAAGTTCTTGAATCTGCGTGGGTCAACAAAATTCCACCCACCCCCCATTCCTCAAAGTCTTCTGAGAAAAATTGTACCTCAATGGTGTGGGTAGGCCTAGTCCCCACGACAGGAAAGGGCTCAATACGCAACGTGGACACAACACATTTTCAAAGTGAAAACTGACCTGTTTTTTGCAAAGTGCCTAGCTGTAGATTTTGAACCCAAGCTCTGCCGGCACCCAGGGAAACCAAGCCCACCTATACATTTTTGAAACCTAGACACTCAGGTAAATCCAGGATGGGGTTACTTGACTTGCTCTCACCAGGTTCTGTTACCTAGAATCCCTTGCAAACTTAAACATTTGTCCAAAAAGCCATGTTTTCCTCACATATCTGTGGTGGAAAGTTCTGGAATCTGCGTGGATCCACAACATTCCACTCATCCTGCGTTCTCCAAAGTCTTCCAAGAAACATGATACCTCATTTGTGTGGGTAGGCCTAGTGCCCACGACAGGAAACGACCCAAAACGCAACGTGGGTACACCACATTTTCACAGTGAAATCTGACCCATTTTTTGCTAAGTGCCAAGATGTAGATTTTGAACCCTAGCTCTGCCAGCAGCTAGGGAAACCTAGTAAACCAATACATGTTTGAAAACTAGACACCCTGGGAAATCCAGGATGGGGTAACTTGACTGGCTCCCACCAGTTTCTGTTACCCAAAATCCCTTGCAAACCTAAAAATGTGTCAAAGAAAACACATTTTCCTCACATTTCTGTGTTGGAAAGTTCTGGAATCTGCGTGGATCCACAAAATTCCGCCCACCCCACGTTCCCCAAAGTCTTCCAAGAAAAATAGTACTTCACTCTTGTGGGTAGGCCTAGGGCCGTGACAGGAAACGGCCCAAAATGCAACATGGACACACCACATTTTCACAGTGAAAACTAACCCTTTTTTTGATAAGTGCCAAGCTGTAGATTTTGAACCCTAGCTCAGCCGGCACCTCGGGAAACCTAGCAAACCTATACATTTTTGGAAACTAGACACCCAGGGAAATCCAAGATGGGGTGATTTGACAGGCCCCCACCAGGTTCTGTTACCCAGAATCCCTTGCAAACCTAACAAATTGTCAAAAACACATTTTCCTCACATTTATCTGGTGGAAGGTTCTGGAATCTGCGTGGATCCACAAACTTCTACCCACCCTGCATTCCCCAAAGTCTTCCAAGCAAAAGAGTACCTCACTGGTGTGGATAGGCCTTGTGCCCGCGACAGGAAACGGCCCAAAACGCAACGTGGACACACCACATTTTCACTGTGAAAACAGACCCTTTCTTTGCAAAGCGCCAAGCTGTTGATTTTGAACCCTAGCTCTGCCGGTACCTAGAGAAACCTAGCAAACCTATACATTTTTGAAAACTAGACACCCATGGGAATCCAGGATGGGGTGACTTGACTGGCTCCTAACAGGTTCTGTTACCCAGAATCCCTTTGAAACCTTAAGAATTATCAACAAAAACACATTTTCCTTAAATTTCTGTGGTGGAAAGTTCTGAAATCTGCGTGGATCCACAATATTCTACTCATCCCACGTTCCCCAAAGTCTTCTGAGAAAAATGATACCTCACTTGTGTGGGCGGTTCAAGTACCTGTGACAGGCAAGGGCCCAAAACCTAAGGAGGCAACATCAAACTTACCTATCACAAAACAACCTGGTTTTGCAAGGGGGGTCCCATGAGTTTTTGGCCCCGGGCTCGGCGTCTATGTAGGGAAACCTATCAAACTCACACATTTCTGAAAACTAGACACCCAGGGGAGTCCAGCAAGCTATGGCTTGCATGGGTCCCCCAACATTTTCCTCCTCAGATTCCCCTGTAAACCTCAAATTTAGCTGAATTTTTTTCCGCAAATTTCTGTGTGGGAAAGTTCTGGACTCTGCGTGGATCTACAAATTTCCTCCTACCCAGCAATCCCCCAGGACTCCTGATAAAAATTGTACCTCACATGTGCAGGTGGGTCAAGTACCCGCGACAGGCAAGGGCCCAAAACCTATTGAGGTGACATTAAAAATACCTATTGCAAAACAACCTGGTTTTGTAAGGGGGGTCTCATGAGTTTTCTGCCCCGGGCTCAGCGGCCATCGAGGGAAACCTACCAAACCCACACATTTCTGAGAACTAGATATCCGGGGGAGTCCAGTGAGGTTGGCTTTCGTGGGTCCCCCAACATTTTCCTATGCAGAATCCCCTGCAAACCTAAAATTTAGATGAAAAATCCACTTTTTTCTCAAATTTCTGTGTGAGAAAGTTCTGGAATCTGTGTTCCCCAGGTCTCCCAATAAAATTGGTACCTCACTCGCGTGGGTGGGTCAAGTACCCGTGACAGTCTTGGGCACAAAACCTATTGAGGTAACATCAAAATGACCTATTGCAAAAAACCTGGTTTTGCAAGGGGGGGCCCATGAGTTTTTGACCCCGGGCTCGGCGGCCATCTCGGGAAACCTACCAAACCCACATATTTCTGAAAACTAAACACCCGGGGGAGTCAGGTGAGGTATGGTTTGATTGGGTCTGAACATTTTCCTACCCAGAATTCCCTGCCAACCGTAAATTTAGCTGAAAATAACATTTGTGCCTGCACGGTGATTCCACCCAAAAATATGTGGAAAATTTGTTTTTGTTTTTTTCTGCTTAAATTTGAGGGTTGCAGGGCATTCTGGGTAGGGAAACGTTGGGGAACCCACGAAAGCCATGCCTCACTGGACTCCCCCGGGTGTCTAGTTTTCAGAAATGTGTGAGTTTGGTAGGTTTCCCTTGATGGATGCCGAGCCCGGGGCCAAAAACTCATGGGACCCAGATTGCAATACCTGTTTTTTGTGCGATAGGTAATTTGGATGTCACCTCAATAGGTTTTTGGCCCTTGCCTGTCTTGGGTACTTGGCCTACCCACACAAGTGAGGTACCATTTTTCACACATACTGATTGGCTTTGGCACGAGGGTGAGTGAAGGTTCAGAGCATAAAATTCTATTAACAAGAGATTTCACAAAAGGAAATGCACTGTTAATATTTTAAAGGTTAAAAACCTGAACCAATGACTCACAGCTCGTGAGCTGTAAAGCCACGGCAAGGCCATTCACACACCTTCATACATGACACACAAGACCATTCACACTGCCAGCCACAGGCCCAGCACATTACAACATTCACATTAACTGACAGCGCCATTCAAGGGCCTATCACTTTCATACGTCCACAAGACTGACACAGCAATCACATACCGGCTGGTGGTTGACATAGTGTCTGCAGTGGCGTTTGACTACCAGAGTGTGTAATGACCAGCAGCACATCACTACCCACACACTGCCAGCCCAATGCCAGCCCACACACACCCCCAGCCAAGCACCATCCTACCCACACTTCCAGCCAAGCGCCAGCCCACGCACACCACCAGCCAAGCACCAGTCCATGCACACCGCCAGCCAAGCGCCAGTCCACGCACACCGCCAGCCAAGCGCCAGTCCACACACGCCACCAGCCAAGTGCCAGTCCATGCACACTGCCAGCCAAGCACCAATCCACGTACACCTCCAGCCAAGCGTCAGTCCATGCACACCGCCAGCCAAGCGCCAGTTCACGCACACCGTTATTACATTTCTTTTTACAAAAAAGACAACTCAAACCAATTGCAACTAGATGCAAAACTAAATACAAAACTATAACTACAAAGGCAACAGCAGTAACTAAAGACATCATTCTATTGCCAAACGTGAAACTGAACAACAACTACATAAATCCATACAGACCAGGCAGTACACTATTAGACTCACGTTGCTACCAAAAACTCTTTTGAGTGTGATGCAATCTGAAACATGTGGGCACACACAGCACAGGATTAGAAGGACAATCGGCACAGTGCATACGACTCTCTCTCCGCAAACCTCGTCGCAATCAGACTCTACGTCTCTAACAGGGATCATTGTTTTTGGGCTTGGGAGAAATTAAATCAGGAAAGTGGCGATCTTTCAATCTAGCCACATCCTCCACCACTCCAACTCTAGGAACACTTGCCTGTTCCACAACAACAAGGCTGCCTATCACTGACTCCTGAAACTGAACAAAAGTCATCTTTGACGCAGGAGAACACTTCTTAAACACAACAAAAGCATTGAAAGTTGCTAAATTGAAGAGATGGATGGCCAACTTCTTATACCAAATGTAAGCCTTACGAACAGCAGGGTAAGGTTCCAAACTCTGATCTACTCTATCGACACCACCCATGTGCTTATTGTAGTCTACAATGCACACAGGTTTGCGTACTTCAGCAACCTGACCCCAAACAGTCACAGGTGAAGTACTCTCATCTTGAATGGTAGTCAGCATTTCACAGCTAGCAGTTCCTCACTACGCAAGTTAGTGCACTGTCCCCTCTGAAGCTTTTTGTAAACAGGCTCTTTTAGGTAACCTCTACGGTTAGAGCGGGTTGTGCCACAAGCAAAAGTGTCCACTTTAAACAATTCCTTAAACAATTGCACAGCAGTGTAGAAGTTATCAAGGTACAAATGGTGGGCCCTGTTAAACAGTCCTCTAGCAAGATCCCACACAATTTTCTCTGAAACTATAAAAGTGGACAGACAACCAGGGGGGTCAATAGTGGAATCCCTACCAGTGTACACCTGGAAATTATAGACATATCCTGTCCTACTCTCAGACAACATATTCATCTTAATTCATGACGTACCCTCTTGCTAAGAATGTACTGCCTAAAAACCAAACGGCCCTTGAACAGGACCAAAGACTCAACAACAGCTATTTCTTTCCCTGGAGTATAAATCTCTGAAAATCGATCTACAAAGTGATCAAGAACAGGCCGAATCTTACAAAAACGGTCACAGTCTGGGTGATCTCATGGCAACGCCAAAGCATTATCAACAAAATGCGGCATCCGAAGCAAAAGTAAATACCGATAACGACTCATAATTGCAGGAAATATGGCCATTGCCATCAAGGGACTGGTAGACCAATATGGAGCCATGGACGGCTTCCTTATTAAGCCCATCAAAAAAGTAAAATCCCAAAACTTCTTCATCTCATCCAGATTTGTGGGAGTCCACCGGGGAGCTCTAGAGCGGGGCCTAAGTCTGGCACTGTTCACAATCAAAAACTGTTCAGCATACAAATTAGTCTGCCAAAATACATCATCCATAAACAACTGAAAAAACTGTATAAGCAAAAATGTTTCACATTTTACTCTACACCCTGCATCCCCACTAAAGGCAGGCAACACCGGCTGCACCATGTTTGGACCAACCCAGAGCCCGGCACTTCCAGTAGGAGGCCTTGCAGCCTCAGGCTGCAATACCGATGTCTCTCGCTGCACCATCAGCACATCATTATCCTCCTCTAAAACAAGCACTTCATCCGTACTGAGAGTAGCTTCATACTTGCAGAGAGTAGCTTCATCGTCAGATGATTCCTCGTGGACAGAAAACTCACTGTCAGAATCTTGCGCTCCCTCCTCTTCCTCTGACGCACTGTCAGTCTAATAATCCTGTTCAGAGGAAGATTCAAAGAGCATACCAACCACCTGCTGAGTAGTAATTCTACGGCTAGCCATAATGCTTACTAATAAAGGTAACTTGTCAAAAAAAGTCAACAACAATAAATCCTTTGTAAAATAAGTAATAAACAAATTGTGGCTTTATCACAAAGGCCTATATACTCAAACATTATACCACTCACTTGCCAGAAGCAGCTAGACTCCCCACCACCTACTCTGCACAGACACAGTAAGGACCAACAGGTATCCCACTAAAGAAGAAAAAGAAAAGAAAATTGCACATAAGACAATGCAAAACACATCGCAAAGAATTTCATGCTCCAAACACTTACAAAAAATGCTGCTATTATGACAGCCCTTACAAAAAATTAATTCATGCATGAGATTAATATAAACAAAACAAAACTTTTTTCTTACCAAAAAAAGGCAACTATGCAAAACTGCAGATCAACCACTGCCAAAACCACAAGCAGTATTTGGTGTGGTTTAGAGGAGTTCCAACAATGTTTGACCCCGGTGCCACTACACCTGCGGCGCCAAAGAAATGTGCCTTCTAGATAACTGCAATAGTGACTGCCTGTTTAGTAGTAAAGTTTAGCAATATTCTGTGTTTAGTGGGGTCCCTAGAGCTTTTGGCCCCAGTGCCACTGCACATGCTGACTATTCAAATAAAGCCTCTTTTAACTGAAAGAAAACTGCAATTGTGTCTGCCTGTATAGTAGTAAAATGTAGCAATATTAGGTGTTTCGAGGCGGTCAAGACAAATTGTGGGCCCAGTGCCACTGCACCTGCTGTGTCATTTACATCATGACCCTATTGTCTGCAAGGTAACTGCACATGTGACTGCCTGTTTAGTAGTAAAGAAAAGTAGGTATTTAGTGGGTTCCCAGGGCTTTTGGTCCTGGTGCTACTGCACCTGCTGCACCATTCAAATCATGACCCTATTGCCTGCTAGATAAATGCACTTGTATAGCAGCAACATTTAGCAATAATATGGGTTTAGTGGGGTCCCTAAAGCTTTTGGCCCCAGTGCCACTGCACCTGCTGCACCATTCAAATCAAGTCCCTTTTAACTGCAAGGTAACTCCAATTGTGACTGCCTGTTTGGTAGTCAAATATGTTATGTTGTGTTATGTTATGTTATGTTTATTTTTATATAGTGCACGGCTACTCAAAAAGAGTGTCCCGGCGCTTTAGTAATGAGACCTACAGCAGAATAACACAACACAGTGATAAAAGCAAAGTGGAAGGCAGAACAGAAAGAGAAAAAAAAGAAAAACAGCCTAAAGGGAAAACAGCCAAGTTTTGAGGCCTTTCCTAAATGCAAGTAAACTCGTGGCTCCACGGAGTGTCAGCGGCAAGGCGTTCCACAGCTGTGGCGCCAGCAGTCCAAAGGAGCGGCCTCCAATGCGAGCTCTCTTTACGCGCGGCACCGCCGCCAGAAACAGAGATTCTGATCTGAGAGAGCGAGCCGGGTGGTAAAAGGCGAGTCTCCTTTGGAGATACTTAGCTCCCACAGCATGGAAAGCTTTGTAGGCCAAAGTTAATGCCTTAAAGGCGATCCGTTTACGGATAGGCAGCCAATGTAGGGTCTGCAGAAGACCAGCAGCGCTGGCTCGCCTATTTAGGCCATAAATGGCCCTCGCGGCAGCATTCTGCACAACTTGAAGCCGCTGCAGCAGATACTCTGGCAGGCCCAGGTAAAGGACGTTGGAGTAATCCAACCTAGAGCCGATCAGAGCCTGCACAGTCAGCTTCCTATGTTCCTCAGACAAGAGAGGTAAAAACCTCCGCAGCATCTTGTATATATAGTAATATTATGTATTTAGAGAAGTTCTGACAATGTTTGGGCCCAGTGCTACTTCACCTGCTGCACAATTCAAATCTTTACCCTGTTGTCTGCAAGGCAACTGCACTTGAGGCTGCCTGTTTAGTAGTATAATATAGCATAGCTCTTGTATATTAACTTTATTTTTAACATACGATGTTTATTAGAACATATAGAATTTAGAATCACACAGCCGGCCCCCGCTGATTTTCTCACACCACTTCTTCCTTGGGTCTCTGCAGCAGCGGGGAGCCGGGCCCATGCACTTGGCTATCCTAGCTCCATAGCTGGATTGGACCCTGGAGGAATGGACCTGACCAATGCCCTCCGTGACTGGCCCTGCTGTGAATCTCGTCTTGACCATCGCGGAGGCTGGGGTAGCACCTGATTGACTGGCTGGCCATAGACTGCTCTGAGGCTCCATGTACCTTCCTGCTCAGGGCTAAGAACACCCCTACCTTCTTCTGCTCCTACTTTAATTAACGTAAAGCAGACACACAGGTATTTCACTTCATGGAGCTGGGCTTCTCATGCTGCTGTGCTCTCCTGGGATCCACAAACCCACACAAGGGTCCCTTCACCTCAAGTCCTACTACAAATATAGCACTCTCTCGACTACGAAGCGCCTCCGGGAACTCTCTGCCTGTACCTGCCGGTCGGAATTACAATGCCTCACAACCACCTGTACTAGGTACCGCCCTTGGGTCCTCACTCTTGCTCGCTTCTACTGCTCTCAGGTAGTCAATTCACTAATACTTTGTACTAGGCATAGAGGAACTGCTCATGCTACAGTGACTGGGGGTTCAACTGGTGCTGTCAAGCGGGCCCCTGTAGCTTACAGTACTTCATGAGACGTACCCTTTATGCCTGGCACCATAGGTCACTTGAGATCTGGAACTGGTGGCACATTCTCAAACACACCCACTCTGAGAGACCAACTGGGTATGCTGGAATATTCAAATTCTTCTGCATCCTTGGGGAGCAAGTTGGGTGCAGTCCTTGAGGCAGTGGAACTACTTAGAGCCTCCCTGTATCAGAAAAGAACATCTCTCGAAAAAAAGGTCGACAATGTGGTGGCTGATTTCACACCAATGCATGCAGACCTCCAAGCTAAATGACAAAATTCGCACCATGGAGGGCAACTTAAAAGACCTTGCTCCTAGAACCAGTGAGACGGAGACCTCCATGCAGGCTTTGGCTGACCGTGTGCACATACTGGAACTCAGAGCAGATGATGCGAAGGACATTCCAGAACGAACAATATCCATGTGGTAAGATTGTGGGAAGGAGTGGAGGGGAAAGATGCTGTCGCATACACAGAGCGCTGGATATGCAGACTGGTCCTACCAGTGGGATTTTCAGTCAGTCAGTCAATTAATCTTTATTGCGATCAAAAGATCATAAAAGATACATAGTAACCATCCTAAACATTTCTTAAAAACACTGTACAAGGAGCACTAATAATGAATACAAATATAAAAATTTAAAAAACTACAGCATTAAAAAGAGTTAAGTACTGTACATAAATCCTTTCCTTCTACAGATAAGATCTTCTCCTTCACCACACGGCGTCAATAAAGCGTGAAACTGAGAATACGACTGGGGTAGAAGTATTACTCTTAAGTATTCTGAGGGCCTCTTTATAATGTCTGAATCCCAAGTTTTTACAGAGTTGGATAAGCCAACGTTGCCGTATGGATTTGTAAGTCGGGCAAAAAAAGAAAACATGGGCCTCAGATTCTTCATTTGCCCCGCACGCTGGACATTCTATTGTTTTGGTAGTCGACCATTTGTTGGCGAAGGTCCTTACCGGAAGTGTACCGTATCTAAATTGAAGATAATATTTCCTCGCTTTAGGAGGGAAGATTTCATCTAAGAATGGTTCCACTATATAAGCATCTTTAAGATTAAGAAACTGAACTGTAAGTGGGCCCAGAGAAGAGTTACCAAGTATGGCCTCTAGTCTTTTATTGCGGTCCAACTTGATCAATTCAAGACGAGACAGCTGGGCGCAGACAACAAGAGGATTATACCAGAGGCCAGGCAAGTCTAATCTCAGACATTCCTTTTTTATAAAAACAAGCCAAGGTATTCTCTCTGACCCAGGAAAAATTAATAACTCTTCCAAAGGTGTTCTAAAATGAAATAGTTCAGGGGTCACCCACAACATGCGCCAATAAACAATGGGGCGTAAAGCAACTTCCTCTTCTAAAGGTCTAATACCCAGGTCCATTCTCAACGGGGTGAGGGGAGTACTAGATGGGAGGGCTAACAAAGATCTTAGGAATTGGTTTTCGGTCTTACTAATACCACCCACCTGGCAATGGCCCCACAATTTAGCTCCATATAGGATTGCTCCCCTGGCTTGGGCTTTATGGATTTCAATAATCGATGCTAATGGCTTAGAAGAGGACTCTCGGTGTAATTTTAAAATACCACCCGTAATCTGGGCTAGTCTCAGTTTAGCCTTTGCCAATTGGGGGGCCCAGTCCATTTTGTCCGTAAGAGTGATACCCAGGTAGTCAAAAACAGTGACCCTGTCCAAAGCTAAGCCATTCAAAGAGGGATTGGGACAGCGGGTCTTAGTTGGATTGCAGACCATGAATTTGGTTTTCTGAGTATTGAGCTCCAACCCCCTTGTATGACAAAAGTTCGCAAAGCTATCCAGGGAACGTTGAATTCTCATGGGAGATTTTGACAACAGAAAAGTGTTGTCTGCAAACATTAATGCCACCACCTGTTCTCCTCTCATTTTTGAGGCGTCAATGTCTTTTACACCTTTAATGTGGGCAATTAAAGCATCAATGAAGAGACAAAATTAAGTAGGTGCCAGTACGCACCCTTGTCTGACTCCTCTATTGACTGGGATTTTAGATGTAAGACTGCCCCATTTACCACTCCTGACTTGGGCAAAGTTATCTGAATGGAGTCTCCTAATGATGTTAAGGAGATCAATAGGTACCCCCATGTCCTCCAAAATATCCCACAAGATTTTACGGGGCACCAGATCAAAGGCAGTTTTGAGGTCGATGAAAATTAAGTAGAGGCTGCGACCCTCTACTCTCACAGTCTTCCAGTAAAGTAGTTGGAGCCTTAATAGCTGGTCAATCGTGGACGTCTTTTCCCTAAAACCGAAAGGGGCTGAGAATCTGCCGTTCTTCCATCCAATTCTGGAGCCGATCAAGAATGATACGTGAGAATAATTTTTGGCTCACATCAATCAGACTGATCGGACGATAATTGAGCGGAAGAAGAGGGGAACCTTTTTTGAAGACTGGTAGAACCTCGGCTCCAACCCATGTGGCAGGTAATTTGGCGCCCTGCAAAATACCATTAAATAGCAGATAGAGGTAAGGGACCAATATCCCAGTTTGATCTTCATAAAGGTCGTTGGGGATTTTATCAGGGCCAGGCGCCTTACCTACTGGGAGCCTGTTAATAGCTACCTCTATCTCCTTCATACTTATTTTGGACTCTAAAGATTCATAGGTGGTGGAATAATCCCGATACCTGATAGGGAGCAGGTTTTGGGGTGATAACTGATCTGAAGGATTTCTTCAGCCGGGGCGGCATACAGGTTTTGATAATGGTCCACCCAGCTCTCTGATGCGATATTAGGAGCAGAAACAGTTTGCGCATCCTTGATACCAGAACGGACTATGGACCAAAATGTTATCATGTCCCTACTGCCTAATGCATTTTTTATATCATCCCATTTAGTATTTTCCCACATCTGTTTGGCCTCAGACTGCAGATTCTGATACTCAACCCTCTTGATTTTAATTAGTGGTCGATTCGAGGCTTTAATTGCAGCCAAGAGAGCCCCCTCTGCTTTCCTACAGTTAGAATCATACCGGGTGTTGATCTTCTTCTTACTCCTGGATTTTCCCATTAATGGGTTGAAGAGTGAGGAGAGGGAGGCAACTAGGCCCGCGTGCGTAATAAAAATTTGTTCTGCAGATAGGCCCTGCCCCAGATTTAATGTACCACTTAGGTCGTCAAGGGCTCGGAGGACAGTTTGGTAGAGTGATCTCATTAAATCAGGAGAACCCTTTACGGTCGGCCATTTTAACCTTCTCCTATCATTAGATAATATTAGTGGCTCCTGTATTTCCTCACTTGGTCCGATTTTCAAGTTCAACTCAGGGAAATCTAATTTGAGAACCAGGGCATTATGGTCACTGTCGTGGCGGGGTAAAACCACAAAGTCCAGGACCTTAGACCAGATGCTAGCCTCAACCAGAATATAGTCTATACGGGAGGACTGCCCTGGACGATTAAAAGTATGCTTACCCTCCAAATCACATTTTGACCTGCCATTACAGGCTCTCAAAGAATGGGCCAAAGTGATGGAATTCAGTTGGAGGGCTAAAGTTGACCATGCCCTTATCGGAGAGATTTGCAACTCAGGGATGGACCACAACGAGTCCTCAATACTAGAAATAGGTTCAATCAGACCCGGTAGTGGCTCATACTGGCAGTTGAAATCTCCTGCTACAATCAAGGTACTCCCCCCCCCTTAACCATAGAAATAAGGTTTTCAAGGGAATCCAGAGTTAAAGATTCTTTGCCCAGCTTGGTGGGTCTAGAATAAACATTGATAATGGTTATACATAGTTTTGACCTAAAGGAAAGTCTAATGCATAAGAGATCAGGTGAAGGGGAGTTTCATTGGGTCACTGTGCAACCAAAAGAGAGGCAATAAAAATAGTCAAGCCCCCAAACGGTCTTCCCCTCTTGCCAATCGATGCCAAATTGCTGACAGATAAGTAGCCCGGCCTGAAAAGATTTTCCCGGGACCATGTCTCCTGAAAAAGACAAATATAAACAGACCCCAATCAGGGCAGGCAAATTTATTCATTCCAAGACAGAATAGAGATTTTAGCATCACCTGTCGAGGACCCACCACAATTTTCAATAAAGCTCCTATTACCCAGGGCTAGGCCATCAAAGGGACAATCACTCTTGTGGAGTTCACAATTAATGATTTCCTTCTCCAAAGTTTGGACAATGGGACAAACATAAGGTGTCGAATGGTAACCCTCTGAACTACCAAGCTCCGTTACGTCTAAGGTATTAGTTTTTTGTTGGGTGGCCCAATTTTGACAGTTGAAATCTGGCCCTGGATTTGTAGGGATCAAACACTGATTGAAGGATTTTTCCAAAGACCTGGTAGAGAATTTAGCTGTATTTAAATCATCCCGCCCTAACAGTCAATCGACATCCTTCAAAGGGGCATACCGATTGGATATTGGAATACTATAGATAAATGGATTTGGATATGTAGTGGTGGGTGCAAAACAACGCGGCTTGGCCCATCTATCACGGTCAGCTAGGGAGCGGGGAATACCTGCCCTCCTTGGATTTGGGTAGAAAAATCCAAGGTAAGAGATCTAAAGGGCACAGAGTGATTGGTAGCATAAGGGGGTAGCACCACTAATCTTTGGATGGTTTCTGGGTGCCTAAAGTTAATGATCACACAGTCTCCAGCAATAGTCTTCAGAGTAGGGCCCACCCACGCTACCCTCCTTACCATCAAGATTTCGCCTGCCTTTTCATACGTAAACTGCTTATTTTTCACCAGCCAGAACAGAATCTTATTACGGAGTTCAAGCTGGGATTCTTTAAGGCCTTCCTTGAGTTCTGGGATTCCTGTCAAAATAATTTCGTAAGGGACAGCCTCGGGGGGAAGATTGATTGTAGGGAGAAAGGATTGCTGGATCACACCACTTCCACCCCCCACATTCTCCTCTGCAGAGGGTGGACCACTAGACTCACCCCCCATTGGATTTTTTCACGAAAGAGTATGTCGGTCGGGCCAACAGCGGTTTCAACAATCTGGAATTATTCCCCTGGGCACCTTGGGGAGCTGATAGAGGTGCAGGTCCTTGGCCAGAGTATGGCAACCCTCTATCACCAGTTAAATTAATAACTTCAGAGCTAGGGGGAACCTGTGTTTGGGGCATTTTAGCAGCATTGGGTGACTCTGTTACCAAACTCGGGAGTGAGTCCGGAAATCTAGACGGCCCAACATTGAGTCTACTAGTATTTGGGTTAGCAGTAACTTCTTTGTTAAATAATATCTGTGGGGTATTTATAGTGGTTGGAAAATTTTGAAGGTGCAAGAGAATGGGGGCAATCTCTTCTCTTACCATCGTTCTGCACTGGGACAGCAAGTCTGCCACTAAAGCCTTGGCCCTGGGAGGGTAGGTCATAACTTCTGGGTTTTTATTAGCATCAACTAGGGGATTACCATTTTTCTTTGACTTAACAGGACCTCTGCCAAACCCACCCTTAGATTTTTCCCCTTTAGGACCCTGATTGCTTCCCAGGATTCTCTTCTTTGGCGGCCGGGCAGTGGATGGTTGGCCCTCTGGTCTGCTCTGGCATTTTCACAGTTCTCCATAGAACACATCTACAGGGTTCCAATGTGGCCTCACCTGCCTGGATCAAATCCAAGGCCTCTGCTGTTCTGACTGCTTCACTATGATGACAGACACTCGATACTGTGAGAAGCATGGGCGTCTCGGACATCTCGGACATCATGGTGGAAAATGCATGTATAGTGCTATTCCCAGACTACACTATCACAGTGCACAGACAAACTCCTTCCTAGCCGTGAAAAGTTGGTTGCTCGCACTCAACTTAAAGTACTACCTCCTTTTCCCTGCGTGCCTGCAAGTTTTAGCACAGGGGAACACACAGTTCTTTGATACCCCTGAAGCCACCTGGGAGTGACTGGAGTTAAGCCACCACTGTGGAGGAGGATGTTGCAAGAACCACACTTCACTACCAGACCGTGTCCCTGATCCAGAACAGACAACACAAGACCAACGCAGGGCCTTACAAACAGCGACGGCCATCAGAGAAGCGACGTAGGCCCAGGACCTAGACGGTGACTCCACCAGGTGTGTCAGTGAAGATAGTGCTTCAAGTAACAGGCCTATGGAAACTGACTTTGTTCCACCTCCTGATATAACACTAGAAAGGGTGGATGACATAATGTAGATTGAACTCTGCTTCTGAGCTGCATTTAGAAACCCTTAATGACTCTTACTGATAATATTTACTGTAGTATAGCTGAGCCTGCATTACATTACTGCATGTCTAAAGAGTGGTAAACAACATGTACTGCGATCTACCTTTCTCCCCTCGTCTTTTCTGTAGGCATAAAATGTTGTGCTTGACATGTATTCAATTGCAGTGTCACAAATCTTGCTATGCTTAATATCCTTCTAACGCCCATATATTCTACCTAAAGGGAGCGCCTCCTACTGAGCTCCCCGTGCCCGCCTCCCCCGCAGGTACCTTCTTCCTCCTCACTAGTTGAACCGAATTCTATAGTTCGGTAGTTTGGTCGGATACATGTTGTCCCTCTGCGCTCATGGATTGTTACTTTTGGGCTTATAATTGTTCAAATGTGTTCTTTTTGTTGTTGTTTGGTGGAGCCTGACCCCCCCACCCATACCGATGCACAATGGCCACCCTCTACATAGTGTGCTCCTGGCCGTCGTGTCATTATCAACAGCGCTGTTTTCTTTCTTTGCACTAATGGATCCCAATAATATTCTTACCTAGAACGTGAGTGGAATTCATATTCCTACATGTTGATACTCCAACTACTCCTACCTCAGGCGACGCTCCATCCATATTGCACTCCTACAGGAGACACATTAACACTCCTGCACCAGAAGCGCTGGCGTGGTCAGCAAACAGCCACTCATTTTATCACCTACACTAGAAGGGCATTAATATGGATTAGGCCGGGGACCCCCTTTGGAGCAGACTGACATTGATGCGGAGAGCCGATACGTTTTTGTGCGAGGTTGCCTGGATGGCCGACAGATACTAATATACCCGGTTTATGGATCGAATTTGGAACAAACCCTTTTCCTCGACAAGCTGTCTGGGTCATAGGCGGTGACATTAACAGTGTCATTGAGCCGGGACTTCACCACTCGTTTCCCCCTTTGCCCAATACACCCACGGTCTCAACAGCGCGGGCACTGCACGGCTGACTCCAACACTGGCAGTAAATCGACATCTGGTGCCACCGTAATGCTACAGCTAGGCTGTACTCACTCTTTTCTGCCCCACATCAAGTGCATGTCTGGCTTGACAGAATACTCTGTACAACTAACCTGCTGCTCGCAGTACTACCGACCAACTATTTTGTTCGACCCACTCTCACTGCAGCCCACAATACTTAGAGTTATCGTTGGACACCATTACACTTACCATTACCACTTGGTGGCTATAGCTGGGGGAACTGGAACACCGTCCCTTCCGGCCATCCCTGGGTACCGCCATAACCGAATATTTTGACCATAATGACTGCACGGCATCCACATGACTTCTCGGATGGGATGCATTCAAAGTCACTGTGCACGGGCATTGCATGGGTATGCAGTGGAACATGGGCAGACACCTTGAAGGCGACCTTCCCCACATTAAACACACACATCTTTACATCTTTGCCACGAACCTCGAGCCATACACGACCCGACTGAGATAAACCAATTAGCATACAAGCGCCGAGAACATGCGCCGCCGCTGCGGTCTGTGTAAGAACCGAGGTAGTGCCTCGGCGACAGCTGCTGATGATGATCGGTATAGGGGAACAGGCCTATATTATTGCTGGGCAGGGAACACAAAGGACTAGACACAGGGTGTACTGGATTGGACCGGAAGTCCCATGCGACCTCCGTCCTTTTATTTATAGCCTTCTGGCCACGCCTGGCCAGAAGGTGATACAAAGTGTGCTAGTGCTTCCGGGGCTCAGCCGAGACCCTCGGAGCACTAGAGCGCTACATCCCTTCCCAACTTGGTGTTTTGAAAAAACCCAGTTCAAAGATTAACATGCAAAATCTGCCAGTCTTTGACTCGGCCTTGGGTTTGGCCTGAGGTTGTAGTGTCGCCTTCCTCTCGAAGGAGTGTGTCCTGGATCGTCTCTCTGTGGTGATGATGGAGCAACCACAGGGGTATTCACAGGCGAGCAAGGGGTGACATCTTCGGATCTGTCCTCTGGCTCTGCTCTCGCCAGCGATTCAATAGTGAGCTCCGTGGTATCTTGAGCGGATGGTATGCGCTTGAACCACAACACATTTCTGGTTACTTCCTCTCCATTTCGATGTGCTGTTATCGCTGTGCCTTTAGCTGCATTGATTATCCAGGGTTCTGCCTCATATGGGGTGGGGAACTTGCCCCCTGGTCTCCGAGTCCGAATAAGTACTGCATCTCCGGGGATCAGCTCCCTCTCTCAAGCTCGCCTCCTCCGACTTGCTCGGTCATTGGTCTTCTTCCTTCGCTCTTGGGTAGCTTCAGGTACATACCAGTCAGGAACCCAGTTTTCCGCCATGGGGAGTAGATCCCAGTCAACATCAAAGACCAAGGAGACCATTGTGTTGTGCTGTGTGGGGTGCTCCTGTATTCCCTGAGGAAGTGTTGGAGAGCTTCCTCCGGATCCGCCTCTTCCACCGTGGCTATTCGCAAAATCTTGTTGATGGTCCTCATAAACCTCTCAACCTCTCCATTAGCCTGAGCCCACTGTGGCGTGATCCGATGGTGTTTCACACCCAGAGCCTGCAGGAATTCCTTGAACTCACTTCCTTGGAATGGAGGGCCGTTGTCTGTTTTGAGTACCTGTGGAATGCCGAACATGGAAAAGGACTTGCTGAGGATCGGTTGAATATTCGCGAAACTAGTCGACGGGGCCAAGTCCACAATCGGATATTTGGTGTAGCTGTCGATTAGCACCACCGTGACTCTTCCGTCTGGGAAGCTGCCACAGTCTAAACTGACCCACGACCAGGGGGACGGAGCCGGATCTTCTGTGATTATCGGAGCAGGAGCATCTGGCATGCTGGTCAGCTGGCACGCTCGGCAGTTCCATACTACTGCGTCGACACTGTCTTCCAGGTTGGGGAACCATTCTTTTTTGCGCATTCGGGCTTTCATCCTTCGGGTTCCTTGGAGTCCCTCATGGGCCAATGTTGTTGCTTTCTCTTGTAGGGCTAGAGCTATTGCCACTCGGGGCACTCTCAGTATGAGCCCATTGTCCGCGCTGCTGAGCTCATTGCGAACCTTCCCGAATTTGGTTAGGCGTAGGCGGCCCGCCTCATTCCATCCAATGACGTTTCGCAGAAAGTTTTCCCAGGATCCTGACTGTATTGCTTCTGTGTCACGTTGAATGACCACATCATTGGCATACTGAGTCACAATGGCATCAGCTGCTAGCACTCGGGGGTAGGCCCATTGAGACATCATGTTCACAAATTCTTCCATTTGCATCTCCTGGTCCATCCTGGGGGCCTCATCAGTTGATGGATGTCGCAACAGAAAATCCGCCGGGTTCTTCGCTCCGGGTCGGTACACTAGGTCCATTTGGTATTGCTGCACTTGAATGGCCCATCGTTCAATCCGAGCTGGAGGGTGAGGCGCGGTGCCTTTGAATAGCGGTATCAGTGGCTGATGGTCAGTTACCATCCGAAATTAGTGTCCGGTAATATATAAGTGAAAGTGGTTACAGGCCCATTTCACGGCCAAGGCTTCCCTCTCTATTTGCGAATACCTGGAATCTGTCGCAGTGAGGGCTTTGCTCGCTAATGACAGGGGAGCCCATACTCCTGGTTCCGTCTCTTGTGTGAGTAAAGCCCCGAGACCAACTGGGCTTGCGTCTACTAGAATCTCGGTGTGTCTAGCAGTGTCGAAGTAGGCCATGGTGGTCCCATCTAGTAGTGCTGATTTAACTTTGTTGAACGCTTCCTCCTCGGCGTTGGTCCACATCCACGGGCTCTCCTTCTTTGTCAAATTACGCAGGGGTTACGCGATCGTGGCTGAATTGGGAATGAATCTTGCACAGTATTGGGCCATGCCTAGGAAACTTCTCACCTCCGATGCTGTCGTGGGTGCAGGAGCATGTCTGATGGCTTGGGACTTTCTGGGGTCCACTTTGACTCCATCTGAATCAAACACGTAGCCAAAGAATTCTATTGACTTCTTGAAGAACTGACATTTTTCTTTGTGCAATGTCACTCCGTGCTCTGCCAGCCTCCGAAGTGTCGCTCTCAGCCTTTGATGATGTTCTTCGCTCGTCTTGGCATGTATTAAAATGTCATCGCTGACATTTAGCACCCCTTGTAGTCCTGATAAGATCTCTTTGATGGTATTTTGAAAAATTTCTGCAGCAGACGATATACCGAAATTTAATCTCTTATATCTTCTTAGGCCCAGATGTGTCGAGAACGTCGTGATGTAACGGCTCTCTTTGGCCAACCTTAACTGGTGGTACCCCGCGTTGAGATCCAGTTTTGAAAACCACTGGGCTCCATTGAGGTCAGTCAGTATATCATCCATCGTGGGCGTGAGATGCCTCTCTCTCTTTATATCTTTGTTAGGCATCATCATATCTATGCAGATCCTTATTTTACCTGGTTGCTGGGGTTTTTCCACTATCACCATGGGAGACACCCAGGGAGTCGGGCCTGTCACTTTCTCTATGACTCCTTGTTTTTCTAGCTGAGCCAGTTCTTGTTCTACATCGCCCAGAGATGGAATGGAATTCTCCGATGTCTCAACGCAACAGGCTGGAGGGCGTTATCGATGTGGAGCTTTACTGGCGGTCTTTTAATTATCCCCAGACCCTTGAAAAGTGACGGTAACAGCCGCAGGATGTCTTCTGTTTGAAGAGCTTTCACGGCATTGGCAAAAGCAATAAGTTTGAGGTCTTCTGCGGTGTGGCTCCCAACCAGTAGGTTGGCTTCTATGTCGACCACGTGAAATGTCGTCATTACTTCTTGGTCCTCTGCTTTGACTTGTACCACCATCTTTCCCCATAGGGGAAGTGGCTCTTGGCTGCCACATGTCAGGATTCGAACCTTGGATGGCACCAGTCGTGGTCTTGGTCTGAGGGTCTTGTAGTGTTGTATGCCCATCACGTTTACGGTGGCTCCTGTTTCTATGACTCTGGTCACTGGTGATCCGTCTATCTGGATCTGACATTTGGGTTGCGGTCTTCGCCTTCTCTTCAATTCACTGGGGAACGATACTTAATAGCATTCTTCATCTTCCTCAGTGGAGGAATCATCAAGCCATGGTTGATAGTGGTGTTGCGTTTTGGCAGACCGCGATGACTGGGCGGCATCTAGGGTAAGTTGTCTTACGGCTCCGGCTGCTGTCTTTCTTCCTGAGAAATTTCGTTCGCGGAAACCACGTCTGCACACACTCGCGAAGTGGTTCTGCACCCCACATTTGGAGCAGGTCTTGCCTCGTGCTGGGCATCCATCTTGATTGTGTTCTTCACGTCTGCAGTATCCGCATGGCACTCCGCGTTGTGTTCTGATCGGCCATCGTCCTCGTCCACCTCGGCCGGTGTTGCGGACGGCATCTACTCTCTCGGTCTTCACAACGGTCCCGGTGTCTGACTGCAGATTGAGAGCGGCTTCCATCGCCGTGGCTCGGGCATCCGATAACTCATGCGACCTGGCGAGAATTAGTATTTCCTCTAGTGTGATGCGGGGTTGGCGCAGTATCAGGGTCCTTAGATGTTTGTTGCGACACCCCTGAATCAGTTGCGCAGTTACTTCTTTTGTCTGGTCATCATCTGGGCATGTACTTATGAGGTCTCGTAGGCGCGCCTGAAATGCATCCATCGTTTCTCCTTCCCTTTGTCTCGACTGTCTAAATTTGAAACGTTCGTAGTGTGGGTTTAATTGAGGATCAAAGTGCGCATTTAGTGCCCGGACGGCGGCGTCATAATTGGTAGCTGCTCCTGTATTTGGCAGGTGCTTAAAGAGTTTGTAGAGTTCAGTTCCTCCAAAATGCAGGAGCAATGACCTCTTGACCTCATTATCTTTTTCTCTGGTGGCGGTGAAGTAATTGTTGAGTTGCCCTAACCAGACTGTCCATCTTGGCGCCGCTGTCCCCGGGTCAATTAGTTCACTGAATGGCGGCAGGGCTTGAATTTGAGAGTGGGCTGACTGTTGTGCCGGGGGTCCTACTAGCGGTGCTGGAGGCGCAGCCTGCTGTGCTCCTCCTGCTGCAGCATTTGTTTGGAGGGACATTGTTTTTTCTTGTTCAGTTCTTGCTGCGTCCGCGTGATCTGCCTTTTAGTATTGAATTTGCCACTGCTTGTTTAAATGTGGTTATGCTCTTTCCTGTATTGACTCACTCTCTGTGATATTGAATTTGCCACTGCTTGTTTGATGTAGGTGTGCTCTTTTCCTGTTCTGCCTCACTCTTGAATTTGCCACTGCTTGTTTAATTCGGGTATGCTCCTCTCCTGTAATTTGTTATTCTTTTACTGGTGCTTGTTAGCTGTGCTGATGTGGCCTTTTAACTAGTTGGGCGCCCCTATGCTTGGGTGCCGTGTCTGGGCCTTCTCGAACGCTGCTCCTGCTGCTGCCTCGTTCTGGGGCGGGTCCTGTTGCTCCTGCGCATGCGCACGTCTCCCGGGGCTGCCGATCGAGCCGTTTCTGCTTGGCTCTCTACTACCGCTGCTATCGGGGTTAAGGCGCTTCTTTCTACCGGTGCCCCACGCAGCTTCTTGCACACGCTGCTTACCGGTGTGATCGTCTTCCTTCTTGGGTGTGTCCCAGCGCCACCGACCGTCGCGCCCACATCGGACCGGCTGAAGCAGGTACCTCTTCACGGTCACGGGCGATCCGCAGCATCCCACGGTCGTCGCCAGTGTAAGGACCGTGGTAGTGCCTCGGCGACAGCTGCTGATGATGATCGGTATAGGGGAACAGGCCTATATTATTGCGGGGCAGAGAACACAAAGGACTAGACACAGGGTGTACTGGATTGGACCGGAAGTCCCGTGCGACCTCCGTCGCTTTTATTTATAGCCTTCTGGCCACGCCTGGCCAGAAGGTGATACAAAGTGTGCTAGTGCTTCCGGGGCTCAGCCGAGACCCTCGGAGCACTAGAGCGCTACAGTCTTAATTATGCAGCACACTCAGCCCGTACGCATGCTACCACCAATAGCTCTGACCGAATCCTGACCTGGCTTATTAGGCAGGACCAATCTCATTACCCTATCCTGATGTTGCGCTCTACCACCAGCACTTTACCTTATACCCTGAATAAGATACACGACAAGCTCATGCGACATTACACATCCTTATATTAGTAAATCAGAGCAGGATGACCCTATCACACAATTCCAAATGCAGGAAAGCATTTTAGCGACTGCCACTGGCACGACCCCGGGTACAAATGGCTTACTGGTCGAATTCTATAAAGCCTATGCCCCACTGGTTGCACAGCCACATTCATTAGACCCCAGATGACTTTTTGGCAGACATTGTCAGTGATAGGCCGGGTTGCCTTGCTGAAGATGGTGGCCCTCCCTCGATTCTTGTATTACTTTTCAATCTACCTCTATATGACCCGACCAAATTTTTCTGAGTCTTTGAGGCGTGGATTAGGGAAATCATCTGGAATTCCGGGCGCTGTTTAGTGGCATTGATGAAATTATACTCTCCCTTGGACCGAAGCGGCCTTGCGGTACAGCACCTAGAACAGTATTATCTCGCTTGTCAATGATAGTGGGTGGCTAAATTGCTATCTGGCCTGCAGTTGTCTGACACAGCCACTACGCTACTGTCTGGTACACTGCTCCGTATTCTGCAGTTGTTTCACCCAATCACTTGAGCTAAGATACAGGACCCTCTGCTGCTGGGTGTCACACACCGCTGCTACCAACGGAGCCTCTACTCAGTGAATCCCTGTGCACCAGCCCTACTAGACACAACTAAAAACACTACCCCTACCTCCGTGGCGGAACTCAAAAGCTGGCACGCTGTAGGATTGCACATCAAATCCATACAGCACCTCTGCATGCAGCACTACATGTCCATTGGGAGGGCAACCCTACCTGTCCCCGCGCAGACAGGGAATGGGCTGCAATCCCTGAGAGCCCCACTAATATACCGCGTGATACTAGGTTCGGCCTAATACAGTTTATATTGTACACAGGGCCTATCTTACTCCATCCAAAATCAACCACTATTTCCACAATGCAGATGCTGCCTGCCCCCGCTGTTGCCTTCGACCTGCTCCATATGCTGGGGTCTTGCCCCTCTCTTCATACTTATTGGCAGGGTGTATCGACCCGACTGTCAGCTTGCACAGAAAGCCCCGCATTATATGCGTGGAAGGCGTGTGTGCAGGTCCTGTTTCCTAGGGCCAAGAAAAATAGGACAATTTCCAGGTTTCTCGACTTGAGCTTCCTGATGGCTAAATGCCGCATTACCCGAAGGTGGAAGTCCCCGGAGCCCCCATCACTCGAGGCATGGGTACAGTGATTTCTTTTGTGGCCCCAGGCAGAGGGTGTGGTGTTACACCGGGAAGACACTTTGGGATTATGCGAACAGCCAGTGGCATCCAGCTGGGATGCATAATTGACAGATCTTCGAAGTCTCACACAGGGGAATGATGGGAGCGATCCTGGACCATGGGAAAAAATAGGGGTGGCGCAATGGACGGCTGTCATGGACACTGACTAGAACTTGTAAATGTAAAAATGTAAAATGTAAATTGATGGCGTGTCTAAGATGGCGACGGGCGTGTCTAAGATGGCGACGGGCGTGTCTAAGATGGCGACAGGCGTGTCTAAGATGGCGACGGAGTAGGACGTGCTTTCTGTCCCTCCGCCGCCGTGGTTGCTTAAGCCTTGTCCAGCGCCTTCCCTGGATCCTGCCGACTGACCCTGACCTAACGCGTTCCTCCCGGAGACACTTGAGGAGGTTCGGTGTCTTCCGCGGACCCGGTAGTGGAGAGGTGGACCCCCGACAGATTTGAGGCCTGTGGCGTGGCTGGGCAGCTGTAGCCGGGGGACTCGCGTGAGGCACAGCCGGGGTGGTAACATCTTGCCGCGCAGCTGTAATGGAGCCCGCTGTCTAAGGAGCTGGGTGCGACCCCCACGGAACGCGGCCTGGCACCCCCGTGGAGGGAGAGTGCCCTGCTGGGCCCACCAAGGTGAGGGTAGCGAGAGCGGAGTCCTGGAGCGGTGGGCGGATAGAACACCGGCCGCACTCGAGGCCGGGGATTGAGGGCCTGGGTCCGGACCGCGACCAATACAGGCCGGCCTCCTGGGGAGCTACTGGCCGGGGCCGCGACACGAACCCGGGGGAGCGCCTGCCTCTGCCCCCGCTCCGGAGAATACAAGAACTCTCTTGGGACTTCCCCCGGGCCTGGAACGAGGAGCCGCTGGAGGACTGGGGCTGTACTAGCCAGAGGTAGCGGCCTGGACACGGGGGGGGGATTCGAGCTCCCTGCCTGCCATCGAGACAATGTGCATTGTCTGGGCTGCGGGATTGGGCCTGGGGACGCTTGGGCCACGGTCTCCGGAGAGGTGTGTGTAGGAAGAGCAGGAGCTGACCTGGTCTGGGGTTTGCGGGTGTGTCTCACTACTCCCGTGACACTATACGTTTCCTAGCTGCTGGAGACATGAAGGGCAACTTCAGAGCAAATGGCCGGATTTGGTTCCGAGCTGGGTGGCCGGAGTGCGGCGTTCTCGGGTGGCCTGCTGAGGGGGTGTCGGAGTCTTGGATGGTGGCCGCACGCACCTGGAACCACCCGCGGTGGGCGATGACCTACTTGAGGAGCATTGGTCTGCGCGCTGGTGGGAACCTGGGGCTTGTGCCCAGTAGCGGGACCAGCGGGCGATATCCACGCCCGGGATGTGACGGTGCGGCCTGCTGGAGAGGCCTGGGCGCTTGTAGAGGCCAGGAGGGGTGCAGTGGTGGGCGCTACAAGAGGCAGGTGCCTGCGTAAACCTTCCAGTCCCTGGTTGAGTGGAGGAAGAGCGGCAGCGCTGTGCGGACTGGGACCACTAGACCTGAGCTCTAGACTCGCAGCTGCGACTAGGGCGGAGTAGAAGATAGCCGGCCCGGATCGGGGGCGACGGTCCCGGAGTGGTGCGAACCATCTGCCGCCTTGGACGGAGTACGTCCACCAAACCAGACGCGATGTCTAACAGGACCCGCAAGGACAAGCCGGGCAAGGAGTGGCCTCTAAAAGGAGCACAGCCGGCGACGTCCCCGAGTACCAGCGCTTCCCCCTGGCTACAGGACGATGAGGCGCCTGCCACCAAGGCCTTTATGCTTGAGCTCTTCTCAGCCATCAAGGAGGACATCTCGGAGCTCCGTTCCCAACTCGCTTCGGATCTAAGAGAGGTGAGGAGGGAGGTGGATGGCATCGGCGACCGGGTGGCGACGCTGGAAGAGCACGACCTAGGTTTGGCGGGCGACGTGCACCAGCTCCAACAGGATGTGCTCAGACTGACGGAGCAGAACCTAGATCTCCAGGCCCATGCGGAAGACCTAGAGAACCGTTCTCGCCGGAATAACATTCGCATTCGCGTGGTGCCCTGGGACGGAGAGGCGGGAGACCTGCGTGGCTATGTGGAAGCCCTCTTTCTGCAGATCCTGGGTGAAGACGACCTTCACGAGGTCAGAAAGGACAGGGTCCATAGAGTGGGTCTACCAAGAGGTACGGGGTCTCCGCCTCCTGACATCCTGGTCTGCGTGCACGACTTTCAACTTAAGGAGCGTATCCTTCGGAAGGCGAGGGGTATCACCGATTTCCAGTTTAGAGATCATCGTCCCCAACTTTTCCAGGATCTGGCGGCGTCAACGCTACAAAAGAGGCGTGACTTTAAGCCGGTGACATCTTTCCTGAGGGACCATAATGTGGCGTACTCCTGGGGCCATCCCTTCCGCCTCATCTTCCGGTGGCAGAACAGGCTGGTCCAGCTTCGGTCCCTGCAGGCTGCCAAAGATCTCAAGGGCCTGGACGACGCTGCCCCCTCTCCGAGGAATGCGCATTCGCCGGCACGGCAACGATGGCGCTCTTCCTCCTGGCAGAGAGTGGGGCGCCCCGAGACGTAGAATAGGCCGGATCCCACGGTCAGCCGGCAAGAAAGGGATGGTGCAGTGGCCTCCGTGGTGAGTGCGACGGAGGCGCAGTCGCAAGACAGCTCGGGGGCTGCGTGATCGTGGAGGGAAGGCTGATAGGCATCGGTGGGACACCCCCCCTCCACTCAGGTACCGTGGGTAACTATGTACTTTTGGGTAAGACGCCTCGGTCTGAAGAGCAAGTGGAACATTGACTGGTACCTCAACCACCGCTCTCTGAGGGAATCAACAACAGCCCTCATGGTTGTTCTCTGTATGTTATTGTTTTTCCTTCCTTGTTCCCCCTTGGGGCCTTTTTAGTTTAGGGCGGGGGAGGCACTCCTGTTGAGGTTCTCCGGTCCTGGGGTTGGGGGGAGGGGGGAGGAGGGGGATGGGAAGTTGGGAGGGGGGAAGGGGGGGGGGGGGGGGTGATGGTGGCGGGTGTGTGGGTGGATGTGTGGTGCTGGCCTTGCGATCTGTGCGGAGAGAGTTGACTGCCCCCGGAAGGGAGGGCTTGCTACTCCAGGGCCTTATGATGGTGTTGGAGCGGTAAGGATGGGTGGGGTGTGGCGCACTGTGGCGGGGTGGCAGAGATCCCGGAGGGTGGGGGGGCTGATGACGGAGGTTGCGGGAGGGGTGTGTGTGTGTTGGTTCAGGGGGTGCTAGCTGGAGGGGTATGCGTCTGGCGTGGGGAGCTGAGCTGAGTGGGGGGACATGTCTGTGATGCCGGTCACTTTGGGCACATGGAACGTGAAGGGGCTGAACTCCCCCCAAAAACGCCAAAAGATATGGAAATACATTTTGGACCATAGCTTGGATGTAGTGGGTCTCCAGGAGACGCACCTGGCTCAGAAAGACGAAACCCGCCTTAAGCACCGGCAGTACCCGCTTATTTATAGGTCCTCTGCCCCTACTAAACACAGGGGGGTGGCCCTTATGTTCCATTCGGCATTGCGTTTTCAACCGCTGGGGGTTCGGAGCGATAGAGAGGGTAGATGGATCATGGTCAAGGGTACGCTCCGCGGCAAATTATGTACATTTCTAGTACTGTATGCCCCCAATGTGGGGGACGCCCTGTACCCCGGGGCTCAGCGTGATTATTTGAGCGCACTTCCGCTTCCTCGCGTCTCTACTGAGTGGAACGAGCTGCTCGCCGCCCCCTTCATTAGGGAGGAGGTTTTGACTGCTATCAAGGCTCTGAAGCTCAATAAGGCGCCCGGTGTGGACGGCTACACAGCCCTCTTTAATCGGACCTTTGCAGCGGAAGTGAGTGACTTCCTGGTGCTCCTTTTTAATGCCATGGCAGAAACAGGTACGACCTCGGGGTCCATGGCGGAGGCGGTTATATCGGTCATCCCCAAGCCGGGGAAAGACCCCACCAAGTGTTCCTCATATAGGCCTATAGCCTTGCTGAACATTGACGCTAAGTTGTATTCGTCCATATTAGCGTCCAGATTACAGGACCTCATGCCGGCTCTCATCCACCCCGATCAATCAGGCTTCATTAAGGGGCGCCAGACCCACGATAACACCAGACGGGTAGTCCACCTTATTGAGAAGGCTAATCGCTTCCGTATCCCTGCTGTCCTGGTGGGTCTTGATGCGGAGAAGGCCTTTGACCGGGTGGATTGGGGATTTTTGTTCCAGACCCTGACGGCTTTTGGCTTTTCACCCAAATTCCTGTCCATGGTAGGGGCCAATTACAGCTGCGCCCATTCCAGAGTCTCGGTCAACAGTCACCTGTCGGTCTTTTTTCCTCACTCGCGTGGCACGAGGCAGGGGTGCCCACTCTCTGCCTTGCTCTTTGCCCTGAGCATCGAGCCACTGGCGCTGGCGGTGCGGGAACACCCGGACATTCGGGGACTGCCTTTCACTGGCGAACAACATAAAATCACCCTGTTCGCGGATGACGTCCTGCTTTCCTTTTCCAACCCCGCTCACTCCCTCCCCAACGTTCAGACGGAACTGGCGCGTTTCGAATCCGTGGCTGGCTTTAAAGTCAACTATGACAAGTCCTTTATTCTTAACCTCACGCTCTCCCTAGCGGAGGTAGACCGCCTTCGCCCGCTGTCACCCTTGCCGTGGACTCTTTCTTCTTTGCTGTACCTGGGGATCCACCTTACCCCTACAGTGGGGAAACTGTACACCGCTAATTTCCCCCCTCAGTTGGCACGTATCCAAACAGATTTGCGACGCTGGCTGCCACTGTATATCTCGTGGCTGGGGAGGATACACGCGATTAAAATGACACTTCTCCCCAAGCTTCTGTATTTATTTCAGGCGCTCCCCATTGTGGTGGATACTGACTTTTTTCGACGTGTTAAAACTGTTATGCTCCGCTTTATCTGGCAGGGGGTGGGTGGGCTTGCTTCTCCTTTACCTCTCTCTGGCGCCCACGTGGGGAGGGGGGGGTTGTACTCCCTGACATGCTCCTCTACTACAAAGCAGCGCAGCTCCGGGTGTTGGTGGAGTGGTCTAAGCCTATGTCAGAAAAACACTGGCTGCATATGGATAGGAGTGTGGCGAGGAGAACGATCTGGGATCTGGTATGGAAGCCCAGGAGAGATAGGCCCAGGAATGCGTACATTAGCACTCCCACTGGCACCACCCTGAAGGTCTGGGATTCAGTCTCCAGTGACGAGAGGTGGACGACATTCCCCTCCCCCTTTACGCCCATTCATTTCAACCCGGCCTTCCCACTTGCGTTGTGCGAGGGGCCCTTTGATGCCTGGAGGACGGGGGGCTGCTTTGCCCTTACCCACCTGTTCCATGGGGATGCCCCGCTCATGTTTAACAACTGCAAACGGGACTATGGGGTCCTCCAAACGGAGCAATACCATCATGCCCAGTTGCTCCACTAGGCGCTTTCCCCTGCGGTTCGCGACGCGGCCACTCGAGCTCTTACCCCCTTTGAGGCCTTCATTTCCCGGGCCACTGCCATGCGGGGCGTCATCTCCTTTCTTTACCATCACCTCTTGTCCACGGCACTTTCCCCCAGACCGCGGTACATGGGCCTCTGGGAGGAAATGTTAGATCGCGATGTCTCGGATGTGGAGTGGTCGCACCTGTGGAGCGACTTGGCGAAACACAATCATTCGATTGAACTTCGGGAGGCACACCTCAAGACAATGATGGACTGGTATCTCTCTCCCGCTAAGCTGCATCGCATATACCCCGGCACTTCCGACAGGTGTTGGCGCGGCTGCGGTCTACTGGGTGACTTCAGCCACATCTGGTGGGACTGCCCCACTATCCGCCCCTACTGGGAGGAGATCCTCTCCCACATTAAGGATATCTTGGGGTACCCCGTGGCACACTCAATGGCACATGTGGTATTGGGCCTCCGTGATCCACTGCTGGAGCACCAGACCCGGGCAGACAAGAAAATCCTCTGGTTGTGTATTGGGGCAGCCAAGGTCACCCTGGCGGCGGCTTGGAAGAAGAGGGAGGCCCCGGCGATCTCTTTGTGGCATGCTAGACTGTGGAGATTGTTGAGCATGGAACGTATGGCCGAGGTCTTTCTGGGCGATTTAAAAAACTTCACCTTTCGTTGGGGGCCTCTGGTCCGCTTCCTCTCCAGGGGATTTCCATCAGCAGTATACCCGCCTACGTTGCGGGGCCTACATCTCTTTCAGATTTGAGTGCTGTGAGCATGGCTGAGGTATGAATGTGGAATGCTACCACCACCGGGGGTGGGGGGGGTGGCTGGGAGGGGGGCAGTTTTTCATTTTAGTTCCTTGTGACACCCTTAACTCACCTGCGGCGGGAGACACCCAGCTGTTCGTCCAGGGGGGCTTCCTCCGGATGTTGTTTTCCACGATTTCTTGTGATGCAGTGGACCCACGCTTCTATTTGGCCGGTGGCATACGGGGCTTGAACTGGATTTTATGTGACTCTCTGGCCCAGAGCCCTGGTGGGTCCGGTTGTTTGGACTGCCCATACCCTTGGTGCTCTCCCGCCTAATTTGCTTAGCCCCCTATGTGGGATGTTGTGCGGGATTGTCGCAAGATTCCTCTGTGTTTTTTTCTCAATAAAATACACCTTTGACAAAAAAAATGTAAATTGATACTTGTATAGCGCACTACTCACCCGCAAGGGTCTCAAAGCGCTTGTACGAATACCGCTGTGGAACCCATCCTGGCTTTCCCTGTGAGGTGTCCACTCCTGGGCACCCCCATGGTGGAGGCCAGGCATCCTTAGCATTGTGGGGGCCGTTGTGGAGATTAAGCAAGCTATTGCCCAGAGTTGCAGAGTGGGACTCCATGATTGGAATAGGCACCGAGGCAAGAATTATCAGGTCCGTGGAATTTTTGAGCCCAAGACCCGCCGAGGCGGGGAATTGAACCCTGGTCCCGGGCTAGACCTCTGCATCAGGGTCTGCCGCTCTAACCATTGAGCCACACTTCTCCAGCACTTCAGCACACTGATCTGTCTTTCCTCCTGTCAAGGCCCAAGTAGGTTGTATTTCAATTTCCATATTTAATGACATAATTAGACACTTCATGGGATGCTATGGGTTTGGGGCGGGGGTAGGTGGCGGGATTTGAAGTCATCCACTCAAGTTGTTGCTACCTTTTTTTATCATATAATGGAATCTTTTCTCCTCTGATTCAAAGGTGTGGGTAGCTAACCCTCGTGAGATCCATGTGGACAACTCAATACTCTAACTTAATAATTATTCTGCTGAATTTTATGAAGCAAGAGTA
This sequence comes from Lissotriton helveticus, assembly GCF_964261635.1. NCBI lineage: Eukaryota > Metazoa > Chordata > Amphibia > Caudata > Salamandridae > Lissotriton > Lissotriton helveticus. The sequence continues at coordinate 200,859,339 of NC_136063.1, read as the reverse complement.
ATGTGCTGTTTAAGTGATCGATTGTCTGATGTACCCTCAGTACTTATTGAAAGCTGTATTTGTCAATTCGGTGATATCACTTAAATGCTCTCTTTTCCCTGGAAATGGGACAACAATCCCACTTTTCTTATTTGAAAACTTTGTATACAGAATACATAAAAACGTAATAAAAAGATGTTTGTTTAAATCGAAGCATTAGGTCTATCTCGCCCCGGCTGCAGGGGGAAAACACATGACTTCGAGGGGTCACTCGCAACCCCAAAACCCCACCAAATTGGAGCATAAAGGGAACGTCTGTCTTCATATTGGACACATATAATAGTAAATCGTCCGCATATAAATAAATGAGGTATTCAGTCCCGTCCAGCACCACTCCTCTACCCCTACCTCGGTCTCTACACAACTCTGCCAATGGCTCAATTGCCAGCATTATCAAAAGCGGAGACAGAGGGCACCCCGATTCATACCCCAACGAACTTCACATAATCTGGATATCGTACCCAGGCAGTGGGGAAAGTATATATGATCAGGCATACCCATCACACCCATGCAACTCCAAAACTCATGTGAAGCATGGCCCTTTCCAGAAACGACCAACTGACAGTGTCAGGGGCTTTCTTCGGGTCAATTCAGGGCCGGACTGGGAACCACAACCGGCCCTGGCAAAGTGCTCGGCCACCCCCCCGCCCCCTCCCCACTAGGGGGTGGGGGGGTTGGAGGTGCCGCCGAGCTCTTTGCTGGGCCCGTTTTCGGCCGATTTTAGTACAGGGCCGATAAACGTCCCTGTAACAAAAATGGCCCCCCAGGGTCCCAAAACCGGCCCCCACCCATGCAGCGCACCGAGGGATTGCCCGGGCCCGCTATGGCCAGTCCGGCCCTGGGTCAATTGACACTATTCCTGTCTGCCCGTCTCCCTGCAACACCAGAGAATGCAGGAGCATATATAAAAAACACAGATTCAGGGAATTGTTGCGCTGGAAGATAAATCCACACTGGTCTAGATGCACCAGCTACCGCATTGGTGGGAATAATTGCATATCCAGATTTTCTTTGAGGATCTTGAAGACCATACACACCCTGGATAGAGGTCGATACGCTGTGACAGGTACTCCCCGCTCCCGGGCCTTCGGAAACTGCACCACTATTGAGACCCTAGTGGAAGCTGGGGGTATCCAATTCTCCAAGGCTGCAGCAGAGAGGGCAGCAAGCTGCGGCCCCAGTAACACAACCAAGGCAAGGTAGAATTCTGTCAGAAGGCCGTAAGGCCCTCGGGCCCTCCTTTGTGCCCTGTCTCGTTTGGCATTTTCAGTGCTTAATTTGTGCTTGTGCTTTCCGGTGCTGAGCACCGGCACTCATTTCTCAGGGCCGGGTCTATGTAGGGGTGGACAGAATTAAACATTCATAAACATTGAGCAGGGGAATTTGAATTTGATGCAGGCTGAATGCTTCCAATCTAACCCGGTCTCCTAGTTATGTGGGGCCTGTCTTGTTTTGGGCTCTTCTGCCAAGTCTTGCACGTGTTTTTATTACTTTTAATCAGGCTAGGGATGGGTCACAGAAACACTGAATCACCGAGGCAGGAGGAGTGGCAGCACCCATGCTTTGCGTGCAGAGCTCTGAGAGAGCGCAAATCAAAGAAAAATCTAGAAGTGCACCATATTTACAAGCACGTTGTATTAGTCTAGTAAACATTATGTAGGAGTGTCGAATTTATAGAGTGCAAATGTATAAGAGTGTTTAATTAAATTAGAATGCATATATCTGCGTAAGAAGCTAATGTAGAATTGTGTAGAAATGTTAGAATGATGTTGGAATCCTATGTTATGTGGCTGTTGGAGGGGAAAATGTAATTCTGCTAAACGTAGAGATGTGTAGGCCACATGGCAGTTCACAGAGGATGCAAGAAGCTGATGCATTTCCACATAATATGGATTGTAATGTTATTGTAGTTCAAAGTATTATTGATCATAGAACTGAAAATGTTTTATATAAGTTTATATATTCATTTTGTGTAATAAGATAGAATACTGTTTAGACTAGGAAATTAAAGGTTTGCAGAGTGCATAGGCCCGTTTCATGTAATTCTAATAGGCCTGAATAGACAAAAAATCGTTTCCTTTTGATCTGCATGTGCTCGTTAGAGAAAGGTCGTGTTAGGCACAAACTGTGGAGCCTGCTCGATGGTTTACGACTTAGAAGATACGGTGGAGGCCGGAATTTGGGGCCCACAGTACAAGTGTCTGTTTGCAGGTGCGAGGGGGTTTTAATCAAGAGAGTGATGAATAGACTTTTGTCTCGGGAACCAGGCACAGGCCTGGAGGAGTCTTCAGGAATTTCCTGGGGGGTACCGTCCTGCCGGAGAGGAGCCTGGGAAGCAAGGTCAACTCTAACGAAGGGTCCAGAGGAGTATCAGCACGGAACATACCAGAACCAACACCACGTGAGGGGCGTCTCTAAGGGGCGTTTCTATTGTAAATGTGATTTTGTATTAGGGACAGCACCCTTGGGTGGAGTTAGGGCAGATGGTCTGAGGAACCTAAGAGAGCGGATGGGTAGGCAGATAGGTTAACTGTGAAACCTCGATTCATAAAGAAGACTAAGGGAAGTGTGTGATCTTCTTTGGAAGTCACCACGGCTGACACCTTTTTAGGTTAAGAACTTGTTAAGTAGGGATGTCACTTAGTCTAGTGTAGTCTAATTTAAATTTTCCTTTCTGTAAATGACTCACAAGCTACAGCTTGTGTCTATTCTTGCAACTTTGGTGATTCTTGAATTGGTTTTGGTGATATTCTTCTGCCGACTAAGAACATTTAGAAAATTCATGTTTGTATTGATACCCGTATATCTTTTGAACCTTATTTTGAGATGTTTGTATCTCCAGTTAACTTTGGCTTTGAAATAAACTTTTAAAACTTATTCTTAGTAAGTGGTTCTTTAGAGTGGTGTAAGTCATTAACTGATTGACCTAGTAGTGGATTGTCTTTTACTCAATGACAGGTACCAACGGTTCAGTCGACCTGAGTTGGGATCTAGATCTATAACTATAGACCACAAATCCTGCGTTAACAGTTGGTAGCAGAGGATGGTTACCTTCTTGAGGAAGGTGATCTAGACTAGGTTAAGATTACCCCAAGGTCCCTAGAGATCGAGAGATGGCCTGCCGAAGAAGGTGCTGACGGTGCGAGAGAAAAGCAGCAGAGTCGGACGGGAGTGAGTATAACAAGGGTCATGCGTTGATAAGATTGCGGTGTTTTGTGCTGTATCTGTATTGTAATGTCTTGCGGAGTTGAATGCCTGTAGAGTGATTGAGAGAGGGTTGTGAGCGCGCGCAACCTGGTAGACTGGTAAACTGGCAACCTGGTGAACCGGTGAACTGGTGAAAATCTTAAGTTCGGGGTAGAGCTTAAGTGGTTCGGGTGTATCGAACATCCAGAGTAGTTGTCGACCAGAGTAAGGGGGTCATGAGGTACCATTGATCGCCCGCAGGACCGAGATAGGGGGAATGCAAGAGTGAGTGTGTGGGTAACGGACGCAGGTCGAAAGTTACCGTGTGCAAGTAACCTATCAGAGAAGGCGATTGTCTAGACGTACACGGAAAGACATTTCGTCAGTTAGGGCGACAATTGCAGTTAGACTGTGGGCGTACAGTCAAGGAAAGTGATCGCTTGGTCGGAAGTAATCATTTTTCAGAGTATGAATGGGACGCATGCATGACCGCGGAGACGAGCTGAGAAAGGAGGGGAACTGCTGCGAAGGGGGAGAGTGACGTCAGCTAGAGCCGCGCTGTGATAGGGCGGTTGGTGAGACGTCAGCTAGAGCCGCGCTGGGATAGGGCGGTTGGTGTGACGTCAGCGAGAAGCCGCGCTCTGATAGGCCGGTGAGCGAGAACCGCGCTGAGATTGGTGGATTGTCATCAGGAAGTAAACGAACGCGGAGAAATTAGAAATATTGTAGGTTTTGAACATGAAGTGTTTTAAATGTTTGAGAGGGATCTTTAAGAGAAAAAGAAGAGGATCTTATTACGGGGAAGAGGCACCGCCAGAGGGTACACCAGCTTACTATATGGCAACGAATGTTGGGTTGCATACTATACTGTGGCTTGATACTTGGAGTAAGATTACAGAAGGGAATGAGGAACTGACTTTTCCGAAATACAGAACTTTTAGACTAGAAGTGTTGCATCAGCTGAAGGCAGTCATTTCCTCATTGAGACCTTTGCCTAGACCAACACAGTTTGAGGCCCTTAATGCATGGATCAGGGCGGCGCACGACAGGAGTCAGAACAGACGCCAGGAAAGGGTAAGGCGATCAGTAAGGGCAGTGCAAGATGCCAAATGGGATGAGGAAGCCAAGAAATGGAGGGTACAGACGATTGAAGTGGATAAGTTGTACCCAATGAGAGAGGTTACAGGAGAAAAGAAACCCATAGAAGAGGATGACGAGTCGGAGGATGGCCTAATAAATAGATTGCTGATAGATAGACCGCCTCCGGACAATAGGGAGATAGAAAGTACGGAGCTCCCAAGGGAAGATAGAGTTGACATAGAAGGGTATAGGTCACTCCCTATAACGAATTGGGTACCTACCAAAGGTGAGGAGACACCTCAACATAGTTCTGTACCGAGAGTAGTCGGAAGGGTTGTGGTGCAGAAGATGCCAGCAACAGAGAGGGTTGAGTCTTATGAATTGCCAGATGCTCTTCAAGTACCCGTTACCATAGGTCCTATACGGTCGATTTATCACCCAGAGAAAGGGAAAGAGGAAGAACAGGTACAGCTAGACAGAGAAAGAGTAGAGATGGAAAGAAGGAATAATACGACAAATGCCTGGAGGCAATTGCCGGGACTGATAACGTGGAGCACCCCATTGGATTCAGCAGTGGATCCCGTAACAGAGCAGGGGGGTCAGAGACCGATGGACCTGAGGGGACCACGGCCGAAATCCTATAAAGAGCTGAGGGCTGACTTGAGAGAATGGGATAGGTCCACGGAAGCACCGAGCAACAGGTCAAGAGTAGAAGTTGAATGGGGAAATCGAGGCAGCGGGACATTATCTCACTGCGGGGCTAGCGAAAGCAGTCAGGAGAGTAGAGGAGTTACACGTCATATTGACGGTGGAAATGGGCAGGAGCGTAGAGAGAGAAGTACAAGGTGTGGAGAGATGTCTCGTCTCATTCAAAGTGAGGGAGACCAAAGGACACAAGAGTACAGGGATAGATTTAAGTGCACACACCACACACCTGATGATAACATACTGCAGTGGAATCGTGGGAACATGGGGAACCGCGAAAGATCTTCTCATGTGCCGACTGATCAGAGATCACAGGCAAATTGCGAAGACATGGTGAACAATGGAATGCCTTACCATGCACCTAGAGAAACCAGGCAGAATGAGAAATGTGGGACTATGGGAAATAGAAAAGTGTTTCACTATACACCCAGAGAGGATGGAACTGCATGGGACCTGGAGAGATGGGAGCATGGGAGGACTCCCCATAACACGACTGAGCCCAGACGTAGGACTCAGAGCTGTGATGGGAGAGATGTAAATGGACTCTCTAGAGATGGCATACTGAAAGCTGTGATAAAGGCCAAAAGACTCGATGTGACCAGCTTAAGATCTGATCTGGACGATATAATAGAGGGTACGTTGCCTATAGAAAGGATTGAGATGTACGAACAAGATGAGCTGCTATTTATAGCAAAGGATATTACTCGAAAGGCAAGAGCAACTCATGAGAAACTGTCCGGACTGGCAGATAAGTATATGGTAGATTTGTCCAGAACCAAGGCATTGCAGGGTAACCATAGATTGCATTATTCAGATCAGGACCTAGATGAGAGGAGGACAACTGGATTAAAAACACACATAAGGGAACTGATCACAGGAATATGGGCATGGAGGGATCTGGACAAATGGGAAGAGAGGTGGTCCAAAAAGGGAACTGCTAGACGGAGCGCGAATGTGATGTCTCCGGAGGGAAGGTTAATGCAGATGGAGGCATTCCCTTTGCGAGAAATAGCGAATGGGAGTTATGTACATGTGCCCTGGAGTAGAGGAGACTTAGCTGCATTTACCAACTCATTTCCGAAGTTAAGGGAGAACCCTGTAGAGTGGTACAAGCAGGTAGAGAGGTTTGTGAAGATCTCAAAGGTATTGTGGATTGATTTGAACACCTTGTTTGACATTGTGGTCCCAGGAGACTTGTGGATAGCATGCAAGGTTAGTGTCGACTGGCCAACTGCAGAACCAGAAAGGGATACTCGTACTAATGGACCGTCAGAAAGCGTAATGTTAAAATATGAAAGGGTGATGACTTGGCTGAAAGAGAAGGTGCCACCACAAGATATAGATTGGGTAAAAATAGACCGAACAAGACAGGAACCCAAGGAGACAGTTCATGAGTACTATGAGAGATTGCTGAAAGCATTCAAACAATACAGTGGACTAGATGTAATGGATACCAAGGATATAGGACAGTTTGTATCAAAGTTTGTTTTGGGGTTGAGACCTGATATTTGTTTGATGATTCAGCAACATTTAATTTGTTGGCAAAACAAACCATTGGATGAGATTTTGAGGTATGCAAGGTATTGCAGTGATGAAATAGATTCCAAAGCAAAGAAACTGAAAGAGAAACTGATGATGGTACAAATGCAGTCAGCTGGAAAGGGTGGACAGCAGCAACAGGGAACAGGGACAATGGGACGGAAATCAAATTGTCAGAATAAGAACAACGAGGAAAGTCTGAGACCTAGAATAGATTTTGCTACATTGAAAAAAACGACAAAGTGCCACCAGTGTCACCAGGTGGGACTTTGGAGACGCGAGTGTCCCTATAACCCTGAAAACGGAGAACTAGAAGTAGAGGAGGAAGTTCAAGAAGTTCCAGTTCAAGGGGTGACAGTGTCAAGAAGTAATGTAGCCAAAAGGGGGACTTCGGCTCCACGAGCTCAGTTCCCGCAGCCACCAAGGATTACGACAGGGGGAAAGATTCATCGACAAATGCCTCTTTTTATAGATGAAGGAGAGTGTTACTACGTTGATCCATTGACGGGACAAAGTGTAAGTAGAGAAGGGGACTGTACCCTTGGGGCAGTTCTAGAGGTGGATCAAAGAGGACCGTTTGTTGAGGCAGAAGTGGCAGGGTGTCCTACAACCTTCTTGGTGGATACCGGAGCTACTCGATCAACTTTGAGATCGGCAGTGGTTCCAGATTTACCAATATCGGGGGAAACAATTCAAGTGGTAGGAGTAGCAAATAGGAGAATGACTAGCCTTTTGACGGAACCAGTGTCAGTGAAAATAGGAAACTACACCAATGAACACCAGTTTGTAGTATGCGATTCAAGTCCTGTGTGTCTGTTAGGAAGGGACTTATTGGGCAAACTGAACTGCACAATATACTGCACACCTCAGGGAGTGGAGGTACAGACTACTGACGATGATGCTACCTTTAAAGTTACAGATTCGAGAACATGCATAGAACTGTATCCTACCCTGACTGTGGAGTACCTTTCTTGGGACTTACGAGATGCAGTGGCATCAGAGGTATGGGATTTTACTGGAGAAGAGATAGGATTGATCAAAGGGGTAGAACCAGTGAAGATCAAGGTAAAACCAAAGGTTGAATATCCTAGAACGCCTCAGTACAAACTGACCCCGGAGACGATTGCAGGAATAAAACCTGTAATTGACTCTATGATTCAACAGGGAATACTGAAGGAGATCGTGGGTAGTCCATGCAACTCCCCGATTATGGGTTTGAAAAAACCTAGTGGGAAATTCAGGATAGTACAGGATCTTCGAAAAATTAATAACATAGTTGTTTCATGTTGTCCAGTAGTACCGAATCCATCAGTGATATTGTTTCAGATACCTTTCCAAGCTGAGTGGTTCACAGTGATAGACCTTTGTCAGGCTTTCTTTTCAATTCCATTAGATAAGGAGAGCCAGTATCTTTTCGCTTTTAAGCTGGAAAGTCGCGTTTTAACATGGTGTCGTATCCCACAAGGGTACACAGAAAGCCCATCAGTTTTCAACCAGCTGTTGAAGAAAAATCTTGAAAGGCTGGTACTGCCACAGAACTCGGTTCTGGTCCAGTACATAGACGACCTACTTGTTGCGTCAGGAACAGAAGAAGCTTGTAAGACAGATACCATTGCCTTGCTGAACCATTTAGCTGAAAATGGACACAAGGTATCTCCGAGCAAATTGCACTACTGTCTGACAGAGGTACAGTACTTGGGTCACCGAATAGAAAAAGGAAAGCGCAAGGTGTCACCAGATAGGATAGAGGCGATAATGAAGATGAACGCGCCTACGACACAGAGAGAAGTCAGGATGTTCCTAGGAATGGTTGGTTATTGCCGACAGTGGATAGCTAACTTTTCACTGAAAGCAAAACCCTTACAAAAACTGACGCACAAGGAGGTGAGTGATCCGGTACCATGGGACAAAGATTGTTTGATGGCGTTCCTACAGCTGAGAGAAGATTTGTGCCGTGCTCCAGCCTTGGGAATGCCAGATTATGAGAAACCATTTTCACTTTACTGCAGCGAAAGAGAAGGTTGTGCTTTGTCAGTGTTAGTACAGACCCATGGGAATGCCCGTAGACCAGTTGCATACTTCTTGGCTACTTTAGATCCGGTAGCCGCAGCTTTGCCCGGATGTCTCAAATCCGTTGCTGCAACAGGTGTCAGCATTGAGAGGTGTGAGAACATTGTGATGGGACATCAATTAGTGGTGTATGTACCACATTCTGTAGAACTGTTAATGACCAGGACCAAGACACAGCACTTGACCAATAGTAGGCTCACGCGCTACGAGCAAGTTATTCTTGCTGCGGAGAACGTGACCCTTAAGAGGTGCTCTGTTTTGAATCCTGCTACACTGATGCCACTTCCTAATGATATAGAAGGCGAAGAATGTGAAGATCACGATTGCCTTGATGTGACCGAACTATGCACGAAGCCAAGACCAGATATTGTGGATGAGCCGTTGACAGACCCTGATGAAATTTTCTTTGTCGATGGCTCATGTTTAAGAGATGATACTGGTCGGTTGAGAGCAGCTTATGCTGTTTGCACCATTACTGGAGTTGTGGAAGCCGCTTGCCTGGAAGGAGTACACTCCGCTCAGGTAGCAGAAATCCTTGCATTGACACGTGCCTGTATAGCAGGTAGCAAAATTAGAGTCACCATTTATACCGATAGCCAATATGGTTTCGGTGTAGTTCATGATTTTGGGCAATTGCTGTCTCAGAGAGGTTACATGACCTCCTCTGGTTCGCCTACTCGAAATGGAGAATTCGTGCGACTGCTGTTAGAAGCATTACAAGGTCCAGCTGCAATTGCAATTGTCAAATGTGTAGCCCACACCAAAAATACAGATTTTGTGTCACAAGGTAATAGATATGCGGATGAAGTTGCCCGCTACTGTGCGGAGCAAGGATATTCTTTCACGGAGGTGGAAGTAGGGGGGACTCAGGAAAGGACCGAGTTAAACATGATGCTAGAAACAGTTGATACTTGGGAGGATTTAAAAAACATGCAAAAGAATGCACCTGATTCTGAGAAAAAGGTATGGGAAACAGCAGGTTGTGTGAAAAGTGAAATGGCCTTCAGCAGATGGTAGGGCAGTATTACCTGAGGAATTAGTGAGTCCAATGGCACGACAGATACGTGGTCCAGTACACTTAGGAAGAGATGCCATGCTGAGGGTATTTAGGCAGACGTGGTATTGCCCTAAGTTTAGGATTGCAGCAGAAGCAGTCTGTAGGAGATGCGTTACTTGTCAGCAATTGAACGTAGGGAAAAGAACACCAGTTACAATGAGTCACATTGGGAGGTCTGGGGGGCCTTTCAACCGAATGCAATTAGATTTTATTGAGATGCCAAAAGTCAACCGCCTTAGGTATGTTCTGGTGGTTGTATGCATATTTTCCAGATGGGTCGAAGCATACCCTACACGTAGGTGCGATACACTTACAGTAGCAAAGTTGTTGCTTAGAGAGTTGATCCCGCGCTTCGGGGTGCCGACCTCCCTGGAATCAGATCGAGGAACTCATTTCAACAGTGAAGTTGTGAAGATGCTTTGCTCTGCGTTGAACATTGATCAGAAGTTGCACTGTAGCTATCGACCAGAGGCTTCAGGTATCGTGGAGCAGATCAATGGCACTTTGAAGTCCCGAATAGCCAAAGTATGTTCATCGACTTCCCTAAGTTGGCCTGATGCTCTGCCCTTGGTACTCATGAGTATGCGTAGCACACCAGCCAGGAGGACAGGTCTCTCTCCACACGAAGTTTTAATGGGGAGGTGCTGGAAATGGGGGTTGCCCAAATCTCAAAGGGGGGTAGCATGGCATCAAGCGGGCATGCCAAACTTCGAGGACATGTGAAGCATTCACGCAGTACACACAGACGACCTACCAATCACACTACAAAAGAGTCACGACACCACCTTTGGTTGGAAAAAGATTAAATTTAGTTATGTCTCCAACCTGCAAGGTAAAAAGAAATAGAATAGTGGTAGTCACAACAAGGCGCCAACTGGCACCAGAGCCAAGTACTTCATAGGGGGATTATTTACATGGGACAAAAAGGGATTGAGTCCATAGTCCATAGCTGTAAGGAAAAAGGATGGTTAATAAAACACTAGACCTGGGGCCAATCTGGCGGGGCCAACTCAGGATCTCATCCTTAGGGGGTTGGCTGAAATTGTAAGTTGCAACATTAGCGTAAATACACCTCATGCGTGACAATGCCAACCCAACCCCTGTAAGGGAAAAGCATCATATAATACCAGACAGGAACATGACTCCTCAGCCCCCTCCGCAACCTGCAACACAAACATTAAGCAGTGCATTGGCAACAATAACATTTGAACCAGGCCGGCATCACATTTTCCGTGAGTAGGAATAAACGGTTCATTGCATGAGGACATATCATTTCTTTCCTTGTAAAGCATCTCATTAGATGTAACACTTTCCCAATTGAAACACCCCTCAGTAGCCGTAGCATCAAGTTGGCATTTCTCTTCCCTGGGTCAGGAGTAAAACATTTCAGCATTACATTTCCTTAAAGCAGGGTCAAGGGAGCAAGTCAACAATGCAACATTTCCCAATAAAGGATTAGCCCTCCATTACCTTCTAATAGGTGGTTTAGTATAACAGAGACTAGCGTAGAACATTTTATCATCTACTGGTGGCCAATTAACCTACATTTCACTATGGGGGAAGTAACCATCTCATTAGGCACCGGGAATAAGGCACCCGGTGACATGTGCTACTCCCTAGGCCTATCACCCTTGGTCGATGAATGTACAACTATTCCTGGGGGGGTCACGAGGACATCTTGTATTTCCCCCTTTCGCCTTCCTGGTAAGCAGGGGTCTCTATAGGCAGTTCAAAAAGGCCTAATGGGAGTCCTGGATTTGACTAGTCCCCCAGCAGTCACTAGCGGCTTTTACCCGGCCTCTAGGCACTTAGGCCCTTACAAGTTGACAGGGAGGGGGGCGGACACCGACCCTGTGTCCCGTTGCCCTCTCTACCCTCCCCACGGTGTGCTTGAGGCCTCACTCACCAGCTACTCCAGGTTTCTGGCTCCATCCACGCTGCTGGCCTTCTCCCAGGGCTCCCGAGATAAGGGGGGGGGGCAGGCACCGACAATGTGTCTCGAGGCCCCCCCTCTGTGCCATTACAACCAGCCACGGGACTTGCGGCAACACTAGGGACTCTTCTCACTGGCTGGAAGCCCCGCAGGAATTCAGACTTCCTCCGGCCGGCTCCTGTGCGTGATGGCAGGGCTCCTCCACCACACGGAGCCCTGCAGGTAACTCGCTACTCTCGTGGTGCCCTGCCCGGTGGGGCGTTCTTCCGTGGAGGGGGGCCGGCACCGACAGAGTGCCTCGATGCCCCCTCCTCTCCCCCTTTCACACAGAGTCCTACAGGCGGGGCAGTCTGCTGGGCGGCTCTCCGTCCTCACCCGGGCACAGACCGGCGGGGTGGCCTCCCGCTCCGGTCGCTCTTGCTCCGGCGCTTCACCCGGGTCCCCCTCCTACCTCACGGGGACCCGGGGCTTCGATTCCGCTTCTCCCGGCCTTCCTGGCCATCAGCCAATCCCTGCGCGGCCTTTACAGGTCACGGCCGCGCAGGCCAATCAGTGCGCGGCGGGGGCGGGCCGATGACGCGGCCGGGCCCCCGTCATGTGACGGGAGAACCTGACGGCCTCAGGGCCTAGCGCGGCCCTTCCTGCACTTCGGCGGCCCTCTCCTGGTACCGGGGGCCGCCGCGACGATTTCCACAGCGGTGGGGGCCCCTCCACAGTCGCGCCGGGCTGCGGCGGTGATTTCCAGCGGCGATAAGGGGTAGGCTCCCTTGTAATTAATTCATAATACGGCAGACAGCGCGCTGACACGAGGGTAGGCTCCTCAGCGCTATTTCTCCTCACAGTGCCCTCAGGCCACACGGCGCGATTCTCCTCAGCAGATGGCGCTATTTACAGCGCCCTGCTCCTCCCTCTGCACGCAGCTCAGGGCCAACAGTACTTCGGGGGCCACACCAATCACAGGGCACAATCCCTTGGGGGCACAATCCTCCCCAGGCAGCAACAGTCTTTAGACATCCAGCGCTTAGGGGGCGATACTAAAATTTATGCCAGTCAGCTGTCCACAGCCCTTCACCATAGGCACCTCACAGCCCAGCGCTTCCAAAGGGCCTCACACCACCTCAGCCAGCAACAATTCCTTTGGGGGCACAATCTTCCCCAGGGTGCTTCAGAGGGGCAGACAGTCCCACAGCAATTCCTCAGGGGCACACTCCTCACCTCCTGGGCGCTTCTTCACACAGCGCTGGCGTGGTACCCGGTCAAATAGCGTCAGTGACCTGGATAGGGGCCCTCCCTTGTCAGGGGCCCTTGGGGACAGCAGAGGGGGGGTTTATAGGGGTGCAGGGCCCAGCTCACAGGCCCATGTGGCGGTAGCACCTCACAGCAGGTCCCCTCTCTTCCTTGTCCCAGCGCTGACTGACTCTCTGGTGACACTTCTCCCTTTTTATACCCTCCTCCCAGGCAGTGCCAGGACCTTCTAGAATGTTGGCACATCTAGCCTAAACTGTTTCTAGGGGAGGGGGTGAGCACCCTGGGTGCCAGGCTTTCCCTCCAAAAGCTAGGGGTAGCTGGGTAATATTATCTAGACCGCTGACCTATGTCAGTCCAGTGGCAAAACCCAGGGCCATGGCATCCATTTTAAATACAATACATTTCAATCAGGTGCAGTTTTAAAATGGGGGATTTTACAAGTGCTCACATTACTTCAGGTAATTACATTTTCACAAGGTGTCTCACACCACTCATGGCCTATACAGGTTTAATCCCATGGGGGAGACAATCTAGATGAGGGGGTCAAAAGCGAAAAATTTTGGGGGGAAAAGGCCAAGTCCAACACGACTCCCCCCCAGCCAAAAGCCAGGGTAGACATATCAATGCCTTGATGGGCTTCCCTGCTTGGGGCGGAAAAAGGTGGACGCAGGCCTGCAACTACAGGAGCACCTGTAGTCTCTCCTCCACTCTGGAACCCAATGGTTCTCTTTCGCAACCCTCCCTTCACCAACAAAACCACCCCACTGATGTTCCCTAGTGGGATGTTTCTCCTTCCTAGAGTGGGAGGCTCTAGCCTCAGGCTTGTAATTCCCTTGGACCACTCTCTTCTCTCCAAACTGCCACTGGTCCACCCACCTGGGGTCTACACCCTCAGACTGACCAGCCCTTAGGGGCGAGGCTCTCCTCCCCCTACTTCTCCTCCTAGGGTTCCTCCATCTCCTACGCTGGGGGACACCCTCACACAACTCTCCCCCCAACCTGGAGCCAAAACCCACAGGCTGAACCGGTGACAGGGGCGAGTCCTCCCTCTCCCTGCACCCCCTCCCCAACCTGGGAGTCACTTCCGGGGGGACTCTGGTTACAGAGATCCCTCCCACCAGGGCAGGCAACCCCTGTCCCTGGCCACCCAACCCAGGATCTGCGCCCTGTGGCTGAGCTGGTGACAGAGAAGAGACCTTCCTCCCTCTGCACCCCCTCCCAGAGTTCCGCACCCTCCTACTGGGAGTAGTACCCCTGGGAGTCAAATTGGTAGGGACCTGAATTACAGGTACCCCACCCTCCAGGTCAGGCAACCCCTTAACCTGGAACCCCAGTCCAGGATCTAAACCCTGTGACTGGTCAGACCCCCGAACCACTGGAGCTCCGATTATTGATGCTCCGGGTCCTCCTGACATAAGGGGATCCCTTCCTCTGGGTGACACCTCGGGACAGCCTAGTCTCCCAACCGGGGGTTCTCTTAAAGAACACTCCAGGCCCGGTGACCACAGCTGGGGCCTCTCGGGACACCCTCCCGTCTCACTCCCTTCAGGATCACTCCCCTCAGCCTTCCCAGACGCTCTGGCACTTACCCAGAGGTCTGCCTCCCGTGCAAGTTCCCTGGGGTCTGAGAACCCGCACCGCAACAGATGGTGACGCAGTCTTGGGAAACAACTCCTCAGCATGTGCTCCCGGATAACGGCATGGCACAGCCCTTCCCAATCCTCCACTGCTCTCCTCACCACCCAATCCTCCAGTACAGTCCAACACTCCTCCTCGAACTCTCCCCAGGACTGATGGAACAGCTTACCCCTGCCCCTAAACACTAACCCGTCCTCCTCTTCCAGGGAATCAGGCACAGTCTCTTGGGCTTCGGGAGTGGGACTCCTTGCACTGGACCTACACTCGCTGCCACCACTGGATCCCACCCTCTTCGGTGAATCCAGACTCCTAAAACCACTCTCAGGGGACAACCTACCCACCTGAGCTGATCTCTCTCTGGCGAAGGCCCTCTCCGCCTCCGCCATCCTCTCCAGCGCTAGGACTTTTTCAGTCTCTAGTCGCTGCTCTTCTACCCTCAGCTGCGCTAAGCCCTCGGCATGCCTGAGCTTTGCCAGCGCCAGCTGATACTCCCTTACTTCTCTCCTATCTACCCATTCTTCTGGGGACAGGGAAAGGGATGGGGCAGTGCCCCCGGGACTGGACCCAGTGCGAGACTCCCAATCTTCGGTGTCCTCCACAGCTACTGGCGTCTCTGCCCTGCTAGACTCTTCCTCCTCCTCATCGGAGCAACTACCTCCCAGGGTTCTGGATGGGGAGCCCTCTCTCTGGTCTCTAACCCACTGACCCTTCAAAACTTCGGGGGGGGTAGTCAGACAAGTCCCCATCAATCTCTAAGGGCTCTCCCCTCTTGAGGGCCTCATAGAGAAACAAATTCCTCCTAATGTTCCCTACTGGGGGTATCCCTCTCTCCAGGAGGAAGTCTATCACCTCCTGTTCGGTGTACTCCATCAGTTCCACTTCCTGGTAAATCAACCCCATCGTGGTGAGATACACCCGGGACACACCCACAGTGGACCAAGGGGACACAATTGTCAAACACTTTCAGGAGGAAGCAATTTAGCACACAACAATAATCCCCACAACAAGGCTCGGATTACATCCGAAGCTCTATTTGCAGTGTAACCCGTGGCCGCTGTGGTACTGCGCAAACACAAGTCCTATCCCACCGCTCTGCCACCAAATGTTGGAAATGGGGGTTGCCCAAATCTCAAAGGGGGGTAGCATGGCATCAAGCGGGCAGGCCAAACTTCGAGGACATGTGAAGCATTCACGCAGTACACACAGACGACCTACCAATCACACTACAAAAGAGTCACGACACCACCTTTGGTTGGAAAAAGATTAAATTTAGTTATGTCTCCAACCTGCAAGGTAAAAAGAAATAGAATAGTGGTAGTCACAACAAGGCGCCAACTGGGACCAGAGCCAAGTACTTCATAGGGGGATTATTTACATGGGACAAAAAGGGATTGAGTCCATAGTCCATAGCTGTAAGGAAAAAGGATGGTTAATAAAACACTAGACCTGGGGCCAATCTGGCGGGGCCAACTCAGGATCTCATCCTTAGGGGGTTGGCTGAAATTGTAAGTTGCAACATTAGCGTAAATACACCTCATGCGTGACAATGCCAACCCAACCCCTGTAAGGGAAAAGCATCATATAATACCAGACAGGAACATGACTCCTCAGCCCCCTCCGCAACCTGCAACACAAACATTAAGCAGTGCATTGGCAACAATAACATTTGAACCAGGCCGGCATCACATTTTCCGTGAGTAGGAATAAACGGTTCATTGCATGAGGACATATCATTTCTTTCCTTGTAAAGCATCTCATTAGATGTAACACTTTCCCAATTGAAACACCCCTCAGTAGCCGTAGCATCAAGTTGGCATTTCTCTACCCTGGGTCAGGAGTAAAACATTTCAGCATTACATTTCCTTAAAGCAGGGTCAAGGGAGCAAGTCAACAATGCAACATTTCCCAATAAAGGATTAGCCCTCCATTACCTTCTAATAGGTGGTTTAGTATAACAGAGACTAGCGTAGAACATTTTATCATCTACTGGTGGCCAATTAACCTACATTTCACTATGGGGGAAGTAACCATCTCATTAGGCACCGGGAATAAGGCACCCGGTGACATGTGTTACTCCCTAGGCCTATCACCCTTGGTCGATGAATGTACAACTGTTCCTGGGGGGGTCACGAGGACATCTTGTATTTCCCCCTTTCGCCTTCCTGGTAAGCAGGGGTCTCTATAGGCAGTTCAAAAAGGCCTAATGGGAGTCCTGGATTTGACTAGTCCCCCAGCAGTCACTAGCGGCTTTTACCCGGCCTCTAGGCACTTAGGCCCTTACAAGTTGACAGGGAGGGGGGCGGACACCGACCCTGTGTCCCGTTGCCCTCTCTACCCTCCCCACGGTGTGCTTGAGGCCTCACTCACCAGCTACTCCAGGTTTCTGGCTCCATCCACGCTGCTGGCCTTCTCCCAGGGCTCCCGAGATAAGGGGGGGGGGGGGCAGGCACCGACAATGTGTCTCGAGGCCCCCCTCTGTGCCCTTACAACCAGCCACGGGACTTGCGGCAACACTAGGGACTCTTCTCACTGGCTGGAAGCCCCGCAGGAATTCAGACTTCCTCCGGCCGGCTCCTGTGCGTGATGGCAGGGCTCCTCCACCACACGGAGCCCTGCAGGTAACTCGCTACTCTCGTGGTGCCCTGCCCGGTGGGGCGTTCTTCCGTGGAGGGGGGCCGGCACCGACAGAGTGCCTCGATGCCCCCTCCTCTCCCCCTTTCACACAGAGTCCTACAGGCGGGGCAGTCTGCTGGGCGGCTCTCCGTCCTCACCCGGGCACAGACCGGCGGGGTGGCCTCCCGCTCCGGTCGCTCTTGCTCCGGCGCTTCACCTGGGTCCCCCTCCCACCTCACGGGGACCCGGGGCTTCGATTCCGCTTCTCCCGGCCTTCCTGGCCGTCAGCCAATCCCTGTGCGGCCTTTACAGGTCACGGCCGCGCAGGCCAATCAGTGCGCGGCGGGGGCGGGCCGATGACGCGGCCGGGCCCCCGTCATGTGACGGGAGAACCTGACGGCCTCAGGGCCTAGCGCGGCCCTTCCTGCACTTCGGCGGCCCTCTCCTGGTACCGGGGGCCGCCGCGACGATTTCCACAGCGGTGGGGGCCCCTCCACAGTCGCGCCGGTGATTTCCAGCGGCGATAAGGGGTAGGCTCCCTTGTAATTAATTCATAATACGGCAGACAGCGCGCTGACACGAGGGTAGGCTCCTCAGCGCTATTTCTCCTCACAGTGCCCTCAGGCCACACGGCGCGATTCTCCTCAGCAGATGGCGCTATTTACAGCGCCCTGCTCCTCCCTCTGCACGCAGCTCAGGGCCAACAGTACTTCGGGGGCCACACCAATCACAGGGCACAATCCCTTGGGGGCACAATCCTCCCCAGGCAGCAACAGTCTTTAGACATCCAGCGCTTAGGGGGCGATACTACAATTTATGCCAGTCAGCTGTCCACAGCCCTTCACCATAGGCACCTCACAGCCCAGCGCTTCCAAAGGGCCTCACACCACCTCAGCCAGCAACAATTCCTTTGGGGGCACAATCTTCCCCAGGGTGCTTCAGAGGGGCAGACAGTCCCACAGCAATTCCTCAGGGGCACACTCCTCACCTCCTGGGCGCTTCTTCACACAGCGCTGGCGTGGTACCCGGTCAAATAGCGTCAGTGACCTGGATAGGGGCCCTCCCTTGTCAGGGGCCCTTGGGGACAGCAGAGGGGGGGTTTATAGGGGTGCAGGGCCCAGCTCACAGGCCCATGTGGCGGTAGCACCTCACAGCAGGTCCCCTCTCTTCCTTGTCCCAGCGCTGACTGACTCTCTGGTGACACTTCTCCCTTTTTATACCCTCCTCCCAGGCAGTGCCAGGACCTTCTAGAATGTTGGCACATCTAGCCTAAAATGGTTCTAGGGAAGGGGGTGAGCACCCTGGGTGCCAGGCTTTCCCTCCAAAAGCTAGGGGTAGCTGGGTAATATTATCTAGACCGCTGACCTATGTCAGTCCAGTGGCAAAACCCAGGGCCATGGCATCCATTTTAAATACAATACATTTCAATCAGGTGCAGTTTTAAAATGGGGGATTTTACAAGTGCTCACATTACTTCAGGTAATTACATTTTCACAAGGTGTCTCACACCACTCATGGCCTATACAGGTTTAATCCCATGGGGGAGACAATCTAGATGAGGGGGTCAAAAGCGAAAAATTTTGAGGGGAAAAGGCCAAGTCCAACAGGAGGGCAATGAGACTTCCGTCTGTACCGACTACAGCTTTGTTGAATATTACAGATGACCTGATCCTGGATTACTGCAAGGGACTGTCTGACGCCATTCATTCTGTGTCTCTTCAGGTGCAGGCCGCTGAAGTTCCATCTTCAAGAGACCTATGTCACGACTTGTGCCCAGGTGACTGGATCCTATTGAAGAAGCACGTCCAGAAGAACTGCCTAGACGTGCGTTGGAAGGGGCCCTACCAGGTCATATTGACAACGAATACTGCCGTGAAGTGTGGAGGGCTGCCAAACTGGATCCACGCTTCCCATACTCGAAGAGTTCCAGCACCCCTGGAAGAAACAGCTCCTCTCGCAGATGAAAATCCAGCTGTGGACGGCGAACCACTAGAGGGGATCAGTCAAGCTGTAGGGGTGTCAGAAGAAGTTGGGAGTGCTACAGATCCAGAAGAAGAAAGACAGGACGGCAGTGAAACTGAAGTTGCCACGTAAGGAGAGAGTAGTTGTGAATATGGCTCAGACACAGATCAAGTCCAGAGTGATCAAGAACCGAGTGTGAGGACAAGAAATAGGAGAACAAGGTGTGGAGAAGCTAGTTGGCCTGAAAGAAGAAAGAGGCCGAGCTTGAAGTCAACTCCAGAGAGAACTCTTGCTCCTATATCTGAAGACTCGGATCTGGACGAAAGTGCACAAGGACAGGAACAGGAAGGTCCGAGAAGATCGAGGAGAGTGCGAGTGCCTTGCAGAAGATACGCTACTCCTGAGTGGACCTACCTCGTTACAGATGTCCAGAGCACAGAGATCCGGGAGGGTGAGGGAAGTGACCCTGACCAGTACTGACCCCATCATAACAGTGGAAATAGTGTTGCTGATACCAGGAGTGGAGGTCGAAGGGTTGTTGACACTCAATATCCCCTATCCTCCTTATCTGAGCGGAATAAGAGACATGGTTTTAAGCAGAATAGAATTTCCGATTTGTTGTTCAAGGAGGCCAATACTTGAGGAGACCCTTCTTCGTTTGGAAATATTAGAGAGTATGATTCGAGTCGCTGGAACACGTATAATTCCAGATTGCTAAAGACTTTGTAAATAAACAGATTGAGAGATAACCTAGCGCCGAGTGGAAGAAGAGATTTAGGGACTTCCATATAGAGGACGGAGAAGGGCTAGGGTTGTCTAATGCTATGGAACTCAAAGACTGATCTTGCAGAAGGGATTATCAGCTTCCAGGTGTGGTTCGAAAAGAGACATTGTGCAAAGAAAAGAGACATTGTGCTGTGAAAGAAAACCGGAACTACACTGTTTAAGATCATGGAGGTTGGCAACCGGAACCGCAGGACAAAATGCATAGTAGGCACACTTTTAGTGGGAGTGATTTTTCTTATAGTTTTAGTGGTTACTATATCCTATGTAGTGGGACATGAAAATGAAGAGAAAGCAACAAAGGAAGCAAAAATTATATCGATACAGAAACCTACAACTGCTGGTCAAAGGGGGAACAATACAGAGAAAGATAAAGCTTTACTAGCAGCTGAGACTCGTAGTTTACATGTAGATGCATCACAGGGGAACTTTAAATCAAATGCATATGCTAAATTGCTTTATGAATATGTTGATGCTATGGAGGCTAAAAATTGTTATGTGTGCATGAAATTGCCAGCCTCTGTAGATGAAGGTATTAGATATCATCATCTTCCATTGACTTATGGAATCACATGTAGTTTGTTGCTGAGCATATTCTACGAACGTGATGGTTTTGAATATTATTTTTCAAACTTTGATGCTGTGTTACCAGAAGTGCCAAACTACAAGCACTTGAACAAGTGGGATTATTATAAGAGTGAAGACAGATTACGGAAATTTTTCCTTCCCTGGAAAACATTAGATACTTCACATGCCCGAAGAAATAATTTGACTTGTAAAGTGTCAGAAATTGAGAAAAAGTTTGTAGGACAGGTGGATGATCGGTATAGGAGACAGAAGATTTTAAAATCTTCAGGTCAATGGAAAACAGATTGGACCGAGGAAGAAAGGTCACACCAACGAAAGGGTAGCAATGGTCCAATAGCTCTAGACCAAGAGAAAAGGGGGAAACTGTGCATACATAGGGGTGAAACCTATTACGAGAATGTGTTTGTGGGAGAAGTAAGTTGTGAACATGCTTTCCAACTAGAATATTACTCTAAGGACTTCTTGAAGGAAATGCAGGTGATTCCAAATGTATATTTTGTATGTGGAAGAAATGCATACGTGAAACTACCGGATAATTGGTATGGATCATGTTATTTGGCAATTGTCTTCCCCAAAATATACCATGCTAAGGATTTAGAAATCATAGAGGGAGGAACACAAGCTAGAGGAAGAAGAGATGTCAGCACTGAGGAGATAGTTGGAGATGTATTTGGTGCTGCATTTCCTCTTTTGGGGATAATACTGAATGACATCAAGATTAGAAGATTGGCAACAGTTGTAGATAGGGTGTCCGCCAGTACTGCTAGATCATTAATGCTGGTGGAGGGAGAGATGCAATCGATAAGGGCAATGGTTCTTCAGAACCGACTTGCTCTAGATGTTCTGTTAGCCAAAGAGGGAGGAGTCTGTAAGGCTTTGAAGGTCCAGGAATGTTGCACTTACATTCCAGACAATTCAAAACCTCTAGAGTCAATTGGTATACGACAAGGCTCGACCCAATTCAAAAAAAGGAGCTCATGGGATTACATTTTTTTCTAAGCCGGATTTTTGCCATCAGACTGTTGAGCGTAGATGGCACCTGCGACAGCTGATCTCTCCCTTACAACAATTAGGTGCAGAGGTATACCTTATGAACCCGGCAAGACTGAAAGTTATCCTGTATGGTACTACCAAGGTCTTTACATCAGAGATCAAAGCCAAAGAGTATCTGGAAGAGATTAAACGAAAGAAAGGACAAAAAGGGGCAAAATAACAAACGACCTAATTGGCTACTTGATGTTAATCTGACGCTATCTCCCACTCTATAGAGGGATAGAATAGAAAAGGAAAACATTGACATACATTCTGGATTGCGCATACTCTATGTGTATAACAATACTACTTTTTCCTTTTTCCCCCTAGATTAGTCTATTTTTTCTCCTTTGGTTTTTTTTTTTTCCTTCTCTCTCGCGTACCCCATGTCCTTTCCCAGAACCTGACTCCTCCTTTGATGGGGAAAGGGCGGGAAGAAGGGGACGGAAGGAACTGGGGATGACTGTAACTTTAAATGATGGATCACTTGAGTATTTTGTCTAGCATTGGCCACTTTTTCACAGATGATTGGCATGGCTGGCGGCCATGGCCATGACTGACCTCCATCATTCAGGCTCAGCCTGATTGCTCACATAAGGGGGAGGGTGGGTGGGTGGAGGGGGGTCCTTGGGGGGTGGGGTGGGAGGGGAGGGTTGGGTTACTGCAGGCACATAGAGATACTCACTGTACACACACATACACACACCAAATTTTTTATGGAATCCAGATGACCATTCCAACACCCTTTAGATGGCTAGGTTAGATCCACTACGAATTGTCTCAGTCAATGTCTGTGGCCTGAATGATACATCAAAGAGACAAAAGGTGGCTATGGGTTTGTGTCAGGGCTCGGGTGGCGGCTTGCGGTCTAGGGCCCGCCCCACTCAGCTTTCGGGGGTACCCGTGTGGCAAGATGCATCAGCCATCCTTGGGAGGGCGTTGGTGGCTGATGTGTTCTAGGCCTGCTTGTTCTTCTGTCCTGCATCCTTGTTAGGCCATCTGTGTTGGTTGCCTTTCCTTAAAACGCTGTCTAATAGCGTTCCGCCTAATGCGTGAGGTTTGGCATGTAGAAAGCGTCCGCCTAATGCGTGAGCTTTCATAGACTGGTCGCGTGCGTCAGCGCCGTAGGCACGCTAACCTACGCGACCGCGCCCTGTCTCCTGTGCTCACTATTCTGGTCGTTTCTGAGGTGTGGCTGTGGATTCTTCTTGCTCCCCATCTTGTTTAGTGGCAGATCCTGCATTTGGCTGAGAAAACTCCGGAGGCTTTCGGAGATCGTTCCAGGGGGCGTGGCAGTTTCCAGCTTCCCCAGTTTACAGGATTCCTGACGAGTAGAGCTGTTTTGAGTGTCCAGAGGTGACGTGTAGACCTTCAGAGAAGTAGAGTAGGTCGTACTCTACAGGTAGGGAATAATAAATCTGTGTTCTTGGCGCAAATTATCAAAAGGTGTTTATTTAATTGCTAATTACAATGATGATTTAAATGCACAGAAGTTCTGATTCACTTTATGTTTTATTCTTTGAATTATACAAAGTCATCTCATTGCTGGCAATGGTTGTACAATGTTTTGAGGAGCGCAAAGCTAATTAAAGGCGCGTAAATTCTATTTCAATTGCAGAATATTTTGGCGCAATTCTTTGTTGGAATATTTGGCGAATAGGCCAAAAGAAGAGGTTACAGGAGCTTATGTAAAAGACAGCATATTGTTTAAGAGGCTTCTCTTCAAACTTTGGTAAAGGGGTTATTTACTAAGGTGTGGCGCTATTTCCTGTAAAGAAGAATCTGTCGCTATTCACAAGACGTGAGGTCAAACAACCTTGTGAATAGGAGTGTGGTTAATGAATGCAAATGTACAAGAAGTCTATTGGATACATAGAGTGTTATTTTAGGGGGTTTGTGTTCCAGAACATTCCCACTTTGGTTTTAAAAGGTCATTAGACAACTTGGATTCTGGAGTATTTGTTACTAACTTTTCCTTTTCAGATCTCCTTCCCTGCTGTTCCCTTCCTAATTCCCTTTTCCCCCCCGCTTGATCACTCCAAGATTCTGTGTATTTACTACATTCGGAATTGGAGGTATCGAGAGGTGGGTCCTTATTACTTCACGACAGACCCTGAGGAAGACTTCGCCTGACAGTTTGCGAACGCTTGGGGGAAATATAATATGTTTACAGGAAACCCATGTAGAACAATCCCAAAAACATCTGCTAAACACATTAGGGTTCAAAGTAGTGGGCGCCACCACACAAGGAGCTAAAACAAAGGGGGTCGGAATCTTAACCGATAGAAAATTTGCTATTAGCAACCCACGAACTAAATCAGATCCATCAGGAAGGTGGGCTATCACCCAGATTCAACTCCCTAACAACATCTCTTTTACTCTTTGCTCACTATACGGGAGCAATGCTGATGATCCCGGGGTTATTAATCAGGTCTCAAATGAATTAGCACACTGGCCCACCCCGATAGTGTTATGCGGGGATTTTAACATACACCTACCAGGTAATTGGGATGTCAACACAACCTGGAAATACAAAGGAAGGAAACCCCAAGTCTTCCAAGCCCTAGCCAACCTTTTACAAACTCATGGACTGATAGATAGTTGGGTGAGCAAAAATCCTTCACTACCTGGATATACTTTTTATTCGGCTCCGCACCAAGTATTGGTTAGGCTGGACTATTTTTTTGTTTCCGCATCATTAGCTTCTAGTTTTACTATAGATATAGCACCCCGATTTATGTCCGATCATAATCCCATCATTCTTACTATAAGAGAGTTTGGGCAACCCAGAGAGGCTTCTAGATGGAGCTTTGAGAAAGCGTTATTATATGATCCAAGCTACATCAATCATATGCGAGGATGGATCCCAGAGTTCCTGGAGATTAATATTGGCTCTGCCTCCCAGATGATAGTATGGGACACTTTAAAGGCAGGGATTAGAGGTGAGACCCTTAGGTTCTCAGCTCAAAAAAATAGAACAGAAAAAGGCCAGGTCAAAGATCTCCAGGAAAAATTAAGAAAAATAGAAATGAAGCTAACTCAAACAATCCATGCAGGACTAGATTGCCAGCCAGTCCAGCAAGAAGCGATCCTGGCTAGGGCAGAAATAGGGGCGGTGTTTACGGGTAAAATAGCAGCTAAGTGGGCAGCAGCAAGAGAGAAGACATATGAGTGTAGTGACAGTATTGGACATCACTTAGCTGTTAAGACGAGACAACAAATTACCTCTAATGAAATACACAAAATTAGATTGTCTTCAGGCACCGAGGTCTCCGATCCTAGCTGCATCCGACATGAGTTCCAGGAGTTTTATGCTAAGCTATACAAGGAAGAAAACTGCTGCATGACCGAAGTTCTAGATAGAAAGATTCTTGAATATCTTAGCGAGATCGAATTGAACAAGCTTAGCTTAGAAGAAAGTGAACTATTAGACCTCACCCCCACATGGGAAGAAATCCTGGATGCCCTCAAAAGTCTTCCTGACGGAAAAGCTTCTTGCCCTGACGGCATTCCTGTCGAATTTTTTAAAATCTTTGCCAGCCAAATCAAGGTTATACTCTCAGAAGTAATTACCTCCATCTTCAGCGGCACTTTACCTCCAAGCTCTTGGTCTAGTGCCAGAATATCTATCTTTCCAAAAAAGGACAAATCTCCACTAGATATGAGCTCCTACAGACCAATAACCCTCATCAACTGCGACTCTAAAATTTTCTCCAAGGTATTAGCCTCTAGAATATCTAGAGTAGTGGAACCCCTCGTTTCAAAATGGCAACATGGTTTTATACCTAAGAAAGGGACCACTGAACATGTCCGGAGAGTTATTACTCTGTTTGATGCTGCTCAAGTCGCTGGAGATCCGATGTCATTAATACTACTCGACGCCGAAAAGGCCTTCGACCGGGTCTCTTGGCAATTTCTTTGGAGAGTAATGGACAGCATGGGATTCGGGGGTAGGTTCATGCAGGCGGCGCAGGCACTTTATCACAATCCAACCGCTAGCGTCGTTATAAATGGACATCTGACGCAGCCCTTTAAAATCTCATGAGGTACTAGGCAGGGCTGCCCCTGCTCCCCGTTACTGTTTGCGCTCTACCTAGACCCTCTTATTAAACAAATAGAGAAGAATCACAACATTTCTCCAGTAACATATTTTCAAAACAGCTGTAAAATCCTGGCCTATGCTGACGATCTCGCCATCACTACTCCAGACCCTGCCAATTCTATACAGGCCCTAGAAAGGGAGGCCCACAAATTTGGGATATTATCTGGGTACGCCCTAAATAAAAGCAAAACACAGATATTAGCAAATAATAAAATCATCTGGGCCGATGCTAGAGTGGTACTAAAGGCCAAATACCTGGGCGTACTAGTAACACCTAGACTGGAGGAAATATTTGCAACTAATTTGGCTCCCCTTGCTGTACAGACTAAGAAGGCACTAAAACAAATAGATAATCTACACCTAACGCTGGTTGGCAGGTGCAATGTCATTAAAATGACCTATTTTCCTAAATTACTTTATTTTTTTCGCTGTATCCCTCTTGAGTTCAGCAAAAAAGATCTACTTAAATTTCAACAAATTTTTACCCAGTTCATTTGGTCATACGCTCAACCTAGACGTGCATTAAAACATCTTACGTTACCGAAAGACAGAGGGGGATGGGCTTTTCCCAACATCATCCTATATTACTGGGCGGCAGTCCTTCAATACAGCTCAGTTTTGTTAAGAGAATCCTCCTGTGGAGTTGATCCGTCTTTGCCCTCACCCTTCCGGTCCTTGTTAGGGGAACAACAATGGGGCTGTCTAGTCCGGGAAACAGCCTATGGATATTACAACCGCGTTAAATTTAAGACGCTAATGAATTCTTATAACGTTTTTTGCCATGTCCGGAAAACGTTTGGAATGGGTAGACATAACTATTATTCCCCTATAATTAATAACAACAACCTACCTGTTATATTTAGTTCATCTTATCTATCCGAATGGCATAGAGCAGGGGTTACAAAATTAGGGGACCTTATAACAACTAGGGGAATTGAGACCTTCTCAACTTTGCAGACTAGATTCAAATTAAAAAGTCAAGACCTATTTAAATATATGGCTATTTACGATTACCTTGCCAGGAAAGTGGGAGGAGCCAACGGATTTGCCAAGGTTGAGCTTATGAACACTCTCCGGAATAACACCTCTACTCGCATTGGAAGTATATACCAATTAATAAACAAGGAAACCCCTGATGATCTTGAAACTATTGCTTCCAAATGGCACACTAAACTTGATTCCCCTCAAAGCATATTTTTCAACTCCCTGTGTTTATCACAGCAAATCCTTATTTCGGCCAAACTACAAGCACAACATTTTAAAACTATATTTTTTTTGTATATGACACCTAGCAAAATCATGAAATGGGGATCTGGGAGAGGAACATTATGCTCACGCTGCTCTGAGATAGGGGCCGACTCTATACATATATTTGCAACATGCCCAACTATTAGTTCCATCCTACTCAGAATACAGAACTTACTGAGTAAAATAACAAATCAATCAATTCTTCTGAACCCTACTACTATTCTTTTGGGAACACAATCGGACTCCTTGAGAGTAAAAGAAGAAGGGCTGATATTTGTTGCAATGGCAGTAAGGAGGATATGCATTTCTTCTGGATGGTTAGACTCAGAGTCCCCCTCCTATGCACAATGGTTGGCTAGATTAGTTGCCACATACCATCTTGAAAAATCTGTATATGCTAAGAAAGGACGAAGAAAAAGGAAGATGGGTATTGAAGTTTGGGGGGCATTCTCCAAATGGATTGATCAACAAGGGCAGGTGGATATAGAGACATAGAAGGGCCACCAGAAATCCACAAAACCTTGTCTCCTTTTACCTCTTTCTCTCTTCTTTCCTTCTTCTTTTTGTTTTTCTTTCTTTTTCAGACATATTCTCTTGTCACATTTTTTCCAGCTTTATCCTATTTTTTTCCTCATCTTTGTTTATAAGTATCTGTGCCATCGGTTTGTAATGAAGATGGAAGGTGGGAGGCGGTTGGGGGGGGGGGTCATGAATTATCTTTCTTTTGTAACTTTGTTAAGACTCCGACTTTGTGAAAACCAATAAAACAAAAAAAACAAAAAAAAAACCTCTAGAGAAGTACATACGGAACATTACTGAAATTCATCATGAGATTGAGGATTTGACGCAGGTAAACGTGTGGGAAAAAGTAGGTAAAGGAATGGGTAAAGTTGGAGGTTGGTTTGCCAACCTAGGAAAGAGTTTCATTTGGTACATACTGAAACCCATCATCATAATAGTGATTTGTATAATCACCCTGTGGGTATTGGTGAGACTGTACCAATGGTATAGATCAAACAGGTTGCAGAGATCCATGAGAAAGCAGGAGAGGAGATTAACTGCGATGCAGGATAACCAGTACAGGAGTCTGAAGGCTCTAGAGGGAATGAAACGAGGGGGTACTGCAACAACTTCAGTTTGACTCAATTCATACCTCAGGGATGGTGTTGTGATGGTGATGACTACTAAAAGTCATCAAAGGGGGGATTGAGAGAGCGCAAATCAAAGAAAAATCTAGAAGTGCACCATATTTACAAGCACGTTGTATTAGTCTAGTAAACATTATGTAGGAGAATGCATATATCTGTGTGAGAAGCTAATGTAGAATTGTGTAGAAATGTTAGAATGATGTTGGAATCCTAT
Source organism: Lissotriton helveticus (assembly GCF_964261635.1). Lineage (NCBI taxonomy): Eukaryota > Metazoa > Chordata > Amphibia > Caudata > Salamandridae > Lissotriton > Lissotriton helveticus. The sequence goes on along the minus strand of NC_136063.1, from coordinate 200,831,154 downwards.
GTTATGTGGCTGTTGGAGGGGAAAATGTAATTCTGCTAAACGTAGAGATGTGTAGGCCACATGGCAGTTCACAGAGAATGCAAGAAGCTGATGCATTTCCACATAATATGGATTGTAATGTTATTGTAGTTCAAAGTATTATTGATCATAGAACTGAAAATGTTTTATATAAGTTTATATATTCATTTTGTGTAATAAGATAGAATACTGTTTAGACTAGGAAATTAAAGGTTTGCAGAGTGCATAGGCCCGTTTCATGTAATTCTAATAGGCCTGAATAGACAAAAAATCGTTTCCTTTTGATCTGCATGTGCTCGTTAGAGAAAGGTCGTGTTAGGCACAAACTGTGGAGCCTGCTCGATGGTTTACGACTTAGAAGATACGGTGGAGGCCGGAATTTGGGGCCCACAGTACAAGTGTCTGTTTGCAGGTGCGAGGGGGTTTTAATCAAGAGAGTGATGAATAGACTTTTGTCTCGGGAACCAGGCACAGGCCTGGAGGAGTCTTCAGGAATTTCCTGGGGGGAACCGTCCTGCCGGAGAGGAGCCTGGGAAGCAAGGTCAACTCTAACGAAGGGTCCAGAGGAGTATCAGCACGGAACATACCAGAACCAACACCACGTGAGGGGCGTCTCTAAGGGGCGTTTCTATTGTAAATGTGATTTTGTATTAGGGACAGCACCCTTGGGTGGAGTTAGGGCAGATGGTCTGAGGAACCTAAGAGAGCGGATGGGTAGGCAGATAGGTTAACTGTGAAACCTCGATTCATAACAAAGACTAAGGGAAGTGTGTGATCTTCTTTGGAAGTCACCACGGCTGACACCTTTTTAGGTTAAGAACTTGTTAAGTAGGGATGTCACTTAGTCTAGTGTAGGGACAGTCTAATTTAAACTTTCCTTTCTGTAAATGACTCACAAGCTACAGCTTGTGTCTATTCTTGCAACTTTGGTGATTCTTGAATTGGTTTTGGTGATATTCTTCTGCCGACTAAGAACATTTAGAAAATTCATGTTTGTATTGATATCTTTTGAACCTTATTTTGAGATGTGTGTATCTCCAGTTAACTTTGGCTTTGAAATAAACTTTTAAAACTTATTCTTAGTAAGTGGTTCTTTAGAGTGGTGTAAGTCATTAACTGATTGACCTAGTAGTGGATTGTCTTTTACTCAATGACAGGTACCAACGGTTCAGTCGACCTGAGTTGGGATCTAGATCTATAACTATAGACCACAAATCCCGCGTTAACGGCACTAAGATCTAGACCAGCCGAGCGGCTGAGACCATGCACTGGAAGGGCCAACAACAATCATACAAGTAGCACAAGAGTGAAATAACAGACACCCGAGAACCATGCACACGCAGAGGTATACATGTACGACGGCAGAGCCAGGTGCTCTACCCACAGGCTGGGCTGTGAGTTCCTGCTGTGCCTCCCAAGCTCTGCTCTCCACTCACCCAAAGGTTGCAGTCACCTGACCTTATTCAGCACAGATCCCAAACACCAGCAGGTCTGAGATTCTTTTATTTACGTGCACCTGCACAGTGGATGCAGTGAGAAGAGAACGGCAGAGAATAGAAACTGAAACCGTTCTGCACAACTGTTAACTCGCACCTGGCATTAAATGCTGCACACTTTGGCATGGGCCTCTGCACGGAGGTAATTCTTGCCGAGCCAGGGTCACTCATGTAAAGCACTCCAATACCTTTAGTCGAGATAGCCCTAAATAAGTCTGTAGGGAAAAAAACGTGATGCAGGTTTTTAGCGTGAATCCCTTATTTCCATTCCCCCCTCCCATCCTCCAAAACATGCCCAAGGTTCTTCTGAGATTCTACAGCATGCTTCTCAGGAGCTGTACAATCCGGGGTACCATTTCATGCCAGGTGGGATGTCACTTTCATTGCACAAGTTTGAAGCTGTACCTGAAAATATGTAATTCTCATATTGCTATACGTTTTGAATGGCGGGCTGCTTCAATAGTGTTGTTTATGTGGTGATATTTATTGGTGGTAAACGGGCAATGGGAGCGTCCAACAACTGCCATGTCAGTGTGCTGCGCGTAGAGGTGGTCTTTTTTCCTTGTTTTAATGCCTGTCACGCAGAGGGCCTACACACAGTCTTTACATGGCTGCTGGGCTGTCTTTAGCCCAGAGTGGAAGGTGCCAAAGCAGGGCATATGCCATGCAGGAGTATGAGCTACTGTTAGAATCAAAACTTTACAAATCCGTGAGACATAGCTACTGAGACATAGTGTAGGCTGCAATTCTTTCAACTTTTGGAAGGGTGAGCTTCAAAAACCTAGGGAAGTTACAGAAACGATGAAACACTTCATCAGGGACCAGCCCCAGCTCGCTCATAGCGGGCCTGGAACTCACTGAAACCACATCGACGCAAGTTTCAACCATGCGATCCGATTGCTCCGATAGTACCCACACGGGCCCGACTCATAGCGTTTCTAAGCCTCCAACGAAAAGTTCACTGTCAAGGAGGGAGAGAAAAAAACTTAAAAAACAATCTAAAAAACAACGCCTATTGAAAAGAAGAGTGGGGCTTGAAGGGTTAGCGGCACCCAGTCCACCAGTTAATAAATCGAGGGGTCTCCCCTACTTCCCCATTTTCAACCCACCTGTAAAACCCGAAATAAAAAACATTGACAAAAGTACGACCCCCGCGGGCTCAATGGACACCAGCGAACAGCGCGGGTCATCAACCCTGGGCAGTCCCGGGATCACAAGAGCCTCAGAAGCGCTCATCACAACCACAGTAAACGTATTACTGCCAAACAAATCTACAGGAATAAGTACCAAAGATTACAGCGCTGGGAACCAGAATAACCTTGTACAGATCACTGAAGCAATAATGGAAGACCGGAATAGTCCACCTAAATCCCAGGGATTGGCAGAAACCACGAACACGGATCTTCATAGCTCAACAGTGGGCAATGCAACAGATTGCGATGTGCCCCATCGACTAGAAGACAAAACTAAAGCCTGTTGGGACTTCCACATGCAGCCGCAGAGGCATTTCTTGCCTCAAGTGCCACAAGTCTCGGGAATGACAAGTCAATCGGGGGGGACTATTTACCCACCTGAAGCACGCTTCCAACTTCTGATGGCGACAGCTCCTTTACCTGGAACAGCCAGGAGTCAGGATCACCAGAGCCCGGAAAAGAGAGCAGAACTAGTCTTTTATCCACACTACGAGCACAAGGGCCCACACGATACCCTTAACAGACGCAACCTCCTCCGTTTATTCAACTGCATTCCAGCATTGGCTGGGGTCACCTCCTCAGACCTTACATCAGTTAAGTTCTCCACAATGCCAGGGAAAGGCCGCTCAGAGGCCACCATTACAATGTGGTCCCAGGAATCCATTAGGAATGCAATTTTCAAGGAAACCAATCAATTTGAAAACTGGGGCATTGAAATGTGGGTTCCCACTCAACAAAAATACCCCCACGTTCTTCTTCCACAGGCCCCTGTGAAACAGCTCACCAGCGTACTGAAGGGGTCCCGGGGCGCAACCCATGCCTGGCTTCCAGAAGCGTTGAAAGCTGACAATCTCCTAAACATTGCATGCTACAAAAATCAACGTATGATAAGCTGCAAACTCAATTGCCCCGTCCCCCATGCCAATGACAAGCGCTACGGAGACTTTGCCCCAGCGCCATCAATCAACTATGCCCAGCAACAGCGTTCCTCCTAACAAGAACATCAACTGGCCCGATTCCAAACTAACTATCACATCTTGGAACACGAGTGGGCTAAAGTCCACCCTTGCTTCAAAATCAGCCGTTGAATTCCTGAACAAAAGCGACATAATCTGTTTTCAGGAGACCTGGTCTCTATCTCCATCGCCTCTGCTTGGCTACTATGAACCTTTTCAACCGGCCGCCAAGGTCAATTTTTATGGAAGACCCTCAGGAGGCCTCTCCATTTTCATCAGTCACAGGTGCAAGATAACGGCCACACCTATCCCTCGAACTTGACGGCAGGGCAGACGGTCTTGATTACCGGTCTGTCATTTTCAGGCAGGGCACGCTCTATCCTCCTAATTAACATTTATCATAATACAGCAAAAACCGCAAAATCAACTGCAACGGCTCTAATGATAAAACAACTGGAAGACCTGTTAGCGGAATTTGCATCCACGGAGGTACTGCTACTAGGAGACTTTAACATCAAAGACCTCGCAACCAACGGCCTCTTAGCAAGGAAAAACAAAGAGCAAGAAGCGATGATCACTTTTCTAACAACTCATAATTTCTGCTCGGCTCAGCAAATCTCGTTGGAACTGCACCAGGACGCTCATTTCTTGCCAACATTCAGGAAAATCTCAACTATTGATTACATTTTTCTTTCACCGCTTCTGGGCAATCGTCTGGCCAGGATGGAAATTCAGTATCGTTCGGAGAGTGACCATAACGCCATAACGGCTACACTGGACCTGCAAGTGCAAGTCGCCATCGAAACGACAGATGTGGGGCATTCAAAGCGGGCCGAATTGCACACCATGGTTAGAAGAATTAAATGGGACTCACGGGGACCTGCCAAGGTGGGAACCTGGCTCAAGGGAGAAACCCTTAACTTCAGACACAGTGCCCCGACAGAATTACACTACTGGTGGGATAACGCCATTGTTAAGCTACAGGATCTCCTGGCAGGGCACGCGGTTCAACATAGAACACTCGGGCCACATCCGAAACAAACCTATGACCCATTGTTAGCCTCCCAACGAAAGACTCTCAGGAAGGCCGTCCGCCAGCACAAACTGATTGGAACCGTACACACTGCTAAAAAGGTGGCATTGCTGCGGACGACCTATAAGAAATCCTTATGGGAGACCAAGAGACTCAAAGAACAGTCTGAGTGGGTAAAAATGTTTGCCCTTCTCAAGGGCAAAAGTCAGTCCCAGTTTTGGAATCACATGAACAAAATCCGCTCCACCAACAAGACGAGAGGAAACACAGTCTGTGAAGAAGCCTGGGCCCTGCATGTGTCAGATCTTTATCGCAGTGACTCTGGGGACCCTGAGGTGATTGAATGAAGAGATTGCGCTGCTTCCATTCAAATAGAAACTTTCGAACTGACCACTGCAGCTGAGGTCGCCAAGTATCTGCGAGCCATGAAAAAAGACGGAGCTCCAGGGCCCAACGGACTCCCTGCCGGGATATTTAAAAGTGCCCCGGAAGAGTGGGCGGACCTTCTGACTCCCCTATTTAACAACGTGTTCACGACAGGCCAACTACCAGACTCTTGGTTAGGTTAGACTCATGCCCCATATTCAAGAAAGGAGACCCTGCGTCACCGGCTAACTACTGCCTCATTGCCCTATTAGATCTGGAGGCAAAGGCATATGCTCGGTGTCTTCTTCGGTTGCTTGAAAAATGGGTCGAAGAAAATAACATAATACCATACTACCAAACTGGGTTCCGGGCATCGGCCTCCACAATAGACAACATCATTACTCCAGCCACTCTGAGTCAAAAAGCAGTACAATAAAACCATCTCCCACTCTATTGCTGCTTCATAGACTACAGCGCGGCTTTTGACAAAGTGTCTCGGAACATCCTGTGGAGGAAGCTGAACAAATGGGGGATTCTGCACGACCTACTAGGAGCACTAATTTCCCTGCACAAGAACACGTGGGTGCGAATTAAAACCGGCCCAAAGACACTTTCGTCAAGAATTGCCGTCGAAGATGGGCTAAAGCAAGGCTGTGTTCTTGCCCCGCTGTTGTTCAATCTCTACACAGCTGATCTCGGCACATTCTTGGAGAATAGTAATCTTCTCCCGCCAAAACTAGGACCCGCTAAAAAGCCTCTCCACATATTACAATACGCAGATGATATTATAATAATGGACCAAGCAAAATCGGGTCTGCAACGGGCATTAAGTACGCTTCACACATATAACACCGCCATTGCCCTGAAAATCAACCAAGCAAAGACGAAGGTACTAGTATTTGGCAGATGCAAGAACAAGAAAAGGCTGGCATGGAACATCGGGCCCGCCAGGATTAACACAATAGTAAAATATAATTACTTGGGAGTCTGGTTTAACGAGACGTCCAGGCCTACAGCTCACCTAGCCGCCTTGCAAAAGAGAGCAGGTGCAATTACATACTTCCTGACTGGCTGAACCAAACTCTGAGCAGCCTCTCTGCAGAAGCCATCCTGAAGGTGACTAAAGCTATTCTACTTCCTGCATTAACCTATGGACACCAGGCCTTTCCTGGTGCATGCTCCTCCAGTCTTGAGCTCGCCCAAATCTCCACCTATAAAAAACTTTTCCATCTGCCAAGTTTCATTCAGCGGGCAAGACTACGATTGGAGATGGGTCTACAAAGACAATCTCTTCACTGCGAGGCCGACATCCTGAAATATTTTATTAGGACCTAAAAGCAGGTGATAACACTCTTACATTCCAGCTAAAAGGAATCCTGTCTAGTCCTGGCAATCCCTGGAATACCCAGATTGAAAAGGCCATAAGAGTGTTAGAGATTGACAAGTTATCTCTCCTCTCAGTCACTATTCCATACTCGGCCTGGAAGAGTACCATCAATAAGCAAGTCAAACTTATTTCTCAGTCCATGGATCTGCAGGCTCTAAAGACATCAACCATTCTCCTCCCCTTGAACTCTTCGTATCTTCCTGGGATGCCACAAGCATATTGCCAGGAAAATTTAAGCAAAGTGGCTCGGAAGAACATAATGTTTATGCGACTTCTAGGCGTGCGCGCGACGGCCTTCAACAAATGGGCCCCAACAAGTGAGGGGGGGGGCTTGCCGGCTGTGCAAATACCACTCTGAATCATGGCTGCATCTTCTGTGCTGCTGCCCGGCACTAGCAGCTCCTAGAAGGTCCCTTTTGAAACCCTTGTTCTTAAAATGGGGCGCTAGGACGTGCTGGGAGGCCTCGGCCTTGTGCTTTACATCTACTGACATTCAAGTGCTCGCAAGGTTTGGAAAATTTGTGAGACTTTTGGACAATCTTCTATTACCTCCCTCGGCTGCCACGCTTCCTCCCCCTCCCCCTCAAAGACTTATTACAGACTTTTTCCGTCCTTTGGCCTAGTACTCTTTGTCTTAATTATTTTTATCTGGTCAAGCACAGCAAACCGTTCACACAGGCAACCATAATGCTGCTCCTCAATAAGCATATCGGTCTTCAAGCCTGGAAAATTGTTTTTTTAGCCTTGTTTTTATTTGATAAATATGCTAAAAGCTAAATTTTATAACCGTGCTAAAGTAGATTTTGTATAGCAATGGTTTTAAGTAACTGTGCTAAATTAATAAAAAGTTGTTGTTAAACTTCAGATAGGTGGCTAAGGGAGATGATATTTCCATTAGAATAAAATTATTCTAGGCACTGTTGAGAAAATATTAGGAAAGTCAGCAATTTTCATGTTATATGATGAGGGAGAGAGTGCCTTGATGCAGGGTCTGGTGAGTCAGTTGAGTAGTGAATTCATTGCATCGATCTGTGTTTGGCCTTATAGTCATAAGTTCAAAACCTGGCAAGGCCATGTAGGCTTTCATCCTCGAGGTCGACAAAATGAGTATTCTTGAGATGGAAACACAGGACTGACTGTGCGTTTCACAAAATACGCATTATGAACTGGAAGCAAGCATGCAGAACAGTGAGGAACAGAAGCAAGACATGGTGGACATCATAAATGATAACACGGGCATAGTGACTATTGGTGCAGCCGGTGCAATGTACCTGAGCCCAGAGGTGGGAGGGGCCCAGTCTGGCCTGCACCAATTGAGGACATTTCAGAGGGTGCCTGTGCCCAGGATGTGCAGTCCTAGTCTCATCAGTGGCCCCTAATTCTGCAGCTCAGTTTAGGAGCCTACGCAACACGGGTGAAAACATTTTGGAAGGCCTTGCCGAGCTCAGCTGTTCTGAGGCACCTCATGCCTGCTTCCAGATCATACCCAACTGCCACATCACAATAAACCCACACAGGTATTCTGCTAATTCCAAAGCATCACCGCATCCCCAGGTCTCTGCCAGTGTCACTCTCCCCTGATCCGTAGTTCTCACTGGCTGGGCAGTGGCCCTCCACTCACAGCTCTGCTGTGCCACCTCCGCCTTGGGCCTTTAACTGACACTTTTATCTTTTAGCAAGAGTACCAATTGTGATGCCATAAAACATCTTTTGATGGCATAGAACGCAGTAAATGAGTTGCTATTGTGTGTCTTGGACAGCACAGTTATGCATTGGTGAGACAGGCCAAGAATGATTCAGCCCTGTCACCCCTCAACTTAACATAATGAATTACTTTATAGGCAACTAGCAGCCCGTCCCGACGTTGTCCGGGTATGAATTGCTGCCGGCCAGTAGTATATTGTTTTGTAGGATTTCGTTTTGATAGCATTTCTTATCTGTGACAGGCCTGTGAAATGCTCCGATTCACAGCGCACTGCTGATGCACTTAAGAGTGCGCGTTCAGTAGTGTGTGAACTCGAGTTTCCCTACTTTATTTTTCCTTGCAATATTATATAGCGCAAACTCGACAACATGGCATGAGCACAATTTACATTACAGAAGAACACATTCATTTGTGGTAGGCACGGGGAGACACAGCGATTTGCCTGGAATCACAGGATGTTGAGCTGATGCCGAGATTCGAACGTAGCTCCCCAGCTCTAAAGTTCGCAATTCTAGAACTTGTGGCGGGAGGTGTGTCTAAAAGTGTATGTCGGTGCTGGCCATCAAGAGAGAGACCTGTGCATTTTTCAAATCGGTGGTGAAAAAATATGAATATGTTGCTGGAGATGTGGGCCGCGTGCCACCAATGTACTTACCAGGGGAGGGTAAACACCCATTATTTCGCAACTTTCTTTCCGCATACCATCACTCCGCATACTTTCATTACGAAAGTACCATGACTCCGCAATGCCATTATAACGCATGGCATTACATTTTATATGCTTTTGCCACGCATACATTTACAACGAAATTCGTTGTAAATGCATGAATGGTAAAAGCATGTTTTTTTAAAATGTTTGGATAAGGTAAGTATGGGTATAGGGGTATATGTTTTGGGGTACTGAGGTATATGTTTTGGGGTGTTTGGGTATTTTAAGGGTTCAGATATAGTTTTGAGTTATGGGGTTTAGGGGTAGTTTTAGGGTTCAGGGCTAGGTTTGGGTTTTGGGGTATAGGGGTATTTTTAGGGTTCAGGGGTAGGTTTGGGTTTTGGGGTACAGGAGTATTTTAAGGGTTCAGGGCTAGGTTTGGGTTCTGGGGTACAGGGCTATTTTAGGGTTCAGGGGTAGGTTTGGGTTTTGGGGTACAGGGTTATTTTTATGGTTTAGGGCTAGGTTTGGGTTTTGGGGTACAGGGGTATTTTTAGTGTTCAGGGGTAGGTTTGGGTTTTGGGGTACAGGGGTATTTTAAGGGTTCAGGGCTAGGTTTGGGTTTTGGGGTACAGGGGTATTTTAGGGTTCAGGGGTAGGTTTGGGTTTTGGGGTACAGGGGTATTTTTAGGGTTCAGGGCTAGGTTTGGGTTTTGGGGTACAGGGGTATTTTAAGGGTTCAGGGCTAGGTTTGGGTTTTGGGGACAGGGGTATTTTTAGGGTTCAGGGGTAGGTTTGGGTTTTGAGGTACAGGGGTATTTATAGGGTTCTTGGCTAGGTTTGGGTTTTGGGGTACAGGGGTATTTTTAGGGTTTAGGGATATGTTTGAGTTTTGGGGTACAGGGTATATTTATAGGGTTAAGATGGGTTAGTGTTTGAGGGTGTTGGGGTATTTTAAGGAGTAAGGGTGGGTTATGATTATGGGGTGCAGGGGTATTTAAAGGGAGCAGGGTGGACTCCCGGAGCTGGAATGTACAGAACCTGGGGAGAAAAAACAATGAAATATTGGGCACAATGCTCGCTTTTTTTCCCGTAATCCCGCACCCCGCACACGCCCACGCCCCTAGCACACGCCCATAGCACATGATATGGGACATGGAATGAAGGGCGGAACGTACCACACGCCCCCAGCGTTTGTCACGCCCCCAGCACACGCCCCCAGCACAACGCAGACACGCCCACAAGGGACTACTTTGCTGGCACGGTTCTTTTACCTTTTAAATGTATATGATAGGCGTCTGCATAGCCTATGTCCTTCTGCTGCAACTGCCCTTTCCAGCGCTGTATTGAGTGTTGTGATTGGTGCTGTGGTTCCTGAGATTACCCGCCTCAAAGGTTTGGGCTCTCTCTTTATTATATTAGTATAGATAAATCATAGGTATACACTTTTCTTGCTCTCCCTCTGTATCTGCTTTTCTTTCTCTTCACACCTCACTCACTCCCTTCTCTCCATTCTCCCTTCACTATCTGCCCTTTGATCATGTTTCAACTTCCTCTCTTTCCCTTCCAATTTCCTTTCACATATTCCCTGCTGTCTGCCTTCCTTCCTTTGCCTTTCTCCTCTTACTACCTTTCATTCTCATTGTGTTCAAATTCAGAGTTGCACTCTCAATCTCTGCATCTCTGCTTTCCGCTTCTCTTCACATTCTTCGTCTACTCTATCTATCCTTGCCATCAGACCTCTCGTCCTTCTTCACTCACTCTTTTATGCTTTTTCTTCTTGAGCATATATTTATATCCACTCCAGGAATCTTTGTTTGATGTCAGGGTCATAAATTTAAATCTTGATGTGGTCACTCTGTCTTTTTTCTTTCTTTTTTTTAAGTTTGAGTTTATTGAAGAACAAAAAGAACCAAAAAAGAAGAAACAGTGAGAACAATAAAGCCATATGGGTTGTACAATGAGAATGTAAAAATGATAATGGGGTTACAAAGTGTATAAGAACAAAGGAGAAACTCAATCAAACTATGCATATGAAAAAAAAAACATTGCAAGCATAACAATATTTGAAAAAATGAAGAAATTATACAGTATATTAATACAAAAAATGAAAGATGATTGGTTAGAGAAATGGGCAAAAGGCAAAGGGGAAATCAAGGTGGTTTTCGTACCTCATCAGATGTAGTGTGAGAGGCAGTGGTCGGGGAAGTAATTGAAGATAAATAATTTGCCAAAGGGAGCCAGAGGAGATCTCGTTTAATTGCCAGGGAAATGGGAGAAACATAATTAGTGTCAACTCGATGATGAAAACAAACCGCATTCCACCAAGAGCGAAAGGTGACATTATTAGCCTATTTCCAATTGGAAGTGATGAGATGACAAGCAATGGCTATCAAAAGGTCAATGAGTATGTAGTGTTGTGAAGATTGAGGGAAAATAGGGGAAAGAGAGCCCATAAAAATGTGAATAATAGAAAAGGGGATGTGAAACTGAGAATTGTTTTGAATTTGAGACCAAACAAGTCTCCAAAACTGGAGTATAGGAGGGCAATCAAAAAGCATATGTTTTAAATCAGCATTAGAACAAGAGCAAAGTAGAGGGAGTGTTTGATGTAAAGGTCCATAAAATCAGTGGAGTATGTAAAGTTCGATTATAAATAAAAAAGAGTGTTTGAGTGGTGTTAGCAGCCCTAGAGGTTTTATGAATCTTGGACCATATCTTATCCCAAAGAGGAACTGACCAATCCTGTGAAAGATCTTTTTCCCAAGCTAATTCAATTTTAGTTTTAGGCCTGTCCAAGGAAAATTGAAAGGATTTGTAGAGAAAAGAAGCGGATGGAGAATGATCTGATGCGGAGGATATAGGTTGATATATATTGGGAATATCATTAGTATTAGGTAGGGATTGAGGATAATGAACGAGAACGGGATAGAGCACATTATACTGTGAACGAGAAGATAAAGGTAAGGAAAATTGAGATTGGAGTTCAGAAAAAGAAAGAGGCTGATTATGAGAAACAAGTTGAGAAATCCATCGCAGGCCTTTGGAATACCAAGTCTTTCAAAATAATGAACGATTACGGATCTTAAGATGTTTATTATACCAATTAGGCTGTAAATGAATAGAACAAAGAGAGGGGTAAGAGGAAGACATAAAAGGAAGAAGAGTACGAGAATGGGAAATAATAATATTTCGGAGAGAGGTCGTACTGGACGTAAAGGATAGGATTTCACAAAACTCAAAAGGAGTAAGAAATGAAGATTCTATTTTTAGCCAAAGAGGAGGGTAGAAAGGAAGAGCAGTCGAGAGCCAACGGGATGCCTGTTTCAGGGAGAAAGCTCGGTGATAAGATTTAAAATCAGGGAATCGAAGTCCTGCATTGGGTTTATCCTTCTTCAAGGAAGCAAGAGCAATAAGTGAGCTTTTACCCTTCCATAGGAATTTAAGTAGAATAGAATCGAGCCTCTGAAAATAATAATTAGGAATATGAATAGGAATCATAGAGATGGTATATAGTATAAGTGGTGATAACATCATTTTTATTGAGTCGAGGTGACCAAGATAGAAAGAGAGGATTCCAACGTGTAATAGCAACATTTAATTTTTTTATGATATAGTCAAAGTTTATTTTAAGGGTGTCAGATAAGAGAGGGGCGAACCAAATACCCAAGTATTTAATCTTAGAATGTTGCCAAGAAAAACCAGAATGTTCAAAGAGATGTTTTTGACAAAGAGGATTTAAAGGCAAAATTTCACATTTGTCGATGTTAAGAAGATATCCAGAAACACTGGAAAAGGAAGAAACCTGCTGAAGAAAAAGGGAAGGGAAGATTGCGGATCAGAACAATATAGAAGAATGTCGTCAGCATAAACCGAGAGTTTAACTTGTTGGGTACCAAAATGAAAGCCAGAAATATTATCGTCTTGTCGAAATCTTGGTGAGAAAAGGTTCTAAAGCTAAAACGAATAACAAAGGAGATAATGGGCAACCTTGTCGAACTCCTCTTTGTAGCGCAAAATAATCTGAAACCATACCATTAACACAAATTGATGTCTGAGGGCCAGATTAGAGTAAGGAGATAATGGAAATAAATTTAGGAGGAAAGCCTGCCCATTTGAGCGCATGGAACATAAAATCCCAGCTAATCCTGTCAAATGCTATCTCAGCATCAAGAGAAATAGCAGCCAAAGGATGATTTAGTGAGGGGGCCTTACTTAGAATGTCGAAAAAGACGCATGAATTGTCAGAAGAAAGTCTACCCTTAACAAATCCTGATTGCTCCGGGCCGATTAAGTCGGGTAAGAGTGGATCCATTCTGAGAGCCAAAATCTTGGCAAGAATCTTATAATCAGTATTTACCAAAGAAATAGGACGATAGTTCTTGCAAAGAAAGTGATCTTTATCATCTTTAGGAATTAAACAAAGCAAGGCTTGTTGAAACGTACCATGCGAGGAACCTGATTCAAGAAAGGATTGAAATAACAGTAAAAGTTTGGGTAGGAGAAGTGAAGCAAAATTATTGCAAAATTCAATGGTGAATCCATCAGCACCAGGAGTTTTCCCACATCGTAACACCGAGACGGCATGAGAAATTTCTGCAAGTGAGATATTAGATTCTAGGCATTCAAAATCAACATGATTGGAGGGGGGGTGAAGCAATAGTCTGAAAATAGGAAAGAAGATCAGCTGAGGTTGGAAGGGTTTCTGGAGTATAAAGTGATTTGTAGAAAGTTACAAATTCACGTAGAATGTCCTTGTGCTTAAATAAAGAGACACCAGTAGGACTTTTGATAGATTCAATTTTCGTTCATTTCCGTATCTTTAAATAATTGGCGAGTAATTTCCCCATTTTGTTCTGACCTCCGTTCTAACGGGAATTATATTTAATTAAATAATTTGAGGCACCGTCTGTGGTTAATTTATTGAAAGTAAATTTGGCATCAATAAGGTCTTTGAGAGAGGATTCAATATTAGAGTGATAATAAGTATATTCAAGTTGTTTAATTCTACTAAAAAGTTGAGCAGATTTAGCTTCAAGGAGCTTTTTCTTTTGCAAAACAAAATTGATGATAAAACCTCTAGCAGCTGCTTTAAAAGAATCCCACACCATAACAAAGGGGGAATCAGGGATATGATTAATCATAAAAAAGTCAGTGGCAAAGGCGTTACATTTTGTACAAAAACTGGGGTCATGGAGTAAAGCGTTATTAAATCTCTATCTGCCTGGGTGTGGGGAAAAGGGAATGAGGTCAATGTCAACATGAACAGGAGCGTGATCTGAAATTAAAATAGAACCAATGTCAGAGTGAAGAGCGTGTTGTGCTAAAGATTTGCTTAGAAAAAGATAATCAATACGGGATTGTGAGTGATGGGAAGGAGAGTAAAAACGATATTCTCTAAGGTTGGGATGACATAATCTCCAAATATCTACTAGTGCATTGTGATGAATAGAGGCAGTGAATTGAGAATGCATTTTAGATGTAGAGGATTTAACTTTGGAGTGCCTGTCTAGAATAGGATCGATAATTTGGTTACAATCACCACCAAAAATAACGTAATCATCATTAAGTGTAATCAACTTTTCAGAAATGGAAGGCCAAAAGGATTTATCAATACCAGTAGGAGCATAAACATTAAATAAAACAATAGGAATCTTATCTATGAGTAATTTAACGATCACCTAACGGCCATCAGCATCGCATTCATGATAAACTGTAAAAACATTTAACTTTTTGTGACAAAAAATTACAACCCCATTTTTCTTACCCGCAGCAGGGGAATGAAATACATGACCCACCCAACAACGTTTACGTTTCAAGGCTTCAGTTTCTGAAAGATGGGATTCTTGGAGAAGGGCAACATCAATTTTAAGCCTGGCAAGATGAGATAACACCCGTTGCCTTTTAATTGGGTTGTTTAAACCTTTAACGTTCCAAGTGGTATCCCGAAAATTGATTCAGAGAAAAAATATGAGTAACCGTATGCTTACTAGAGCAAAAAAGACAAGTTGTATAGATAAATGCAAGGATACAAAAATAAGTACGGAGAAGTAAAGAAGCTAAAAAAGAAAAAGTGATGCAGAGAAGAAAAGAAGATAGGAACAAGGAAAAATACAGAGGGAAAGGAAATAAGGAGAGCAAGAAAGAAAAGAAGAAAATGGAGATAAAGAAGACAGTACATGTCCAATACAGACGACTGAGAAACATACCTATGAATACAAAACAACAAGTGAGGGTGACAACGTCAGAAGATGACGGACGACAGCAACGAGAGCCGAGATCACGAACATCCTCAAAGTCACATCAGAACTTCACATATAAAGGGGACATATCGGGATAAGTAGGAGACAAGCAGTACCTGTAGAAGAGAGAAAAGAGAAGTGAAACATGTACCAAGATGTTCGAGACATAAGGGAACATAATACATATGGTATAAAACATTACAAGGAAAGAAAAACATAACAACGATCCATGGGAGACGAGAAGACTGTGGACAATGTCAAAGTTAAGTCAGGCAAAACAGATCAAACAATGCATGTAAAACAAATTAAACATGTCTTGAGGTGTCCATAACATCTGCTCCATGATGACGGAGGAACTCTTGCAAAACCGCAGGATCTTCAAAAGTCGTAGTGTTTTCTTTGTAAGTAACCTTGCACAGACAAGGATGAAGCAAACCAAATCTGGCCTTAAGAGCACGTAACTGAGGGCGTAGATCCAGAATTCTCTTCCGACGATCAGCTGTTGCTTTAGCTACATCCTGTGAAAGGAATAACCGATGACCCTCCCACATAATCTGTTTTTTAGATTTAGCGGCTGACAAAACTTGCAAAAGATCCTTATATTGTAGAAACAGCATAATGATACCTCAAGGTTTGTTGGAAATGTTGGGACCCAAACGATGTGCTCTTTGAATGTTGAAAGGTGATGAAGCGGGTAAGTCCAACATTTTTGGAAGGAAGGATCGAAAAAAGTCAGTAGGGTTGTGAACCTTCAATGTGTTCCGGAAGGCCATAACGTCGAAGGTACTTCCTGAGATTTCCATTTTCCAAATCCTCTGCCTGTCTTTTGAGAAGTGATATATCCGCTTCCATAGAAGAGATTTTGGAGCATGAGGCTTGAACAGAATCTGTAGATTGTTCTACAAGGAGAACACGGGATTCCAGCGAGGACCATTTGTCATGCAAAAATTGTAAAGTCTTAGTGGTCTCCTCCATGAAAGTGAAGTGCATGGATTTCTTCCAGTATTAAGTCCATAGAAGCCGTGGCTGTCGAGGTTCCAAGGGAGGGAGGATCTTTCTTCAAGCGCTTGGTAGCTGCAGTTGTTGGAAGTTTGCTTGAAGAATTCATTTTAGGAAGTACAGCGGTTGGATTTTTAGATTTCTGAGCAGGAACTTCCTCTATGTCTTGCAGGGTAGATTCGGAATCAGAGCAAGTAGAAGGCTTAATGGGAGCAGAGAGTTTATAATTCCTCAGTTTCCCCATAAAAATAGGCTTAAAACGTTGTGAGTTCAGGAACAAGATTTACGATGACGCATATAAAAAAATTGAAGCCAAAGAGTATCAGAGTAATGGAGGAAGACGCTGAGAAGAGAAATAGGAGGCACAAAATGCGTCAAAGAAAAATAAATGACCCGTATCAAACCTCAAAATATAGCCAACACTGGTAATACTCCTGCGTAATGAACAGGGACATTGAAAAAGATTTCAAAATGGCGGCCAGGGATAATTGCAATGAAAGAGTGGAGCAGAGAAGGAAAAACACTCACATGGCGACATTTGGCAGAGAGAAAACTAGCCAGCCTCTGTAGAAATTCTCCGGTGGAAGAAACAAGTCAGTGCAGCAACGAGAGGGAGAATTCTGAGGAGATTAGCATAGCAAGAAGGCATGAAAACAAAATGGCGGCCGTATTGGAGTGAAGCAAGGCGCGCTGATTTTAAAGTTCAGTGGCTTCCAAAGTGCAAAAAAAAGTAGAGCATCAAGCTCACTGCGTCCTCAAAGATGGAAAAATGATGTTGTGGATCGAAAATGCCTCCGACTGCCGAAGTGAATCCTCCGCGATTAGGAGTCGGCGTCGGAGCTCCGCAGCTACGCCACCATCATGTGCGTTGTGCTAACCACGCCCCCTGTCCTTTTTCTTTCTGAGGTCGATAAAATGAGTGCCATTGAGCTGGATAGCAAAATTTTCATTTGGTGTCAAAGCCGCTCTGGTTAATATGTGCTTTTACAAGCATAAATGGTGTGTTAAGGAAGCAGATATCTATTTTAATCTTTTGTTTTTCTATTTCTTTGCAGTATTGCCCAGCCCTCTGTCCCTACTTGACTCAGTACCTTTCATACACGTATCCATTCCCCTGAGCTCCTTTCTTTCCTTCGCACCATCATTTTCTTTCCATCTTCTCTTCCTCAGCACCTCCAGCCATGCCTCCTTTCCTCTTTCCGTTCTTGCTTCCATACACCTTCATTCATTCTCCAACCTTCATCCCTCCCTTTGTGCATTTCTTCCATCTTCCTCCTTTCGTTTCCTACTTTCTTTTTTCCTGCTCCTTCCTTCATCCCCTCTTTAATTTCTTCTTTTCTTATCCTCAACCCTTCCTTCTGCTTTTCTTCCTCATATCCCTTTTTCTTTCTATTCATCCATCACACATCACTCACTCCCTCCCTCCCTCATTCCTTCTATCCCTTCATGTTTTCCTTTCACATTCTTTTCTAATTCCCTCCTCCTTCCATCCATTTCTCATTTAATTCCACACTCCAGTACTCACCTTCCTGCCTGTATTAGTTGCTGTCTACTTTAATGTATTCCTGCATTTCTTTTAAGCAGCACAGTACAAAGACAATCTCCTTAGCTTGTAAAGCTGCCCCAGGTCCTCAAATGACCCTACTAAATCTGCATTTTGAGATTTACACACATTCTCTCATTTAAGTTCACTTTTAAGTTATCGTCATATGTTATAATATGTTATGTTACATTGATTCGTATATCACACTAATCACCCGAGAGCATATCTAGGCCCTTGGCAGGTGTGTAGTTGTGAGGTCCTCAAGGTGCTTATGTGGAGAACCAGGTCTTCGGCTTCTTGCGGACCTCATGAAGTGAGGATGTAGCTGTAATGTGTTTAGGCTTGTGTATGTGGCTGGAGCCAATCAAAAGTGGGTGGAGCTACTGGAGGTTGTTGGCAGAGCCGAAGAAGTGGGCGTGGCCTCCTAAAAAAATGTGAGTACCTGCATTTCATATTTTACAAATTAAGCACTGCACATTTTTAATTTCCTGTGGTGTGATGGGTCCTCTCAGCTCTTCTGATGTCTTTGTGCCTAGTCTACACAATCACAAGGTTTCTAGAAAGGAATATGAAGTCTCACCAGGGCTTTCAGCCTATTGATCATAGAGAGTCATATACTAATCCCGGAAAGCGGCACTCAAAGCCACTTACGAATACAACAATCCCCCGCCTGGCTCCTACAATTGGGTTATCCGGCTGAGACAGTCATGCCAATAAGCACCCAGCTCTACCCTCACTCTCACTCGCCCAGGTAATAGATACTTGGTAATGATGGCACTGAAGTTTCTCCAGAAGGATACTATATTGCTCTTTGGTTTCTGACAGTCTAGCCTCCACTCCGACCTCCTGGGCCAGCTGGTTGTCCATATGATGCATGTCACCCACAAATTCAGTCAGGTCTCGCTCCAGATCCCCACTGACACCCCTATTTCATTGTCCCCATACCACTACCTTGAAAGCCTCACATGCCACCCATCTAACGCCCTGAATGTCCTGAAAATATTGCGAAATTATTTCCCAGAGGCCATCCGAGAACGTGGTGGCTTACAGTGCACTGGGGCTCAGGCCCAACAATGAGACTTCGGGGCATTCCTTCCCCAGATGGAGGTGCATCAACAGAGGGCTATAGTAAAATGTAATGGAATGTAAAGTAAAAGGCACTTCTACAGCGCAACTCTTACTATGGTGAGTGTCCTATCGCTCTCCACAGTCAGTGGTAAAGCGGAGAAGCAGAAAGAGAACTAAATCACTTATTTGAGAAATGCCAGGTTTTCAGCTTCTTCCGAAACAAAGACACTATCTTCAGGGGGCGTTCCCTGATTTGCATGGGGGTGTGCCCCATGCAAATAAGGGAATCCCTTTGACTCTGTGCCCACGCTGGATTATAGACGCGGGCGCAGAGGCAAAGAAGCTCTCTGGAGGCGCACTGGCAGTGCACCATCTAAAACGCCATACACTCTCAGTGCTCCTCTGATGGCAACCCTTTGCAGGGGGTGAAGGGGCCGCTGTAGACCCCCAGACATCACCTTTAAAAATGCAGGCAGGTTGCCGCATGCACTGTGAAAACATGGAGCGGCTTCAAAGCAGGCACTCCACTCTTCACATGAATGTGCTGCCCCCACAGCAGCCCGAGTTCGCAGCTGCCCTGGGGGCAGCACATTCATCATAATAATGCACAATTTCCTTCATTAAGATCGGCGCACCTTGTTAAAGGTGCGCCCAGCGCAACGAAGGAAAATGTGTTGTATGTATAATGTGGCCCCTGACCTGCACTCCCTCGCGGTCAGCATAAAAGTGCATTTAAGTCCTGTTTTACTACCTTTGACTATCATTGGCACCTTGTGCTTTTTGGTGCTAGTTTTACGTAAACCTTTAAAGTCATAGCACCTGTTCCTCCTATTGGATTTTTGTCATTTTGGTGACATTTTGTTAATTAAATCGTACTATATGATTCTAATTCATTGGGATTTTTATTGTTTTTCAGTTCAACTTTATTGCTGTTTGAGTATTGCATAAATACTTTAGACGTTGCCGCTAAGTTAAGCCTGACTGCTTTTGAACCAAGCACTTTTGGGGGGGAAATCTGTTCCCTCTGAATAAAAAATGGCTTCAGTATGGTACTGTGTCAGACTGCTGGAGGGGTTTGATACTTCTCGCCTTGTACCACAAAGGGCCAAAGTGATCTTCTGACAGTTGTAGAGGAACTCCCTGCTGTATGTTGAGGCTAAGATTTATTTTAAGATGTTTTAAACCAAATTTAACAGCCAGGCAAGTGAAAGGAACCTTCTGTCACAATTTGAAACATAGTATAGGGCTCACTGTGGGAGGACAGAGGATATAGTCCACTCTCTATGCTGATCAAAAGGCACTTTGTTAAGGGCAGCAATTATTTATCTTTTAATAGTGTCTTTGATCACATAGACAGGGCCATACTTGGGACTATTATAAATTGGTTCCATGCAATTTGTCAATTACACGAAGGATCACGTGCCCAGAATGAAATAAGCAGTACTTCTAGGCTTTCCCTGAGGATCTCCATAAATAGAGACTTGAAGCAGAGTTGTGTTCTCGAACCCTTGTTGTTCAACCTCTGTGGAAAAGACGTAGTCATTCTGGTTCTCTTCCTGTAAAGCTCATGGTTGTCATTTAGGGGTCTATGAGAACCCTGGCTAGCCCCTTTCACCCCTGGCACAGTATTACTGTCCCCTGGCCTCAGAGAAAGCAAAATCAGTGCCAGGAACACAGGGCAGCTCGTCCTTATGGACACTGGTTGAGGCTCCAATCTCCATGTTTTTTGTCATTTTTTTATTACACTAATAGTGAATAATATTATATTATTAAATCTTAGGGGTCGATTCCGATTCGGGAAAAAAAACGTCCGTACGATTTGTATCCGGAGCCCTCTCCGTAGGAATCGTACCAGTCCGTCCGAGTCGCGAAGTACGATCCGTATTCCGTGAATCCGTCCCAATCGTCGCGATCCGTACGTATTGCAAGGCTGAAACCGTGAACCGTACGACTCGTACACATACCGTACGACTCGAACACATGCCGTATGACCCGACGAGTACGATCCGGACCGGGGTATGAGGACGCGATTCGTACGGTCCACGTCAGGTAAGGGCGAGTCGTACGGAAAAGCACACAAACACATACACACTGTACGGTCCGTACCCCCCATGATCGCAGGGGTACGCACCGTACCCCTGCGATCATGGGGTGTACGAGCCGTACCCCCATTGTACGATTGGTGTACGAGCCGTACCCCCATTGTACGATCGGTGTACGAGCCATACCCCCATTGTACGATCAGTGTACGAGCCGTACCCCCATTGTACGATGGGTGTACGGGCCGTACCCCCATTGTACGATCGGTGTACAAGCAGTACCCCATGTACGATGGGTGTACGAGCCGTACCCCCATCATACGATTGGTGTACGAGCCGTACCCCCATCCTACATGGGGTACGGCTTGTACACCCATCGTACAATGGGGGTACGGCTCGTACACCCATCGTACAATGGGGGTACGGCTCGTACACCGATCGTACATGGGGTACGGCTCGTACACCGATCGTACAATGGGGGTATGGCTCGCACACCGATCGTACAATGGGGGTATGGCTCGTACACCGATCGTACAATGGGGGTACGGATCGTACACCCCATGATCGCAGGGGTACGGTGCGTACCCCTGCGATCATGGGGGTACGCACCGTACCGGGGGGGGGCGTTCCGTACCTGTTTCGGCGCAAACTCTGCTTTTACGGCTGTTTTCAGCTCCTGTAGAAAAAGGGTCGTACGGTACGTATCGTACTTGCTGGGTCGTAAAAACCAGCCACGAACCGTACAGATGTCGCGTACAGCGGGTTCCGAGGGAGAACCGTACGGAGATTAGAGTCGTACGGTGTCTTGTACGACTCGTACGGAATACGGCTCCTGGTACGAATCGTACTTCGTCGTACGTACGGGGGACGTTGCAGGGTACGATTCGTACGGGAAAAATGCTCCGAACGGCTATTTGGAGCAGTTTTTCCCGAATCGGAATCGACCCCTTAGTGTAATAAAAAATGGAATACAATTAGCTGGAATATGACCCTCCCTGGAAGCAGATTTAAGTAAATATTTGTGTTAAATGTATGCTGTGTGCATGTGTGCAGGTGAGAGAGTGTTTATATCCAAGAGAGTGTGTGTATGTGTGATTGTGTGTTTATATGTAAGCATGCGTGTGAGTGAACATAAAGGTCAAATGGTGAGGGATGTCACTTCTGCTACCCCTGGCCTTTTGCTGATTTTTTTCATTCATGCTGAAGTTAGGGGTCAATTGGACCCCCAATTCTCCAGTATGCAGGCGACATGATGCTGCTGGACAGGACCAGTGTTTGGGCTGTTGACACTGGCTTCTTCTTGAGAAGAGGATGAGTATTAATATAGGGAAAACCAGAGTCATGATAGGTTTGATGCGAATAAAGGAACCAGGGAAGTGGCATATGATTGGAAACTGAAAAGCAAAGGAGACTACCCTTGGGGTTGTCTTACATGAGAAGGGTCGACATCCTTCACATTTAGTGGGCGTCTCTTAAAGGGGCGCTCTCAGATTGTTCAGCGCTCTTTCAGGACCCATATTCCTGCCTTCATTAATAAGAAAAAACAGGCCAAGAAGCATTTCCTGGCGAATTATCAAAATGGCCTCTTAGAACAGGGCAGACCTCTCTCCCATTTTCCATCTTCATCTCCACGTGATCACATAAGTCTTGAGTGTTCATTTACATAATTAGAAGTGCTAATGTGAGCTCCTTGAAAATACTACTTTGAGGTGAGCTCTTAAGTAGCCCCTCCAGGCACACTTTCCGAGTCATTAGATCCTTTAGCAGCACAGGTAGCTCTAGATTGCAAACCGAATTTGCATTAGCCCTTTTTAATGAAATGATAGTGAAGCACTTAGCAGACACATTTGCGCGAAATAGACCTAAAATTAATTTCTATCAGGAAGCATCAACGTTTTGTTTTGGACTCTTAGGAGGAGAATAAAATGCAACCATACGGCCTCTTGCAAGTCTTGCAAACTAAATCCTATGTGAGTAGGATCTGGTCTGTTTTCATTAGAACAGGTAAAACAATTTGGAAAATATGGGCTATCTGTATGCTGCAAGAAATGTACATGTAAAAAGGAATCTATCGTTCGTGTTTTATGTTGCTGCCCAGGACTACTGCATTTGAGATGATTATATCTGAAATATTAATTTCTCCGTCTGGGCATATGGATGTCTTGTGTTAAATTAAGCATTCTTCAACTGCTATGCGGTTTTTAACAGTTTTTATTCTGGGACTAATCCGTACATTTACTCTTTTAAGACTGATGCTTTGCTATAAAGGGTATCAAATATTCTGCTGTGTTTTATTTTGTCTTTCACCCGGTGAAGAATTTGCTTCCTTGTGGCTGAGACGGTAGCCACAGGGGGCATTTGAGGGCCGAGCCTGCCCACAGTAATCTTTGCCACCCCCCTAAATGACCAAGGCAGCTGGCACCGACTTTATCAAAGAAAACAGACTGCATTCACTTTTGAATTCATACAGTCTAATCGGGAAAAACATGCTGGACTCCAGAAGCTGAATGAGGCCTAAAAATGCCCTTTTCATCTTGTTACATTTGCTGCACGTGCAAAGGCAACGTTTTAAATGCCTGGCCATGTCTTCTGAAAGAGTGCTGATTATTCCGCCCGCTCAAAAGAACGCGCCGCGGAGGCGCAAAATCAGCGGCGCGCAGGCGCGGCAGCCGGGCCGTGACAGAACCACTCCGTCACCAGCACAGCGTGTCCGTGGCTGGTGACGGAGTGGTTCCGTCACCAGCATCGATGAGGTTAAACATAGAGATGTTGTTTACTTTTTTTCTTGGACTGCAAAGTGAGTGAGTGTAGTAACATGATGCAGAGCAGTTGATTTGAATAACATATTAATTTATTCCACCAGAGAAATAAACCCTTAATCCCATCCCAAGCCAGGCGCAACCACCAACACAAGACATATTGACAATATCCCCCAAACACTGACCAAACGATCAACATAACAACCCAGGCTATACAGTTTACCCACCCAGGTAATCACCCAGGTAACCAGGTGGTTTCAGTGACCTCACTGTTCTTGCAACTGATAATCCTACATCACCATAACACCTGCACCTCAAATTACCCTTCCCTCTCTGAAACTCACAATCCTTCATGAGTTACCATCTCAAGCATTTGTCTTCCCTTCCAGCGGATGCCTTTAATGTACCGCCCTTCTGATACACTGCAACTCTTCTCAAGTTCCAAGTTTGACCGTTGTCCAATTTGACCTAATTTCCTCCTGCCTCTTTCTCCTTGAAGCAACAATGACATTAGGACAGACCTCTGCCCACACCACCGGTTCTATGTTTCACCCAATCTCCTTTGACCTGTGACACCCCTATACTCAACTTATTGCAACTGACAATGCGCTTCGGAGCCAACTTCGTACCTGCCTTCCCAGCATTATTTCAAAAGGAGTCCATCCCGTACTAGCAGTTACCGTGGTGCTATGAGCCAACAGCATATCTTTAATAGCCTCTTGAACTGGCAACCCTGCACTGAACACCATCTCCATGGTTTCCTTCACCAATCTGCTGCTCTTTACACCAAACCATTGCTCTGGAGATTGTACACAGAAATATACACATGCTTTATATCTACATTATAGAGAAAATATTTAATTTCAAAAGGAGGTGAGTTGGCTACCGTTGTCCGTTACCAATAGCGAAGGGATACCCTCCATTCTAAAAATGTCACCCAAGACAGCTATTGTGGACCTAGTGCTGATGGACCTCATAAAGACTACTTCCACCCATTTGGATTTGGCATCCAAAACGACATCCGCAAACCTTTCCTGATCAGGTAAGAAAACAAATGGTACAAAAGGGGGTGGTGATGGACGGAGCATCTGAACCAATCAAACACTCACACCCAGTCAACAGATCTGGGTTTAATCCATCACCGTTCTTTAGCCCACTCTGCCACCCCAGTTCAGACATGGCCATACGCAAATCAGTCTGACCCTGTGCCTCATGGGAACAGTCTAGCCCGAACTGCCAAGCCATGCCTTCCCTGGACCGTAAACAAGCTTCCGAGGACCGGTTTCTGGCATTTCAGCCGTCTTCAGCCCGGCTCGCTTGAATCCAGTGGCAAAGTGAGCAAAGGACTCACGTCTGAGCATACCCTGCCAACTTATGGCGAACAAAGCGGTACAAAAGGGGGTGGTGATGAACGGAGTATCTGAACCAATCAAACACTCACACCCAGTCAACAGATCTGGGTTTAATCCATCACCATTCTTTAGCCCACTCTGCCACCCCAGTTCAGACATGGCCATATGCAAATCAGTCTGACCCTGTGCCTCATGGGAACAGTCCAGCCCGAACTGCCAAGCCATGCCTTCCCTGGACCGGAAACAAGCTTCCGAGGACCGGTTTCTGGCATTTCAGCCATTTTCAGCCTGGCTTGCTTGAATCCAAACGGACCAATAAAATCTAAACAGACTTTCTCCCAAACTGCACTGGCCTAAGCTACATGCTGTTCCTGAGCTGAGACCCCTAAGCCCATTCTCAAGCAATTCTCTGATTCTCTACACACTCCACAGTCCTGAACCAACCTCTTCACCTGGGCATCCATGAGTGGCCACCAAAATGTTTCTCTTAGTCTCTTAAGCGTGAAAGTTTGACCAACATGACCTTCATGCACAAAATACACCAACTTGGGTTGCACCAAACTATGCGGCACAAACTTACTAGCCTTCATGACAATACTCTCACTTTGCAAAGACAACTCTTCCACGATGTTGTGGAAAGCCCTAACAGACTCAGGCAAAGTACTTTCTCTCCACACACACACTCCTCTGATCAACCCCTATTACTGCCTTAAGTGTGCCATCCCTCTCCATAGCCCTAATTCAATCAGTTCTGAAGATACAACTCTCCAACTAATCTGTGGCATCCTTAACACCAAACACCACTTCCTCTGTGTACAGTCACATTCTTCTGCAGCTTTATAAAGGTAGCCTTCACAATCAACTAACTTCTCCTTCCAGATGAGGACATATTCCACCCTGCAATCATACTCCTGTAATTTAATAACCAACCTTGTTAACCTGCACTAACAATTGTTTGTTCCAGCTGGACCTAGAACCTTGAATAGAGGCTTGTGATCCGTCCACACGCAATGTTGCTTCTTAATATAAAGGTCCAGCTGCATGTGGTTGCCCAAGCAGCAGCTAATGTCTCCCGTTCTATGATAAAGTAGTTTCATTCAGCACCCAACAAAGAGTGTGAGGCAAGCGCTACTGTCTTTTCCACGTTCCCATGCACCTGTGCCAAAACTGTACCAATACCAACTGCACTGGCATCCACAGTGGTAATAGTTTTTAAACTCATGTGGAAGGCACTGGAACCCCTGCATTAGTAATGCCACCCTTGATTTGTGTGAATGTAGTTTGCTGTTCCTCACCCCAAGTGAATATCCAGCCTGTCCTCAACAGAACTTTTAAAGCTTCTCTCTTACAGGCAAACCCATGTACAAACATGGAATAATATTCCACCAAGACCATGAAGGATCACAGTTTGTCCTTGCCATTGGGTACCTTTGCATTCACAATGGCCCTTACTAAATCAATTTTGGGCTTCACCCCATTTCTCATTATGAAATAGCCCACCTATACCACCTCCTGCAGTAAAACGTACATTTCTCTCTTTTCAGCGTCAACATTTTGTTTTATAATTCTGAAGTGCAATGGAAACAAAGATTTTAATAGGCTCAAAACAAATCTTGGTGATTCACAAATGATAAATATTGTATTGCAGCATTTGGATGGTGCTTACTACCCCTAAGTTTGGCACTGAAGTGCTTACTACATGGCCAGCAAGCTATGCCATACTATTGAGTGTGGCTGGAAGGGTGTTGTTTTTGTTTTGTGCGCCTACGTGGGAATTGTTTTCATGTTGTGCATATTGACCACCGAGGTGCAGTTATCTTGTTATGGAGGGCAGCGTATAGCAGTTTGGTGGATGATGAGGTGTGTGGTTTATGTTATGCTGGCACATTCGATCAGCTCAGCAAGTCCCTTTATGGTAGTTCTTATGGCTATAGTCTGCTTAAATAGTAACTGCGTAGGGTTGTCCAATCAGAATTGTTGTGTCTAATTGTGGGCCTGAGCTGGCACGGATGTAGGGAGAGAGAAGTAGAGAGATTTGCTGGGATCTGCATTGTTACTTTCATTCCATATCTGAATGTCATTGTGAGATGTAAAGAAGCAGCCATAGTGTATATATATATTTGGGACCTGCTGTTGTCGGCTAGATTAAAGTCTAACAATTAAACAGCAGTGTGTAACAGATCTCCTCAATATCCCATGCCTGTTCATTACATGATGGCTGTCTATTGGCTGCACAGTACTGGTGATAAACTACCCTAACAGCAGATATGTCTTATGTCAATGTAAGGGGTGTAAGTTAGAGTTGGCTGCCAACCGCTGAGTGTTATGGTATTAGTATTAGTGTGGACCAGAAATGTTATATATGAAATTACACAAATTACATAGCTATCTAATACCTTGGTGCACCACAGGTCAGCCCTCTTTAACTCGCCTGCCTATCGAAATTAGTTTGCAGGTTGTATTGTTTCTAATCTGTGTATTGTAAGCTGAAAATTGAGCTTGGGTGGGAATGTCTTTCAGGGTTCTGTTGCCAGAATGTGCGGTGATGTAGTTGTTTTGGAAATAGCCATGCTTTCAACTATCTTCTGAATTGTGTGCTCCTGGATGCTTTGAATGCTAGGAGATCACAAGTGTGAGAATGGCATTTAGTTTATGCTGGCATTCAAGGTATGGGAGGATTCAACATAGTGTTTTCATTGTGTAGAAGACTCTCTGCTTAGTGTTATTAACCCCTTTGGTCCTGGCACCGGAGGATTCTATTATTTTTAAACAAAGGGCAGGGTAGATGCTGAATCACTTCTGTGTCAGCTCCTACTCCCCCTCTTGCCCATCTGTGATGTCAGCGCTCCATGAGTCGTGGTAAAGGAGACAAGATAAGTTCTTGCTCTGCCGTCCGGTGGGGTTTTGGGGGGTCCATAATGCCTCCCCAGGTTTCAAGGAGGCATCATCGGAAAGGGGACAGTCTCCCCTTTCCAATGATGCCTCCCTGAAATGTTTTTCTAGTTGTGGATTGTGGTTTTGTCACAATCTACAGCCAGCAAAACCACTAGGGCACCAGGGACCATGTTTGGGATGTTGGCCATCGTGGTAATGGGCCAACCCACCCCGAGGGCCAATGTTTTATAGTGTTTTTCCCCTTGGGAGCACAGTTGTACACCCATTATAAGTTAATAATAAAAAAAAAAAATTATGTATGTAATTGTCAGGTGGTTGACCCTTCTTGCATACTGGCCGACCCCTTGTGGGCACTCATTTTTGGGTAAACTGTGTGCTTTACTGGGGGGAGGTGAGGGCGACAGAGGCGCCCATGGACAACCACACAGTTCCTAAAACAAAAAGAAAAAGAGGCAGGGGTTCACTTTTAACCCTTTTGAGCTTTTTGTTTAGATATATAACTCTGCAGATTATGCAGAAATTATAGATTATGTGCCATTTTTAAAAATAAATATGTGTTTTCCACAGGGAGCCTTTGCGCTCCCCAAAGAAAAACATACATTTATTTAAAGAAAATGCCACAAAATCTATCATCCCTGCGTAATCTGCAGATTTCTATTTAAAAAAGGTATGTAGCTCAAACAGGTCAAAAGTGACTAAAAACATAGCAAAATATGCTTGCACTCAGTGGAAGGCTCTGCTCAGAGGTTGACAGGTCAACGTTCAGTTGCTTATTCCAATATTTTATCATCATTCAGTTGCTTATTTTACATACTGGTGCTATGGATGTGAAATATTTGGCCCCAAACACTGAAGGAACCCCTATTGCTCATCTCTCAACTTAGAGCATTGGACCTTTTGTCTCATTGTCTCTTGGTCTACCCACACAAGGGGGGTTGCTGTTCTTATCCGGAAACATGTGCAAATTTAGGGCAGTTGGAAAAGTATGGCTATCTGCAGTTTCCAGAACTTTCCATCACAGAAATGTGAGTATAATGTGTGTTTCTTACCAAAGCTTGACGTTTGCAAGGTCTTCTGGTTAAAACAATCTAGTGAGCTAAGCATGCACCCCTAAACTCCCCTGGTTGTCTAGTTTTAAAAACTTTACAGGTTTTCTAGGTTTCCCCAGGTGCCAGCTGAGCTAGGTTCCAAAATCCACAGCAACCAACATTGCAAAAAAATTGTGCGTTCTCCGTGGAAAAATGTGATGTGTCTATATTGCATTTGGGAGCCCTATCCTGTCACAGGCACTATGACTACCCACACAAGTGAGGTAACATTTTTATCGGGAGATTTGGGGGAATGGTGGTTGGTAAGAAACGTGTGGCTCCTCACAGATTCCAGAAGTTTCCCTAGCAGAAATGTATGGAAAAGGTGTGTTTTTAGTGGAAGTCTGAGGTTTGCAAAGGCTTCTGGGTAAAAGTACCCAGTGTGTGTAATGGAAATCACGCACCTCTGCACTCATGAGGTTGCCTAGTCTTACAAAATGTGCAGGTTTGCTAGTTTTGCCTGGTCCTTCGCTTAGCAGGTCTCAAAATCCACAGCCACCAACATTGCAAAAAAAAAGGCATCGTCAGTGGAAATATGTGACGTGTGTATGCAGCATTTGGGGCCTTTTCCTGTCATAGGCAATGGGCATACCCACACAAATGGGGTTGCATATTTATTGGGAGTTTTTAGGGAATGCTGAGTGGTAGGAAATGTGTGGCTCCCAACAGATTCTAGAAGTTTTCCTCACAGAAAAGTGTGGAAAATGTGTGTATTTAGTCAAAATTTGAGGTATGCAAAGGCTTTGGGTAAAATTACCTGGTGAGTCCCATGCAAGTCATGCACCTCTGGACTCCCGTGATTGGCTAGTTTAAAAAAAATGGTCAGATTTGCTAAGTTTGCATGGGTGCCCACTGAGCTAGGGCCCAAGATCCACAGCTACCCACAATCAAAAAAGGGCGCATTTTCTGTAGAAAAATGTGTTGTGTCCACACATTTCTTACCACCCTAAGTTCCCATATGCCTCCCGACATGAACCATACCACTTTTGTGTGGTTGGGTCAAAAGACACAAAATACCCTGAATCACCATGTTTAAAGATAAGCAATAGGGGTTGTGGCAGTATTTGGGGCTCTGTTGTAGTGCCACCCAGGTATGTAGATGTGAAGTTCAAAATGGTAAATCCATACTTCCCTGTATGCACTTATCTTTCTATATTCTGTCCTATTCTTGTACCGCGGTATTGTGGGAAGTCCATATTTAGTAGTACAACCAGTATTTGGGAGAGAAGGCATCTATAGAGCCCAGCTTTCATGTTTGGTCATAGATGAGGGCCATGGGCCCCTAAAAATGTACGTCTGACTATATGCCTAGTTGTCCCTTGAATAATAAGTGCTTAGTTATTTTTGGTATCCAGGACAGCACTATTGTACTTCCGTATTCTGTATCAACACTGGTCTTTGGTTCGAATTTTGAAACATAAAGTATGTTTTTCTTGAGATATTATTATGGTTTTTAATATCTATTCAATAAATTGTATAAATAACGTGGAAGAGTCTATGAAAGCATTGTCACTGTGAATGTGTAGCTGTGTTTAATTGTCCAGTGGAGAGAAGAGCAAAACCTGCGTGGGTGCTCGTACCTTTAATCCCAGCGGTCAAATTGCTTCCAGTTCTGGAAGTCATGATCTGGAGGTTTGTGGCATTCAAGTCCACTTTGCGATAGCAAATGGTTCTGTCTGCTGGTTCATGGAATCATTCCTCATTAGTTGGGTGAGAACCAAATCTTGACTACCTGCTTGAATTCCAAGTAGTACTGGATGTTCTGTCTTTGCCGTAAGAGCTTTGTGTTTTTTTTTACACTCTGTTCAGAAAAATAAGTTTCTTCTTGTGGTTCGGGACAATCAGAAACGATACCAATCTACAGTGAAGGGTTCTGTTCTACGAGTATTTTTATGTCTTTCCTGTTTCAATTAGATGAAGAATGGTCCCTGCCCATTAATGGCTCTGTTTGCAATGCAGACTATGTTGAAGACAAGAGGAGTCAGATAAAAGTGACTTTAAGCTCTCCTTTAGAGAGGCAGACAGAATAGAGGCAATTCAAAGCGATTGCACAGATCCCGTTCCAACTCGCAAACCCAGAATCAAGAAGAAACAACAGAATGACTTAAAGAGCTGGATGCACGATCTGATGCGGATATTTGTACGTCCATGCACATATCTCTGGGTTCCACTACAATGGCTTATGGACATAACGGAATGTCCACACCGCCAGACTTTTGGTATTATGTTTTATAAAGTTGGAATGGTTGGGCAAGATTGGCGGACCGCGCTGGTTATCCCTTGTTCGGGCCTTCGTGGGGCTTCCTCCACAACAAGTACTCCTTGTTTTTGGAAGGATAGGGGTGGGAGGAGACGGGATGGGAAACGTTGGTTACATTTTGTTTGTAAGGTTGCTGACACCAAGCACACACTCCGATCATACACTGACGCATTAATAATTGCAGAAACTAACTACATGGCTGTTAGATGACACACCTTACAAGCATATCCATTCTGGGAGAATTGAACATAATATCTTGGAATGTTGGGGGGTTTTGAATACAATCAAGAGGGGAGCTGTGCACCAACTGGCAAAACGCTGCAACAAGATATACTCATACTCGAGGAGACCCATCTCCTAGGGAACAAAACCCCATGCCTCTGTAGATTCGGCTATAATATAGTATATTATTCTGGGTTTGTACGTGGCTCTCATGGCACAGTGGTTCTCTTACACTGCCGCGTGCCACATTCCATTACTAAACACTGGCTAGACCCGGGGGGGGGGGGGGGGGGCACTTTACTGTTGTTACGGGAACAGTGGCAGGGGAGCAGTTAACTATAGGAAGCATATATGTCCTACCCCCAATGGGACAAACATTCTCGGACAGAGTTACACAGCTATGGGGAGAGCTCCCAGCGGGCATGACGAGCCTGTGTGGTGACTGGAATGATGTGATGACCCCTCAGGATCGTTGGTGGGCCGTGAGGCAGGATCCCCTCCCTAACAAATCCAAACTAAATCTTCTGGCCAAACTAAATCTTTTGGGGTGGTTGGATACATGGCGTGACTTTCATCCCTTGACAAGTGGGTTAAAAAAAAATATACATCGGCGGTGCATGACACATTGTCACAGCTAGACTACATATTTCTCCCCCATAGTTATCTGCACAGGGTATCACACACTTCTATCTTACCCCGGGATAATCTGATCATCCGCAGGTTCAGCTTCTGCTGCACCTGCAGGCCCAGCAGACCCCATATCGATGACGCATGTCCTCCTGGCTTCTCAGGGACCATAATTATCAAGAGGTCCTACATCAGGCCATCACAGATTACCTCTTGGCTAATACAGATACAGCCCTTCCAGAATTATCCTGTGGGAAGCATTACAGCCCTCAAATAGAGGAGTAGATATTAGCTTCCGAACTGGCGAATAATTCAAACCCTTAGTTCACATAGTTGACCTCGAGGAGCGCCAGCGCTCACTAGAGTCGCAGATAGCTTCTGGGAGCGCCCAGGGATCGCGGCACAATCTTTTGTTAATCCAGCAGCATATCCATCAATTTCTCACCAACGAGACTAAAGAGACCTGGTTGGCAATGCAAAATAGGATATATCAATGGGGTGATAAGTCCAGTAAAATGCTGCATCGACTATGTCAGGCCAAGACGGCCCCTGTGTCAGTACCGATACTTAACGATATGGATGGGGTGCTACATGCCTCTCCGGAATCGGTAGTTCAGGTATTCACAACTTTCTTTGCCTCATTATACCAACAGCGGGAGCTCATCTCAGAGTCCCTTATTGATGAGTTCTTGTCAGATATCCCCCCGCAAGCTCTCTGATCAGGTAAGGGACATATTGGACCCCCCCCATATCATTAGATGAGTTAATAGCAGTGCTGATAAACATCCACTCGGGCAAAGCTCCGGGACCTAATGGTTTTCCCAGCAACGTCCTGCGGACACACATGACAACGCTGTGCCTGCACTTAATAGCAGCACTTTAAAAAGCCCTTGAACAACACATTCTGCCCACTGACTGGCAGCATTTCGAAATAGTAATCTTTCTCAAACTTGGTCGCCCCCAGAAGACCCTGCTTCGTATTGCCCTATCTCATTGGTCAACTTTGAGCCCAAACTCCTGGCAAAGTTCACTCTGATCATCTTTGATCATGCATCCACGACCTTCTCCACCCAGATCAGTCTGGCTTTATGCCACAGCGTTTCACCAAGCACAACATCAAACGGGTCCATAATGCCATTGCCAGGGCCCAGGAGCTTGGCCGACCAGCAGCTATTCTTCTGGCAGACATAGACAAGGTGTTCGACTCCTTAAGTTAGACTTATCTCTTCAAACTACTCGGTGCTGTAAACTGAGGTACCCACTTCATTGCATACACGCAGCTGCTGTACACAGATCTCTTGGCCTCAGTGCAAATAGTGGGACATCGATCACCCCCCTTTTCCATCCATCGGGGCACGTGACAAGGCTGCCCCCTTTCCCCGCTGCTCTTCACTCTGGACATAGAGCCCCTGGCTGTTTGGGTACAACAGGAACCTCTCGTCCAGGGGTTCGAATGGACACAAGAATATTCGGATAGAATTGCACTTTACGCAAATGATGCTCTCTTTTTTTTTACAGATCCATGGTCCTCTGGGCCCTATATTTTTTAGATCCTTCAAATCTTTGGGGAAACAACCGGGCTGGGAACTAAGCCCCCCAAGTACATACTTCACCCCGTATGTGGTGATCAGCAACGCCAGACCTGGGCCTCACAGCTATCTCATGCCACAGATGGTTTTAAATACTTGGGTGTCTACATATCACTGTGTCCCTCGGCTTCACTGACGCACAATATTCTTCCACTGCTCCCCGCGGTCCGCAGCGAAACTGCGGTTTAGTCCCAACTGGCACTATTTTTATACAGACGTTCATCCATTTTCAAAATGGTGTCCCTACCGCAACTAGTATACTTGCTACAGAACTTCCCGGACATTATCCCCCACTCATGGTTCACACAGTTAAATGCAATTCTAAATAAGTTTTTATGGCAAGGAGGGGCTATTCGAGTTGCACTACACACATGCACAGAATCAACCTACTGCGGTGGCATCGCAGCTACAGATTTATATGCATATTTTTCTGCATCCCATCTCCTAGTTATAAATGAATGGTGACTCCCCCCAAATGCGGCACACACACATTACATGCAGAGCACATCAACATTAACAATGATGTGGTACAAACCGCAACACGTCCACAACAGAATAGAGGACACAACTGGTGCTGCTTGTCTGTAGAAACTGGCCAATCACATTTGGCATTGCAGGGAAATGTGAGTTGACAATGTACAAGTACAAATGTTGTCGGAATGTCCACTGTCCCACATCAAATAGGCAGCTCGCCTGTTGCAGGGATTCTGCTCAGGCACAGAACTGTGCACAGAGACTCAGGACCTCAGTGAATTAGGGTGTACCAAAAACTCACATTAGTACCCAACATCCCCTACCAGACTAGCATCAGTGCCTCATTAGCTCTTCGTCCTATAGCAAAGTAACCAATGATTAGACAACCCAGAACATGCGACTTAGGTTACCTCAGGTAAGGTGGGAAACATGAGCACTCTTTCGTTATACTCCCATACCAGTCCAAAACAGGGAGTAAAGGGAGACACGTGCAAGTTTAAAATATTTATTTTAACGCCGTGATCTCAGGTGCAGCATCTTAGCTAGTACAAGCAGACATATGATAAGAAATAAGATTGTCAGCATAGTTACAATTCCATAAAATACAAAGGGAGAAAACATGCTATAATGCTAAATGGAAACAGGTTAAATATATACCATTATTTCACCCTCCCTTGCTTGTAGGTTATTTTATAACTAAAGAAGGTCTCTTAGGCTTGCATAGGCGACCCCATACCTCAGGGATTAGCAAGAGTGAATCACATCAAGTTCTGCACAAGCTCTCAGCATACAAATGTTCTCCAAGTGTGTTCAATCATGCCTACACAGTGCATTATTAAAGGCGCCAGTATCTCATGTGGCTGCAGCTGCATATGTGTTATGTCTAGAATGTGCGCGGATCACTTCGAACAACAGCCACAGTGTTGAAATAACCTTGAAGGCCTCGGCACTCACTGGTCAGACTAAGCTTACAAAGCAAGTCTAGCGATGTAAAAAAAAAAGTTATTCTCATGTGAAGCAAAACACTTAGCCTAACTCTAAACAATTAATAAAGTGTGAGCCATGTGCAAAAGACAGCAGAAAGGTAAAATGGCGTTTAAACTTCTAATACGCTCATGCTAACCTAACACTGTGTGAATGCAAGGCTCAGCCCAACTACACCCCCAAACGGTCACAATGTACACTGTCACGCAGTCTGAATGCAAACATGTACAATGCATCAACATACATGTGAACACAATATTAAACTGATCTCCCGTTCACATTGCAGGGAGAAACCCAACACCTCCTGCAGAGCAGGCCAAACCTCTATTCTCTGATGACAAAGAGGACCACCATACCTTCGACTCTGATGCCCTCCAACAGCTCATGGAGAACCTCCACAGCCCACTTCCAGGAGCAGGGCAGCCCAGCTGCTACGAGGAGAACCCACTGCCTGCACAGAACACACACCAGGCAGCATCCACCACCACAGCTGCCTCCCAGGACCCCCAGGGCGAATACATGGGATTCCAACGCCATGTGTTGGGGTGCCAGGAGAATCTGGCAGAACAGGTGCATGTGGGGTTCGACCGCATGGCAGACAAACTAGATGCCATACATGGGTGTCTAAGTCCCATCAGGGACCACTCACAGTCCCTAACGGACACCCACATTTGGCTCCATGAATCATGGCTGACATCGCTAGAGTCCTGACTCTGAGACAAGAATGACTGTCAAGTCAGAGTGGCTCCAGTGAGCTCGTCCGGGAGTTGGGACACAGGCAGAGGATCATGGAGAACATGGAGCGTACGGAGGTGGAAAGAGCGGCTGCACACCAGCGAGAGGTAGCTGGGTCCCTCAATGCCCTAAAGACCCTCCTCATGGCATTGCTGCCACAAGGCCTGGCGCTGATGCATGCTGCTGCTGCCACTCCATCCACATCTCCGGCCCCTGATGTGTAAGTGCCACAACGTGCGGCAGACATTCCACCTCTGGCCCATGAGGTGTCACTGCCGCACAGTGCTGGAGACAGAACACCACCACCCACATGTGAGGTACATGCCCCAGCAGAGGACGAAGATGCAGATGAATCTGCCTCCATGGTCAGAAGGACGCAGTAGCATTTATCTCTGCCATATGGCCGGTTTCTGCTTGGTTCTGCCCGCTGCATCATCACCTTCCACTGTCCCCCAATGCACTTTACTACACTCACCTTGGACCTCAACATGGACTGCCATATTCTGTTTGGTCACTAATGACACAGCTATCAGACTGCGGACTGAACTCCTCCTCTTCTGATGTACTTGTCATTCCCTGAAGGACTCTGGCTGGCCCTCCATAGGCCAACAATGTAAAGTGGGGTTTGCATGGCCATGTACTGCTCCAGCTTCAACACTCCACTGAATGTGCAATAAACCTTCATATTCACACAGATGTGTCATGCCTATGATCATTCAAGTGTGGAATTATGGATGAATGCAGGGTCTGTGATTCCCCCTTATGTCCATGTTGCTCATGTTATGGGACTTGAGTCACAGGGTGACACATTGCCGATTGCGATCCGGGTGGTGCCGACACTACAGCGGAGACACACGCATTAGTTACCTCCTTGTCCAGCCCAGGAAGGAACCACACCCAGAACCTAGCGGTCACACCCTTACGCTGAACTGGCATACGCAAGGCCAGCCCACTCCGCTTACGCTCACAGGGGGGACAACAATGCACTGAGGTAGGGGCACCGTCCTGGCGGGATTAGTGTGAGCCCTGCTGGACCTCAGTGTAGGCCTGAGCCAGCGGGCAGTGTGGGCCTACCACCACGTGGCGTTTCCTTGCAGGTCAAAGAGTTAGTGGGACCTCAAAAGCTGAGCGGGTATGCGACCTGCGAAGATGCTGTGTGCTCTGCTATTGGGAAATCAAGACCCAGAATCAAGTGTGTGACATGGTGGCTCGCGGTGTGGGGCTGCATGATGTGGAGGGTGCCATGGTCGCGGGCCCCTGGCTTGGAGCTCCCACCGGCACGTGGTGGGCCCTCTTGGAGAGATGTCGGTGGTGGAAGGCGAGCTGTGAGGCCTGTGTGCGCAGGGGCGGGTAAGCGATGATGGTGTGTGCAACTGTATGTACTCTGCCATTCATGTCTCTGGAAACTGTTTCAGATAAGGGACCTGGGGACTGCAGTGTATACCGGCATGTGGTTGGAAACACACCAGTCGCAGAAGGTGAGCAGTGAGGCCTGGGTTCGCAGTGTTGGCACTCTCACTTCCTCTCTTTCTCTCTCTCTAACTGCCTCTCTTTCTCTCTCTCTCCCTTTCTCTTTCTCTCTCTCTCTCACTCCCTTTCTTTCGCTCTCTCTCTCTCCCTCTCTCTTTCTCTCTTTCTCACTGTCTCTCTTTTTGTCTCTCTCTTTCTCACTCTCTCTCTCTTTCTCTCTCTCTCTCTCTATCTCTTTTTCTCTCTCTCCCTCCCTCTAATTCTCTATCTCTCTTTCACTCTCTCTCTCTGTACTTGTCTTGCAGGCTGTGACTTACAGAATGTCCTGAGAAAACCCGGCATAACTCTTCAGAATAGATGTTTTGGGTTTATTCTGTAATAAACAAATTATTTGGATATTCTAAGATGAATGCATGATTCTCCTTTTTCTGACCACACATGTATGTTAGGTGTTGTGATTGTGCGATCTCAGGCGAATTGTTTGGTACATGATTTCGTAGAGTTGATGTGCAATATCTTTGTCCAAAGGGGGTGGGGGGTGTTTGGGGTAGGTAACATGTACAATGGGACCCCCTCAAAGAGCAAATGTGGCCAAGGGACAGAGGGGAGGAACAATGAACCAGAAATAGAAAAAATCCCTTCGGTGGCCATATACTTCAATTATGTACATACATCAATTCATATCAAAGGCTAGTGACAGAAGGAGAATAATGCTAAACAAAAATCATTCAAAAAATAATATTTATTACTTCTTTTTTTTGTAAATATAAATTCATATAAACATCGTTATAAATCAAACAATTCTATGGACAACACATCAATTAATTATACAAATTCATGAAAGAGATAAAGGAATCATAAAGATAAGCAACAACTAAATATATATATATATCCCCCATGGTATCAGACATACAAACAACTTACTCTCGTGCTACCAATCATACTACAGTCAAACCTCATACATTGATGAAAAAAGGAACTGGTAAACAATTAGCTAGATAACACAGCTAAAATTGTTCAAGGGCTACAGAAAAGTAATAACGGCCCTTGTAGCAGGTCTACGCGCGTTTCGGTGGTTCAAGCCACCTTCATCAGGACCTTGTTCACCATTTAGTGCAGAACCCGGGGATCAGACTGGACAAAGAACCTAAAAAGGAGAATAAGTCTGTCACTCAAACATCCACAAATAAAGTTTATAAAAAAGGCATAAAACATTCACTATTGCAGTTAAACTATGGGGGCTCATCAACGCGACTCAAGCAGGCACCTATACTGTGTTAGTGAAGGGAATATGATTAAGCTGACTTCCTAGCACAGCGAAAGAGAGGCCTATTGGGCCAAAAGTACCTATTCACTACAGAGCATGTTATCGGCTAAGTCATAAACACCAGATGAAAAAACACAAAAATTAACTGTTTGCATGGGAAACCTATCCTCAAAATAGGGGTCAGAGACTCACAGTAGCACGGCTATACACTGTCTATACTTACAAGAGAGCACAGTAAGTATTTTTCCTTTTTAAGGTGCAATTATAAAGATCATATGATGGACCAGATCAATTTGAGCAGCATCTACTTGCATGGGAAACTATCCTCAAGAAAGGTGTCAGAGACTCACAGTAGCTCAGCTGTACACTGTCTATACTTACAAAAGAGCACAATGAGTATTTTTCCTTTTTTTTTAAAAAGTGCGATTATAGGGATCATATGATGGTCCAGATCAATTGAACAGCATCTACAAAGGAATTTAAAGGAGATTATAAATGGAACTGTAATGGCGACTTGCTGAAACTCTTGCATGTCCCAGATCAAGTAGGGCTTACCAATAGCGTCGTTTATGATGGAAGCAAAACAGGCATGTGAGACTCAGGACTTCATCCGAATTAATAGCTACAAGGAGAATTACACAAATACCGAGAATTACATAACGTGTGTGTGTTACCCATTGATGCCCATCCTTCTTTCACACTGACAGTAACCTACCAAGGTGGTCACAGTGTGTCCTTGTTCAATGGAACTTTGCGCAATTCATCTATGTGTCGTATTAAAAAGAAGAAGAAGATCTCAAGTTGGTTGGGGCTGCCGGCGAAGGGACTCAGTACTGTTACTTCCTAGTCTGTGCAAAGGAGGAAAAAAATAACACAAGAGTCCAATAAGGACTAGCACATTCAACTTCATATGCATGTCCAAGAGAGTCAGAGAAAAGGGTAAAAATGTGGGCTTACTTATGTGTACAGTAGAGATGCAGTCCGTTGGTACACTGCTTTATTGTATACGAGCGACTCTAAGAAAGAAGAGAGAGCGTTACATGCTATTCGGGATTGTGCAGGGTATGGGTGTTTGGGGTAGGGCCCCGGGGGGGCTTGGGGGTGGTTCTTCTGGTGTTGGCGGTGGGTGTTGTTGCCCTCTTAGGGCTCCGGGCTTCAGGTTCAGTTGCTCAAGGGCATCTGTAGTTCTTCATGTATGGCTCTGGTTTGTGCTCCCTTGTCTGGTTCCGCTTGTCGTCCGAATTTAACCAGGTCAGAGCAGGTGTTAATTCCCTGCTGCTAACGTGCCTTATCGCATGTTTTAGGTTCTTATCACCGATCTGGCTGGTCATTGAGAATGCTGCAAAGTGGTGTTGTCGCTGCTTTTTGAATGGGAACACCTACTCTACATCTCATTAGTGTTAGTTGCCAGGGTCATCTGTGGTGATGTTTTTTGCGACTGCTATCGCAGGTAAACTGGTGGTATCGGCTGTTAACACCAGCTTGTGAATGGGGCAATACATTTATCGCCACTTTGGCTGTGATTAAGTGTCTATAACTCAGTGATAAATCCTGGAGAATATTCCCCTCTGTCCGTAGAAGCAGCAGTTCCTGAGTCTTCAGTATTGCCTCATCTTCAACAACCCTGACAAGAAAAGAGAAAAAAAACAAAGTTAAGTACTCTTCGAAATAATTGCAAGCACGTGTTTTTAAGCTTGCACTCATGCAAGTTAGCTGGACAATAATGTCAAGGCTACATATACAAAGACTAGCATAGAAGAAGTAGATTGTGGCTGTGAAACGTTATGAAATCGCAATACATTGGCAGAATAGTAGACATTCTACCTGAGGCATGTTGGGGTGTTTTTGGATCAGCGTGTTAATCAGAGAGTGAGTCGTCTGAATTAACCTACACCTAAGCCACTCAATATTGGGCCAAAGTGAGCGGGAATACATAGTGGTTGAGTTTTGTTGTGTGTGATACCTACAATGTGAGAAAGCAACCGACTGAGAGAGTATTAAACTGAGAGTCATCGTTTCTAGCTGAATGGCTCTCAGCTCAGAGTTACTTCTCAAGGTCACATGAGACATCTAGTCTAAGTTCAGGTTCAGAATACAAACTCTAATCCAGGCATTTAGAACTCATGAACCAGGTACCTGACCATGACACAATACCATCAACTAACATTTGCACCAACTACTTAAGCACCAAATTGTTAATAACAAGTTTCTTGTTCCCTAGGAGTTCAGCAGAAGAAAGGGGGCATGTTGCACATCAGGGAACCCAGAATGGAACACCATCGGACATCCCTGTGGACAGACCCAGACAAGACCAGCCAAGCAGATTCTCTTCCCCTCCTTTCCTTATTTTCTTTCCCCCTTACCCCTCAGTGCTTCCTCCTGGGGAGCTTTCAGAACGCTCGCCAGAGTTTTTGCTCTTGGGCATTGGAGGACTATTCATCCTTCAGAACGTCGCTCCTGCCAACACCGGTCCTAGGAGGCTTGTTTCCGGTCCTGGGAGGACCTGGCCTGGCAGTTCGGGCTAGACTGTTCCCATGGGGAACAGGGTCAAGGCAAATTTGCATATGGCTGGGTTTAAACTGGAATGGCATGGGGAGCAATGAAGCGATTAATTTAGGCATAGATATCAGTACTGGGGCGAATGTTGGGCATTGTACAGCATTATGTAAATCAATAGTTCTTTTTGCATTTGTCACCCCAAGTTGACTCCGTGCTCTTCATGCCACTGGAGTCAAGCTAGCCTGGCTTATGAGGGTGAAACTCCGAAACTGGTCCTAGGATGCTTGTTTCCCGTCCAGGGAGGACCTGGGATGGCAATTCAGGCTAGACTGTTTGCATGAGGATAAGGGTAAAGACTGATTTGCATATGGCTGGGTCCAAACTGGGTTCCACAGTGAGAAAAAGGACAATGGATTAAACCCAGATCTCTTTACTGAGTGGTTGAAAAGTTTCAGCACTCCATCCATCATCTTGTTGTGTTCACTATGTTATCAGGGCCTGAGGAGCGAGCTAAAGGATGTATTAGCTCAAGTAATAAATCTCCCCACCAGTTGTGATGAACTAATTGCCCTTGGCATACAGTTAGACCATCGTTTGTCTGACAGGAAAAACAAAAGGTATAAATCAGGCTTGCAGTTATACATTGTTTGACTAAACAAGACTTCTTCGGAAGAGTCAAGTAAGGCTAATAGTGTGGAACTGATGCAGGTCAGAGGAATACGTGGTCCCCTATCTCCGGATGAAAGGGATAGACGAAGGAAACAAAAATTATGCATGTACTGGCCATTTCATAAAAGACTGTGGCACAAGACCAAAGGGGTAGACCTAGGATCTCTGGAAACGCCTCAAGCCATCATAATGGCACACTGCCCCGAGGTTCAGACCGAGGCGGAAAACTAAAAGTCTTGTTTATGTTAGAGGTTCCATATTCTAGACTAACCTCTACCGACACCTCAGCTTAATTTGCCAATACCCTACACAACTCAGTATACACAACACTTGAACATACATGTGGTTCTGATTGTGCCTGACAGAAGGCAGGTACAGGGGATGTACGACATTACAACGCATGCTTTTACATCGCATGCTTTTACAACGCGAGTTTTACAACGCATACCATTACAACGCATAGTGCTTTGGGGCGCTGGATAGTGAATTATTTAATTTACTATTCCAACTCCAGTCCCCGTGGATAGTAGGGAAGGTGTTGGATAGTAAATGAAATATATTCCCTATCCTAGAGCGCCCCCCAGCGCAATGCGTTGTAATGGTTTGCGTTGTAAAAGCTGCGATGTAAAAGCATCGCGTGGTAAAAGTTGCGTTGTAAGTGATGTTTCCCGGTACAGGTGTCAGCACTGCTGGATTCCGAAGCAATCAGAAACTTTGTTGATTGAGGCTTCACCAAGCAAATAGGAATACCTGAACTGAAGTTGGTAAATTCCATGGATGGGCGAGCTTTAACTTTAGGGTAAATATGTTACCATCCTAAAGAGCTAACTATGCAGATCGGTGCAACGCTAGTGGAAACAATTCAATTCAACCTCATTGATATTTCTCAGTTCACTTTAATACTTGGAATGACCTGGTTGACCCTCCATGATCCAATGGTACATTGGACCACATGCTCAATTGAATTAAACTCTTGTTTCTGTCTACAGTACTACTGCCTGATTAAGCCCAGTTCAGTACCCAGTGAGGACGGTCTGGCCAAACTTTCGTATAGCTGTGTGAATACTCAGTTATGTTGCTTACCTACACTACCTGACCATTGCGCTGCATGAAAGGCAATGTTTCACAAGAATTAAGCTTCTCAGCGTCAGCCTCATAGAGACTATGACTGCAGCATTGATTTGGTCCCCCGGCCCTTCCATCCCTTGTAGTTGGATTTTCACATTGATTCAACCGGAACCAATCATTTTAAAAGGTATATAGCGGAAAAATTGGCATCAGGGTTTATTTGACCCTCTCAATCTTCAACTTCATCCTCACTTTTCATCAC
Source organism: Lissotriton helveticus (assembly GCF_964261635.1). Classification (NCBI taxonomy): domain Eukaryota; kingdom Metazoa; phylum Chordata; class Amphibia; order Caudata; family Salamandridae; genus Lissotriton; species Lissotriton helveticus. Next base: position 200,788,240 of record NC_136063.1, on the reverse strand, counting down.
TCCCAAGAAAGGGGGGTGAGCAATGGATATGCATTGACTGCCGAGCCATAAACAAAATATTAGTAAGAAATCGGTATCCTCTATTGTTAATTCTGGTTCTTCTCGATCAAATAAAGAAGGCAGTAATCTTCACTAAGCAGGATTTCTGTGGTACGTACCATCTAGTCATAATCCCGAGGAGTGATGAGTGTAAGACCACATTTAGGACCACGTTTGGGCTTTTTTTCATACCAGATCATGCCCTTCGATCTCTTCAACACCCCGGTAGCCTTTCAATACTTTATGCATGATGTGTTGAGGGGTTCTCTTGATTTCTTCTGCATCATCTACATAGACAATATTCTTATTTATTCAAACACTCTCTAAGACAACATTAGGCATGTGAAGTATGTTTAAGCTCATGTGCAACAACATTGCTTGTTGGCAAAATTCAAGAGGTGCCTATTTCATATTACCTAGATTGACATTCTGGGCTACATGATCAGTCCAGAGGAAATCGAAATGGATGACAGCAAGGTCAAGGCCATTCTGCAGTGACTGGCACTGGTACATGTTAAAATCTTGCAAAGTTTTGGTGGTTTTAGAAAATTTCTTTAGGCATTTTATCAAGAAGTTTTCATCAATGGTCCATCCTCTAACTAAATTGGTGCACAAAGGAATATCCTTTTGATGTATCTCTGAAAGTAACCAGGCTTTCACCAACTTAAAAACTCCGTTTATTCAAGCCCCACTATTACGCTATCCAGATGTTACTTTGCCATTTATTCTGGAAGCGGATGCTTCCAGTTTAGCCTTGGGTGGGGTATTATCCCAAAGACACCCGAAAACGCGCCAGCTTAATCACATGCCGTACTATTCACAGAAACTTACACTCTGTTAAATTAATTACAGTATATCTAATAAAGAGCTACTGGCTATCAAGTGAGCATTTAAGGAGTGGTGCCACTCTCTGATGAGGGCTAGGCACACTTTGGAATTTACACCTAACATAGGAATCTACGATACTTGAAATTTGCCCACGTTCTCACCCTACGTCAGTTGCGCTGGTCTTTATTTTTCTCTGACTTTGATTTTACAATCTCTTACTGACCAGGGACCCAAAATGGTGAGGCAAATGCATTATCATGGTCTTCCGGGTTCTCTGATGAAAGCCCAAAAGGTGATCACCCTCTTAATCTAAAAGAACAGGCTGTACAACCAGACAGTCAAGACCAGGGAAATGCTACTGTGACTAAAAACTTTTTTTATGGTTTAAAAGGCACAGATGGAGACCATACAATCTAGAGAGTGGTTATCAAAATCTAGGAATCATGGGAGAGGAGTTGGCCTACCGGCTACGGCGCTCGACCTCGGACCTGGGAACCTGGGTTCGAGTCTCGGTAACGACGCCAAAAACCTCCTGTGATTCTGGGCAAATCACTTAATCTCCCCGTGCCTAAAATTAATGTGTGTCTGTCCTCATGTAACGTAACTGGTGCTATGTAAAGCGCTCTGATACCTGATTCGGTTCGGGTCTAGTATGCGCTATATAAAACTCTGCAAAAAAATAAATGTACAAAAAGATGGGTGATGTTATTTCAGGCGCACTATCTATGTTCCCTTCCCTTCCCAGACCTTCAACTTCAGGTAATTGAGTCAAAACATGACTCTGGCCTGACAGGGCACTAAGTGTCGGATGTATGTCGTTACAACGCATGCTTTTTCCATGCATGCCTTTACAACGCAGGTTTTACAACGCAAGTCGATACAACGACTTGCGTTGGGGGGCGCTGGATAGTGAATAGTTTAATTTACTATTCCAACTCCAGTCCCCGTGGATAGTAGGGAAGGTGTTGGATAGTAAATTAAATTATTACCTATCCTACAGCGCCCCCAAGCGCAATTCGCTGTAACGAATTGCGTTGTAAAAGTTGCGTGGTAAAGGTAGTGCGTGGTAAAAGTTGCATTGTAAACGCTGTTTACCCTTAGTGTCATCTAAAACCATAGCATTAAACTCTCAATATTTCTGGAGGCTCACTTTTAAACTTGATGTTGTTCACTGTATGGCTACTTGTTAAATCTGTGCCCATATTAAGGCTAGTCACCAAACCAGCTAGTCTACTACAATCCTTCCTGATTCCCATAATTCCTTAGCATACCAATCTATGGACTTCAAGGTTGAGATGCCACCAAGTAAAGGTCACACAGTAATACTGGTTGTAATCGACCATCTAACCATGATGGAGTATTAATTAGCCTTACCCAGACTTCTATAGGCTCTCAGGTTAGCACAAGAGTTTACCTAACACAACGTTAGATTACATGGAATTCCCAGTGTGAACATTACAGACCGAGGTTCCCCGTTCACTTCTCAGTTTTGGCGACAGATATGCAAATTACTACATATAGATGCTCATCTATCTACCAGTTACCATCTGGAAACTGAATTAATGACTGAACGTCTAAATAAAAACCCTGAGCCAATATCTCCGAAGCGTTGCCTTACAACATGATAATGACTGGTCTAAGAATCTATGGATGGCTGAGTTTGTCTACAACACTGATACTCAAAGTATGGCCCTGGGGCCACATGCAGCCCTCCTGACCTTCACATGGAGCCCCCTGGTCAATTGGAGCAATAGGCTGCTGTTTACGTGACTCCTCACTAATAATAAAAATGTGTTAAATAAACAGGGAAGCATTTATTTAAAAGTGAATTGGTTTAAAAAAAGGATGTAAATAGGAAGTCCTGCACTACTTTACTTTTGAAACACCATCCTTTTTAAACATACCTTGTGCAAAAGTGTAAAAAATAATACAGCCTCTTCAAAATTCATAGTGTATTTAATTCAAATGCAGAATCTTTTCACCTTAGTACAACAGATAATATCAGTGCATTTAAAAGTATTAATTTAAATGTGATAGGTTTTAAACATGAATATAGAAATATTATTTCTTCCCCCTACCCTGACAACAAAGCCAAGAGTGAACTAAATAGGCAAGTCAGTTGTTATGTGCCCTCTTTGGGTGGCCTGGGTTTCTAATATACATGTACAACATTATAGTTTATTAAATCAATCACAGGAGAAGGTTTTGTATAGCACACAGCCTGAAGCCATGTATTTCGAGGTCCTCTTATATGTGATCATGAAGAATGAGGAAGGAAAGTGAAAAAAAACATTTCCCCAGTATCACACAATTTGCTAAAGTGGGGAAGCCAGGAATACATCCATGTTTTCAGGTTTCACATTCTTCAGTTCAGCCACTAGATGTATCTGCTTCGCTACCCCTACCCCTACACCCTTACCGCCAATCCCTTTAACCCCCTTGCCCGACCCACACCCCGTTGACATCAATGCTGCCCTCAGGCACACCACATACCAAACTGCTTGGCCCCTGGGAAAATGTTTGTGAGTACCCATGGTCGACAATAATACTATAAAAATTCCCCTAGGTAATGTTGCCCATTTTATTTTTTGATGGGTCATAATCCTAACACCTTAACCTGCATTTTTCCAGGGACATCTCACTTACCCACAGTAGCGGAACTTGCGTGTGATAACAGAGGAAGCTAAGCAGAGCTTGAGAAAAGCTCAGAAAACCACTAAACGATAGGCAAACACTCAGCAGAACCAGACTACCAAGAGGGGAATCCGGTGTGGTAAGCAACCAAACACTTGTAAATTCCCAGAAATCGAAAGCTGAAACCACGATATGTGATGCTTTATAAAATAATCAAAAACCCTTAATCCAGTCATTGTTAGACTAGATCTATCAGCTAGCATGTGCATTCATTCATTCTTTCACGTATCATTGCTCAGGTTTTGCCATCGTAATGTACGAGTTCAATCTCTTCCCACTTTCAGTTTGATAGATGGGGAACAGGAATATGAGATGAAACAGGTCTTGGATTCCAAGGTTAGTCTGTGTTGCCAATATTATCTAGACGATTGGAATGGATACGGCCCGAAGACCGTTTATCGGAACCAGCCTCACATCTCCTTAATGCCCCCTGCTGGTAAGGAAATTTGATGTCACCCATCCAACTCAACACAGGCCATCGCCAAGACCAAAAATCTTGCAGGGGGTACTATCAGACCCCACGTTGCCCTCATTATCAATACCACTCTGTTGGGGCTTCTATGGATCCAAGCAGTGAGGGCTAGGAAGCACAGACACACGTACACATGTTGAGGGGGCTCATTTTTTCATCTACGATAGGCAGACACATGTTGAGCAACCTTGGAGACAGGAGCCGTCTGATTGGCTGGTTCAACTAATGAACTCACTCGATTAGATCCCTGAATCAGCAGCCATTGTATAGGCCTCGCCTACATAAGGCCACACTCGGTGGCACACTCTTGGCAATTTAGTTTCCAGCAAGAACAGACAGCATCAAACATGAACTTGGCTCTCTGGTATCCAGCGACGACATTTGCAGGAATCCACGTCTATTGCATCAGCAGTTCCCAAATCTTCGACATTACCTCATCTTCTACAACCTGGACAAGAAAAGACAAAAGAAACAACGTTGAGTACACTTCGAGATAAGCACACACGAAAATGCTTAAGCTTGGACTCATGCAAGGTAGCTGGACAATAATGCAAAGGCTACAGAAACAAAGATTACTACAGTACCAGTAGATTGTGACTGTGAATGTTTATGAGATCGTAACACTAGAGGCAGAACAGTAATCATCCTACATGAGGCGTGTTGGGGTGTTTTTGGCTCAGCGCTCGTTGGAGAGTGAGTGGACTGAATTAACCTACACCCAAGCCACGCAATATTGGGCCAGAGTTAGTAACAGAGTGGCTGAGTTTTGGGGGGTGTGATACCCATAGTGTAAGAAAGTAATTGAGTGAGAGAGAAGTAATCTGAGAGTCACTGTTTCTAGCCAAATAACTCTCAGCTCAGAGTTACGGCATCCCTTGTTGCCCCGAATCTGCATAAGGGCACATGAGACATCTAGTCTAAGTTTACGTCAGAATACAAACTATAATCCAGGCAATTAGAACTCACAAACCAGGTACATACCACGACACATTACCATCAACCAACATTAGCACCAACTACATAACCACAAAACAGTTTATAACAGGTTTCTTGTTCCCTAGGAGTTCAGCAGAAGAAAGGGGGCAACTCGAACATCCAGGGAACCCGGTACAGTGCACCACCAGGCATCCCTGTGGGCAGACCCAGATGAGACCAGCCAAGCAGATTCTCCTTCCCTCTTTTCCTTCTTTTCTTTCCCCTCCTATCCCCTCAGTAGTACCTCCTGGCGATCACTTAGAATGCTTGCCAGAGTCAGTGCAGTTGGGCATTGGAGGACTACTCATCCTTCGGAAAGTCGCTCCTGATGGGTACGACTGTGTAAGGTTTTGATGAAAGAATTCTTAGCTTAGCATTGAGCAGTAGTCCTGACACTGGCAGAGTCCACAGGTCCAGAGGTGTACCGAAGAGTCGGTGTTTGAAGTTCAATATTTATACCTGGTTCTTCCTTTGAAGTGGCGAGAAGCTTACAGAGGTTCCCCTTTAATGTTCCCCCTTCCACCCTAACAGTGATGGCCCAGGCAGGCACAACTAAGCTCTCTATTGTGTTTGGCTGTCTACGATGAATACACAAAGCCGAATTGTCAGCTTCACCCAGTCATGTGACCCAGAGACAGGCTGCAGGCACCAAACGGATAAGGCATGAAAATGCCAAGTTCTTAAAAGTAAACAAAATCAGCCCGGATGGATGTCCAGGAACTCAAGATGCACTACTGTAATGTCACTTAGATTCCAAGTGTACCGTATAGTAATCAAAATACTTTAAAATATATATATATTCACAATCTTAAATGAGTAATCAATTAATCAAATATTTTAACTTAAGTTCTCAATCAAGTTGATGATGGTTAACAAATTAAACGAGTGTCCAAACTCTGCTTTATTCAGTCCATAGCAAGTTTTCCATAAGAAACGAGAAAATTGCTTGACGCAGCATGATGAATCAAGTAACAATAATTAAATACTTTCCCAATGCAGGTTCTTGCCCTTTGTCAGGGGAATCTACAATAACAATAGCAATAATAACTATAAGGGTAACAAATAAGTGATTTAGAAACATTCATCTTGTTATAACAATGCTCATACAGAAAGTAGCATTTTAAAAATTATAATTCAAAATCCGACCATGAGATAGGATTTTTAATTACACTTCCAAAGACACCAAACATGAATTGGTTACCTGTCTCCATTTAAAAATGACAGCTTAATAAAGGCACTAAGGTAACCCCAATGTTATCCTATTGTAGAGACAGGCCTTTCAGTAGTGAAAAACGAATGTAAGAATTTTTCACTATCAGGACATGTCAAATTTAAAGGTACATACTTTTTTACAGACCAGTCAACCCTGATCATGGCTCATCTTTGCCTTGAAACAATGCGATTGCAATTTAGCCAAGAATAGGTACTCGCATTAGCTCTTGGAGTAGCATTCCTCCTGCTTAGTGACCCTCACACTGCTTCCTTATCCTTCTTGCAGCATTTGTTGTCCACCTGATACGTTTCGTAATGTATCCAAATTTACATCAAAACGGAGTAGCAGACTTTTTCAGGTTTCAGTGTGCTAGACTTGTATTCTTCTTTGAGCTGAGAGGAGACCAACCTTCTCAGCTTTAGAAAAAAGATGAAGGCATGGCTTTCTGACATTTAACCTTGTTTTTTGGTTTTGGTTCTTCAGCGCAAAGAGAACTTGGCTTAGATTTTCAAACAATTTGCGCCAGGTTTGTATTACTTTTGTGAAACAAAGCCGATGCCCAGTATTATTCTGGGATTAGATTTGCATTGGATAGTTTCCCAAAGACATGCAAAACTGCGCTATTTGCATCAATTTGGCGTTCCATACATGGTACATGGGAGTTCCCATGTAACCACGCAAGGGTTTTGATACATATCCCTAGGTACAAATATTTGTTTACTGACAACTCTTACACATTCTCGCTTCTCGAGGCAGGCATAATGAGGAGAGATGTTTACATTTCTCCTTATTGTAATGTAACTGAGAACAGTAACTGCAGAAGGATTTACCGTGCCTTTTTCGAGCCTCTCTTTGTAATTCGGCACCACCAGTAGGTGGCACCCACAGGTTGCACCCATGGCCCACGGTCTGGAAACATGTTTCTTCACTAGGAAATGTCTTCTCACAAGACAGTGGAGCAATCCCTTAGACATCATTATTTTTATGTGCGTGAGTGCACATATAGCATCATCAAGTATCCAAGGGCCAACAAACCAAGTGATTTTTTTAAAGGGATTATTTGAAAAGAACATGAAAGGGATTAGAGTTGCCTGACTGCCTTTAATAGTCAAATTTAGCTCACAGCAGAATGAACTCATATAAACTGTAATAAAGCACTGCGCGCGAACGCTGCCATAACAGTGGCCGAATTGTAAATTATTATTAAAGACATTCTTGTGTGGGTACAGAATAAAACTCTAAACTTGGTTGTTTTCTGGATAGGAAATGTGTTTTTGTAAGTGTAAAGGCAGCAGTTTTTAAAGCTTTAAGGTAAGTTTGCGCTGAAGTCCCAGGGTGATTAAAGAAACTGTACACTGTGTGACATTTACCACAAGATGAATTATTGTGTGGCTCTTTATGATAAGTGTTTCTGTATATATCTCAGTGATACACATCTGTTCACTTCAGAAAGATGAAAGCCTAAGTCATTTACGTGCAATTTAGAATGAAAGAGTGGCTTTCGAGGCAACCAGCCTAAGGGGAGCCCTTTGTGACCAGACACTACTTTGTTACCTGGCAATTGCAAGCAATGCTCAGAGTCCAAAGGGTCTGAAAACAAGCAGTGAGTGACCCTTTATTAGCCGGAAAATAGACCATTACAAGTGTCTGCAGGAACCAGTGTCCAAATACAACTACTGCCACAATAAATGTTTTATTCAGAAAAATTATTGACTACCAAGTAGTAGATTTATGTCCCAGAGAAGTGGGGCGTCTTTTTACCCTCTGAATAAAATGTGTATTAATAATGATACGTTGAATACAAAATTAATATATATATAAACAGACAAAAATGATTAATAAAAAATAAAAAATATATATATATCTTAAAACTGAAGGCTTTATTTATAAGACCACCTCAGCATCTCAGAATGCTGTTAGGGTGCATCGACTGTATGTGCAAAAACAGGTGCACACAGAACAATAAACGTAAATGAGCAAACTCTTTCATTCCAAATGTCCAATGTTGGCATTGGACTCGATAGGCCCTTACAAAGCATCTGTTAATAGAACTTGGAAATTTAGGAAATGATTGTTTTACGAATAATAGCAACAGTACTGTTGAACAATTCACTACTGCACAATAGGCAATGCTTGAACAAGCTGCAGTCTCAAATTCCAAATGTCACCACTTTCCCATGATCCCATGCCCTCGTTTGTATCAAGTTTAAAAGTCATTGCACATAACAAAACCTTTCCTTTCACGTTTCCTGTTTGCTGACTTTTTCATTCCTTATTGAAAAATGCACGAAAGCCTTCCAGAGCAGAAATGTAATAAGTTGTCCAAAATAAAACAAGCAAAAACCCTAAAAGTGAGTTGCATGATGTATAAAAATATTAGGACAGTGTATTATCAGTGCAAGGTGCCGTGTTTGCTGACACAACGAGCAGCACCATATCAATAAGGGCGTCTCACAATATAGCCTAATAGCCCCCTGCCGAGGGCTATACCAGTTGTTAAAGGGCCTAAACCCGAGGTATAGGCACGAGGCACAGGACAGGAGAGGAACTGTAACGAGGGAGAGGGCCTTTAACAACCAGTATAGCCAGAGGCAGAAGGGCTATCAGGCTATTTATTATGGCATCCCACTGACTGAGGGCAGAATGTTCTTTTTTTGTGTTCAATAAGTTTATTAATTTTAAAAAGTATAAGAAGTAGTTAAATACAATACATAGTGATACAGTCGAAATCCATAGACATAGTATTGATGAGTAAATCAAGTACAAATAATTCCCTCAAAACAACAGAAATGTAAAATATAAGAAACTCATAATGGGACTATCTGTGAGCCAAAGTATCCATAAACGGTATCACTATTATGAATGGAAGAAGTAAAAAGAGAGAAAAAGGAAAAGGAGACAGAGGAAGAGAAAGTGGAAAAGGAGGTAGCAAGAAGAAGGAAAGAAAGAGAAAGGGAAGGAAAGGGAAGGATCCACTGCAGTACTACTAACACACATTACACAAATAACAAACAGCAATCAAGTAGAGGACACAAAAGGATACTGGGCAATCAAACCCTTCAAAGCCAAATCCATATAAGCATCCAGAGCTTTCCAAACATTACTAGAAATTGTAGGGGTAAGATGAGCCACATCGACTGAAATGTGTGCGCTACGTAAAAAAGAAATCCATGCCCACCATGTATGATATGAGACGGAAGAAAAAGACTTCCATTCCATAAGGATTACCTTAATAGCAACTGTCAACAAAAGGTCAAGCAATTGTAAATCAAGGGCATCCAAAGACAAGGGTACTCGGGAAGCCAAAGGGCCCAAAAGGATCATGGGGAAGGAAAGCTGAAAATCAGTATTAAAAATTAATATGAGGTGTTTATTTATGAGATCCCAGAAGGGTTGTAAAAGAGAGCAGGTAAAGAACATATGCAAATAATCGCCAGGAGCCAGACCACAGCTCCAACAGAGATCATCATCCTTCAAGAGTAGCGAATGCAAACGCACAGGAGTCCAATGGAGAAGGTTGAGAGAAAAAAATTTAGATTGGATAAAAGAAGGGGCAATCTTATCACGGAGAGAAAATTTACCAATCAGTCGCCAGGTTTCTGGCGAAATATGGTCAGTAAGATCCTTATCAAAATGATGTAACCACTTTTGTTGGGTAACAGTAGGTAAGGCAGAGGAAGTAGAAGACAGAAATGTATAGATTTTTGAAGCTATATGACCAGATCGAACCCACAAGGAAAATAACATAACAGTTGGAGAGTTGGGCTCCAAGCGTACTTTAGCAAGAGCTACTTTGATATTTAGAAAAGTATAGAAGTCCAAATTGGAGAGCGAGAACTGTTGAGCTAAAGAGGAAAAGGGCAATGGGTCATTATCAGAGTCATACAGATGACGAACCAAAGTTACTCCTTTGGAGGACCAGTAAGGGATCAACGCAGGATCAATAACAAATTTTAATCCAGGATTACGCCATAAAGAAGACCACCTCGATTTATGAATCGGGGTAGCCATCTTCTTATCCACAGACTTAATTGCTGCAACAGTATCTAAGATAATGGAGCGGGAAAAAGGGATAGATAAAGTGGATGTGGTTAAAAAAGAAGAAAGTGGTAAGGGTATGGAGAGATGTTGCTCAATAAATATCCAGGAAGGCGTGTGTACAGGAGACGAGGAAAACCACAAAGCACCTTGGGAAGCTAAAAAAGCAGTCTGGTATCTTTCCCAATCAGGAAAATTACAACCACCCATCTCATAAGGTTTCCTCAAAGACTTATACGCAATTCTAGCCCTCTTATCACTCCAAAGAAACTTAGAAGTAATGGAGTCAATCTCACGAAAAAAGGAGGACAATTTCACCGGCAGCATAGAGGAAACAAAATTAATAATAGGAGTAACCATCATTTTGAGAGTTTGGATACGACCCCACCAAGAGATGTATTTAGGGGACCAGGTATCTAGGAGTTGACGAACTTTAAGAAGAGTTTGCACCTCATTATGTGCCACCGTATCATAGAGCGTACCACAAAACCAAATCCCTGGATATTTGAGATGTTTAGATTGCCACTTAAAGCCAGCGGTACCCATATGCGCAGGAAAACAATAAGCATTCAGGGGAAACATCTCGGTCTTATCTCTTTTAAGCGTATAACCAGAGACCTTAGAAAACCTAGCAATAATATCTTGAAGCGCGGGAAGAGCTGAAGCAATATCATCCGAAAAAATAAGGACATCATCCGCATAAGCCGCTGTTTTTATGCGATGCGGGCCAAAAGTAAACCCCTTGATATCTGGATGTAGGTTAATGAGTCTAAGAAGAGGATCAATAGCTAATAAAAACAAAAGCGGGGATAAAGGACAGCCTTGACGGGTACCTTGACGGAGACTAAAAAACTCAGAAGTGGCACCATTGACACGGATATTAGCTCTCGGTTGCGCATATAGGGACATAACCATGTTAACAAAAGAGTCACCAAGATTATGGGCACGAAGAACAGCATGAAGAAAAGGCCAAGATACCTTGTCAAAAGCCTTTTCGGCATCTAAGGCAAGAGCCGCCGCTGGAAGCGTAGATCGTTTAGCTGTACAGAGAATATGAAAGGTACGGATTTTGTTTCTAGCAAGCCTACCCTTCACGAAACACGTTTGAGAGGAATGAACTAAAGAGGGAATATAGGATTCCAACCGCTTGGCAAGAATCTTAGCAAAGATTTTAGCCTCCATATTTAGAAGGGAAAAAGGGCGAACATTTTTAGGGTCTGAGATATCTTTTCCGTCCTTTGGAATTACGACAATAGTGGCATCTGCCGCAGTACCAGAAACCGCGCTCTCGTGAATAAATACATCGAAAATAGCTTTAAGACGAGGGACCATAGAAGGAAGAAAGGTCTTGTAAAACATGATGGGAAAACCATCCGACCCAGAAGCTTTGCCAGACCGGGTTGACTTGATAGCATTAATAATTTCAGCAGATGTGATGGGGCCACCCAATTTCTCTCCATCCGCAGAAGAGACAGATTGTAGAGGAATAGTTTTTAAAAATTCCTGACAAGCTTCAAAGGATGATTGGTTGGTAGGAGTATAGAGAGAACTATAAAAATCTCGAAACACTTCAAGAATTTCTTTAGTTTGAAATGTTTTAACCCCATATCTATCAGTGATAGCAGAGATTTGAGAGGATTTAAAATTAGATTCCTGAAATTTCAAAGTTGCGGCTAGAATCTTACCAGCCCTATTCTTCAAGAGTAACCTTTTGGATTTCTGGGCCTGAACCCCAATATGAGCTCTTTTGGTAACGATAGTGTTATAGGAATATTTCAAATTCTTAACGGATTGTAACAATTGTTTATCATTGTTATCATGTTTATCATTAGTACGTCGAAAGAAACGCTCCTGCTGTTTAATACTATCTGCTAACTCTGCAAGTTCCCTTTTGATGTCAGCGTTTCTTTTCGCCATAACTTTAATAATGTGTCCTCGGAGAGTACATATAAAAGCGTCCCATAAGACCACTGGAGAGCTAACTGAGCCTTCATTATCAGAGAAGAAATGTTCAATCTCATCTTGTATGTTTTGAACTTGATCAGCATCATGGAGAACTTCCGTGTTAAGTCTCCAAGAGGAAGGTTTATTCTTAGGAGCGAGATTGAGGAGAGAAAAAGAAACAGCCGCATGATCAGAGATAAGAATAGGGTGAATGTACGGAGAAGATGAGTGCTGTACTAAAGACGAATGCACTAGGAGATAGTCAATACGGGAAAAGCTAGAATGAGGGGGGGAGAAGGAAAAATCACTACCTGTAGGGTTATGGAGGCGCCAAATATCTTGGAGATTTGCAGAAGAGCACATATTCAACAATTGTTTGTGAGATCTAGCAGGGCGGAAAGAGAAAGCCGAATTTCTATCCAACACTGGATCAAGTGGTAAATTAAAGTCACCACCAACGATCAAATTACCATTATGTGGAGTAAGAGCTAATTGTTTAATGATCTTTTGCCAAAAAGAAGGATCATCAACATTTGGGGCATAAATGTTCAAAACATAGAGATCAGCAGAGCCATTAGACAAACGAGATAACAACCATCGTCCCTCAGAGTCATGCTCAACAGAAATGACTGACAACCCAGATTTTTTAGAAATAAGTGTTATGACCCCATTCTTTTTGCCAAGGGCATCCGAACACATCACATCAAGAACCCATTCTTTCCGTAATAACAATGCTTCTTTATAGGAGACCTTTGTTTCCTGTAAGAACACTAAATCCGAAGAGAGAGATTTACAATAGTCAAGAACCTTAGCCCTCTTAACCGGATGGTTTAATCCCTTAACATTAAGGGAAACTACATTCAACCTAGACATAAGTTAACATAGAAATAAAAACCAAGCAAGACACATGGTAGGGGGAGTAAGACAACAAACAAAACACATACCAAGGACCAACAACGCTTTGCAGCAAAAGAGAGCACTACATGAGGATCCAGAAGGAAAAAGGGGAAGAAAGGGAGGAATAGGAAAACCAAAGTAGAAAGAAAAGTATCAGAAAAGAATAGAGAAAACAGAGAAAAGAGACCCACCAGGGGAGGTCTAGAGAGGACCAAACTCATACCAGGGGAGTCATGGATGCAAGCAGACTGCCGGGAAACATCCAATAATCAAGTTAAAAATAACAACCCAAGAATAGCTAGAAAAGTAGGTAATAGAAAAAAAAGGTAATAAAGGAAGCAGAGCAAGGCAAAAAGAGAGCAAGATAAAAGTGAAAAGGTCTTAAGAGGACTGTGGGCTAAATAAAAATAGGAAAATAAAAGCGCAATAGCGAGAAAAATGAAAACATTATGAAATATACAAGCAAGCAATCATCATAAAAAGAAGGCACTCTAAGAAGCAAACAGACAACTAAATGGAAAAAAAGGAAACACGTACACTGTATATGCACCAAAAGTACAAAATACGCAGAGTGATCATTTAAGAAATTCTATAAGAAAGAAACATAATGCAAAACTATGAGTCAGAAATGGGCAATAGAAATCAGTAAAGGAGCTGAAAGATATAAGGAACTATATACAAAAAGTATAAACCATCAGTGAAGTAAGGAAACAGATGAATCGGCAGAATTAATGCTTAATAAATGCTGTAATAGTAAACATCATGAATGAATATGAACTAGAAATAACAATAAATAGAAATTCAGCAAAAGTGCAAGGAAAAGAGACGTATAATGAAACAGTTAGATAGAGGGTACAGTGAGCTTATAAATTATTGAACCGAGGAGAAACCGAACGTACATCATAGGTACAAAACAAAAAGATATAAAGCAACATATGATCAATAGAGACAAGGATAAAGGAATCACATAAAAAAAATATGAACAGAAAAGAAAGAAAAACTGGCAATATGCGAAGTACTGTGAAAATGTGTAACAGGAAATCCAACAAGCGAACGATGTTCAGAATACAAAGATAGAAGGAATAAGACCTGTAACTGTAAGCAATAATGAAACAGAAATATCACAAAGAAACTCTACAACAGAACGAGGAAGGAATAATTGTGGCGTATAAGAAAGAAGTATATACAAAAAAACCAGAATAATCAGAATGAAAAACCAAAACAACATATAGGGCGAACGACAATGCAGGGAAGGAAAGGCAATAAGACAATACGAAGCGGGGTAATAGCAGCCATCGATCACACTTTGCCTATAACCAAATTAAAACAAAACTCTCACCGATGCCCAGCCCCTTGGTTTAATGACACACTAAGAAATGAAAAAACTAGATGTAAAAATCTGGAAAGGTCATGGAGAAGATATTATTCCCCTGAAGATAAGTATAAATATAAAATCCAACTCACAAAATACCAAAAAATGTGTAGTATAGCAAGATCGGAATATGTTAGCACAAAAATCACAAATGCACTGGAGCAATCAAAAACACTTTTTAATTTGGTAAGGGAGTTGGCTGGTTCAAAAACATCACAATCTCCACCAGACCTTAACAAAACACAATGTGATCTTTTGGCCGCCTATTTCATTAACAAAGTTGATTTAATTCACTCAGATATAAATCAAGATCCCACCAAAACTCCCCCAGTAACACCGGCTACATCAAGTGGGATACCCCTACTCCCATTGGGGATACCAGCACTTTAGAGGATCTTACCTCAGTGGAGGTGGCGGCTATTACGCTGGAAGAATGGCCCTTGTTAAATCCTGACACGGTACAGAGTCTGCTCAAAACTATTAAATCAGGCTCACCGAAAGATCCTCTGCCATGCACAATTCTAAAGTTACTCAGTAGCAATGTCTTTTCAATAATTACAGATCTTTTGAATTCATCGCTACTGGAGGCAACCGTACCGAGTGAATGGAAACATGCTATGATCCATCCACTCCTGAAGAAAGCTGGAGCTGACCCCAATTTGCCATCTAATTTTCGTCCCATCTCCTTGCTGCCCACCTTTGCTAAAATATTGGAAAAACATGTGCATCGATGCCTTACTGATTTTATTTCTACTCATGACCTACTCCCCTCTCATCAATCTGGTTTCCGTTCAGGATTCTCCACTGAGACCACCCTGCTGGGCGTCACTGAAAACATTCGCCGCATGGTGGACCAGGGTGAAACGGTAGCACTTGTGCTGCTCGACCTCAGTGCGGCATTTGATACCGTTTCACACGCTATCCTTGCCCAGACACTCCATTCTATAGGCATTCGAGGTAGGGCTCTCGATTGGATTAAATCACTACTAAAAGATCGAACATTTCAAATCTTTTCACAAACCGCCAGTTCAGACATCAAGTCATTCAAACACGGAGTACCTCAGGGCTCAATTCTGAGCCCGTTACTCTTTAATATTTACATGAGCCCCTTAGCTAAATTAGTGGAGGAAACAGGACTTTTGATGTTCTCATACGCTGATGATTCTCAGTTGCTCTTTTCTCTCTCATCAGCGGATACAAGCACTCCCTCCGCTCTGCAACTTGGACTCAGAAACATCTCGAATTGGATGAATAAAAATCTTTTAAAATTAAACGGCGGAAAAACGGAGTTAATCCTGTTGGGAAAAAACAAAGAGTTATGGGGCACCCAGCACTGGCCCTCTGAAATGGGTACTCCCCCCATACCGGTCACAAATGCCCGCAATCTGGGAGTCATTATTGATGACTCGCTCAACCTTCACCAACAAGCGATAAAAACCGCTGCCACTTGTTTTGCCATCTTAAAGTGGCTAAAAAAGATATGCTGGATGCTACCGGAAAATTATAAAAAAACCGTAGTCAATGCTTTAGTGACATCAAGGCTCGACTACGGTAATGTCTTGTACCTGGGGGCAAATAAGGCCACTGTCCGCAGACTACAGACTGTACAGAATGCAGCAGCACGACTGTTATGTAAAATTCCATTCTCTACACCTACCACCAAATACATCAGGAAACTTCATTGGTTAAAGGTTGAGAACAGAGTCAAATTCAAAACGTTATGTTTTATGCATAGAATTTCCACTAACACTGCCCCTAAATACCTGCGGAACCTGGTGCGCCCCTATCGCCCCACCAGGACTCTGCGGTCCTCCACGGCCAATCATTTTGTAATTCCAAAATTCAAACTGGCACGCATGGGTGGCAAGTCCTTCTCAGTTCTTGGACCATCTCTCTGGAACTCAATGCCAGCGACATTGAGAACAGAGCTGAACTACGTAAAATTCAGGAAAGCCATAAAAACCTGGCTATTTAATATCTAGCATGCCATAGCGTATCATATCGGGATCTGTTGCGCCGGGAAACCCTTTGTTGGGTAGCTGTACGCCCTATAAATGAAATAAAATAAATAAAATAAAATAAATAATACTACGCGAGGGAAAGACGAGGAGGCGAAAAATCCTGACAAAAATTATAACGACTAGAAAAAGACAAAAGAGCACCACAGAAAACTAATGTCAAAGATAGTGACACTGGACCGCCATCAAAGAACACTAAAAGAGAATAATAATAACTGAGAACACAAAAAGAACAACTAACGCAGATGAAATAATATACAAAGAAGAAGAGACCAAAATGTCAGGTAGAACAAAGAAACCAATAGGCTACGAAGAAAAATATAGGTATCCATGATGAGAGAAATACGAATAACAAGACACCAGAAAAGGTGAGATGAGTCAAAGGCAACACGCAGAATTGAAACAGTTACATGTTGCAGACAGAAATATGTAAGAATTTACACAAAAGGAGAAACATAAAGAGAATCAAGTTCCAGAAGAACCAGGAGCAGAAGACGAAGGACCAGGACCAGACGAAGAATCCATCTGTGTCTCAGACTGGTTATCCAAAAAGGAAGAAAGATCAGCAGGTTCGTCAAAAATACGATATCGACCCTTAAAAGTGATACGAAAATTGGAAGGACCAGCAAAAGAAAAAGGAATGTTCATGTCCAGAAGACGTTTGCGCAGATTAAGAAATCCTTTCCTTCGAATTACAGTGTTTCTAGCAAAATCCTGTGAGATAGCAATCCGATGTCCTTCCCAAGTCACTGATTTAACCTTCCTCATATGAGCCAAAATTTGTTCCGAATGCTTATGACGCAGCGGTTTAAAAATTACCGCCCTCGGATGTGTGGAAGATTTGGGTTTGAACGTAGGAACTCGTTGGGCTCTCTCAATTTCAAAGTCTCTCTGAAAGGAGATTTGTAAGGTAGAAGGAAGCCATGTGGATAGAAAATCAATCATTGAGGAGGCTGATTGTTCCGCATCTTCAGGAAGACCAAAAATGCGTAAATTACTCCTCCGATTACGATCTTCTTGCTCTGTGAGATCTCTACGCAAAGTCGCCATTGAACGTTCCATCTGGTGAAGAGCCTTTGAATGTTGATGGGTATTATCCTCCACCACACTAATACGGGATTCTGCAGTTGTAACTCTGAGAGATAATGCTTTAAAGTCACTCCTGATAGCTGCAACCTGAACCTGTAATAAATCAGTATTAGTCTTGGTAGATTGCGCAATATCATGTACAGCTTTAAGGCGTGCCAAAATAGCATCCAAAGTGGTATTAGCATCCTTCTGAGAAGACTCAGGAGTGGGGGACTGTTGTTTAGATCTTTTTAAAGTCCCTTTAGAGTCTTTCGTAGTGGGGGAAGGGCCCATGGTGTCTGCCATAGGAGCAAGATCCAATAAACGCACCAAAAATGTAGCAGAGTAGGAATGCGTAGAGGGAAAAACCAAAAAAGAGAGGCCAAATGTGACACAAATGACATCGCAATTTGTGTGAATAAAATACCCAGGCAAATCTTCAATGAACACTAGCACATGAACAGTGGCATTTGCCAAACAAAATTTGAAAAAAATGATCAAAAATCGTTTTTGCACATTTGGTACATTTTAATTGCTATTTTAAAACATAATTGAATGATAAAAAGTTTTTGGTACGTTAATGACAAATGACATCGCAGCAAGTCACACCGGAAATAAACACAGTATGCTAAAAAAAGCTCAGAGTATGGCCGTGACAGTTAGAGCACAAAATGGCGTATAGAAGCAGCTGAGGCACTTGAAAAAAGCATGGAAGCTACTACAAGAGCGCAAAAGAAACAGTGTCTTCCTAGTGAGAAGTAACCTCTATAACAGGTTACACAGCGCAAACACTCCAGGTGAGGTAGGGCATCATAAAAAGACAGCAGAGGGAGGTCAGGAATGTCAGTCAGAAATCCACAGAAGCCAAAAAGCTTATGTCTGCATCCGCAAACAGTGAAACATTTCCGAAGAATCAGCAATATATATATAAGTAGAAAACATCACCTCATGCCGAAGTCAAATAGGAGTGACGCTCTAGCGCATTGCGCTTGTGAGAAGAAATACGAGCGTCGCCACCGCAAAAACAAAATGGCGGCCCCTCGCAGCAGCTCCAATAGCGAGACTTCCAAACTAGGAAAAGAGCAGTTCCAGCCTTCTTCAGCAGTTATAATGTGCAGCAAAACGTTCACTGCACATTCCGAAGCATTATGGCAAGTTCGGGAGTGAAAAACGGCATCAAACGGGATCCCAAAATCGTACCGACAGCCGCTGTGGTTCCCGAGCTCAAGAGCGATCCGCCATCTCGCAGCGGCGCGCAAGCCATGCCCCCCCCCCCGAGGGCAGAATGTTCTAAATTGAAAAGGGGGAAGTACAAAGACAATCATTGGCATGTTGAAATATTCATATTTCCTACTATCGAATTACCAGTATCTTGTTAAAACGTTGAGGACTGAGGCGGGTACTATCACCGTAATATGCAACTAATAAGATCATGCAAAAATAACTCCTGAACAATGCTTAATTTGTTTTTAAAAAAAGTACTAACCAGAGTACTTTCCCAGGAGGTCACTGCAGCTTGCACCATCAAATGCCCCAGCCAGCGCAGCCGATTACAATTCCAAAACAACTATTAACCATCACACTTCTAAAAGTGTGACAATTCAGGCTATTCCAGGCCACCAAACCTATGAGAAAGGCATGGGTGTCAGGAATTTTTTATTTTTAATATGCTTGAAATAATAAAATACTGTTGTGCTCATCTTAATATTAGACAGCCAGAGTTACCATGTGGTAGACTGTTATTAGAGCTGGCATTGAGAATTAAGTGCTGATGCCGAACACCTGAAACCACCGGCTCAAATTAAGCACTACTCCTAAATTAGGTGGCATACCCTCTGGACCCAATCACAAATTGCATGGTGCTGACGGCATGGGCACACCAGCAGAGTATTATAGTTTCCTTTGAGCATTCCTGCCCATGCACCGTGCAATGCCAAAGTTTTGATTTCGAATGGGGACCAATATGTGGGTCCTGGAATTACTGGGCCTTTCCCCATATATGTTTTTTTTTTTTTTTAGTTTTCAAAAACCTTTATTGTATATAAAGCACGGTACATCAGTGCAATAAGTTCGACCAATACAATATCAAATGAGCATACATATAAACAGCACCTTCCCGTGCATATTGGCATACAGCTTGTCAAATAGGAACTAATATTAAACGAACTCCCCCCCTCCCTCCCCTTGATCAGTTTGCGCATTGTGCTGAAGGTAAGCTAAGATATCAGACAATAGTAAAAATAATTGCTGTGGCATGGTCATTACTTCATGCATAAAAAGTACGATATAAGGTGTATGAGGTTCCTATAACGCTCTGTAGGTCCATAGTACATCTCAGTGGGGCCATATCTTACGGTCTAATCCCAGCCCTACAAATTCAGAAGGTGATACAGCAACCTTAGGAAAGGTCCATGTCAGGTGTGCAAAATCCGCTCCCTCCGCACCGTAGCGGTTGCAGTGATCTGTATCTCGCAGGTGGAACCTATGTACTCTAGCAGGGGTGTGATACAGGCGATGCAAGAATTTGAAATGTGTGAGGCACAGTCTATTATTACTTGTGATTGCGTTCGTTTGTGTACAACTAGCTTCCCATTGCTCATCCGTTAGTGGTATTTCGAGATCTTTATCCCATTCTAGTCGAGCATGTAAGGAGGTAGTCAGTGGCGCGCTTTGTACATGTTTATAGAATAATGATATGACATGATGTGGGGCCTCTGTTTGCAGCATAGCATGTAGGGGCGGGAGGGTGTCAGGTTCGTCCGGGAATGAAGGGGTAATAGCTCGGACGCTTTGTCGGAACCGGGTGTACAAGAAGGTGTCCATTATTAAAGGTGAATGTTCCCCAAAGAATTGCTCCATGGTGCGAAACTGGCCATGTACATACAAGTCTCCCCATGTGCGGTACTCGAGCCCTAATAACATCTTGCGACAGATCTCTTCACAGGTGACCTGTAGCCGAGGATCATTTAGCAAGGGCACCCAAGGTGTGTATAGGAATGGGCTCCCCATGGCGTGGGCAATGCGTCTCCACGCCGCTGCCGTGCAATCAAACGTGGACGGATCTCGCTCCCTTACTCCCACGCACGTAAATATATAACCAGACTTGTTTGCAGGGGTCATATGGCCATCTTCCACCGCCAAATGTGCCATATACGGTGGCGTGTGGAACTAATACGTGGCAAAGTGGGCCTCCGCGCAATCGTAATAACGCTCGAAGTTGGGGACTACAAACCACCCTGGTGGTATGGTAGCATCAGTGTATTAAGGCTAAGACGTGCCTGCTTCCCGCCCCAAATTAGTCGCTTTAATTGGGTCTTGAGTGTGCGGAAGAAAAACCTTCCAGGGTTATATGGGATATTGGTGAAGAGATACAGTAATTTCGGCAATAGCACCATCTTAATTAGGGAGATGCGGCCTGCCATTGAAAGTGGAAGACGTATCCATTTGGTAATGCTATCTGTAATTTTATCTATTGTCGTCCCATAGTTAGCCCTCATCAAGGTATCCCTCTGTCTTGTGATTCGTATGCCCAGGTATTTCAGTTCGTCCATTTCCCATACAAGGGGGTAGTCTAGCTGGTGTGGTTGCGTTTTATCCGTCAGGGGGAAGACTGCGGACTTGGCCTATTTAATCTGTACCCCAGCAATGCCCCCAAATTCCGTGATTTCGCGTAACACTGGATTGAGATTTTCTTGGGGTTTCTTAATATATAGTGTTATGTCATCGGCGCAGAGTGAGATGAGCAGTTGTCGGGCAGGGTAAATGAGAGCTCGGTGATTATGATGTTGTCGGAGCTTTACTGATAAAGGCTCAATAGCTATCGCAAAGAGAATGGGGGACAGTAGGCATCCCTGGCGAGTGCCTCTGTGAATATTAAATGGGGAAGATCTAGACCCATTCAGCAATACCGCAGCTGTCGTTTGACAATATAACAACTGTACCCAATTTAGGAAACTGATAGTCCCACTCCAGCGAGTCAAACGCCTTTGTGGCATCAAGAAATACCGCCACCGCCTCAGAGTTTGGGTCAATATCTTGCATTCCTGCATTAAGGGTACGTAAGTTATGTGACGTTGCACGATTTGTAACAAATCCAGCCTAATCCGGTAGGACCAGGCGCTCCATCAAAAGATTGACAAAGGGCGGTAGGAATCACACTGCGTAGGAGATTTACCAGGCTTAAGCAGTGAAGTTATAAGGGCTTCCCGCATAGTGCAGGGTAGGCGCCCGTCTTCCAGCGCTGCATAAAAAACTTCTTTTAATATGGGAGCTAGCAATAGGGAAAAGGTTTTATAAAATTCTATCAGGAGGCCGTCCAAACCTGAGGCCCGACCAGACTTTATCTTCATAATGGCTTCCGTAATCTCATCTAGCTCCAATTCCGCGTTAAGAAACTTTTGTTGGGTATCTCCTAACCAGGCTAGCGCGACATCTTCGAAATAAGTGGCTAAGTCAAGTGGCTCGCTTCTGTGTGAGGAGTAGAGTGCACTATAATAATCTCGAAAAATGCGGAGTTGGTCTGGGAGATTTCTGTATGTGTTTCCCTGGGTATCTTGTATTTCGGTGACATAATTAGCATATTTAGGGGGCTTGATTGCGTTCGCTAGTGCCATCCCGGGACTGTCTCCCTCCCCATAGATGCGTGCTGTGTGCGGCTTTCCGCGAAATTTACATTCCCTATCTGCAATTATCTCGTATTCAGTTAGTTTGTCCCGTATGTGGGCCTTGGGCACATTATCACTCGGACTATGGTTAAGGGTACATTCCAACTCCCGCAATTCAGTTTCTAGCTTGTGGAGGTCACCACGTAGGGACTTAAGAATCCCTCCCCCCTTGGCTATGCACCATCCCCGTACAGCAACCTTAAAGGCCTCCCATACTGTTGTAATGCTAGATATGGAAGTCAAGTTACGGTCAAAGTAATCCTGAATATGTTGCTCTAATTCTGCCTTGAATACAGCATCGCAGAGGAGAGAGGGGTTAAGATGCCAGCTGAAATATGGGGAGCAGTCTAGAGGAATTCGAAGTTCCACGGTAACTGGAGAGTGGTCTGAAAACGTGCGAGCCAAATGAGTCGCCTGGGTCAGCCAATGTGCCATTCCCGTTCACATAAACACATAATCTAGTCGGGCCCAGGTGGAGTGAATCGCCGAATAGTGGGTGCCCACCCTGAGTGTAGGGTGCATGTATCTCCAGGCGTCTATCAGGCAATTACTATCCACAATATCACATAGTGTCCTCTGCGTGGTAGTGTAATGGGCTGGGAGGGTTCGGGACCCGTCCATCCGAGGTTGCAGGGCAGTATTGTAATCGCCTCCTAGGATGACATATGTGATGCCAAGCGCTTGAATCTTGCCCCACAGTAAGAGCAGAGTATTGGGGTTATCAATGTTAGGGCCATAGTAGCTAGCAAATAGTACTTCATGAGAGTGCAGTCGTCCTCATAGCAAGCAAAATCTACTGCCTATGTCAAATTCCATCCCTTAAGGCGTGAAGGCCACCCCATGTTTAATCAAAATGGTCACTCCCTTAGAATATTTGGAGTAGGATGAAAAGCTATGACATGAGGCCCACCTAGACGCAAATTGAGGGGTGCTTCCGGGCGCTAAATGCATCTCCTGTAGGAGGGAAATGGCTATCCCATGTCTGTCTAGGTACCCCAATATCTGTCTGCGTTTCCTAGGATCATTGAGGCCCCGAACATTCCATGAAGACACTTTGATAGTTCGGAGAGCTTGCATCTCACCTGTTGACCCCATAACAGTGTATACCAGACATCCTGTGTTGATTAAATACTGTCTTCCCTTTGGCACATAGCAATATAATTGTTGTAACACATTGTCCCACCTCCGACACCAGCATCCCCAACTTGCCGCGTATTAAATGCCCACCCTTCGAAATAAACCACATTACAGGAAACAGAAATTCCCCACTCAAGGGGATATGGGGGGTCAGGGGGGTTCGCCCTTTAGGGGGAAAGAACCGCTAGGGGCACTCTACCCGCCCAATCACCTCCATACTTTCACCCACTGGTGCCTCTGCCATGCAGCCCTGCAGCCAAACGTGGGACGGAGGTGGGTAGCCGAGCAGGGTAGTGTTTGCATATTTAGACATGTCCAGTCATTCAAATACAACACCAATGAAGATCAGTTCACCACACCATGAAGAGGTTGTAGATTGCTTCGCTGGGGTCTCCATCTCTATTGTGTGTCAGTCCTGCTGAGATAGCGGAGAGTGTGATCTTGAGCGGTCTTGGGCAGCTTCTTCTCTGGAGGATGCTCTCTTATGGCGTTTGATGTATTCCTCAACCTGCTGTGTGGTGTTAAAAAAATGTTGCTTCCCATGGTGCGTGATTTTTAGTTTGGCAGGATAAAGCATAGCATAGGGGATTTCCTGGGTTTGGAGCTTCTTTTTTACCCCAGCGAACTTGCGTCTTGCTTCCTGCACCGCTGGCGTGAAGTCTGGAAAGAACGCCAGTGTCGTGTTTTCGTAAGGCACTTGCTGTTTTTCACGGGCTAGACGGAGAACCGCATCCCGGTCCCGATAATTTGGGAAGCGAGCTATGACGGGTCTGGGTGGCGCTCCAGGAGGGGGACGAACAGCCAAAGATCTGTGCGCCCTTTCCACAGTAAGATGCGCCGAAAAGGATTCCCTTCCAAAGAGGTCCACAAGCAGCTTTTCAATGAAGTCCTCCATACGGCCCGTGTTGGTGGATTCAGCCAGGCCTAGGATGCACACATTATTTCTTCGGGACCGGGCTTCCAAATCTTCATTTTTGTCTGCTATTATCTTGAGCAACTTATCCATCTGCGTGACACAGCGGCTACTAGTTGCGGCATTATCCTCCAGGTCCAAAATCCTACTTTCCGCTTCTTTTAAGCGGGTATAATGTTGACTCAGTTTAGCGACCACAGTGTCCATTCTCACATTTAGCGCGTCTATTTTAGAGTAAATTGACGTGAGGCTTTGCTTCATTCCTAGCAAGAGCGTTTTCCAGTCTTCCTCTGGTGAGGTATCGGTCGTGGACTCCGTGTGGTCCGCCGATTGGGACCTAGGGTTCTTACGGGACTCAAAGGGGATCTTGGATTGCCTGACTTCAGTGCGTCCCATTTTGCAGCACTGATGTACCAGTTCAGATTTAGTCCCACAGTGTGTGACGGGCAGGCAGTCAGGCCATAGGGCACTAGGCCCGCGCTAGGGAGCACCCATTGGCAAGGGCCGGAGCGGCGCGCCGGTCCGTTTCTTATATTGCGTGAAGGGATGGTTCCAGCGGGGAATGGTCACATGCGGTACCGCCGTGGTAGTCCAGCACCTATGTTGGGTAGTGATGCCTGGCGGCTTCCAATAGGGGATAAATATTACCGCTTGTAATATGGGAGGGAGAGGTGGGAGCTCCACGGATCTCCAAACTGGCAGCACACGAGCCACCGGGAAGTCCTGCCTAGTCAAGGCGCTCATAGGAGGTAGCCAGGGGTGTCCACCTGGAGTCAATATTCTCCAGCAGTCAATGCTGATATGGCAGGCCAGGTGGATTAATGGGGCAGTGTGCGCTAACAATACGCGGCCCTTGTGAGGTGTGGTAGCAGCGTGCAGGCACCGCTACTGGCGAGGCTCCTGTCCACGATCAGCTCGGCCAAAGGTACAGGCTGCAGGGACCAATACAAAATGGCGGTGGCAGGCAGATTGTTGCTCTCTCCCAACAGCCTTGCAATCTTCACATCACACTCCCATCACCTTAAAACTGGTTCTTACTACAGGCACTACAGCTCCACTGCAGGATTGCTATCTCCGCTTTTATAGCTGCAAATATGCGCTGCCTCCGACCTCAGCCGCCACACAACCGTGATACAAAGCTCAGAGCGCGCTAATATTCAGCTTGAGGTCTTCACCTTCCGTCAGCAGCCCTGCTCCGTGGGGCTAATTATGGCAATATTTCTCCGGGGCACTTCGCTCTGCTCCGTCGGACGTGCAGCTCCTCGTGGGAAGGGGGGGCCACATGCGCACCCGTTCATACGCAGTAGGCAGCACTGCGGCCAGTGCCAGGTGTAATTCGGCCCTCTCCCCTCACCTCCGCCATTAGTCCTGAGTCTCCCACCGCAGGCAGTGCGGCCTACCGGGCCAGTCTCTAATTGGCATCACTCCGGCTCCCGGTTGCCTCGCTTCTGTAGGCCTCAAGTTCCCGGCCTCTCTTAGTTACGGCAGCCGGGCTTCAGGTTCTTTGAGGTCGGGTGGTAGCTCGCGGTCAGATGACATCGCTGTTTAGACGCTCACAGCGTCGAGCAATGGGGCATATAATATATCGGCAGAATCCCCACTGCCATGCGCTTCCGTTGGTGAGGAGTATAGCAGGAAAATATGCTTCAGGATGGTGTTAGAGGATGATATCCTGCTCGGTAGGGCTGGAGCCTCACTCCGCGCGGCCATCTTGGTCCAGCGCCACCTAGCGACCCCCTTTCCCCATATATGTTAACCCAATTCTGGACCTGATTCCACACAGATAATACTCCTGCTTCAGGTAGGAGGAATTTCTGTACCGAAGTGGAGTTACCACCTACGAGTTTGCATGTGGTCAACTCAGAATCAGGACGGGTGTTATCCCCCATGAAGATACCACCGTGCCTGACTCTTAGTAATTGGCCCATATGAAATATGCACCCACTGGAATGGAATTCTATACACTCCCACTATGAAATGTGAAAATATCCGAAATGGTGATACCCACTATTTATTTTTATATGATTAAATTGTTAATAAGAATAAACAAATGATGAGAACCAATGGATTTATGTGATTCAGTGGCTGCAGCTGCACCACTTTATTGTGGATTTAAAACACTTGTCATGTAATTTGCTTAATTTACAGATTTCACAAAAATGCTTCTATCTTAAATATTTGAAAATAATATAGCCAGAGAATGTGCTGCAGAATTAGCAATTTTTTGCCACATAACTTAGATAACTTGCTGCATAATTTAGATAACTTTTCATATAATCCTAGACGCCCTAAAATGGTAAAACACGGAAGACTGGTTTAGTGCTGTTATTATCATGAAACCCATATTTTATGGTTGTAAGGGTTCATATATATCCCGCAGCCCCGGCTAGCTCCCATACTGTTACTGATTGTGGGTGCCGGTAGGAGCCGGCATGTTTTCTATTAAATTGGTGACCCGGTGCCATCCAAGAGCGCCCACAGCTCCATTGTGGTGGAGACCACAGGGGAGTCACAGGACCCTCACAGCTCCAGGTGGCTCCCCTAGTGGAAGCCAGACATTTTTAAAATTGTAGGTGGGTGGCCCGTCTCGGGTAGGAAACTCTCTTGGGCCGGAAACTACATTGTCCCCATGACTAGGGCCTCCGGGGCCTGAAGAGGCTAGGAGAGGGAGATTGCATGCCGCCTCTATAAATGACCATCGTCCTGGGGGATGGGGTCACCAATGCCGTAACGAGACGTGGGGAAAGGAGCTCCACAACCCCATCCCATTGTTTATTGATTTGGCCTGGGGATGGGATCCCCAGGGCCTGAAGAAGATTCGGGGAGGATGATGTATTCTCCCATTCCCAATTAAATCGATTGGACCCTCCATGGAGTGCCGAGGAGGGTATCAGGCCGATGCTGGCATCCACGACAGGTCTGAGCAACTTCGTAAGTCTGTCAGGACCAACGTTTCGACTCTGGCAGATGGCGGTTGGAGGTGGTCCTTGCGGTGGTGGCGTGTGCTTCCTGCGGTGATGCGACATCCGGGCCCGGTCAGGACACGCTTTGGTGTGTGAGCCCTGGTGGGACGTAGTTGGGCCCGGAGGCTGCGTACAGTGCAGGGCCACAGAGAAATGGCATTGATGACCCCAAGGTCCCACGGCCAACCCTTCAGGGGCCATACAATATCTCAGAAGAAGGGGTCCCAGACCGGACCAGCACAGAGTTAGTGGTCCCGGATGCACTGCGGCCGGCACAGGCACCCAGCCACCGGACGGTGACTTGCGGTGCAGTCAGATGGGCCATGCGACCTGAGCGGGTCCTCATCAATGTCCGAGGTGTATGTTGCGGAGGGTTGCGGGGGACAGTAGAAGGTGTCCGCCAGGGCATGATGCAGACAGTCTGATGTTATCCGGAAGTAGCAACTGGAGGAGTGGAAAGCGCAAGACTCGTTTTCACCACAAATTCGGCATCAGCTCCATGAGGATGAAAACCAGCTCCTAGTCCATAGACTCAGACGCCACCAATGTACGACCAGTGAGTGTCCATGAATGTGGGGGAACAGGCTTAGTGGCTTAGTGGTGCTGAGAGGGGATGCAGTCTGTGATGATGCCTGTATACTGATATGAATTCCGCCATCTCTCAATCAAGACTCATTGACCTACTGGACCACAGTGTAGGCAGGAGGCAGCAGTCAGCACAGGCCATTCACCGAGTGTCACCATCATAGGTTGGTGGCCCCACCGGCCAGCGTAGTTCAGGTTCAGTGGCACCACATGTTCGGTCACCTCCGTGACTGTGACCCGGCTTTCGTCCGGACTGAGCCACATCTTCCTCTTACTCCTCTCCGTGCAACCGCTGGTGTGGACTTTGCCATTCAGGATTCGCAGCTAGGTGCTGGATGTGAGACCTACTGGTCCACAGGGTAGTCCTGCTCCCTCATCCATGTGTCGCCGACTGGCGTTGAAAAGGGTTCATTGGACCACGTGTCGCTGGCTGGCGTTGAACAGGGTTAGTGGCACCACATGTAGCCGGCTGGCATTGAACAGGGTTAGTGGCACCATGTGTAGCTGGCTCTGTGGTGGTCCGGGGGAGGGGGTGTTCCTGCTAGGGGTTGGGGTTCTGGGGTGGTGGTGGTGGGTGTTGTGGCCCTCTTGGGTGTCCAGGCTGCATGATTATTATTATTATTATTATTTATTTTTATAAAGCGCGTAGTCACCCGGAGGTATCCCAGCGCTAAAAAATCCTAATTCTGCAGACCTGAGGACCAGGAGCTGAGAGCAAAAGAGAGGAGGGGTGAGAATTCAAGCAGGGGGGGGCATAAAAAAACTAGGGAAAGAGATGCGTCTTTAACTGCTTCCTGAAGCGCAGATATTGAGGTTCAAGACGCAGGTCGCGAGGGAGTGAATTCCAAAGATGAGCAGCTTGTACCGAAAAGCGTCTTCCTCCTGATCGGGCTTTCCTGAATCTTGGAGTATTGATGAGGTTTTCTGCGGTAGACCGGAGAGATCTAGTGGTTATGTAAGGGGTGACAAAGTTGCTGAGGACTGGGGGGCCTTGGTTATGCAAAGTTTTGTAGACGAGGCACAAGGCCTTGAATTTGACTCGCTCCCTTATGGGGAGCCAGTGAAGAAGTTTGAGAGCAGGTTTAGCAGATGATCTAGTAGGGGTGTTTGTGATAATCCGGGCAGCGGTGTTCTGAATTCTCTGGAGTTTGTTAAGGGTTGCTTCAGGAGCGCCCAAATAAATCACATTGCTGTAATCTAGTCTCGAAATTATGAGACCTTGGATTAGCAATTTTTGGGACTTGGGGGGGAGAAGGGGCAGGACTTTCCTCAGAGATTTTAAGAAACCAAAGCAGGTCCCTGCTACCTTCTTTGCTTGCGAAGTGAATGAGAGATCAGAATCAATCCATACACCCAGACTTTTTACCTCTTTTTTTGGATCGGGGGGAGGACCTAGACAGGCTGGCCAAATGTCCAGGGGGAGTGAGGTTCCTTTTGGACCAAGTATGAGGACCTTGGTTTTTGTCCCATTTAGCTTTAAGGCTGATCTATTCATCCATCGGTGGACCTGCGTAAGGCAGTTGAAGAGATCAGCTTTCTGTTGTTTAGGGTGGGACAGAGACACCACTAGTTGTGTGTCGTCAGCATAGCTGACGACGCTCACTCCGAATGGGGTGATAACCTCCTCCAATGTGGACATATAGATATTAAATAATGTGGGGCTCAGGGAAGAGCCCTGGGGCACACCACATTGGAGGGGCATTTCGGAGGAGCGGGCGTTCTTCTCCCAGATCTGATAGGTCCGTTGGGCCAGGAAGGATGAAAGCCAGGATAGGGCTGTACCTTCCACTCCAACTCTTGCCAATCTTTCGATGAGGAGTTGGTGGTCAACGGTGTCGAACGCCGCACTAAGGTCGAGGAGGATCACTGCCACTGATCCTCCTCCATCCAGTAGTGCTCTGGCCTCCTCTACCGCTGCCAGGAGGGCGATGTCGGTGCCCTGCCCTGGTCGGAAGCCGGTCTGGGAACTTTTTAGTTTGTTATTGGCCTCCAGAAACTGCGAGAGTTTCCTATTGACTAATTTTTCCGCGATCTTGCTGACTCCTGGGAGTAGGGAAATGGGCCTGTAGTTCGCCAGATTCTCAGGGTCGAGAGAAGGTTTCTTCAGTAGGGCTTTTACGACAGCCGTCTTCCAACTCAGGGGTACAACTCCTTGTTGGAGTGAGGTATTGATCAGATGAGTGAGGGAGGGGATGATTGTGGGGGCTACCTCCTTGAGGATCCGAAAAGGGGCAGGGTCCCTAGGGGAGCCGCTCTTCTCACTTCATCTATAGTGACCTGTCCCCACGTGGAAAGACAAGTGGGAGATGTCGTGTGTGACGAAACGGTTTCTTCCCCCGGACTCGAGGGAGGAATTGAATCCAAAATTAGTCGGATTTTGTCATGGAAGAAATTAGCCAGTTGTTGGCATTTCTCTTGGTCAGCTTTAGGGTCGGAGGGGGGTCCCAGTCCAAGTTCCGGAGGTTTTAAAAGCTCTTTAAGGATGACGTATGCTTCCTTACTGGAGCATCCCGCTTTCTCAATTCTCTCCTGAAAGAACATGCTTTTGGTTTTACGAATAGCGGTTTTATAAGTTAGAAGAGAAATAGAGTAGATGTTTTTTTTGGTTTCTGATTTGTCCCGTCTCCAAGAGCGTTCGGTTTTCTTACACTCTTGGCGCAGAGCTTTAAGCTCTGGAGTATACCATAAAGCGGGGGATAATCTTTTGGACTGTTTAAGGGTGATGGTTTTCGGAAGCATCGTGTCTAGGGATGAGGTGATCCAATCACTGAATTGTTTGTCCGCCATAGTGGGGTCAGAGGAGAGCTCGGGAATGGAGTCTGCAAGAGAGGCAGCCCATTTCTCAGGTGACAGTTTGCGCCATTGTCGGTCGAAAACCTGGGTTTTAGAGGTTGGGAGGATCGGTGTGGAGATTTCCCAGGAAATAGGGACCAGAAAATGGTCCGTCCATGGGAGGGTCACCGGTGATTTGGTGGTAATCGTTGCTATATTGGTGAGGATAGGGTCCAATAAGTGGCCCTTCTCATGGGTAGGCTCGTTATTTACTAGATGGATCTTTAAAGATGTTAGATCATGTCGGAGGTCCGAGGCTACTCGATCCGTGGGATCCAGGAAGTGGAGGTTTAAGTCACCTAGCATCAGGAAGTTGGAGGTGGACGAGGCTAGTTGTGATACAGATTCGATAGTGGAATTGATAAAATTGCCTGGGGCACCTGGGGGGCGATAGATCAGTAGCCCTGTCAGGGAATGGGCTGGGGAGATTTGGATGGAGAATTGACAACTCTCGCAGTCCTTGATATAGGCGTTGGACGTCCTACAGGTGAATTGTTCCCTGTGAATTATGGCTACCCCGCCTCCTCTCCCTTTGGGTCTGTTCAAAGCTTGGCAGAGGTACCCTGTGGGGAGGGCCGCGACGACGTCCGGGTCGGTGTTATCTGACAGCCATGTTTCCGTTAGGAACAGTAGGTCAAGATCCTGATCTTGAACCAGAAGATTTACTTCGGTAGCATGTTTGGGGAGGGAGCGGCAATTAAGAAGTCCCAACTTCAAAGCGAGTGTGGTAAGTTTCAGGGGGGGAGTCGGATTACATCGCGGACAAATCGAGAAGGCATTACCTGCGGTAAGCGTGTGGTGGCAGGCAAGGATGTTCTTAGGACGTAGTGCGCGTAATGTATCTGCCGTATACATCACTCGATCCTGAAGGCCACTAGGCAGAGTAACAGGGCCTGGGGCCGTCTGGGCCCGGACGGGCCCAGACGGGCTTGCCTTTGGCGCGCCTTCGGCGCGCTGACGGCACGCCCGCTGCGCCCGTCCGCTGCGCTCCCTGACCTGATACATAATTTATAGGCGGGGAGAGTGTTAGTAGGAGGAGGGCGTGGCCACCCGGAGGGGGCGAGTCCTGGGCTCCTCGCGGCCGGTAATGGCGGCGTGCGCGTGGGTCCTAAGTGAGACAGTGACCTAGTCAACTGTTTCTGGTGACACAGGTGAGCACAGGGTAACAAGTGACAAAAGTCTTTAAAAAGCACACAGTTTTACAATTTTAAAAACAATTTAGAGAGATCAGCGTTATGCTCCCGGCTGTGCCTCAGGAGTGATAGGATTAACCACGAGCTCGTAGTCAGCTCGAGTTAAATAGAAAAGTGGGCGTGGCCTCGTTCTGGTGGGCGTGGCCAGGGGTGAGCCTTGCTGAATGGCGGCAGGTGGGGAAAGCCTGTTTCCAGGTAACAAGTGACAAAAAGCTTTAAAGAGCACACAGTTTCACAATTTTAAAAACAATTTAGAAAGATCAGCGCTATGCTCCCGGCTGTGCCTCAGGAGTGATAGGATTAACCACGAGCTCGTAGTCAGCTCGAGTTAAATAGAAAAGTGGGCGTGGCCTCGTTCTGATTGTCGTGGCCAGGGGGAGCCTTGCTGAGTAGCGGCAGGCGGGGAAGCCTGTTTCCAGGTAACAAGTGACAAAAGTCTTTAAAAAGCACACAGTTTTACAATTTTAAAAACAATTTAGAGGAACTCTTTAGGGGAGGCCTTCACCAAGCCCCTGGAGATGGTACATTTTTTCACTCTGGGTTATATACATAAAAAGGTTAGTACAATATTTGAAAGAATATGTGAATATGATGCTTTGAGTAGTTTTGGTGGCTGGTGGCTGTAGCATACTTTTCTCGCAGCACTACATACACCTTTGCTAAACTGAAAGTGATGGCATGGATGATATGTCACTGCTTTAAAAAGTGACTATACCTGTGTATGCCTAATGATGGTGTAAGTGAAATCATTACTCCAATTACAACTATGCCCTGTATTGTTTGAGTGGCTCAGTATTACTGCTGAGGGTGAGCTAACAACTGACCTGTGAAGGCAGCTGCACAGCAGTCTGATTGGAATATTAGGACGCCCACATTAACAGTGCAGAAACATCAGGAATGTACCAGCCCATCCATGTTAGTCGGTAAGGAGATATATGTGATGTTCCTGAACGATCTGGTCACTGCGTGAAGTTGAAGATGCATAAAAGGCCCATTATGCAAAACGGTGTCTTGCTTTGGGAGGAAGGGTTGCATATTTCAGTTTTCAATGATGAGTGGCTCCTTGGCATCTCTTGCCCTTACGATGTCGCCCTGGGCTGGGCTCCCTTTTGTGGTGCAGGCTGCTGTCCGACTTCACACCAGGTCAGAACAGGTGTTAATTTCCTGCTGCTAACATGCCTTATTGCCTGTTTTTTGTTCTTATCGCTGATCTGGCTGGTCGTTGAGAATGTTGAGGTGTGGTATTGTCACTGCTTTTTGCATGGGAATGCCTACTCTGCATCTCATTAGCGATAGTTGCTGGGGTCCTCTGTGGCGATGTTTTTTGCTGCTGCTATTGCTGGTAAACTGGTGCTGTGGGCTTTTAACACCAACTTGTGAATGGGGAGTTAAATTTATCACGACCTTGGCTGCGATAAAGTGCCGTTAATTCGGCGACAACTCCTTGTGAAAAGCCCCTTAGTACATTACATTAATAGAAAGGACTACCTATCTTCAGTTTTAAATGTTTTGATTTAAAATACATAAAAAAAGGCCTTGGTGGATAGGGTCAAGGGGCCTAATAAGGCTCGGGGAGAAGCCATGTGGCCCTCCTCCCCTTTAATTAAAAAAAAAGTCCCTGGTCGATAGGGTCCCGATGGTCTAATAAAGTTCATGGCGGGGGCACGCGGTGTTTTCCCTTTTAAAAAGAAATGCATCTGAAGGATGGGGTCCTCAGGTCCTAATAAGGCTTGGGTTGGGGGTCCACGTGGCCCTCCTTCCCTTAAAAAAAAAATTAGGGCACTGTGGCCAATCCCCCCTTTGGTTGTGCATGGCGGGGGGTTGGCTTTACGTATGGTAATAAAATATTACATTGCATTTAAAAAGAAAAACTGAAATTCACTGTAAAAGCCAATGGTTAAAGCAACTTTATCATTAAGTGGGACAAAACAATCTGTTTTGCTTAAAAAAAAACTCAGAAATTCACTGGAAAACCCTAAGGTTAAAGTAACGTCATAGTTAGGCGATATGCCAGTGACAACATTGACATTTTGAATTTAAAAAACTGCCAAAATTGTCCAGTTATAGTTGGCAGAGCTAACTATAACTTGCGGCTCCGCCATGCACTGCATATTACTTCACATATTACATCATTTACAACATGTTCTATGACATGATTTATGTCATCATTGATACCATCTCAAACGACATCATTTATGACATCACTAATTACATCACTGATTACATCATCCAATGAGTGTGCTCGTTTTTTGTTTAAAAGGTTACATAGTGGCGTGTAGCTGCCATATTATTTTTCTACCTAATTTTGTACAGTCGGTGTCAAGCTTATCGGTGTAGGTGTTTACAAAATGCATTTGCTCCTAATGCACCTTAAGTATGGAAATGTATTGAACATGTTATTAATCGTTGTATTGAAGAGTAATAAATCTGTGTGCAGGTGAACCTCCATGTACTCCCATGAATGCAGGCCAGATAGCTGGGGGTATACCACACAGAATAAAGTGTCTCCAGCACAGACCACACTGTGAGGGGGACAGTTTTAGTTACATATTAAAAGTAGAGTACTGTGTGCAGTTTAGCTGGTATATAGTTAACTTGCATTTCTTCTTTCTATCTGTTGCAAACATAACTGATGTCGTTTACATGCTGTAGGGACAGTACTTTCTTGTAGGTGATCTCGGTTTCTCTCACTTCCTCCGTTGCACCCGTTATTTATTGTTCTAAAGCTGTATGTGTATCTTTCCTTTTTTAAATGTTTCTGTCCCGAGCTTCTGTCCACTGCTCTGCTGTCTCTCTAGGCCTTCCTTTCTCTCCCCTAGAGTGGGGGCCAGTAGTCATCCAAAATCTTTTGCAGCCGGGACTATGAGTCTATCATACCCAGCGAGAGTCAGTTATGAGTGTTCCCTATTATCTGACAACCCACTCACCCTGCCAAATGCCAGGACCTCATGCAAAACTCTGACTACATGGTGCCAGTGATAGAATTGATATTACTGGGCGATGCACATACAAGTACAAGTGGGTTTTCTCTGTGGCTCCGAATTCATTATTTAGTGGTTGCCCAAACGAACAGATAAGGCGTTTGGCTCAACCAGTTACTAGGGCAACAAGGGTTAATAACAGAAGGGAAGTGGAAATCTGTTTTATGCGGTCCTCGTTCAAACAACTTGGACCAATGGAAGAAGCAGGCGATGAGGCATTGACACATATACGAGGTTGCCTGTGGTTGTCACATTTTTAGGAAGCCGAACTGAGGACATGTTTATGTTTGGATCTGTTTTTGAATACCAACCTTGGTACAACCATGGGAAGATATCGTTGATATTTATTATTTTTTATTTTTTTTATTTTATGCGTTTTTATATAGCGCAGACGTTACCTGAAGTGTCAGAGCGCTTCACGATAAGAACAGCAGCGTTACATGAGGAGAAAATTACATGTGGGCATGATACAAAAGCAAACGTTACATTACATGAGGTAAAGGTGACAATTGTGCATGTATCAAAAGCAAACAAAATACAAGAAGAGGTAGCAAACGATACGTTACAAGAAGAAAAAGTGACATGTGTGCATATTACATAAGCGTACAAGATACAAGTAGAGGTAAACAATGCAATAAATGGCAGACACTCACAACACAAGAACACACTGGGAAGGCACATCTATAGGCATGGAGTATATAATTTCCTATAGTGGAAGAACTTCAGTCAGATAATAGAGAGGGCGTGAATTAGATTTGGAAGTGTCTTTAAAGGAGGAGAACTTTGAGGTCAGTTTTGAAGGCCTGGGAGGAGGTGGTGGTCTGGAGCTGAGGCGGAAGTGAGTTCCAGATTCTCACCGCGTTGCCTGAAAAGGATTGGGCCATCGATCTTTCCTTTTTGAAAGTGGGAGGTTCAAGCAATAAACTTTCCGCATTACACTGACGTGATGGTCTAGAGCCTCCAGAGAGTTTTCGTTTATTCACCAGGTGACATGGGTGAAGTATACATGGGTGAAGTATCGTTGGCAATATTGGGTCAGGAAAGACATAAATTAGACGTCTTGTAGTCGCCATGAACGACTGTAAAAAAATACAACTTGGGTACATAAGTTTTCAATGATTCAAAGCTAAGCAAGGAAAGGCACAGACATTAGTGAATTTGCAGTAGCTGTGCTACTGCAGGGGTGACCAACATCTGGAAGTGTCTTGGATCGTTAACTCGGGCTCAATCCACCATCATTAGGGCCCCCTTAACAGATTTTCTGTTTCATTTGCTCAAGGGTTTTTTAGATGAGGATTCACACCCTTAGCGGGTTGCTTTGATCATCACATGCCAAAGAAGTATTCACGGGCCTGCATCCATTTTTGGTAATCTAAGTACAATAAAATGGCTGCTTTTTTATTCATTAGGGGGTTTTCCGCTACTACATTGGACATTTGCCAGAATATATAAACAGGTTTAAGTGTGCAGAGTGTGTATTTCGGGGCAATT
This sequence comes from Lissotriton helveticus, assembly GCF_964261635.1. Taxonomy (NCBI): domain Eukaryota; kingdom Metazoa; phylum Chordata; class Amphibia; order Caudata; family Salamandridae; genus Lissotriton; species Lissotriton helveticus. Next base: position 200,751,923 of record NC_136063.1, on the reverse strand, counting down.
AATGGGGACCCTGAGTGGGGCTCTTTCTTTGCTAGAGTTTGACAATATTTGCTATTGCCTTTTTGGTGGTCCGTGTCAATTATTATATAAATTGTCTAACATCCACTTCGCATTCATGCATTTGTAGCTGCTGCTCAAAAGTGGGCTCTTTTCATAGTGCTCTGTTAATAATACAGAAACAGCATATCTAAATATGTCTAATGATCTTCCTGTGGCCATTTCACCTGTCTCTCCTCTGCATCACACTTTCTTTCCTTCCTTTTCTCCTTTGAATTACATACCAAAACATGGTTTTGACTTCTTGCTGGATGGATCTGGGGCCTATATGTTTTTTACATACGTTTCCAACATTTCCATTTTCATTTATTGGGATTCAGAATGTACTGTGAGGTTTACAAAATAAAGTGTGATCGCAGTACACGAGGAAACACATTGAAACTTTTCTTCAGTGACTGGCTGCTGCTTTGGTATTTCCTTTCTAATTAAGTAGGCAAATCATGACACACGATTCAACTGCCAGTCATAAAAAAATGACCGAGACTTGAGTACTCTGAGAGCAATCAAGCTTCCTTTCAGAGAAAGTCATCTTAGGGCCGGCTGTAGGGTGGTGCGACAGGTGCAACTGCACTGGGCGATGACCTCAGGGGGGCGCTGTATTTTGTCAAAAACTTAAGAGATAAAAGCACCTGCTGCGGAGTTCGTTGTTCGTTCAGCTTCCAGGCCGCAATGAAAATGTCAAGCTAATTCTGTGATTAATGTTCCTGCTAGAGACAGAGAGAGAGAGATAGGACTTTTGTCTAGTGGCAGTTTTGACTGCCATAAAGTAGCGCAGAGGATTAACATGCCTGCTCCAAAGAATAGCTCTGTATTTCATGTGGATAGCTGAGTGGATTAGTAAAACCAGCCTTTACTAGTGCTTTAACACGGGGCTAGGGGTGGGCGTGGAGTTATGTTGTTTGTTTCAACATAACTCCATCTATATCCTTAAATATCTCATAGTAATTTATTTTCCTGTCTTCTAACTCTATTTATTCTCTTCCTCTTTCTTGATTTTTGTTTAACATAGTGTGACTCATTCTTACATTTGCAGCACTTATATATCAATAGTATCATTATTATTCCTGTAGCAACTGCAATTATCGGTGTTAGTATTCTACCTAATAAGCTATTACCAAAAGTAGAGGACCAGCTATTGACTGAAGCGAAACTCTTACCAAGTTTCTCCCAAGCACCATCAACCTTCAGTTCTGTCAAAACTTCTCGACGTTTTGTAATGTTTTTGATATACCCCTCTAGACTATTACTCTTTTCCTGGATATATGTGCAACATTGTTGTATTTTCAACATATTACAAACTCCACCCTCCTTAGCCAGTAATACATCAAGGGCAAGTCGATTCTGCAAAACCATAGACCTAATCACATCCATTTCAGTATCAATCATGAAAAACCCAACAGCAGTGTCTGTTGATAAACGATCAACCACTGTGGAAAATTTTCTAGTTTTGTGTGAATTTAGAATAACCACAACTCAAGGTATCAATGCTCCAAAGATATCACCCATGATTCCTGAAACACGTATTACCCTCTTACTGTATATTAGCTCACTCTTCTTTTCATTGTTTCCATGATTCTTGTCCAGGTGATATACCTTCGGAAAGACAATACCCATATAGCAACACCCACACCAATGTGCAGGCAACCTATAGTAGGAATTTTTGCCACATACATAATAAATTCCAGGAAACACAGGATCAGTTCCTCCTCTTATTCCCCACCCACCCGTTATTAAGAAAACATGGTCACATTCACTAGAACCAATGAAATAGTTATGAAAGTCAGTTTTTAATCTAATCAAGCAAAGCTTCCATCTATGATGCCAATCCAGGGTCATAGCAGCGTATGTCTCACTTTTTTTATAATCACCTTCTCTATAAGCCTATGGAGGTACATGAGACTTCTGCTCAGCAGCTTTTCTTTTAAAATGTTGTCTTCTATCTTCTACCAGATTAATGAACTCTATTTCCTCTAAGCGCAAACTACATGTCAGGCTATTCCCGTGTGTATATACTATATCTATTGTATTGGTTGAATGAAAGAATTCTCCCATGAACTCTGCATCTTTAGCACTATTTACTCTATTCATGTGCCTTCTAATGGGAATTTCAGAAAATACTAAGTCTAGATTTGAATAATAATATTGCAAACTACCCCTCTCGTAGAAAAGACTAGTTAAGACGCAACAAGACACTCCATAAGTTAGAGGGAAGTGATGATAGGTCACTCCCTCAGACACAGACGATGGTAGTTGCATGCACACATAAAATCTCTTGCATCCCTAGTGTCAACATACTCATAAAGCAATTTAGTAAAAACATTTAACGAAAAGTAATTAATAGAATTATCTTGTTGATAAACACTGTCATCTATCATCCTTTTCTTGTTAGTATGTGAATCTTCTTTGAGATTATCCACATCTCTGATTTCTCACTCATCACACTATTAGTATTAGTATTATTATTTCCATTAGTAAACATAAAATAAGGCAGAACAACAATAAGTGTTAACCACTCCAACATTAATAATAGAACACTAAAGAAGCAAGCATTAATACATCTACATTTAAAACTACGATTTTGATATCCAGTCCATGTAGTATTTAACCCAACCATCTCTCGAAACATTTTTATCAACTAAACGAACAAAAAAAACTAAAAATGAGTGTATCCAAACACTTTAAGCCTCCCTTCTTCACCCCTCGCTTTTTTCTTCAATATAGCTTCACAGCCTATGCAGCCTACGAATCAATTCCAGCTTTACTTTTTCACACTCCTCAATTGAACTTTCAATTGTCTGCACCCCAATTTTTACACAGTTCTTTTAGGGTGGCTCATAACTATTTGAATGACTCAATTCTGCATCAGTGTTTTCCCTGCACTGATCAGTGTGCTCAGCTTCTTCAGACCCCACATATGTCCATTCAGGTGCTGTGTATTTCTTGTTTGGAACTCTTGATCTTTTTGTTCTCTGAATTGTATCTTTTTCTGAGTCACTTTGCTCTGTAGTTTGCGAAGTAATATCGCTGAGACGGATCACGACGTATTGCGTGGCTGCCTCGTTTTCCCACGTCCAGAGCCCAATCGGGCCTTGACTCCATGGTAATTATAAATAACGTAGCACTGTCTAACTAGATAGATGTCATCGATTTCTATCACTTAGAATTCTGACTCCCCCCTTGTTTTAACTTTCCAGATAGGACTGCCCCTTCATCCACGCCTTTCCTGTTTATGTCCTGATGAAGACCCTGCCTAAGGACTCAACGTAGCCTACAGATAGGGGTCGAAACGTCGACGGCTTTTCTTTGGAGACTTCCGGCACATGCCCCCATCACTTCTATTCGCACTATGTGACCGTTGAATGTCATTAGCTAACATTGTATCTATTGATGCCTTGATCCTTGGCTTATGCATCTGAATTGGAAAAAAAAATTGTTTTGATTATTTGTACTTATCACATGATTCTTTGACTGTGTTTATTCTTTTTGACTTTACACTCCTTTGAGCACCTCCCCTCCCCTTCCTTTCCTTTCCCTATTTGGGGCTTTTTATTGTATATGAAGTAATCACGTAGAGTTTAATACTTGGTGTTGAAAAATAAAATACAATACCGTTGAATTTCCTTGTACTTTTGGTTATAAGTTTTAAAGAGTGCCAGTGTGTGTAGCACACAACACGTCTCTCTGGTGGGGACCCCCTTGCACATGTACCACTTTGCTCTGTTTGGCTCGATACTTCTAATATTGTGTCGGGTGATTTTTCTTTCAGAGTGTTTTGCAGTCTTTTCACTCCCTTTGGCCACACATCTCATTTTCTGGCTTCCTTAACTCCCACAGTTTCATCAGCTTCAGAGCCAAGTTCACAACTTCTTTTGTTTGATTCCTTTCTCTATTGGACTTGTTCTTGGTCTTTGTTTAACACTTTTCCTTCATTGACTTCAACAGCAGTCTCAGGAGACCCAGTAGATGGTGCCCACTTTATTCGACTTTGCTCGAGTTCAAGCTCAGGTTCAACCACAGGCTCAGCTTCACGTTCTTCTTGACCCTTTACTTGTTGCTGTTCTTCCTCTTCAAGTCTTTTGAGTGGACTTGGGACTCTTCTGGTGTGGCTGGCATGTATCCAATTCAGAAAGCCACCATACTTCACTGCTGTCGTTGTCACCAGTATCACTTGATATGGCCCATGCCAAGTGACTCCAGACACGACTTTCTCACCTGCTTTGTCACCAGAATCCACTCTACGGGACTTAGATCATGTGCTTGTTCTTGCTGTGTTGTGGTTGGACCTTCTCCAACCTGATGGGACACAGAACGCACCACATCAGCCAATCCTTTGCAATAATCAAGCACTAGATCATCAGTAATATTTATCAGTTGGTTTGCTGGTACAATCGGCTGTCTCATTGCTCTCCCCATAATCACTTTGTGCGGGAATAATCCAGTCTTTTTATCAGGAATACTTCTCAGACTCATTAAAACCAAGGGTAAAGCATCTGGCCGTTTTAGTGCTGTGGATGAACAAACCTTTCACAATCTCGATTTTATAGTGCCATTAATCTGTTCAACCACACCTGTGGCTTCTGGTTGATAGGCACAATGCAGCTTTTGCTCAATCTGTAATGCTGCGCAAATCATCTGAATTATTTCATTATTAAAATGCCTACCTCTATCCATTTATAAAGGGACTGGAAATCCAAATCTAGGTATGATCTCTCAAGAGCAGTTTAACAACTGTTAGATAATCATTCCTTTTTGTTGGATATGCTTCTACCCAACGAGAAAACAGACAAACAACAACCAACACATATATTAGTCCATTACACATAGAGAGTTCTATGAAATCAGCCTGTAACCATGTAAACGGTCCTACTGCTTTTCCAATTTGTCCTCAACTAACAACAGTCTTTCTCCCTGAATTCTGCTGCTGGCATACAATGCATCTCTGGCAAAGACTCTCTACAATGACCCTGAACTGTGGATTGTACCAGGACTGCTTAAAGAGCCTGATCATAGCATCTCTCCCTACATGTGTCAATCCATGGTACATCCTGGCCATTGGAGACAATAAGCTATCTGGCATTATTGGTCTCCCAGCACTACAGACCCACACTTTATTCTCAACTCTTCTAGTAAAACTTCATTTAATCCAAATTTCTTTTTCATCTCACTGGCGTCTTCCTGCAATTCTCTAACTTCTTCCCATGATTCTACAGAAGAGAACATTAGGTGACAATTTGTATTTCTTTTTTCTGTTCCTTTGTTAAGTGAGACTGAATTTTGTGCACAGAAACGTGCCACTTGGTCAGCATATCTGTTTCCACTCGTCACATATTTGTTTCCAGATTTATGTGCCGACATTTGACCACTGCAATTTCTTTGGGGCAACTGTAGTGCAACCAGCAAATCCTTTCTGTCTCTAATCAGTGATCCTGAAGAAGTCATCAAACCACTTGCATCCACAATTGTCCAAAGTCATGTACCACCCCAAAACCATATTGACTGTCAGTAAATATGGTTACTGTCAGACAATTGCCAATTAGGAATGCTCTGGTCAAAGCAACCAGTTCTGAAATTTGGACTGAATTTACTCCTTTTAGACACGATGCTTCAAGAACCATGGCCACTGTATAAACAGCATAAGAAGCACGCAAAGCACCTATTTCATATCTTAAACAAGAACCATCCAGAACATCACACAATCTGACTCTGGCAATGGTGTGTCTTTTATATCAGGCCTTGGTTTGGTACACAACTCTGTCACATCCAAACAATCATGATCTGCTTCATCCACTAAATCTTCACAACTTCTGCTCAGCAACAAAGTTGCAGGGTTCAGTGTTGTACATCGTGTAACAGTCACATTTTCAGCACCCAATATCACTCACTCATATCTAGTCAAATGACTACTTGTGAGATGCTGAATTTGCGTCCTTGTCAGCAGAATCTCAACAGAATGTGGCACATACACTCTCACCGGATGTCCCATTACAATTGACTCACTCTGCTCCAAATTAACACAAGTAGCAGCTACTGCTTTCAAACAACCTGGCAATGCTGCAGCCACTGAATCCAATGAAGCACACACAAATGCCACTGGATGTCGTGCCATTCCATGCATTTGCGTTACGACTGAAAGTGCACATCCATCTTCCTCATAACAGAATAATGCAAAGTCATTACAATAATCTGGCATTCCCAATGCAGGTGCTCGACAAAGACTGTCTCTCAACTCCATAAAGGCCTTCCTGTTTTCCTCATCCAATTGGATTGGATTGACTACATCTTTGGGAGTCAATCTCTGTAATGGCTTGGCTATCAGTGAGAAACCACTGATCCACTGTCTGCAGTATCCAACCATACCCAGAAATATTCGAACTTCTTTATGTGTTCTGGGGTGACTCATTTGCAAGATCACAGCAATCCGATCTTGTGATACTTTCCTGACTCATTTCTCAATTTTGTGGCCCAAATACTGAACCTCTTTCTGGCAAAATTGTAATTTAGCCGGTACCACCTTATGCCCACCTACTGCCAAATGGTTCAGTAAAGCAATTGATTCTGTCACACATGCTTCCTGTGTCTTCGATGCAACCAATAGATTATCAATGTATAGCACCAATACGGAGTCCTCTGGCATCACCAATGATTCCAGACACTTTTTCAAAATCTGATTGAAAATTCAAGGACTCTCTGTATACCAGAGTTCTTCAAACTGTGGGGCGCGCCCCCCCCAGGGGGGCGCGACACCATCCCAGGGGGGGCGCACACTCGACCCTAACATCTGCTTTTGTTGTCCTCTAATGTTCCCCGCATCGCAATCTTTACCCATTTCAAATGGGAATTTCTTTTCATTAGCAAACTCCGGTGACAGAGGGTTGGAGGGGGGAGGGAGGGGAAATCACTGGGCGCGCCGTGCCATGCTTTTGTCTGCTAAGTGATAAAAGTTCACCGTCCCAGGAGGGGGTTAATTGGTGGAGCTGAATGCTTCAGCTGCAGTGGGAGGCAGGAAGTCTCCTTTGCTAAAAACGAAAGCAAACGAAGAGACAGTCCTGTTCCTTCGTGTTCGATTTCAAATCAGAGGAGACTCCTTGCCTCCCACTGCAGCTGAAATGACTGTTCCATAGCTGCCACGGTTTCAGATTGCTATGTGTTACACTTTTATAATTTCAGTGTAATTATGAGTGACATTTCAACCACTGAGTGACACTTTTCTCGCGAGCAAAATCAAGCAGTAATGACTAGGGACATTTATATAAACATTAGAAATGACACACATATTGGAGCATTCATTCAATTAATTCACTTGTATAAATTCTAGACCGCCTTGGCTGCATAGTTTACGGGAGTTATCAGATCTTTAAAAACAATTTCTGTAATATCAAAATTTGCATTGTATATCTTGCCTTTTGAATTCCATAGGATAACTCTGTTATTTAATGACAGAATCATACATTGACTTGAAAGTCATAATTGGCTAAATATATTTACGAACAAGCTACCTGAGAGCTTCAGAATATTGAATGGCTTTTAAATGTGACATATTGCTTTCCATTGTCATGCTGCCACTGGCATTCCTATTTGATTATATTTTCCGAAATTTAAATCCTTTGTATGATTGTGATTTAATTCACAGTTCTTCTTACCCCCATACACAGTCCTCCTTCCTGTCACCTCACTCAGGTAAACTTGTGTGCCATTCTGCTCACTGCCACTTGGATCGCAGGTGGAAAAGGTCTAAAGCCACTGTATGTCGATTGGATAGTAAAGACTGTGGGCCTTATAAAGTTATTTGCTGCCTCGTCGCCACTGTAGCAGACGCAGTGTCTCTACCATGCCGGCGGTGGCTGGGCCGCCAAATCTACAGTTGTCTGCTGTTAAACAGACCCATACATACATGGGTAAAAGATACATCATGACTGCAGGTCCCGCCATGGCAGCATGGTGTTCTTTTCATCACTTGTGGTTCCTGAATGTAGGCCTCCCAAAGCAGAAGGTGGTGAGCCCATCCTAAACTAAAATCCCCCATGCTGTGATAGTGTTCTTCCGTGGCGTGGTGCTTTTCTGCCCTACTACTAGTACTACACAAACCTAGTCACGTAGCTCAAAAAAACTGTAACAGCAATCTATTCACGGCAGCAGCGGATAAGTGCTTAAAAAGATGTAATTGATAACTACAGTTTAGTTAATAGATTACCTGCTCTATCAGGAACTTAATTATTATTCATGATCGTCACTGGACAGCAGCTGAGCCCGGATGCGGCCCGGTAGGCTTGGTCCCTCCCAGTCACATAGTATATTACCCCCACCTATGTGCCATCAGTCATGCTGCAACCAATGAGCACAGCAGCTTGCTGCACCCACTCTCACTGCGACTGTTCCCCCCCATTTACCCCCGGTGCTGCACAGTGACCCTGACTCGTGAGCCAGCCAGCCTCTCTAGCCCTGACTTTGGCTGACTGGTGCAGGTGGGATCCAATACCACTTTGGCACCGTCCATGAGCCATCTTTACTGCAGATGGTCGACGGTGCCCTGCATTGGCAACGGTGAAAATCAGCTGCTGCTGGCATTAGTTACTGTTGGAAATACCTCAGTCAGCTGCAGTCAGAGCGGCGAGTTCAGGAGGAGCAGGAGCTGCGCATGTTAAGTTAAAGAAATGTAGGCCGCAGCACCAGGACCGTCGGAAGTGACGCACATAGCCTAGTATTGTGAGTCTACTTCATCATTGGGCACTAACTGCAGTGACGTTGACACTTTATGTTCGGCGCCATGTGTGTCAGCCCGGCCTGGAAGTGTGTCTAACTTGAATACTGCAATTACATTGTAGCAGAACTAACGCGCAAGCCGCAGAGCTGCAAACAGATCTAGCAACATTATTTGTCGGATATGGCCCGTGATATGCACGTGGCGGTAGATTCCAGAAATTTCTGTCAGGTGGTGGGGGGGCCAAACATCTAAAAAAATTCAGATGGTGGGGCTCAACCTACAAAAGTTTGAAGACCTCTGCTGTATACCCTTGAGGTACTTGGCACCATGCCAAAACACAGTCTCCAAACCTGAATGCAAAAATATATTGGCTATCCGGATGCAAAGGTATCGAGAAAAATACTTGGCACAAATCAATCACTGTGAACCATTCCGCTTCACAGGGAATTTGACAAAGAATCACTGCTGGGTTTGGTATTATTGGACAACAAGGTACCACAATCTTGTTCACCTTTCTCAGATCTTGAACTATCCTGTACTTCCTACTCAGTTTCTTAATTCCCATAATAGTGAATTACAAGGATTCCCTAATATCTCTCTCAAGATTCCTTGTTCAATCATGTACTCGATTACAGGCGTAATCCTGCAATAGTCCAGGGACTCATTTTGTACTGTGGCGTTTTGGGAAATTCTGCTCCCTGTTTGACTGAAATTTGGATAGGAACAACTCCCTTCATCAATCCAATGTCTTTCCCTGAAAAATTCTACACATCAGTCATCACTGTTTCTCTCAATTCAACAGGCAAATCCTTCGCTGTAAATAAAGGATACAAATCATTCACTTCTGTCCCTTGCCTTGCCAACAGCACTTTGAACACAACATCCTCATCTGGCGTATAATAGATGGTGCAATTCATTTTACACAACAAGTCTCTACCCAAAAGGTTTACCATACTTGAGTCATACACCACAAACCAATGCAAATCTCTAAACTCTCCAATGTGCACCTCCATTTGTTTTGGCACTGGAGTTTTAATAAGCTGGTTCGAGGCAGCTACATTTTGGATAGTATCTCCCAAGAGGGATAGGTTTGGAATTTCTGCTGTTCTTACAGTAGAACGGGTAGCACCAGTGTCCATAAGGAATGTTATATCGTTACCTTCAACTTTCCCATCCATAAAACGGGCCACACTGATCTACCTCTGGAGATGCGATAAGCACGCACTTTTCCTCCCCCCTCTGGCACCGTCATTGAGATATATCTGAATCACTCTCAGGACACTGTAGCCAATACTGTGAAAGGATTTGTACAATTTGATTCTTACCAACTTGTTCACCCGGATGAAATCCATCATTCGCACCCTATGTCTGTACTTGAGCATTGACATTATTAGGCATAGGAGCCTGTGGTATTTGTACTTGTTGTACATGTGGTGAAACTACCTGTTGCTGCTGCAGCTGCTGTTGATTCACAACCACCTCATTCTGCATCTGTGGATTAAAACTTTGAACCATTTCATTATTTCCTAATAGAGTCCTACACTCGTTCCTCCAATGTCCCAACTTTCTGCACGCATGACAAGGAAATCTCTTTTCCATATCATCTTTATTACCTTTACCTCTGCCTTTTCCCTGATTCTGAACCTGGATACCACCGTTTGTCACAACACCATTCATGTTAGGAGTCTGACCATTTTGTAAGAGTCTATCATAATAAGCATGCACTGATTCTTTTGACTCCTGAGTTTTTCTATCAATCTTAGCCCAAACTATCTCTTTTGGGGAAATCTTACTCTTCAAATAAGGAAATACTTAATTATATTTCTACATCACCTCTTCTGACGGGGCTCCAGTTTTAATGTCTCTAGGGTATTCATCTTTTGGCCATTCTACTGCAATTTTACACTCAGTCCACAAAACAGCTAGAACCACAATACCAAACAAACCATCCAAGTCTTTCAACTAAACCTTTGAAACCTTCACAAACCTCTTTACTTGTTTGTACCATTTAACAAGCTTTTCTCTCAATCTGGGAAATTCATTCGTAAAATGTAACATATCCTACCTTGACCAAGGTATGAACATATCCACCACCTGGACCTTCTCTCATTGGATAGATCATTTCAGCTGTAACTGTCTCTGTCCCTGCCTCCCTTAATGGAAGCAAAGGAGATGCAGTTGTACCCTTATTTGCAAGCATATCTTCTTTCTTTTTAGCCCATCTGCCTTTCCAACGTTCCACTTCACCACGTCTCTTCAAGAGATCAATCAACTCTTTTATCTGTAGTCGCTTATCAGTAGCATTCAAACTCTCTAAATCCTTGTCACTAAAATCCAATCTATATGTATTTTGCAAAGCTTTTGACTTTTCAATGTCCACTTCATATGCCTGTGCAGCTTCTGCAAATTTCTCATGCAAATTATTTGCTCTAATTGTAACATTCTTACACAAAAAGAATAACTCTTATTCCTGATATTTACTCAATCTGTCTGGACTAATCGTACCTAAAATCATTTCTTCAAAATCCGCCTTAAATCTGCTCACATCCTTACTCGGTTTTACTTTACTAGACACCATTCCTCCGATCCAATTATCTAACTCTTCTGGTGGCGGTCCTAATTGTCTCACATTCTACATCAGTCTTCTAGGGTCTACTTGCACACTTCTTTTTGGTGTTTCCATTGGTCTGTCTGGTGCATAAATCAAGGTCCCTGTCTCATTTGTGCCAGAACTACTCCTAACATTATTCATTGGCACTGTCAAAGCATGTACTCGTGCAATATTCTGGCCCTCACTATACAATGGGACCAATGGTAACTGGAACTGACAACGCCTCTGAATTCAAGCTCATCTGATTAATTCTCTGGGTCAACTCATCTTTTACCTTATTAAGTACATCTACCTCTCTTTCCTGTGAAACCTGTGCAGGCAGTGAAGACTGTGGAGCTAGCGGAACCTGTAAAGCTTGTGAAGTCTGTGGAGCTTCTATTTCATTTAATGGTGCATTTGGAGTGATTCTATCCTGATCTTCGTGATATGGTGGAGGTCTATTCAATAACATCTCATCTAATAATTCATCATCAATCTCCGTTGGATCTGATTCTGTACTTCTCTATATTATTCTTTTTCTCTTTGCCTTTCCCTCCAGCCTGATCTTCAGCTACTATCACTGTTTATAATCCTTCTGAGATTACATCTCTCCTCTATCTTTTCATTTGAGCATCTGATTTCGCCACTGAGTACCTACTCACTGTATTTCTATTTTTTGTCGCATTCCTGTCTCTTGCTCTCCTACACGCTCAATGGTTCCATTCCTCAAGCGCCTCATACTGCAAAGGTTTAGGATTTGCTCTCAACAAATTCATCTGATTCCGCAAGTTCTCTAATATTCTCACATTAAAAGTACAATTTTCTAGGAAAGCCAAACTCCCATCTCCTTCCGTCTAATTCACCCAATTCTCCAACCATGTACATGTATGATATCCACGCTTTAGTGTCATAAAAGAAGCAGATGAACCCTCAGGTGGTATAGGAACTCCCTCTCCAATAGGTATGGGCTCATTCTTTCTAAATAAAGTCTCCATCATGTTTAATAACTTCATTTTAAATCTCTTGTCACTCTAAAACTCAGAAACAAGAAGAGAAATCCTTCCATAATTCCACTCACGCTATTAGCTCACTCTATCCAATGCCAGCGCCACTCACACCAACCAACCAATAACAGTACAATACTCTCTGATGACGCTTCCGTTATCTGAGCAATGCTAGTGCGGCTCTCTGTGACATCAGTACAACTCCTACAACTGATCCTCCTTTTACAAAATAATAAGGCAATGAATTACAAAGTTTTTTCAAAATAAAAAATTATTAGAAGCAACACAAAACACTGCTGCTTTGTCTGCCCCACTAATGGATAGTTCAATCACTCAATAGAAATCCTTTTGCATCCAGCGGAATATCGACCAGCGTTACTCCACTCTCAATAAAGCAAAAGAACTCTTGGAACTACTTCAGATGCGCTCTCTAAAGTTTCCCAATAATCTCCTACTAATGCTAACTTCGAAATAGGTCCCATATGCAATATTAATAACCTCTCTTGTTGCTCAATATCACCCCAGCAGACAAAACACTTCTCTAGTGTGCTACTTTCCCACAGTCTTCCTCTGTCCCTGAGGCTAAAACATACCGGGATCTTAGGCAACTCTGTACCCAATACTTCCAGACTACATAAAACGCTAGCATGATATGTTAGTAATCAAAATCATTCATTCCAACCATTAATTTACCAAAGTAATTAATTAAAACCATCAAGCTGCTACCAACATTGATCCAGCAATCCGGGACTAACAACATTTCCAGGGCCCAATTCATTACCCAACACGACCCTTCACGCAAAATTCACCAATATTCAATTACTGTGTCATTTTCGCATGAAATTTGTGGCGATGTCATCTGTATTTATGTAATCTGGGTTTGGCAAACTAATACCTGGATCTATGAAAACTTTCATAAACCAAATTCAACACCTCTAAGAAAGACAAACCCATTTGTGTATTTATAATGCTTTATCTAAAAATTGTGAAATGCTCATCAATACATTACAGTATGAATCATAGATCTTACCACGGGAGAAAAATAACGAGAAATAACAAAGAACATCTCAAATCAAATACATGAGTGAGTGGATAGGCATAGAGACAAAAGTTCAGAGTCAAATAAACATTTGCATCTTGATTATGCAAGTTCAGATTTCGGCTATACTAACGCAGTAGAGAAATAGGAAACTATTATCTGGCCATGAGAGCAGTAAGGCCCCTCAAGTAGATTTGAAGAGGCAAAGACTGAGTCAGGAATCAACAGACAGGAACAACCAGCCCAAAGGAATAGGAGACAGCAACATAGGCCTCTCCTCTCACCAGGTAGAACTCACGCAACACACAACCCCTCCCACCGGGAACCTCAATTATACCCTAGAACCCAAAATGACCAACCCAAATTTCTGTTGGAACAGGCAATTTCTCTTCATTTTATTGGTTAAGGAAGCAGGTGTTTTGTCACACAACCACAACTCTCGACATTTCACCTCCGTAATGGAACCTCATTGGGGCATGTTATCAAGAGGGTTTATCTCCGCTTTTTTGGCTTTAAAAGCCAAGAAAGCGGAGATAACATTATCTCCCTATTACCTAGCTGTCGCCAACACCAGTTAGCGACAGCTAGTAGGAGATAGCGACCGGTTTGCATGTCAGTGAAATTTATCACTAATGACATGCAAAGTGGGCGTGCCAAGATGTTCGCTATCTCCTATTACCAACTTTTAGAGATATTCGCGCTAAGCGTGAATATCTCCAAAAGCTAACACCTGCCCCTGAGCAGTTCTTAGCCATGTTATCCAATGGTAGATGGATAACATGGCTAAGAGCATTAGCTCAGTAATGCATGAATATCGCTGACTTTTCAGCGATATTCATGCATTTCGGCCGATTTTTATCGCTTAGGAGATAAACCTTGATAATAGCAAGGTTCCTAAGCAATAAAAATCGCCGCAGCACGGCGATAAAAATATTGCCGCTAAGCCAACATAACGATAATTATCGCTAGTTGTTGGTAATATGCCCCATTGTTCTTTTATTCATCTTATCAACTTCCAACCCAGGAAATACAAATTCGAGCCACTATCATAGTACACATTTCCTCCATCCCGGTCATATAACAACTTTTGTTCCTAGATTGTTCATTTACGCCGCTCTCTAAAGAAGTGTTCTTCTTCTGAAGATTATTTTGTTTCTCCATGCAAACTATGGCAGGCACATAGGACCCGTGAAGGACGAACTGTCTTCCACCTTCCCCTTCTCGCTCAGATTAAACCCGTATTTATTTCTAAAATGATTCTCGGGCTGTTTCTTCTATACTTCTATGGAAAACAAACACAGTCATTATTAAACACTTATAATGCTATACTATAACACACCTACCCTGTGTGTTGCATTTACCCAAGCGTATCCCAGATTAATGTTATTTTCCGACGCATGTTAGTATAGAGCAATCAAGCAGCATTAGTCCTTTTATTTTCCATTAGCCATAATCATTTGTGGCCTACTTCAGCATTTTAGTTCACCCTTGTGGTGTTTCATTCTGCCTCATGTTAGCCCTTTTTCCGCTCTAGTTTGTACACCACACGATTAGTATTCAATCACTAGGGTGTTCAATCCGAGCAGGTTTCCTTTCGCAAAAAACCCTGCTCCATCAGTGGCGGGCACCAAAAAAGATTTTCGCACAGTGCACCACCAGTTCTAAAGCCGGCCCTGCGTCATCTATCTTTTTTAAAAATAATTCTTTTTATTAAAGAAAACATCAGCAAAAAACACATTACAAAGGTTCCTTCAGAGCTGCAGAATATACATCAGGGGGTCCCAGGATAAACAATACCTACAAATGAAAGGGAACTTCACGGGGAGGGGGGAGGTCATCAAGAACAGCATTTCTGGGTGGCGTACAAATTTCTCCTCTGTACCGATTCCAGGGACCCCAAACCAGTGACCACTTTTGAGGGTGTCCCGTCGCAAGATACGTAGTTTTCTCCATAAACATACACCAATCTAAATTGTTTTCCCACACTTCCAGGGTGGGAGGTCTCTCCGCTCCCCATAACTGGGCTATATTTATTTTAGCTAACATGAAGCACAGAGTAGCCCATTGTGTCTGTGAGGTATTTAAGTCGGTAGGCTCCCATATGTTCAGGAGGCACCTTCTCTCCTCCGGTGTCAGGGAGACCCCCAGTATCTTATGGAGAGTGTCGTGTATCTTGCGCCAATATGTGGTAATGTGTACATACTCCCAGATGATATGCATAAAAGTACATGTGAGACCACATTGCTGTTTGCATAGCCCCATATCTGACAGTCCCATGCGTACCAGTCGGGGTCCCGTGATGTAGACCCTATGCAGAATCTTGAGCTGACCCAATCTCAGGCGAGCTGGGATGGCGACCTCCCTTGGGGATGACACTGCTGCCTACCATTCTTCGTCATCTCGCTCTACCCCATCATGCACCCATTTGTCCCTTAGCGCCTCAAGGGGATCAGCTTTGTGGTTGATTAGTTTTTTATATATCAAGGAGATCGTTTTTTCAGGAAGGTGACCATCCAGTATCCTATCCTCCAGAGGCGAAGCCTCTGGGGGTTCCGTATCCCCGGGCAGTGCTGAGAGAAGCGAGTGTCGGACCTGTACATAGCGGAAGTATGCGGCATTTGTTAGTTCATATTCCACTGCATTTCCTCGAACGATTTATTCCTCCCCTTCCCCCAGATATCCTTGACCGTGGAGATTCCTATAAGGTCCCACTTATTGTTATTGTTCTAAAGATATGCGATCCTCCCATCCAGGGGGACCACCACATGCCCCTAATCGATAGTTCCCAACGTATCCAGGCCGCAAGAGGCTCCAAGGCCAGTGAGAAAAGAAGGGGGGACAGTGGGCAGCCCTGACGGGTGCCCCGACCAACCAAGAACGGTGCTGAAACTCTGTTGTTTACCACTATTTGGGCGAGCGGTTCCGGGTATAGCAGACGTACCCATCTGATAAATTCAGGACCGAACCCAAATTTGGCCAAGACCGCCCACAGATAGGGCCATTCAATCGTGTTGAAGGCCATTGTTGCGTCGAGCGATGCGATTATAGCTGGCTCCCGCAGCGTGTGAACTCTGGCTATCACCCCATGCAATCTACGCAAGTTTAGGGCCGTGTTCCTATGGGGCATGAAGCCCGATTGGTCGGGGTGAACCAGACCACTGATGACTTTTACCAGTCTATTTGCCAGGAGCTTGGCCAGGATCTTCGGTTCAGCATTTAAAAGAGAGATAGGCCTGTACGAGGCACAGTTCGTTTTAATCTTGCCCTCCTTATGAATCATGACCACGGTAGCCACTCTCTGATTCCTAGGCAGAACCCCTTTGTCTCTAGAGTCCACAAACATTTCTTTCAAATAAGGTGCCAGCTTGTCCGGTTTGAGTTTACAGAGTTCGATAGGGAGCCCATTGGGGCCTAGTGCCTTACCAGAATTTAATGAACGGATGGCTTGGGCGATCTCGTCCGCTGCTAGTGCGCTATGCATATACTCCCAATCCACAGGGGAAAGACACAGGAGCTGTATGTGATGGAGTAGTAGCTGGGAGTTAGCTTCCGAGTGAGGGGAGACCGATGTGTAAACCGTCTGAAAGTGGTCCACAAACGTATCCACTATGTCCTGAGGTTCGGTAAGCGATACCCCCTACTCCGCTAGGAGCTCTGAGACGAGACGGCAAGCCCAATATCTCTTGTCCAGCCATGTGATAAGCTTCCCTGCCTTATCCCCCAGGTCATAGAGCCTGCCCTACTGTTCCCTACCAAGAGCCTTAGCCCTATCAGTGACCAGATGAGAAACGCAAGGGCGACTAGAGAAGAGACAGAGTCAAAAGAATGGATGGGTAGGAGACGGTCCAGGAGGGGGACCAGAGCCAAGCTCCTCAAAAGCTACATAGGGTAACTCCATCGGCCTTAGGTTGCTTGGTCGACCGAAGTACAACAAAGGGTAGAGATAACAGCCTAGATGGATTGTCAAAATTACAGGGAGGGGGCCTATCAAGATGCAAGGTGAATGGGTTCCCAGCGATAATGGAAACATTCCTAAGCCTCCAATTATGTGAGATTCCCTAAACACTGTGGGCTCTCTCAGAGGGCTACCTGAGACTCCAGGGCAGAAATGCAGGATCCCTCCCCAACAAGGGGAGAAGGAGTACTTTGGCAAGGGGTACATTTAAAGGAGGCCTTTAGCAATTTTATGTGAATCCCAAGCACTATGGACTCTCCCGGAGGGGAATCTGAGACTCCGGGCAAGAATGCTGGATCCCTCCCCAACAAGGGGAGAGGGAGTGCTTTGGCAAGAGGCACAATTAAAGGAGGACACAAGGTGCCTATATCCCTAGAGCAGCCAACCTTGAAGGAAGAGGGGAAATAGATCAAAAACAGTACAATGAAGGGGCTAGCAGAGAAAGAGCGTGGGCAGAGAAGGAAAGACGTGGATACATTGGGAAAAATGAATGCGGAGGGAAAGGGAGGATGTGGACCTGTGGGGAGAGATTCAGCTGCCATAGAAAGGGCAGGCAGGTATAAGCAGGCTCAACAGGGAACAGTCAACGGAGCTGGCAAAAAACCCGGAGGAGTCGGTGTGCAAGCAAGGGTAATGGTAAGAGACAAAATTAACAGAGAGAGTAAAGAAAAGAAGTAGTGCAGTACAATACGAACCATAGTATTAGAACATTAAGTCATGCAAATAATCGGGGTGGGGACATAACATGAGAGAACAGAGGTATCAATAACAATTTTAAAACAATGTGAATGAGGAGGAGGAGAGAAGAACACCAATAATAGTTCGTGAGGGGGTCAGTGGGACTGGCAGTAGGGACCAAGTCGCAAGATGGCGGAGCTCGACCGGAGTGACCATTGTAGGTGACCCAAAATGGTGAGGGGCAATGTCGCTCAAAAGTCCATAGGGATAGCTTCTTCATACCTCCGGATAAAATCTCTATGTTGATCCACGCGTTCGAGGGAGGCAAACCAGGAGTGATGGCAGTGGGAAACGCATCAGTGGCGAACTCCGGAGGCAGTAGAGAGGGCTGGTGGGGGGTAAAGAGTCTCGTACTCAGTGCCAAGGGGAGGGGGAGAAGGACGGTCAAGCAGAGCGGAGCCACGTCCCAAGCCCCGGGGCACCGGCATCCGACTGACTGCATGGAAAGAACCTCTCTGTAAAACCGGAGCTGGAAAGGCCTCAATCTGCGTCCGCAGTGCATCCGTGGTGCGCCGACGGGCGCCATCTTGGGGTCAGGCAGGCCCAGGCAGAATGTCCCGAGGGAGAGCAGCCACCAGGTAAAGCTGGGTATTAAGCCCCCGGGTCAGGAAGGGGCAGCGGAAGTATCTGCAGGGCGAAAACGCTCGTACACCTTATCGCTTAATCTCAGTTCTGCTCGCCTAGGTAGTCGATGCAGTTTGTTGCAGTTCTGTCGCGGCCGCTATTATTGGTGGACTGTTCCGAGCACGGCTCCAGTTTCAGTTTCGGTTTTACCGAGGGGAGCCCACACTTTGTCCAGATTCGTTAATTTATCCCCTTATTCCCTTATTGTCTCTCAAAGGGGCCATGAGACGCCCGCTCCTGCCCTTGATATTCCGGTCCTCAGCTCAATGTCTCACAACGCCGGGTTTCATGCGAGCGCCTTGCTATCCTCTGCAGTTGCGTTTATTCTTGCCCTCGCGTCCCCGTTGTGCCCTCTCACTATGAGTGCTTTATCTCCTGCGCATTGCTGGTACCTGCTGCCGGCGGGGCTGGTAGGAGCACCGTTTGCATCTCACAACTGTGCCGCTCTTGCTTCCGTGGTTGGTTTAAGTTTTGCAGCGGACGGGGATGTTGCCATTTTTCCTCTTGCGACCCCTCCTCGCACCGCTTCTAAAGTTCGGTTTTTCTCGTTCCTGAGGGCATCTAGGTCCTCGAAGAGGGAAACATCTCTGGGCTGGGTCCTTCCGATGTTCAGTTTTTCTACTGCTGATTCTTTATCTTCAGTAGTTGGTGGAGTATTTTAAATTCTCTTTCTCCATTTCAGCGGAGCAGCAGGATCAGGCAGCCACTTCTCCGCACACACTGTTTGTGTTCCCTCGATCAGAGATCGCATAGCTTCTTTCACCCAGCAGAAGCTTTAAAAATGCTTCCCTACCTTTTCTGTTGCGGGCAGGGAATCTACTGTGTCCCGAGGCTGGACTGTTTCCATGAGGCACAGGGTTAAGACTGATTTGCATAAGGCCAGGTCTAAACTGTGGTGGCATGGTGAGCAAAGGAATGATGGATTTAACCCAGATCTCTTGACTGGGGGTGAATGTTTTGATTTGTTCTGCATTCCGTCCATCAATTGTGTGTCTTTTGCTTTCTAGCCCTAAGTGCGCTGGGTATGCCCAGACATGGGTCCCGGGCTCACTGTGCCACTGGATTCAAGCCATCCTGGCTGATGAGGGGTGAAAACCCAAAACAGTTCCTAGGATGCTTATTTTCGGACCAGGGAGGACCTGGTTTTGCTGTTTGGGCCGGGCTGTTCCTATGAGGCACAGGGCCAAGACTAATTTTCATATGGCCAGGTTTAAACTGGGTTGGTATAGTGAGCAAAAAAATTATGGATTTAACCCAGATCTCTTGACTGGGAGTGAATGATTTGATTTGTTCTGCATTCTGTCCATCAATTGTGTGTCTTCTGCTTACACACCAACACTACAGGGGTCAACAATTCAGAACCCTCAATAGATTCAATCATTCCCAGAGTGCACACTTTTTCCAATTCTGTTTCCAATTCTTGTCTCAGATTCAAAGGTACCTTCTGTACCTTGTACACTACAGGCACGGCATTCCTTTTTAAGACTATATAGTGTTAGAACCCCAAAAGGTTTCCTAAAGTATCATAAGCACTTCGGGTTATTCCTTCACCCACTTATTTTCCATCTCTCCTTTTTCTTAAATGTGTACAACCCCAAATAAACTTTGTTTAGAAATCACCTGATTGGTAGGATTAGGATCAAAATTCACGTTAAGCTCTCATTGCTCATCCCATCCCAAGAAATTGGAACCAACCTTGGCTACATAGATTACACTACTCGCTACACTGTGCTCAAATCTTATTTCATCACCAATTTTGCAAATGACTTCGACTCTTTCACCCCTGAAGGTGAATATTTTAAT
This sequence comes from Lissotriton helveticus, assembly GCF_964261635.1. Lineage (NCBI taxonomy): Eukaryota > Metazoa > Chordata > Amphibia > Caudata > Salamandridae > Lissotriton > Lissotriton helveticus. The sequence goes on along the minus strand of NC_136063.1, from coordinate 200,731,412 downwards.
CTTCAATTCTTCAGGTTTCACCTAACCAAACGTGCATTTTCTTTTCCCCAGTCAAGGTGTCTGGTGGCCCGGAATCCACCATAACCATTAATTTATGTTAATTTATGAACACATTATAGAAAGGTGCAGTTGTATTCCTCAATTCCACAGTTGCTACTTCCACCATGTCGTTATCAGAGCCCTTGTGCTCACCTACCATCAATATGTAATTCTCCCCTTCCTCTACATAATTTTCTTGATTCATTTTGACAATGTGATTCACCTGCCTTCCCACCACTAAATCTGTAATCTTGGGCAAAGTGTTCCCTATTATTATATTTAAAACACATCTGTACTTGTGCTGGACATTAACTTTTAAGATCCCATGAGCACAAAATTAAAAGTTCTTCAAAGTCCAATAGTCCAATTTAATCAATGAAGTTTTATTTCATATTTTCCACATGCATTTGGCAGTCTTGATAACCTTTGTCGCCAACACATGTTTTGTAAATATGGTATTTCCACCAGCGACTTCATCAGAGTCAAGAACCTGCAACCCCAAGACTCGAACGGAAAAGCTAAGTGGTGTGTCCTAGACACCAAAGAGGAACCACCTACTGATTACTGAAAATAACACCTGTGTTTAAGACAACAGTTGTTCAGAGTTATATTAATAAAAGCAAAACCATATAAATATTAATATCAAGATAGGAAAGAAAAAACACACAACCATCTATAATATCCAAAATCGTAATTGATATTCTATCTATACCTCTTACCTAAGAGGAAAATTAACTCATTAAATTATACAAGATCTAGGTATGATAGATATTGTGTATAGAATTTGACTTTGAGTTACATTAGCAGACCACTGAGGGACATATTACAGTGGCTTTCCGACGGCCATTGTCGGTTTCAATTCCGACCGGCTGATTATGAAGCAGCCAGTTGGATTTAAAACCAGACAGTCATTCGATCAAGGAGCCCGGTGGCCAGTCAAAGGCCGACCCGCAATCTCAAAGGGTGGCCTTTCCGCCCTTTGGATTACGATGCATGTTTTCTGGCAGGATTTCCATGTCAGCCTTTCCAACATGTCTTTCCTTCGTGGCCTCCAGTTGGTGGCGGAGGGGGCACCTACGGTGCCCCCTGTTAATCCCTGGGGGGTGCCTGCCATGGGGTGCAGGGATTAACACCATCTCCGATTTCCCTATGGGAGCAAGTACTACGGCCGATTTACAGCCGTAACACATGCTCCCATAGGGAAATGTCAGAATGCGACAAATAGTGTTTGGTCGCATCCTAATTAGGCGGTCTGAACCGCTGAACCAGAGGTCGGTTGGTCCCGTTTCCGAGACAGCTGCGTCAGTCTGATATCACAATGGGCCCCTAAGTATACTGGGAGTAACTTGGCTAAGTATATGATATGATATGATATGGAACATTTTCTGTTTTCAGACAGCTTCATTGTGTGACATGAAACTCAGTATGGTACATCTCTGCTATGCCGGCACAATATGAAGAGTACTGCATATTTTTTGATGCACACTATGTATATCTATACCATGATTTTGAGACATTAAATATCAAGTCCTTACCATTGGAAGGATTATTTTATTTGCATATGGTACATATGTACGGTGGTGTATTTGATATTTGGTCACATGTAGGATAGGGTTTCTTTGTATTCTTTAGAGCCATATTGCTTTGTGTGTAATGTTATTTGCCTTTCAGAAAAATATGTAGTGTGGGTAGAATCCCTCGTTTAGATAGTGAATAGAAGGTGTATTTTTTATTCCTTACAAAAAATGTTCTCTCTTCGGGAAACTCCGATTATATAGACTTTCAACTACAGATTTTGGAATGGTAACATTTGTGAATTTTGGATATGGGCACAGTAAAAGCTTTTTTAGACACATCATAAGATATAATACATTTTGTTTTTCAATTTCAAATATTGAATGTCTGAATCCTTGTGGTACCATAGGCACAGAATATCTGTCTAGGAATAAGTTAATATTCCTCTTAGGTAAGAGGTAAAGATAGAATATCAATTACGATTTTGGATATTATGGATGGTTGTGTGGCAGCTCCTTCCTGTATTTAATGTAATATTTATCTGCTTTTGCTTTTAGTAATATAAGTCTGGACAACTGTTCTCTTAAACACGGGTGTTCTTTTCATTAATCACTAGTAGGTGTCCCCTCTTTGGTATCTAGGACACACCACTTAGCTTTTCCAATCGGGTCTTTTGGTTTCACAGTTCTTGACTCTTAATTTCGACCTTCAGAAACAATTTCTTGAACCACGGGGTAATACAGGAGTGTGTACACCAGGGATATGGTGGTTGATTACAACATACAGGGACATTATGTAGTTATGGATGGTTTGTTCTATTTTGTTTATTTGCAGCCCTGATTAAATTGATGGTTGATACACCATATTGACGAAATACGTGTTGGCTACAAAGATTATCAAGACTGCCGGATGCATGTGGAAAATATGAAATAAGGCATCACTAATTACATTGGACTTTGAAGAACTTTTCATTCTGGTGCTCAGTGGATTTTATAAGTTAGTGTTGGTAGCATCGACTCCTTATTGGAGTGTATGGTGGCCACTTCTTCTCCTTGGAGCACCTTTATGAATTGGTTTGCTTAGAGGATATTGGGCACACACAGTTGTTCCCACCCTTATGACCTAGCCACCTATCTATTTTTTATTGTACTGGACATAGTTTCATATTGCCCAACTGCGTCCTGCTTCTGCAGTAGAAACATACATTGTTGATACTACAATGTGCACTGATCATTCTAGCACTATAATTACCTTTTGTTTTACATTCCCCTTCTCTACACTTTTTTACACATTCACTTCTTCACAATTCACACTTACCAGACATGGATATTTCTCTCACGTACATATCAGAATGCGCAATACCCCATTCTAAACTTAGTGCAATCTTAAGATCTCGGTCATCAGTCCATAATAATTGTTTTGACTTTTTTTGCTGGTTTTTTTTTCAATCAACTGATCTCTTCCAATATTGTCTTTAAAGTTGCGCTATTTGCATTTGGCTGTGGGTGTCCACAATGGAGCCACCAATCATCGATTGATTCTCCTCCAAATCGACACCTTTGTAGAAACTTGCGCTTCCTCAGTTTTTCGAGAATTCGAACCGCTTGTTAAAAGTCTTTATCACTGTGGTGTGCTCATCAACCATATCAACAGTGATTCCTTCTTCACCTGTCCATTTTTCGACCATCTCTAATAGCAATATTTTTAACAAGCTTCTTCTATCTTCCAGACCTAAATTATGGATGAGTAACACTTTCTTTGTTTTGGTCATAAATACGTACCATCGATGGCATGCAGGTTTGTCTCAAATGCCTCACAGCATTGTGTTCAGTTGAGTGCAGACGTGTCTCGGAATCCCCCAAAAAAGATGCTGTGATACACTTTCCATAACTAGTACTGACGTATAGCAGACAACCAATAATAAAAAACTAAATCCAGGCCTTCAAATTGTTATCCTCAGATACTGTAAACATTTTGTAGGGATTGTAAAGTGACACAAATTCTAGTTCTCAACAAAACAGCATTCAGGGGTTGAGTTAAAAGAAATTGCACCTGTACCATTTAATGAAATTGAAATGCAAGGTAAAAACTCTGTGGCCAAAGCACAAGCAGCTAAGGTTGCGGCTTTCCTCTTTTTCCACAGTTACCACAGTCATCAATGAATCAATTAATCAATTAATCGTGAGCCCAATGAAGATACCTCCATTTGTCAAGAAGGCTCCACAATGCTAAACTAGAGAAACACAGCTGCACAAGCAGATCAGCAGGTGGGTAGTGTTTTGCGCGCTGCAAGTGGCCACCTATGAGTTACGAGCATTTGCCTGACTGCAACGTGCCTGTGATGTCACACGTGTCACGACGTCCCGCCACCAGGGAATGCAGCTGTTGACTGACCCCGGCACAGCATTCTACTCAAACTCTGCAAAATGTTCTTCCCGGGGCCTGGTTGGGCTGCTTTCAGCCATGCATTGAGACGGCCTGTCATTGATTGACCCCCATGGGGACAACTTTCAGCAGTGTAACAACCTCCAACCCCTCACACAACACCTCGCCATGGAAGTGCTAAGCTCAGTTAGGGTTTGAGAAGGCCGAGGAAAAAAAGGGTTCAGCTGGTCGCTCACACATCGTCACTGCAAGGACCACACTAGGATGCGGTGTGAGGACCTGACAGTTTATAGTGTCCAACATTACATTCCAGAATCAGAAAGCCATATATGACATGAAGCAAAGCAAATCCCACAGTTACCAAAACACCTGTGTGTGGTGGGCAACCTCTTACAGTCATGCACACATTCTCAAAGTACCTGTGGGCAGTGTGCACCTCTCTGAACCAGCTTGCCTTCTAGGAACGGCCGTAAACGGGTTCCAGTGATCAGGATCAGGAAATTAATCAATGACTCATTTTAGTTCACCTACTGACCATATTTAACCAAACAGACACCGCTCCTCCAAAAGCAGGCTATAGGCTGTCCAACATACAATTGTGTTAATCTGTAATCTGCATATTGTAAAGAGAGTCTTTAACCCACTCATGTGTCTCGTGACCAAACCATCACAGAAGATGCCATTTCCATTTAATTACTTTTTAATTTGGTTTAATAAAACATAAGAACATACTCAAATGTCGTACAAAACGTCATTGTGTTGTCATAAATGAATAATCAGTCCAGTTATTGCAACAGCTCAAATGCTGCCTCCTTAATACCTGAAACTTAAACACAATTCACTAACACATGTCGTATGGTTTCTTGTTCAACCAGATTTAAAATGATATATCTGAAACTCTCTGGGCAAGCTCAAGTAGCCACCCCTAATATGACATTGCTGCAGATGGCTGAATCTAAAATACAAATAGTAATGGCCTACAATCCATGCAGGAACATTAATATAAGCCCAGGTTAGTCCAAGCCATAAAGGCAACCGTAATATGCATGCTGCAAATGATTTAATCTTCAAGTGATCACAGTCTCCATTGCAGATCGAGCGCTTAGCTTGACTTCCAGGTACCTCTTTCTCCATACACGTGCATATGAATCGCCTTCAGCTGTTGACATAAAAGCAGACAAAATAGATAATGTTTTCATCCTTCTAATAATACATTAAAAAATAAGATCAGAACAGACCAAGGCTAAGAATCCATCAGCAACAGCATTAATTGGATCATAGAGCTACATCGGAACCCATGTGTAGAGCAAAAAGTAGCCAGATATAAGGCCAGGCTCCAGCTTCAGGCTTTGAATGGGAAATGATTACCTGAGATCAAGAGACCCTCTCTTATATGCAGCTCTTGAACAGTATTTAGGTTTATTTCTTTCTGAATTGCAGTTACCATGGGATAAAGTGTTATGTCCCATATCTGAATATTAATGTAAACAGACCTTACTCTAAAGACTTGACTAGGGTAATATCCTTGGTCCAGAAAGAAGACCATCTTAGTTTTATCACTAACCATTTTCCCAATGATCACCAGGCCAGCTTTAAACCTCCAATCGAAAAGGATATATCATAGGATTGTTTGCCAGAGGATATGATCTTGGGCCTGTGCATTTGAGACAATTTGTTTGGGCAATACGTTTCCAATTTTGGCAGTGAGTTCTAGAGCCCAAACTTTGCCTAGGGCAAAAAAAGAACAGCATAATCAGCATAAAAGTATGTAGTTACCAGTTTAGATGGGTGAATATCCACAGATCTAACATAATATCTAGGTTGGCAACATATAAATTAACTAGAAAAGGAGGAGCATATAGCCCTTCTACACACTGTGCTTTTGGAACCTGATGAGTTCAGAGCTTGCAATTAGGGATTGTATCACCACCCAGTTATATTGATATAGGCTGTGTATCCCCAACAACATATGGGAAGGAATTCCCATGCAGCTCCATTTACAGCACACATTATGCGATAAAGAGACTTAAATACTGTTTTCAAGATCAACAAAATGGCTATTTTCCACAGGAATGTACTTGTTAATGCTCTCTGAGCCAGCCCAGGGCATTCCAAGGCATTCAAAGTTTTCATTCAAAAATCACTTTATTCGGTTTCATGTTATAAAACCATAAAAGCACAGGTAAAATACAATACAGACAATCCAGACGGGAACATACCTGGTTGTAGAATAGTATATACAATGTAAAAATATATGCAGTTTAAAAATATATAATTAACAAATCTCCAGGAACACACATAAAATACCTGCTAAACAACGCTCTAAATGGTGCGGATTGTGGAGCAAGGTAAAGTACATAGTGCCGTGATTAGTGGCAAGGGTCAGGCGAATTAATCACAACACCCTAAGCCTAATTGTGGATTTAAAAAAAGTTAAGCGCATAAAAAACAATGTTACCTGTCAACATTTGAAGAAATATAAAAGTGGGCCGTCCTTGTCTAAAATTGGCCTGTTTCAAAATAGGAATTAAAAAGGATTTTCTGGGCATATCATAAAATGGGCAAAACCTCATGAAATGAACCATGTCCTGTGGAGCTGTACCATCGCAGCCGCAGGACAAAAGCTGCCCAGTCGGTCTTTAAACAGACTTCCTCTTGTCTCTCCTTGTTGTCTTTTCTCTCTTTCCTCCCTTTCCCACCTCCCCCGCCCCCTCCAATGCTTTTCTCTCTCCTTTCTCTCCTCTCCTAATGTATTGCCTATTATTTTTGATGTATTGTGTAATTGTTGATCTTGTCTGATTCATTGTTGATCCTCATGTATAGTGCTCTGACACCTTTGGGTCTAGCCAACCTCACTTTCCCTCCTCCTCTCCCTTAGCCCTGTTCATTTGACCTGCCCTCTTCTTCCTCCTGATTTATGGCGATCCTCCATCTACCCGTGTGCGCCTGTGTGGCCCGTCCTGTCCGCTACCCCTCCCTCCTTCCCCCTCCCCCCACTACTTTCTCGCTCCTCTCCCCTAATGTATTGCTGACTGTTTGATATAATGTTTTCTTGTTTGATCTTTTCCTATATATTGTTGAACCACATTGTTGCACTTCCTTTCGTCTCCCCTGCAGTCTCCTACTGCATCCGCCCTCCATTTATGTCTCTCCTTCTCTCCTGTCTTAATGTATTGAGACTGAACTATTTTGTCTGACGCCCGATGGAGCTACTTAGTTTAGCTATAGGGGAGATGGGCCGTGGATTCCCTCCTTGGTCGTCACCTACCCAGTCGGTCTTTAGACAGACTTCTTTTCGTTTCTCCTCATTGTCTCGTCCCTAGCTCCTATCCCCTCTCCCCCGAATTCTCTCCCCTTGCCTGCCACTCTGCCTACCCCCTGTCCTTTGTGCCCTTTGACTAAGCACTCCTTCTCCCCTTGTTGGGGAAAGATCCAATATACTCTGGAGTCTCAGCGAACCCGCTGAGTGAGTCCCCTGCGCCAAGGGAGCAACTCACACTTAAGGTATGGTATGGCACCCCTTGCCAAAGCACTCCCTCTCCCCTTTCTGGGGAAGGATCCAGTATGTAGGTCTTGGAGTCTCAGAGACCTCTCTGAGAGAGTCCACTGCGCAAAGGGAGCCTCTCACAACAGAGATAGGGAAGGGATGCCACTTCCCCTGGGATCACAGCTTACTGGAGTTTGGACGTTTGCCTTGACTCGTCTACCGGTTTGTGTACCAGTCACCCTTCCCCTCCTCTTCCCATGCTGTGTCTCTCACCCTAACCTCCTCTTTCCCGCCTTCATTATCTGTCTACTTCCCCTGCTCCAACCCCTCTCCCCTGAATCTCTCACCTTGCCTACTTCTCCCCTTACGTATTTGTGCTTATTGTTTATCTCGACCTTACCAGTAACTATGTGGCCATGCTCTAAGAACTATGTAACCTTCATTATGATGTAACCTGTAACTATGATCTGATGCACATGTAAAGCGCTCTGATACCTCTGGGTCGAGCCAGTGCTATATAAAACTCTTGAAAATAAAATAAAATAAATAAATAAATTCTCACTCCTGGGATGGGCAAGAAGAAGATGGAAAAGATCAAACCAAAACCTGGTCAAAAGAAAACGGTCGTAAGAGTTTGTGAACCCCACCCAGTAAGTATGGCTCAACCATCGGAGTGGTCCTTAGCATGATGAAGCGACGTACGCTGGGCTTCAAAAGTTCCTTCTCCTCCCTTGCCAAGGACTGGCGTGCAAAGAAGGCCATCTTAATGAGGGCTAGATCTTTCTTATTCATCTCATCTGAGTTGGAGAAAAGGTCTCCTCTTCCCAAACCCGTAAGGCTCCTTTCTACATTTTGAGCCAAGGTCCTCTGGCTGTGTAATCGAGGGCCAGACAATCTTTTAGAATTGCTTTATTTAGGTAGGTCCCCTTCCCAACCCAAATTTTTAGCCAGAGAAACACTGAGCGGAATGCTATTAGATCAGAAATGTAGGGCATGCCTAGCTCTTCATGAGCAGTGAAAGAGGGAGTACCCTGAGGAACAGATAAAAGACGTTTCAGAAATGTATTGTCCTCAATTTGTAGATCGTCTGTATCGGTATACCACCAGATTTCATTGCCATAAAGAGCCTTTGAAATACAATTGGCCCCATGGAGCTTTAAAAGGGCCCCCACCATCCTTCTGAGGGACTTCCGCGGTGGTCTCCAAAAGGGTTTTCTCCAAGTTGTTAATGTAGAGATTGAATAAAATGGGTCCAAAATACAACCCTATCGGACTGCGTCCTTGAGGGGAAGCAAATGTGATACATTCCGGCTGGACAAGTATCACACGGCCGCCTTAGTGTCTCGATGGAGGTCATATAGGAAGGAGACTATGTCCTTGTCCACCCATAGCGAAAGAAGGATCTGCCACAGTTTACCTCTGTTCACGCAATTCAATGCGGAAGACAGGTCCATAAAGGTCAAAAAATGGTACCAGAGCTGGCTACCGTGTACTTATTCAATATCATAAAGAGGTTTAGACATTGGTCAATCGTGGAGCGGCCAGAACGGAAACCGTATTGGGCATCCAACAGGATGTTATTGTCAAGAGCCCAAGACAATGCACTGGCCAGCAGGATCCGTCTGACCACTTTGACAACAGAGTCCAACAGGGATCTAGGACTGTAGAAATAAGTGCTATCCCTGTTCCCCATTTTAAAAACCGGGACGATTATGGAGGTAGCCCAAGAGACAGGAGGGCCAGACCTCGCAGCCGCATTAATTACAGAGGTAAGCAAGTGTGCCCAGAACTCCACGTCAGACAGATAAAGATCGGGAGGAATTCCATCAGGTCCTGGGGCTGTATTACTCATCATGCCAGTAATTCCTCACCTCACCTCACTTCTTCCTCCATTACAGATAGGGTTGTATTTTTGATTCCCGTCTCAGGTAGTGAAAACTGGACCCAAGGGCCCTTGACCCAGTCAATCTCTGTAATGTGTGCATCTAGGACATTTGCAGGCTCTACTCCCAAAAAAGGCCAGTTAATAATATTCCAAAACTGGCATTACACTTAATGGTTGTGGCTTCCATAAGCTAACCCCAGGCTTCTACCTTCAGGGCCTCCTTACGCTTACCGAGGGCTATCTTATATTACTTCCTTAGAGTTTTAAATAGGGCGCTGTTCCTGGGGATGACGTGCAACGCTATTCTAAGCCTCCTGGCAGCAAGTGAGCATTCAGGGTTAAACCATCTGGGTACCCTTTCCTGTTTGACTTTAGGAGCAGGAACCGTTAATAGATTGGCGACAGAACGAAAGATAGATTCGAAGTTGCGGATGATGCTCTTGTCTGGCTCTGCCTCAGCGTCCCGACAAATCTGAATCTCATTCTGACACTTCACCAAGTGGGACTCAAGCGAGGAGCCTGGAATAATCTGTGCCCATTTAAGCCTTCTACCTCAATCAGTGGGCCAAAGTACTCCTCCTCCACTACTCCTCCTTTACAAACCCTATATAGGCCAGTTAGCTTTAATACACAGCGGATTATGATCGCAGTGGTTACTGGCTGTAACTGCAAAGTCAGAAATCAAGTAAATAAGAGGGGTGGAAACTGAAATAAAGTCAATGAAGGAGGGTTCACAACCTAGTCCTTTAAAGATAGGAATTAAATTCCTCCTATCTAAGTCCAATTTGCTCATAGCTGATAGCAGGTCCAGATCACAAACTATGGAGTTTTGTTTGTCCCCGTGTCCACTATGTTCAAAGTGTGCGTCAGCAGCGCAAAGGCAGGGGGGGCTCCAAATACCCCCAATACCCTGCCCCCTTGCGTCTCCTCAAGGATGAACGTTAAACCCTGGAGTACCCACTAGAATGGACGACTGAGCCGGTTAAATATTTGGGGGTGTGGGTGCACCGCGACCCTGAGATTGTGGTCAGAGAAAACTTTGGCCACGCACATGATACATTAGAGCAACAGGTGGACCGGTGGGCGCGCCGGCCCCTCACCCTGGCTGATCGTGTAGCTGTGATTAAGATGGTGGTACTCCCCCACTTTCTCTATTTGTTTGCCAATATACCCATTAAATTGACCCTACAATACTTCAAATCGCTAAGGACTTTTCTGTTAAAGTTGATCTGGGGCACAGGACAGCCGAGAGTCAGTTGGCAAACGTTGACGCTGCCATATGACAAGGGTGGCTTCACGGCACCAGATTTCTATGTGTACTACCTTTGTGCACAAGCGCAGTATGCGTACTACTGGGTCAGGCCGCACGCATTTACACCTCATGTAGCAGTGGAAGACGGAGATGCTTGTCTCACCCCACTAGGGAGTGTACTGACTCATGTGAACAGGTATACTCCCAAAACAGAAATCAACACGATAGACACCACTATAGCAGCGTGGCAGGCGATTGGCAAACGGGCGAACAAATTACCACTATATGCGCCTGCTTTTCCTTTGGCCTATCATGCAGCATTGTCCGCCACACAAGAGATGGATCCTTTACGATCTCTCAGGGAGGTCGGCATCATTCAGATGGGGGATTTATATCCTGATGGGCACTACATAGCCGACAGTGACTTAGACTATATACAGAACCCCTCTCCTCTCTTTCAATATACATGCTTTCACCTTAAGCGGGCCATACGAGACCACTACCTGGACTTCCCCACGGAGCCGCCGACACTACAGGCCCTGCAGTTGCTCCTAGTTCTGCCCACAAGAAAGAAATTAATCACTAAACTTTACAGGGCGGTACAGGAGGAAACGTGCAGGGGGGGCAGACAAAAGCTTACATAAATGGAATGCCGTTTTGGATCCTCCTATATCTGGGGAGGAGTGGGAGAAGATATGCCAATTGACGGGCCGCCTTACCCCCAATGGCAATTTGCAGATTATTCATTTTAAATTTATACACCAGACTTACCACACCCCCGCAAAGTTGTATAGAATAGGTCTCAGAGAAACTGATAGCTGCAAGCGCTGTAAACACTCTGGTGCAGACTTTATACATCTGTCCTGGAGCTGTAATCTTGTTCATCAATACTGGGAAGAAGTCTTGAGACACCTGCACACTATGACGGGCCTGCAGTTGCCATGTATGCCCCTGGTTTGCATACTCCATCATATTCCGCACATTAGGGGGGTTGTGAGCAGATTTGTCAGAATTGCCCTCTTGCTAGCTAAACGCCGTATTCTATTTACATGGGATAGTGGGGTCAAACCAAATATAGACTGTTGGGTGAAGGACATGGCTTACTGTAAAGAAACCCTAGCAACATATGCCGAAGAACTGCCTGTAACGTCTAGACCCAAAGACATTTGGGATCCACTAGAGCGATTCCTTTCTCGCCCACCACCTGAAAGTGATAATGAACATTCTTCCATGAGTGAGTAATTTATACTGTTAATGTATGGTCATGACCGATGCGACACCTCTGTCAGATTGCTAGATATAATGTAAAGGTATAGCCTGTTTATTATGCATCTCTGTGCTGTATTCTCTGCTGACGTCTCTTGTATTTTATAAGTGTACTGATGTGGCTTGCAGTGTTACTGTATTAGGTTATAAACAATAAAAAGAATTTAAAAGAAAAAGGATGAACGTTAAAATACCCTAACAGAACCATGTTACAGGTGTGACGGGTGCAGGCATTAAAGTTTGTCAGGAAAGTACCTAGACGAGTAACGTTACACACCTCGGGAAGGGAAGATGTAACATTATAAAAGTTCAAAAGCAGTAATCTACATGCACCAAAAGAAAACAGCAAGTCCTGCAGGCATGGATTGTTAGTGTTCAGGTCCATAATGCAGCCCGCCATCCTGAGTGACACATAGACTGCACAGCCCCACTTAGGTCGACCAGCCCTCGAAGGGGTTGCAGGTATATCAAACAACTTGTAGCATTTCAGGAAATAGGAGTGGCCAATGGTCCAGGTCTCCTGCAGGCAATAATGTCATACTTTTGGATAAAGCAGTGCCATTACGGATCGGTAAACTTGCCGGCCAGGCCCGCTATTCCAGGAGGTGAGATTACAAGAATTAGTGTCCTGGTCATGACTGCTAGAGTTTTGTTGTGTCAGCTAATGCATAGCATCAGGTTGTAAAGAAGGAGCCTTAGGTTTCATCAATACTGCCACATCAAGTCAATTGCAATTGTCGAGGAGCTCCAGAGGTGCAAATATGTTGAAAAGTGGTGCCGGCTAAGACACATGAGGCCACTCGAAAAGAGCCGGACTAACTGAATTCCTAGAATATGGAGCCATGGGTAAAGGTGTATATAAGTAGCCCAAGGGGAGGGCATTGAAGGAGGTTACCGGACCCTTGCTTTTACAATGACTTGCTGCGGGAAGAATTCTCTCTGCCAGGTGTGGCCGGTTTAAAGTTGATGATTATGCAATCGCCATTGCTGCTCTTTTTTGATCCTCCTATCAATGCCATCCTCCGAACCATAATGATGTACCTCTCCACTCTGAAACCCAAGGATGTGTTGATGTGAAACCAGTGAAGGACTTTGTTCTTTAACTGATTAAAATCCTCTTTAACACCTGGTTTTAACACTGGCACATTTCCCAGGACCACAACATATGGAGTTGCTTCTGGTGGTAAATCAATGATATTTGGTCCCTGGGGCTATGGGCCTGGCCCGTCGGTAGCAGGAATCGAGGCTTCCCCACTTGCGAACCACGTACTGGAGGGCTGATCACTCCGATGATTGGTCTCCTACCTGAGGGGATTCTGGGGGCTTGCCCTCACCTGTGTTCTGTCTGCAAAAGATAGATGTGGGCCAGTGCGAAGGGAGGGAGCAGGCTGGGGATGATGCTCCTGGGATGCGTAGTGCTGGCCTTGTGGGCCACTCCTATGGCAGTAACTGAGGCAGGGATACTTGGGCCATTATGTGCGTTACTTGTTAGTGCAACTACATCACTGGTACTGGCTGTAGAGTTGGAGGTCTTGAAAAATTGACATAGGATGGGAAATTCCCTCTCGATGGATGACAATCGTTGCTTAATAGGTTCTAATTTAGAGTCCAAACCGTCCAGGAGGGAAACAACGCATGCTTCCAGCATGGCTACCAGTTCGTCTTTCTAGATGGGAACTACTCCCTGTGTGATGGGGTCGGGGTCTCCACTCTAAGGTGTTTTGCCCTGGCCCCTGGGGTGGAACACTTACATTTAGCCCCAGAACCGATCCCCCTTTGGGGCCGCCCCTCCTGTAAAGTCTGGGTGAGATACTTGGTTTGTGGCTCATGCCCAAGGACATAACATGAGCACCAATATTGACTGTGCCCTGGGTGCTAGGCCGATGGATGCTCTACTAAAAATGTATGATTCTAAATGTATTTCCATAGTCATGTATGGTTCCCCACTATGGGGTTATGTGTCACAAGGACTGATACAAAAAGCGGAAAATAAATTTCTGAGACGCTTGTTATCCACCCCTCAGTCTACACCAACATTTTCAATTCATGGGGAGGTGGAACTTGACTATGTCACTGATAGAATCAGAATGGCCCCCCTATTATTCTGGCTAAAGACATGGCTAAATGACGAGTAAACACTTAATCACTCCATCCTGACAGATGTTATGTCACTAGACCATGCAATGAAAATTCCTTGGCTAGAATATGTAAGACATACTTTTGCACGGCTAGGACGTCCGGATTTATACAATGTCCCATCCAGTATCAGGCGGGAGGACGTGACCTGGACTAAAAAGAACTTTTTGGCTGTGGCAAGAGTAGCTCGGGAAGAGAAGGAACTGACAAAGCCAACGGTCAGACAACACTATTTGTTACTAAGTTCGCCTTCCCTTGAGCCTTACCTTAGAATCGTAACTAAGCCCTTTCATAGGCTTTTGCTAACCAAATTTAGATTTAATCTAATACACTACTCCCTAGGCACTTACCATTTTTGATCCAAACCGGAAAGTGGCCCTCCATGTAGCGTGATGAATTCTCCCTACAGGATTCTATGCATTTTATTATGTTCTGCAGCCTGTACACGGCACCCAGGAAGAAATATCTGGCCCCTTTATTAAGAGAGGCAGGTTTTATCCAGGTTAGGCCTGCCTTTGTTTATTTACAGTCTTTATGCAGTATCCGTGTTATCTTTTGTGTGGCCAGTTTCTTGGTGGCGGCTCATAGAATTAAATCAAAAAATGCCCACTGAGAGATTCTGTATAGCTAAGCATGCAATAACACTGAAATTTCTATAATAGGCCTTGCACTTTTTCTTAAATATGTACCATTAATGATTCGGCAATGATTGTGTATATGTATGAAATAAGTGTTTTTTAATTGTATATAAATGTTTTATTGCTTTTATGATTTTAACGAATCAAATAAAGTGCATTTGACTGACTGACAGACTGTGCCCTGCCTGGCCACCCCTCGGTGACCTGAAGTTCACCTCTCCTAATGTCGCTTAATGCTTGGTCTTGGTGGTTGACGGGAAAAGAGGAAGAGAAAGGAACTGCCAACTCTGGGATGCACTGTGGCCCACTTGCGGGGGCAGAGACAAGGGGTCACGGTTGATTCGCCGGTGAGCTTGAGAGCCGACACGCCACCAGTTCAATTTCCTTATCAAGAACCCCCACCACTCGCTGTAAGAAGCAGTCCATAGTCGTAATGGCTGGAGCTGCATGGATTACGGCAGCTGTCTTGCATTTCCCCATGACTCCCAACTATATATTTCGTGTGGACATGTGGTTGTGAAACAGAATAGTGCAACGCCAGTTGTACAAATCCCTAAGAATAGATGCCTTGACTTGGCCTTGATTTAGGCTAAACGCCCTCGATGAAAGTTAAATTGATGAAAAGGTGTGCCAGAAATAGGAGTATTAAATCCAGTTGAATAAAATGTGCCCAGATGTTCCTAATTGAAAGGGTGAGCAATGGGGTCCTCTTAAAACTTCTGCCCCCTCCCCCTACAGAATACCTATGGCTGATCAGGAACCACGCTGGTGAAAGTGATGGTCGCGCCCTGTAGGGTTTACCTTATAGTGATACAGTCTGTTACCTCAGGATCCAGGGTGGAGAACATTCAGGTCACGTCAGGGACCTTGCTTTTTTTATCACTGCTCTCCCTATACAGCAGCCCTAAGGGTGAAGTAAAGCAGAAAAGCGGCCCAGAAAGCAGCTCTAGGAGGGGTGGCACAGCCCAGCCTCCTCCAGGCTCTGATGGGTGCAGATGGGCCTGCTCTTGGCCCGGGCTTTTGCCCGGGGAAAGTACAGTGCAACGGGGCTCCTGTACTGGTTTTCAATGCCTCCTGCCATGAAAAGAATGGCACGGCCGTGAGTGGCTGATTCCCGGTGGAGCCTGGGGGCTGGAGTCCTCACTCTGCAGAGAGGGGCCCCGAGCAGCTGGGCTCCTGTAATGATTTCCAATGCCTCCTGGCGTGAATAGAATGGTGCGGCCGTAAGCGGCCAATCCCGGTGGAGCTTGGGCGATGGAGTCCTCACCCAGCTCTGCTGAGAGGAGTCCCATGGAGCTGGGCTCCTCTACTGATTTCCAACACCTCATGGCACAAAAAGAATGGCGCAGTCATGAGTGGCCGATTCCCAGCGAGCCTGGGGGCTGGAGTCCTCCCTCGGTTCTGCTGAAAGGAGTACCCCTCTCATACCAAGGCATTATGTAGAGCGGAGCAGGATTTACAAAATCCATTTGTGCATTGGGAATAGCCCCAATCTCATTCGACTAATCAATGGATTAGAGATATAGGGGTAGATATACAAACACAGGGAATACCGATTTCCTAATTGCGATTATCTCAAAAATTGCAATTAGGAACTTGGTATTCCTAATGTATGAATTTTTTTTTCACAAATAGCGATTCCTAGTTGGTCCCAAACCAACATACTTCATTATTATTTAAGAGGTAAGTCACAATGTGTGACCCATTAGGAATCACAGCCATCACAAGGATTGGGGCCTGCTGAAGTCAGAAAACCACCAAGTCTGTAATTGCCTTTAATAAAGCAATCTTTTTTTTAAATACCGCCTGTTTTATTTAAAGGATAACAGGATGTGGTCAAAAAGAAAAAAAAAAGCGTTTACGTTTTTCAAGTTTTTTCAAATTGGCCATATGCCACTGGAAAAATGCTTCGTACATCTGGCCCATAAGCTTTAGCAGGTACCTTCCTCTGTGGATTCACCAAAAGGTAATAATTTCCTAACGAGGTGTGGCCACCAGTTTTATACAACGGGACTAGAATCACACCTTTCCTAGTATTAGAAGATGTCCTACTGGCTACAATTGTATGAAGCACAGCATTTAGGGCCTTAGACCATAAAGTGGGTTGCTTTTTTGTTTTACCCCGTCTGGAAGTTGATGTATTCTTTCAATGGACTTTGATAGTGTCTAACAGAAGAATTGTTGGCTTATACATGCATGGGTTATTTTTGCCATTAGACCATCACATCCTATTACTGGCAAAATATCTCCAATGAGAACAGCTGTGCAGCAAACGTAGTTCACCTCACAAGGATGGTGGCCAGCATCAGGAACAGGTAAAAAAGACAGAGTACCAGACATGCCTCCTTACCCTCACCATGATAGCCTCCTCATAAGCCAAACATAGATCATTTCTGAAAGTATAAGCTTTAGCCTCCATTTTTTTTGTTTAATAATTTTTTATTTAGTTTTCAGATTAAGTAAAGCATTACCAAACAGATAAACAGATTATGAATAAAGTATAACAATTAATATATAACTGGAAAAAAGAAGATGAAAAACAGAAGCAAATAGTTTGAAAGAAAAGAGAAGAAAAAAAGAGAGGAGGGAAAGAGACAGAGAAGAGAAATAGGAAAAAGATACATATATATTAAGGATATATCAAAATGGAAGAATAGTAAGAAGGTAGAAATTAAAATGCAGTTGGATTTGTAGAACGATAGGAGGTAAAGGGTAGCCAAAGAAGATCAAATATAATTTTCTGAGAAAGAGTAAGAGAAGAAACATTAGCAATTCTGTGCTCATCACAAATATAGCTCCACCAAGTTAATGATGATAATTTAGAATTATCTTTCCAGCAGGACAAAAGCACTTTAAATGCTAGAGCAATAAACAGATAAACCAACAAAGAAATAGGAGTAGAATCATCCAAATCTGGTGAGGATGAACCTAGAAAAACATTTAGCAAAGATAACGGAATATTACATTGAAATATGTTCATACATTTGGACCAAATAGATTGCCAAAACGTTAATACATTAGAACAGTCATAAAGTTGATGAATTAAAGTTCCAATGGACTCAGAACAGGACCAACAAAGGGATAAGGAAGTAGGGGAAAACTTGGACATACAAACAGGAGTAATAACAGCTCTACTATAAATAAAATATAAAGATTTAGTTATATGAGTGGCAATAGAAATTTCAAATAACTTGGACCATAAGTTATCCCAAGCAGAAACAGAAAGTGATAAAGATAAGTCTGTTTCCCAGACTAATTCTGTATGAGATTTAGGTCTTTCAGTAACAGGCGATAACAACATCTTATAAATATGAGCAGCCTTAGGCCTATGGTCTTCAGAAATACTATATACCGGTCTGAGTGGAATAAGTGAGGGAGAAACTGAAGGGAAATTATTAGAGGTTAAGTAGGATTGCAACACTGTTGATAGTAAAAGGTATTCATGAAGAAATGAGTCAGGTAAATGATATTGCTATTGTAACTCAGAGAAGGAAATAACAGAGCTATGTCAAATCAATTGATGAATAAACATAATTCCCTTCTCTTTCCAATGTTTGTAAGAAAATGATTTACGTTTATATTTGAGAAATGTATTATACCTGACAGTAGAGGACAAAAAACATTGAAAAGAGCCTACATCATCAGACATGGGAATATTTTAAAATAGGAATATCTGAAATGAAAGTACAATTAGACATGTAAATTATGTTTCGAAAAGAAAAATCTTTTAATAGGGAACGCTGAAAAACAATCCAGCGAGGCATGGGGATATCAGCAAAATCATAAGTTAGGGCTAAAAGTTGTCGAATTAAAAATGCTGATTGATAAGATTTAAAATCAGGAAAGCGCTCACCACCTTCTTATTTGGGACGTTTGAGGTTCATAAGAGCAAAGCGGGGATGTTTGTTGTTCAATAAAAACTTTGTACAAATAGAGTTAATTTGTGAAAAACATGAGATAGGGATCCAAAAAGGTAACATGGATAGTGTATACAGGACATGAGGCACAATCATCATTTTAAGGATGTATGGCGTTACAACGCATACCTTTACAACGCATTTTTTACAACGCAACATCCATTACAACGCATTCCATTACAACGCATGCCATTACAACACGTTTTTAAAAACTACCTTTACAACGCATTCCATTACAATGCATACTACCTTTACAACGCATTCCATTACAACGCATACTACCTTTGCAACGCATACCATTACAACGCATACCATTACATTGCATGTATGGTAAGTATTGGATAGTGTAGGGGTAAAAATTACTATTCTAACTCCAGGGGGGTGCTACAGTAGGGTAAGTGTTGGATAGTGTAGGGGTAAAAATTACTATTCTAATTCCAGGGGGTGCAACAGTAGGGTAAGTGTTGGATAGTGCAGGGGTAAAATTTACTATTCTAACTCTAGGGGGTGCAACAGTAGGGTAAGTGTTGGCTAGTGTAGGGGTAAAATGTACTATTCTAACTCCAGGGGGTGCAACAGTAGGGTAAGTGTTGGATAGTGTAAGGGTACTATGCGTTGTAATGGTATGCGTTGTAATGGTATGCGTTGTAATGACTGTGTTGAAATGACATGAGTTATAATTGTATGCGTTGTAGTGTCATGCGTGGTAATGGTTGCGTTGTAATGGCATGCATTGTAAGGGATGTTGCGTTGTAATGACTGTGTTGTAATGGTAGTACGTTGTAAAAGTTGCTTTGGAAAGATTCTTTCACTCATTTTAATAGTATTCAATCTACCCCACCAAGATAAATGAAGGGCGGACCAAGAAAGGAGTGACTGTATTTTAGTAATTAGAGTATTAAATGTAAAGCTAATTGTGGTAGGAGAACCAAATACCAAGGTATTTAATTTTTGTGGGACACCAAGTAAAATTTGTATCATTAAACATATTATGGTAACAGAGAGAATTCAAGAGTAAGACTTCTGTTTCAGAAAAGTTCATTTTATATCCAGAAATACTGGAATACAACTGAACCTCATCCAAAAAAGGAGGGTGGGAGGTATTAAGATTAAACATATATACTAAAATATCATCAGCGTATGCTGACATTTTAGTTTCTATGGAATTATGTGTAAAGCCAGAAATAAGTGTATTAACACGAATACGCTCAAGGACGGGTTCAAGACATAAAACAAATAACAAGGGTGAAAGAGGGCAGTCCTGACGTGTACCTCTGGATAAAGAAAATTTTTTGAAAAACTGTTATTCACAAAAATACTAGCACGGGGACAGGAATGTAACAATTTAACATAAGAAATAAACGTTGGACCAAAACCAAACCATTGAAGTGTACTAAACATAAATGGCCAGTTTATACGATCAAAAGCCTTTTCGACATCTAAGGACAATGCTGTAAGTGGGAACTTAAATTTCTTCCCAAAGGAGATAACATTAGCAAACATGCGAGCGTTGTCTGCAGCAAATCTGCCCTTAACAAAATCAGTTTGATCAGTTTTGACCAATAGTGGAATAATATTCTCGAGTCGAGAGGCAAGGATTTTAGCAACTATCTTACAATCATAGTTAATTGATGATATGGGACGATAGTTTTTACAGAGGAAGTGATCTTTGTCAGGTTTGGGAATAAGAACAATCAAGGCTTCCATAAAGGAACCAGAAGCTTTAGAATCAACAAGAAATCAGTTCAAAAGTGCCAGACGTTTGGGAGCAAAAATAGAGGAAAAAGTAGAAGAAAATTCAACATAATGACCATCAGGGCCTGGTGCTTTCGATCTTTTTAAAGATTTAATAGCATCAGTTATCGCTTGAAGAGTAACTTCTTTTTCTAGTAATTCAAATTCGTCATCAAATTCGTCAGGTAGAAAATGGGGTTTCGGGAGACCAGAAAAAAAGGTGTGTAAATTTTGACAAGAGGGTTTCGTATCATCAGAATATACTGATTCGGAATATTCATGAAATGCAGTAGCAATATCCTTGTCCGAGGACGCTAAGTTGTTGGTAGAATAATTTAAAATGGGTCCAATATTTTTAGTTCAGATTTCATTTTTAAGTAATTGGCCAGCATCTTACCTGCTTTATTTTGACCACCGTGATACTTAACTTTACGAAGGACATTACAAGTATCAACAGTAGCAAGTTTGTTATGAGCAGATTTGGCCTTAATCAATTCATGAAGAACAGAGGGAGATTTAGAAGTAAAGTAATTATATTCCAACAGTTTGAGTTGTTGTAGTAAAGCTGTATGCTTGGCCTTTGCAATTTTCTTCTTTTTTTGTTGAATATGAAATAGTAAAGGCACGAAAGGAGGCCTTAAAAGCATCCCAAATATTAGGAATAGAGGTATCCTGAGGATTGTTAATAGTAAAAAACTCATTAATAAAGGCAGTAGCTTCATTTATAAAAACAGTCTCTGATAACAAAAAATTATTACGTTTCCAGCAACCAAATTTTGGAGAACTCAGGAAAAAGGTCAAGAACAGAAATGACAAGAGCATGATCAGAAATAAAAATAGAACCAATGTCCGAAGATTGAATAGATGGGAGTAAGGGTTTACTAACCAAAATATAATCAATTCTGGAACGATTATGGTGAATATTAGAACAAAAAATTAAATTCAAGGGAATCAGGGTTACAGGTCTTCCAAACATCATATAATGAACTAGAGGCAATGGCAGATTGAAATTATTTATGGGATTTATCTACGTTGAATTGACACTTGGATTGTCTATCAGAAAAAGGATCCATCCATTTGTTAAAATCACCAGCAACAATAATATTCGGGCTATCAGTAGAGGAAAGTAAAATCCTAATACTATTCCAAAATTCCGGGTCTGGTTTAACAGGGCCATAAATATTCAATAAGACTAGTTCTTTATTTTGTATAACAACCTTAGGCATTACCCATCGTCCATCAGTATCACATTGTGTAGATAAAAATTGTACAGGCAATGATTTGTGAAATAATATAGCAACACCCCCCTTCCTATTAGATGCAGGAGAATAAACAACTTGACCAACCCATTATCTTTTTAATTCAAGTGATTCAGCTTCATTACAGTGCGTTTATTGAATGAATGAAACATGAGAATTTAATTTAGACAAATGAGAGAGTACCTTTTGTCTTTTGACGGGGTGTCCAAGACATTCCACCTAACAACATTACACATATTGGAGGGATGGAAGGTAATACATGAATGGAGATGATACACTTCGGGAGAAGGATTAAAACACCACATATGAGATGAATAAAAAAAACGAACTGTATAACAATAAACAACAACCATAGGAAAATGCAACATGTAGAATATCATCAAGAAAAATGAACAAACGTAAAAGAATAGAAAACGGATAGAGACAAAGAAGAAAAAAGGAAAAAGGAATAGTAAAAGGGGGCAATAGATCAAGGAAAGAGATCCAGATCTAAGAGGAACAGTTAACGAATGGAGCATGGGGCGTAACAGCACCGAAGACAGACGGAACGACATAGCGAAGGATATAAAAGATAGAAATATGAACAGCCATAAAGAATTAGATAAAGAAAAGAAGCAAGGAAATTAGAGACGATGGGAAGAACCATCAGCAGAATTCCTTGAGAGACTTTGGAGAAAAGACTTCAATTTAGTAGGATCATCAAAAGAACCTGTCGAGCCTTCATGAGTAATTTTACACAAGCAAGGATGGAGGATGCCATTATGAATATGCATTGTCTCATCTGAGGACGGAGAGCCAAAAATTCATTTCTTCGTGCATTAGTGTCATTGGCGAGATCCTGTGAAAGATAGACTGTGTGACCAGACCATATAAGGTGACATTTCACTTTAGCTGCTGAAAGAATACGCATGAGATCAGTAAATTCCAGAAACAACATTATAATTCCTCTGGGTCTTGAAGTATTTGATTGAAAACGTCCAAGGCGATGTGCACGTTAGATATTTAGTGGGGGTTCTGGAGGAAGATTCAAAAGTTCTGACAAAAATCTCTTTAGGAAAAGAAGTAGATCTGGGCCCTCAAGATTTTCTGGTAGTCCATAAAGACGCAGGTTTTTACGTCTGTTGCAATTTTTAAGATCCTCAGTGCGAAGCTTTAGATGTTGGATTTCCTGCTCTAAAATAGGAATACATACATGCTTCCATACTAATCCACCTGTCTTCTATTTGTTGGAGTTTCTCATTAGTTGTGGACATAAAAGATTTCAACCCCCTCACCTCATCCAGAATGGTATCAAGAACAGGATTATGAGATGACAAGATGGGAGAAGCGGGGTAATTTTTAACCCTCTTGGGCTTAGTATCTGAAGACGGGGCTCTGACAGAGATTGGAACTTCAGTGGCCATTGTGAAAGGACGAGAAGGACGATGAAGAACTTTTAATAGGGGTCTCAATCTTCCCATAATCTGAATAAGTAAACAACAACAATAAACGAGGGTCCAGAAGAAATGCCAGTTAATCAGAGAAAAATATGTCACCCTCCATTTGCACCCTGAGAGAGTAAAAAAGGTGCACAGCCAACATCCATGAAAAGAGTCAATGCAGTAAGATAATAAAAAGTGGAGTATGAGGTATCTTCATGAGGTAAGAAGTAAGGGATAAGAGGTCAAAAGATCATAATGTGCCTAATACTATTTGAATTAAGCAAGAAAAACAAAGCGTTGCCGTACATTTTTTAGGAGATAAAACACCGGGAGCACAGAGGAGGAGAGGTGCAGCAAGGATAAAAAGGCAGCTACACGCAGTTACATGAAGAGTAATCAAGGAGCTCAAAAATAGAATTAAAATAAGCACAGTCTAAAGGATATCCATGTTGAAAAATACATTAGTTGACACTGTTGCCTGGAAGCACCAAAATCATTACAAATGCAGTGAAGATCTTCTTTTCTCTTACCTCTACATGGTAGGATCCGTTAGAAATATGAAGTACTGCATTCTATGAAATGTACTTGTGCTATTCCTGAAGAGGAGTCACATAAGAAGCAAGCAACAGAAAAAAGAAACTAGAAAAAAATAGAAAAGAAAACATTGCAACGTGTTTAGGAATTAAAACGCCGGTTTTACCTCAGAGGAGATCAGGTGTGGCGAGCTGCAAGCACAAAATGGCGGCCGCTTATGTATACATACTGAAAATCACTGCAGCTGCCACTGGATCGCAGCTGACCGCATTCAAGGTCGGAATGACTTCACATGCCGCTCCGACCATTCAGAGGCACAATTCTAGCACCTAATCATGCCCAACACCACAAGAGAAGGCTGAATGAAAGAGAAGAGCTCCGCGTCTGAATGGAGCTCAGGTGAAAGCCGCCATCTTGCCGCGACGCATGACCACGCCCCTTTAGCCTCCATTTTTAAAGTTTAAATGAAAGCATTGACTTGCGAAATTACATGGCTTGATTAACAAAAATAAATGTGCTTGAATAGATTTATAAATGTGGAAGATTACGCCTGCTGACCTGCATACATCTCTGAATTGACCTAATTTCAAAAAAGCCTACAACTGCAAAATTCCATGTGCGAACGCCTGTAACAACCACCACAAGTTCTAAATGTATATCATGCATGCAAACTATGGGGCTGGTCCATTGACCTTCCAGGGAAGTAGAGGGATTTACCATTTTGCCCTTACAGAAGACTGAGCTCCATATTAAAAGATTTAGGCAAGTGGAGATATCTATGCCTTCATCAGAGCTACAGTTGCAGCGGCTTTATTGAAAGCAATAGAAGTTTTCTCCCAGCCTGTGGGGGTCATTTGTATGGTCTGGCTTGACAGGCCAGCTGCCATCAAACAATTATGTGAGACTCACTTGCAGAGGTACTTTGGCAATACCCACTTGCTGGGGGCCAGGAGTACATGTTTTAATTGGGCAGATGTTATCTGCTTACACAAATAAAGTGCTTGCCATCCACAGAGCTGTGATCGTTTTTTTAATCCAGCTGCCTGAGCTAAACCATTTAGGGGCACACACAAGACATTGTAATGTTATTAACGTGTCCTAGATAACTAGAAAATTCATGGTGTTTTTTCTGGCAGCAGCGCAGATGGGAGGAGGGTAGTTAGTAACCTACATGTATTTTTATGTTTAACTTGACAGTGACGCAGTCACCTGACATTTTAACATGCACCAATATTATTCTACAGTTCTTTTCTTCTGCACACATATATGTCCATTCTCATGCTGTCTACTTGTAATGCTTTACATTGCCATATACAATTCCTTTAATCTAAGACCTATTGGCATTTCCAGTGCTAGTATTTACTTTCCTGTTCAAGGCCACCTGGCTTTCGCTGGCAGCCATGAACATGAAATAAGTATTTCAGAATGTCTGCCCAAAATAGGGCGGACAGTGTGTGGTACTTTGACCAACAGCCCAATGGCAGTTGGGCTGTGATCAAAGATTCACACAGACGTAGCCAACGGAAGCTCCGCCAGTGGAAACATGGTGGTTCCTCTCACTTGAATGGGGGAGGTGTACTGTGCGTGTGGCGGACAGGGAATGCCCTGTCCGCCATGCTCTATGTAAGGCTCTCTGTTCTCCGTTTGGTATCTGTACTCTGCACTCCCTCTTCAACTGCATCAAATGTCAACAGAACATTCATCAATGCTTTCCTTATACTTTGCTACAGTATTGCAATTGCTTGTAATACCTATAGCTCTTTAATTAAGTTACAGGGAAATTGTGCTGAAAATCACACTGTTTTGTAACCATATTTACAAAGGTTTCCCTGGTAGTGTGAGCCCTGACACCCCAGGTGTTTGTAGTGTGCACTCTGAAAGTATTGAAATATTTATAATTGCACCTTGAAAACAACTGTATTGTTGTCACTTTATGTGAAAATTGTGCTGTAAAATACACAATTTCAGTTTTGTTTCCACATGTTCTCGGGGAGGGTGGGGTGAGGGGGGCGTGGGTTCTACCCTGAGCCCACTGATGGATGTTGAGCTTGGTGCAATTAGAGGCTGACATTTACAATTTCAGAGTTCATCAACTACCACTAAATCTCTAAGCTATCAAAAAAGTTAGGGACCAAAGTTGCTAGCCAATTAACACAGTGCTGCATAATGTGGTGATTGCCGAATACTAATGCCACTTAGTTTTGATTGCGGTTCATGCCACTTTCTTCCGCTACTCTACCATTCCTATGTCTTTATTTCACTCTTTTAAATTCTTTTTCATCCCCACTTTATCACTCTTTTCCTATTTTTTCTACTTCGTTGTACTACCTTCCTGCCTTTCCCTCTCTTGCTCTGGGTCAAAGCCAGAGGAAGAGCTGGCACTGACCACCTGAGACCACCTGCCCAATTTAAGCACTGCATTTGGGGCTTGCAAATCTCTCAGCTTATTTTTACACATTTTGCAAATTACATGATATCAGTTTAAGGAGCTTTCCAACTTCCACGCACTCTGCAAAGATGAGAAAGGCCCCGAGGTGAACTGGGTTTTCTTACAAATCAAAGTTCAAGCAAATATCTGCATATAAAAATATTACATTTAACTTGATATCAGTTGGAAGAGCTTTTCAATTTCCACACAGTCCAAAAAGAGGAGAAACACCTGGAGGTGAACAGATGTCACCACGTATATCAAAGCGCATGCAAATATTTGCAGGTAAGCTACAAGGGAAAATTGTCAGGTTCGACAGCCTGCATGCCAGGCAGGTGTCCATAAACTGTTTGAGCTTTCAACACCAGCAAAGCCAGATATGCTGAGAATATTTACTTTGCAGCTTCCCCGGTACTTTACTTTAGAATCAAGTTAACTAAAACGGAAACCATCGCTGCTTCCGGCCGCATCCTATGGGGGAATCTCAAAAGACCTAGCAAAGACTGCTCAAGCCAACGTTTTATTTTTTACTGGCAGGAGGAAGGAAAGGAAATTGTGAACAAGCAAATGCCTCTCTAGTTCAGGAGACAGTTGATAAAAAGCAGTCACTTAGTCAGAAATGCCAATAAAGAAAAACCTCCAATTAAAACACGAAACAAATATAGTTACTGGCTTCCAGCCTTTGACTATACAAGACGTTAGAACAATTCTTACAAAAATTTTAAAACTTTTATCAGATCTGCTCCTACACTGGAGTTTGTGTAATGATCAGAAATTAGTAGGGGCTTGATGGCAGAATGGCATGTAGCCTTAACATTGACCCCGTGTGTTCTGTGCAGAGTCGTGTGCAAAACTCTTAACTTTAATAGCAACTTTGCTCTTTTTAGGTCTGGCGTGAGTGCTCTGATTGGCTGCAGCCAACATGAAGAAAAATGTTCCTGGCAGCCATTACAGGACTCAGGGACTTAGGGCCAGATGTAGGTGGGCAAATACCGGTCGGTAACGGTGAAATTCGTTAAATTTCACCATTACCGACCGGTATTTAGCCATGGTGGATGTAGGGAAGGAATCGGTAATAAGGAATCAGTAAATACCGATTCCTTATTGGCCTTGCATTTAAGGAATCGGTAATACCGATTCCTTAAATGCAATGTAGGTAGCACTTAAAACAGTGCACCTCAGCCTTAAGGAATCGCTATTTACCACCAACTTCAAGTTGGTGGTAAGTACAGATTTCCTTTCAAAAAGCACTTTTTTGCTTTTTGAAATGTGCCATGTGGCACACATGCCTGCCCTTAGGGCAGGCATGTGTACCACATGTGCACACATGCACATTTCAGGGGTGCAAGAGGGTGTCCTTTGGACACACTGGCACCCTTGAAATACCTCCCGGTATTACCGATTCAGTAATACCGAATCGGTAATACCGAATGTCTTCACATTCATTCCTATGGGCCTCCAAGCCCATAGGAATGAATGGGTAGGTATTCGTTATTACCGAATCTCAATTACCTATTCGGTAATAACGAATATTAAGAATTAGATATTTTTTTACCGAATTCTTACCTACATCTGAAATACCGATTTCTAAATACCGAATCGGTAAAATTCGGTATTTAGAAATTGGTATTTCCCTATTACCTACATCGGGCCCTTAGTCTCTTGTCCTGAGTGTTTTTAAAAAAAAAAAAAGAGTATAATGAAGCAGGGTAAGGATACCTGGCCCCTGTAGGCCCTGGGGTGATGGAGGGGGGGGGGGTCGCAAAGGAAACACCCTGCAACCAAGATTATAAAAAATATGGCAGTTTTTTCCACGATCCTGCGGCACTCACAAGGGATTACAAAATAAAAAATGGTGGACTGCAATTAAAAGAAATACTTGGGTAGGGTCCGAGCATCTAAATGCCTTGCGAACCGCATCCCCACATATGTTTGCTCTCGCCCGGCAGGAGAATATTTAAATCTCCCACTAGGTGGGAGCAAACATGCCTTCCCTGCCTACCGAAAGGCAGGCAGGGAAGGCATATCTTCTTCCACCCGGCGGGAGATTTAAAAAAGCTAACGCCAGGTGGCAGCAGACTTGTTTCAGATATTCGCAGGTTCCAGTCCATCAAGGAGGGGGTCTGTTGAAGAGCCAGGTTTTGAGGTTTCTTGCGAAGATGGGGAGCGATGATGTCTATCTGAGGTGGAGCGGAAGGTCGTTCCAGGCTCTGGCCATGAGGAAGGAGAAGGAGAGGCCTCCCGATCTGGTCTTTCTGGTGCGGGGGACTGCAGCATAGGAGAGCTGGGCTGAACCTGGGGTCCTTTGGGGTGTCGTGGAGGGCCTTGTGAGCATGGGTGAGCATCTTGAAGGTGACTCTTGCTTCGATGGAGAGCCAGGAGAGTGTGCGCATGTGCTGGGAGATGTGGCAGTGTCTTGGCAGGTTGAGGACCAGTCTTGCGGTGGCGTTTTGGATGTTCTGTAGCGTGCGGTGAGATTTTTGTTTATTCCGGCATAGAGTGCGTTGCCGTTGTCAGGTCTGCTGGTGACCAGGGCGTGGATGACGGTCTTTCTGTGTTCGAGGGGGATCCATTTGAAGGTCTTACATGGGAGGCAGAGGGTGTGAAAGCAGGAGGACGAGACTGAGTTTATCTGACGGTCCATTTGAGCTCTGAGTCCAGGATGATTCCCAGGTTGCGTGCGAGGTCCGTGGGGGTGGGTGGTCTTCCGAGGGCGGGGGCCACCAGGTGTCGTACCAAGCGTCGGGGTTTGGGCCCATGATGAGCACTTCCGTTTTGTTGGTGTTTAGCTGTAGGCAGCTGTTTTTCATCTATTTGGCAACGGCTTCCATGCCTTCTCGAAAGTTGTGTCTGGCGGTGTTGGGTTTGTTGGATAGGGAGAGGATGAGTTGTGTGTCATCTGTGTATGACACATTGATGAGTCCGTAGGTTCTGACGATGGGGGCGAGCGGAGCCATGTAGACGTTGAAGAGCTTAGGGCTGAGGGAGGATCCCTGGGTACTCCGCAGGTGGTTGGTGTGGGGTCCGAGAGGAAAGGGGGAATTCTGACCCACTGCATTCTGCCGGAGAGGAAGGAGCGGATCCAGTTGAGGGCCTTGTCTTGGATCCCTGCATTGTGGAATCTGCATATTAGGGTGCAGTGAGAGACTGTGTATTACGGCACTGAGAGGTCAAGGAGGATGAGGGCTGCTGTTTCTCCTTTGTCCAGTAGGGTGCAGATGTCGTCTGTTGCTGCAAAGAGGGCGGTTTCCGTACTGTGGTTTTTTCTGAAGCCGGATTAGGAGGAGTCGAGGATGTTGTGCTCTTCGATGAATATGGCGAGTTGGCTGTTGATGGCTTTCTCAATGACTTTCACTGAGAACGGAAGCAGGGAGATGGGTCTGTAGTTTTTTAGGTCGGTGAGGTCCGCCGAGGGTTTCTTCAGGAGGGGGTTGCCTGAGTGTGAGGTGTGGTCACTGTAGTGGATCCTTTGCAGAGAGGGGAGCTGCACTAATCCGGGTGATTTTCCTGATTGAGGTTTCATTCAAGTGTGACTCAGAGCAGGTCAAAAAGTGTTGTTCCAAATTGTTTCTTTGTGATTGAATACTTTGATATCTTTAGGGGAGCAGACAAAGTTATTTGTTGAAATTGCTTTGGGTTTTGTTTTGCGGGTATAACGCTGAAAAGAGTGTGTTTTGGAAAACTGTAAAGGACGTTGAGCTGCAGCGAGGAGTGAGACCGCCGTCACTGTGTGCCGTGCTTGGATTGGTCGGATGGTGTTGAGCTGTGCTGTTATTGGTTGACTACATCATAGAGTGCTGCACTGTCATTGGTTGTTAACGCCGACCAAGATTGTGGGTAGAGAACTATTTCCTGGTTTGAAATAAAACTTATTTGTGATTCCTGATATTATTGCAAAATTAACTCTTTAAGGCAATAAGAAAATTAATGAGGGGAGATGTGAGTATACCTTTCCGAGACAGAGAAGAGGCACCACCCAAAGATATGCAAAGTCATTATATGTCCATAAATGTGAGCCTTCATACATGTATTTGGCTTAATCAAGGGCATAGGATCACTGAAAAAGAAGATACATTGATGTTTCCACGCTATGGCACATCTAATTGAGAATAATTGAGAATTTAAGAAGAGTACTGTATGAAATGAAAACCACCTCCTCCTAGACCCGCAAAGTACGAAGCACTTAATGCTTTGGGAGTGTGAATCTCATGCTAGGCAGAAGGCAAAACTATCAGGGAAGAGCTAGAAAGGCATTACATACTTATGCTGATGCTACGTGGGATGCAGAAGAAAAGAAGTGGAAAACTGATATGATAGAGTTAGCTAGACTGTACCCTGCATTGAAAAGTGAAGAAACATAGAAAGGAAAGTAAGAGAGGAGAAATAAAAAGGGAGACAGGAAAGAAATGCAGAGAGTGAGGGTGGAACCAGTGGTAGCGATTCTAGTGCTGATTTTCTGGATGTGTTGTTTTCAGCTCGTCCACCTCCGTACAATGGAGATTAATTGGAGGGAAAGAGCAGTGCAGGAGCTTGTCGAACTCGAGAGTAGCTACTGCATCAGTGAAAGCAAATTCTAACCTGATGGGAGAGAGTACATGGATTCACCCACCTATTAACCCTAATGTTTTGAATGCCATAGATGCACTTACTATTTCAGTCATTATTAGCCCCGTAGTTCTTTGGCAGTTCCTACTGGAATGGGTGCCTCAGGAAACACTCCTGTAGGCCAGAGAATGGGAGGATTTCCTCGTTACTTTAGTTCTGACTCAGTTGAAAACCCCTTGTGCTGTAAGTGCATATTCAGCCATACCAAACAGGATTTTCCCAGACTGGAGAATTTGCAAAAAGATCGCCAAATTCTGATGTCTATTTGGAATTCACTCCTGAGTGTTAACCATAGTGCTCCCAGAGAAGGGCTAGTGTCTATTAACCTTTAATAACAGACAGGGCTTAGTGCTAAACAATGTGTTGATTGGCTTAAATGTTTAGTTAAAACCTTGAGAGAAGGTGCATGTTCAGGATTAGGCAAATGATTAATTCAGTCCTCAGTGAGAGAGAATGCAGTAGATGTAGCCAAATTAAGGTTAGAATTAGATGACATGATACTTGTAAACCTTGATCTTTCCTGATGAGATGGCTACCAAGAGAATGAGCTTGTGTTCATGTGCAAGGATGTTACCAAACGTGCAGGACAAGCTCATGAAAAACTGTCTGAATTTGCTCAGATGTATGAAGTTGATTTAATTAGAACCAAGTCTGTGCAGAAACATTAGTCTGTATACTTTCATAAGAATGACATAGCTATTATGAGGACATCAGGAATGAAACTGCAGATTAAATAATTAATTAGTAAAATCCGGAAATGGAGTGAGCTATATAAATGGGAAGGCAGATGGGAAGAGAAGAAAGAACAAAAAAACATAAGTGAGAGCCACCTCCTCAGTGGAAGGAGAGGGTTCCTCGACTTCTCCATTAAGGGAAGTGCCTGGGGTAGGTTATGTCCATGTGCCTTAGAGTAGAAGTGTTTTTGCCTCATTCACAAATGAGTTCTACAATTTGAGAAAAAAGCCGGTGGAATGGTATACACAGGTCTAGCGATTTATGAAGATTTCAAACGTTTTGTGGGTGGACCTGAGCACCCGGTTTGACATTGTAGTCCCGAGTGATTTGTGGACAGAATGCAAAACAGCTACAGAGTGGCCAGAGAAAGAGCCTCCAAGAAATCCAGAGTCAAATGCGCCATCGCCATTAGTGATGGAAAGATTTCAAGAAGTGATGACATTTTTTAAAGCAATGGTATCACTTAAAGACCTTGATTGGGTCAAGATCGACAGGACAACTCAAGAACCCATAGAGGTAATACCTGCCTATTATGAGAGATTATTGCAAGTGTTTAAACAGTATAGTGGAATGGACACTATTGAACCTAAAGGCATGGAACATTTTGTGTCTAGGTTTGTGACGGGACTGAGACCTGAAGTTAGCTTGATTGTTTAGCAACACTTGATTTGTTGGCAGAACAAGTCAATTGATGAGATTCTGAGATATGGGCAATATCATAATGATGAATTGGGGATGAAGCAGAAGAGACTGAAAGAGAAATTGATGGTGGAGCAGATAAGAGCTGCACAGAGAGGAAATCTGGGTCAGCCTTTTGTAGGGAATGTTGGGTCTATGCAAGGAGTATAAGAGCAAGCAGCTCCTGTGATACAAGATGGGAATGGGTTTCCACAGCAAGATAGAGGATGTGGTATTCCGACGACGGGGATTGATGTGGCAACTTTGCGGAGAACAAATCCTTGTCATTATTGCAATAAGGTGGGGCATTGGAAGCGGAAATGTTGTCTTGATCTTAGCAACCTGGTTCAGAATTCAGGGTTTACACGGCCTCAAGGTAATAAACCTGTACAGTCACAGAATGTACAGAGACCAAGAATGCAGAATTTTAATGCACCCCAAGCTCCAATGATGCAGGTTCCACGACCTCCAACGCCACAGCAAAATACTACTTCTCAGATTCAATTCAAATCAAGTCCCGAACTTAAATCAGAACTCATTCCAAAATCATAGCGTGTTTCAAAAGTTTGCTATGTTTGAAGCAGTTAAGAATTATGGTTCTGACCAGTCATTATGAAGGTGCCTGAAGGGGGGGAGGAGATTGCATTCTTGACACAGTCTTAGAGGTAGACCAGAGTGGTCCCTTCGTAGAAAGTGAGGCAAGTGGTAACCCTGTATAATTTTTTATTGATATCGGTGCTCACCATTCTTAGAACAGTGGAAGTTCCAAACCTACCCCTCCCGGGAAAAAGAATCCAAGTTGTATGAGTCGCAAACAAGCAAATGACAAGTCCAATGGCAGAAGAAGTACTTGTTAAATGAGGTTTTTTTGAGAAGAATCACCGATTTGTGGTGTGTGATTCAAGCCCTGTATCATATTAGGCTGTGACCTTCTGTAAAAATTGAACTGTACTATTTACTGTACCCCAAAAGGTATAGAGTTCCAGACACTTGATGAAGACATTGTCTTCTTGTTGGCAAGGCATGGTCCGGACACCGGATTGTACCACTTGATGACAATTGATGATTTACTACCTGATCTTAAAGGTACAGTGAAACTAGAAGTCTGGGACTTTTCAGGAAAGGACATAGGGCTCATCAAAGGACACCCCAATATATTTTGACTCCCGAAAAAATTGCTGGGCCTACTCCAGTGATTGACTCAATGATACAGCAAGGCATTTTGAAGGAAATCAGGGGGAGTCCATGTAATTCACCCATTATGGGCTTCTAGGAGCCTAGTGGTAAGTACTGCATAGTCCTAGACTTGAGAGAGATAAACAATAGTCGTTCCTTGTTGTCCTGTGGTACAGAATCCAGCTGTGATTCTATTTCACCATGTGAGACTGAGCAGTTAACTGTCATCGAAATTATGTCAGGCCTTCTTCTCCATACCCTTGCACGAGGACAGTCAGTTCCTTTTTAGGTCGAGCAGACCTGCATTCAAAGCGAAGCTTTGATTGCTGTCTGCTTCTAGACCTATTGTCAGCCGTATTTGGGAATGTGGACAAGAGAGGGTGCACGAGCGCAGATTGCACCTCGTGGGCCTGCACGGCGCCGTGCCCATCTCCTGCCTCGGAAGCTCCAACACGCATGCGCATACCCAGAGACACACACACACACGAGCACCCATGCACGCACCCATACATACAGAGAACCCACCCCCGCCGTCGCATACACACACTCGCACACACACACACACACTGCATACACACACTGCATACACACACGCTCCCCCCTTACCTCACCAGAGACACACACACGAGCGCACATACACACACGCACGCATACAGAGACACCCCCGCCGTCGCACACACACACGCGCGCACACATACACACACGCGCCCCCCCCCCCCCCGCTCCTGAATACAGTCCCACTTACCACCAATCCGGTGTTCTGTAGCCTCCGCGGGGCTCTCCCACGGGCATGGCAGCCCCGCGTCACCACTGCTACTCGGGCCAGGAACTCCGTGGGCGCTGATTCGCGCACAAGACGGAAGTCCCGCCCCCACGCTAGGTTTCGTTTTCATGAGTGCGCGCGCACATCTTGTTTTTAATTGGGTGTGTCGAGGTGCATTTACAGTGAACATGGAGGAGAGACCGAATGAAGAAAACACTACGCAGAGGGGTGAACTTTCTTTCCTTGGCAGCAGCAGCACTTCCTCCTCTGGCATAATCGGGCATAGGCTCATCTCTTTGTCATTTCGGGGAAGGTTGCAGGCTAAAACTCATTAATAGTGTATAAGAATCATGCTCCTGATCTTTTGTCACAGAGAGAAAACTCTATCTGCAACTATTAGCTGCAACATACACATAAATAACAGGGCATTCACCGAGTCTTCCTAGAGAGCTGAGCAGAGCAGAGCTGATCAGTAAAGTAGGTGTGGTCTTGTTCACTGACGGTTTTAGTGCTGGTATAAAAGTATGACATGTCTACTGTACAGCAATTCTCCTTGTTTTTCTAGTGCTTGCTTGTGCGTGCACTACCGGCGCGTGTGGCATCTGCTGTTTTATTTAAGTAGAATATGGCATATACTAACAGTATTATTATGCGAGGTGGCGCGCGTTTTTGTAGTGTTCACGTAAAAAAAGTGTGGCCTTCCATTTGGAGGGTTTTCTTTGATGTCACGGCTAGGTGGAAGACTCGACTCTGTTTCGGTCATGCTCCGTGCGCTGCTACGCCACATTTGTCACAGTGAGTGCACTAAGCCCCCCAATCTCCCTGTCTCAGGGACAGTTCCCGTGCATGCCATGGCGCGGGCTGCAATGGGGGGGGGGGGGAGTTCTTGGTTGCGCCAGGCACCCCATCTCTGGTCGACCCAGGGTCTGCGTCAGGTTCTCATATCGGCAGTCGGTGGTTGCTGTGGTGAGTTTGGCCTGTTTGGTCAGTTTCTGTTGTCTCCTGGAAACGCTCTTTTGGGACTGGATGCCTCTGCCCATAGGCGGGTAAAATCAAATCTCACCGTTGCCCCTCTCCTCTTTTTGAAAT